>NC_052397.1:17080394-18280394 GCF_009389715.1 Phoenix dactylifera
AATATGAGGTTTCCATGCACAACATGGTTTATGATAATCCTCTATGATTGGATGCTTTTAGAAATATAGACTTCATAACATTTATATATGATTATTATTTAACACATTTTCGATATATTGTTGTTTTCATCCATTGTTAATCGATCAAGATGCTATTTGTTCTGTGCATTATTTCATTTTTCATTCCCATCTTCCTTTTCGTGCAGGTCATATCCGGAACCCACAGACAGAGTCTTTGCTACAGTTTCTGGAACTCCCATATCTCCTTGATATTACAGCTGAAGCCAACACACCAAGTACCAACTCATTTAACTCAAATAGTTAGTTGTGATTAATCTTTATTTTTATTTCTTTCCCATATATTTATAAGTTTGCATTTGTGACTGCCTGATGGAGTCGCCTAAACATAAAATAAAATACTCAAGCATGTGCTGTATGCATGTGGGGATGTGCACAATCACCAAATAACTGGAGATTAATGAAAAACAGTGAATTTCTATTTATACACACACACACACATATATATATAAAGATAAAGAGAGAGAGAGAGTGGCTGGGATGCTTTTGAGAGCATTTGGCTCTAAATAGTTCATAGTCAGAAGCACTTAAAGATCTCCTAGTTTGAAAATCAAGACCATCAGTCATGATCATGACTCATAGAACACTTAGAAATTTAAAAAAATATTTTCGAGGTCTCTTGCTTATGTATCAAGTTAGCAGGAAATGAATGATGGCAATGCAGTTAGAAAACAAAAAATATAGCATCAACCATATGATTTACTATGGTTCGCCATACTGACCCAAGTCGGGCGGTATAGGGCTTATCGTACCAGTTTGGTATCAGTACTCGGTACGGAAGATGTACCGACACTCGGTACATTGAAAAGACTACCTATCGTAACGGCACAGTACTAGTGTAGCACCGGTATGGGGTTTGGTACCGAGACGGCGAACCTTATAACTTACAATTTCTATTTGCTGATCTTGATATAAATATTGTAAAACATAGGTAGATTAAATTTTTAGCTAGTTTGGATGTTTCTGAACCATAGATTAAACTGTAACATGATATCATACCATGATGCATAGATAAAAGACCCCAAAAATGCATGTTTTTGGTTTCTAGCCAATTCAAATGCCCTGTATTATGATTAATAATGCTGATTTCCACTTTGAGATATCTGTTGTTTTTTAATAGAAAATATTTGGGGCCAAATGTTCTTAGAAGCATCATAATTTAGCTTTGTGTCACAACTGTCATCTAGTATTATATATATACGGGTCAGGTTAGATACAAGTCGGGGTATGTATGTATGTCGGTCATATGTGGTTCAGATTAGATACAGGTCGGTTAGAAACTCCCAAATCCCAAACCTAAACATGACCTGTTTATTAAATATGTCAGAATTTGAAACCTGAACCTAATATGTTTAATAAGCAAGTTACCCGAACTAACCTACTTAATCGGTTTAATATCATAATTTTGCGGGATATCTTGGATGAGTCAGAAACGATGCCAACAGATATTCTTAGCAATGAGGTTGTGAGAAGAAAGTGGAATCTGAAATTTAGGAAGGTGATGTGGATAATTCAAATTTCAGTTGATAAAAAAAATTTATCTCCATAATTTAGAATATACAGGAGCCAAAAAAAGCATGGGATATTCTTGCGACCGTCCATTCAAGTTCTAGCAAAATGAGACATCACAAATAAAAATTACTTGAAGAGCAGATTATGGTTCCAAGCTTTCCTGAAAATCTGGAAGAGGAACAAAATTGGTTTCAAGATGAAGATCTGAAATAAGGAGAACTTAATCAGTTAGAGACCGTATCGAGTATATAAGAAATTCTAGAGTATAATGAAGTTGATCAATTTAAGGATCAATCAAGTCCAGAAGAGAATCTGGAGCAGGAGGAGCTTAATCAAGTGGATGTTATATCAAGTTCAGAAGAGATTGTGATAGAAGAATCCGTTAATTTGAAAATTGCTTTGGAAGAGTCAAAGGATGCTATAGTTGATCCAGTCATAGAAATTCATATGAAGAAATCAAATCATGTAGAAGAGTCTTGTATCGAAGCTATCTACGATACTGATATTTCTTATGGAGATTTAGTTAGTCATGATGATGAAGAGCTAACTAATTTTGAAGTAGTTTCAGAGATCAAGCAACAAGATGTACTTGGTAGAGATGATTCGTATTGTGCCTTGATACTCGACAAGATTTTAGTTTACCAATTGATTTTGAAGCTACTGCAAAGTTTAAGCTGCTAGAAGACTATCCATGAGGATTTGATTTCAAATGTAGAAGCCAACTATATGCAGATACTTGAAGTTGCTCAAGTGGAGGTATGTGAATATAGCCAAAAGTTTTCTTCTGATTTCACTGGTGTGCAGTTAAAGGCTCATATTGTAGTGAGCAACGATTACAACTGGTAAATTGATGTTCGTTGGGTTATGCTAGATGCTCAAAGGAATCTCGGTATCATCACTGTAGAGTCAATGCTGAGGGAAAGTGTTGCAGGTATTATCGACTTTGACTTACGCATTGAAGAGTACTAGCTAATGAAGGAATTATTGTTTGAGTCAATAAAAAAGTTTTGCTATTCAATTGTTGAATTGACAAGTTGTTATATATTGTTGTTACTGTGCAAATAATGACAAAGGCTATTGTGGCATTTCACAACATCAACAAGTCCAATGTTGACGACATGGACTTCACAAAGAGGGGGAGTGTTGGAAGTTCATTGCTTATCCTACTTGTGCTAGGATTCTAATCCTAGTTTATCATTGTTTCATATTCCAGTACTAGTTGGAATAGTTTATCTTTTAGTGCTAGTCCACTTTAGTGAGGTTGAGCTTTAGGCTTAATATGTTTGAGTTTGTTTTTTAGTTGGAGGGGGTTATTGATATTTTTGTCTTGTAATGGGAGAGAGATTATGGTTTTATAAAGAGGGGGAGAGGGTTACGTGAAGAAACTTGGAGAGAATTCTTTTTGGTGAGGTGAAGCATCTTGGAGAGATGTGAGGCTTCTTTGTGGGGAGAGGCGAACTCTTTATTTCAGCTTTTATTTTCTTTTGAATAAATTTACTTTTTCTTTTCCATTTTTTTTCTTCCATTATTATTTTCTTCTCACAATTCTCTGCATTTTTTGTGTGTTTGGTGTTTGTTTTGGATTTTGGGCCAGTGCAGTCGATTTACTTCGAGTGCCGTTTCACATCATTATGTTTCACTGAGAGAAGTAGTAGTTGGTAAACGATTAAGATGTTTTGTCATATGCAGTGGATATAGGGGAAATGTCATATCTAAAAGGGAACGTAAATTGTGTAGTTGGGATAAAGTAGGGTAGAATAAGCTTAAGGGTACTTGAATATATGTGGTGGGAAGTAAATCCTTTCCTTAGCACTGTACTTAGTGTTGGATAGAAGAAAGGGGCTCTGCCCCTGGGAATAATCATAGCAGTAGTCCCCAATGGTGTAGCTGGGGATTTGGCATGTTATAGAAGCAATGGATGCTGGAGAACTAGAGATGGAGTAGCGCTAGTTGCCAATTCAAGGCGATGAAGTAGGGTATTAGCAAGTGGTCGCAGTTCTCTTGGTCGTGTTATATGGCTGCCCCTGGGCTTCTGGCTGTGGCAGATGGTAGAACTTGACATTTTTACAGGCTGTAGTATATGCTAGAACTATAACGTGCTATAGAAATTGTTCACTTCTTTTTATTGTCTTGTGAGTCTCTCTTATTTTTTATTTTCTTTTTCAAGGAATTTCATTGTGGGCCCTATTTTGTTATAACTTACATATAACTTCATTGTGTTCTACTTCTGAATTCTTGTCTGCTCGAATTTGTATATTAGTTGTGAGAGGAGAAAACTGAATATTATTTTTTAAAAAAATATTTTTTACTCCTAGTGCTCAGATTACGGTGGTTATTTTTTATGATGTTATCACTGCTGCTGTTTGTTTATTTACATATTTTGGAATGACTTGATGCTAACTTACCCCCAAAAGAAGACAGCGGCTTTTTACATCTGCTGATTGATGGCGGACATTTTTGTGATAATTTTCCAGATGTAAATGATGGGTTATTCGATCGCGAGTATGTGGATTTGGATGATGTGGATGAGCTTGAAGAGCTTGCACAAGTGGATGATGAAGACACTTAATATTCTTTGCAGTTCCACGTGACTAACCTCCCGACATGCGCTAGCAGTAGAACGTGCGATTATCTCCTGTTCGTGTCAAACTGCATACAAGAGAAATTGGTAAACAGCTGAAATTTGATAGAGGTAGCTGATAGGTTGCTACAATTGTTCTTCTATTTGTCATGTTCATCGGCGCCTTGGGCTGCTGCTTCATGTAATATGGACTTTCTCGGATCTGACCAGTATGCTTAAACTGCAGCGGGACAGATGCTTGTTTTACTCTTTACAGTCCAAAACACATCATTTAAATCTAATTTCTGTATAACTTGCACGGCTGCTTCGTATGTGAGCAATCAGCTGATGGACAGTGATATAGAACATGAGTCACCGTTCAGGGTAATCATGTCCAGTGAGCAGTTCATGCAGAATTGTTTCAGAATTTTTGTATCTGATACCGCAGTTGCCAACTGCAGGACTATATTTGCCAGAGGATTTAGCAGGATTCACCCCTGGCCAGATTGCATGCAATAATATTTAATAAAATGCTCCAAATTGTGTTCTCAAGGGCAGATAAAAGCGTAATAGAAGAATGAACTATGAAGCTCTCGGTATCACTTCTGTTGCTCCTTGTCCCATGGCTATAGACGCCTATCCAGGAACTATGGTTTGACTGTTTCGTTGAGGTAATATGAGACAACAGATGGGCTGGAGATTAGCTTTGGTTTGAATCTTCTGGTGAAAGCATAGCGCAATTGTGCCAGTGGCATATTTTAACACAATGAAATGATATGGTAAGAGAGGATCCAGACCAGTAGAAGAGGTGAAGTGGCATGGAAGATCTAGTTCTATTGGCCATTGCAGAGTAACTAGGTTGGTGAACGGATCATAATCCACATCCCTTCATTTGGTTAGAGTAATCTCACTTCTAATAGGCTTACTTCTTGCAAATCCCCTATCCTTGCATTTTATAGTTGCACAAAGGATGAAGACAATATGGATGAGGATGGCATAGTGGTTGCGTCCAAGAACTTTGAGGGGATAGATTCAGAATTGTGAGAGATTAGAAAAAGCAAAGATATTTGACAGATAGAAACTGCACCTTTTGAGAACAAATTGAGATGGTCTGTTATTTACGTAGTCTGTGTTGAAAGCCATATAGAAGAGGAAGGAAGGGAAAGGGTCAGATCAAGGCTTTGTTTGGTATCATTTTTTTTTCTTCCATTTTTTATTTTTAAAAATAAAAACACAAAGTCTGATGCAAGAAAGGCATTTGGTTTTCTATTTCTATTTTTATTTTTTAAAATAGCTTTCATAATTAATGAAAAAAAATGGAAGCTAAAATTTTTTATTTCTACTATTTCTAAGAATAACTTTTGAGCTACAAAATCAAATCTGGTCTTGACTCCCATAACTCATTTCTCTCTTTGGCCTCCAGCAACTACTAACTTGTCACTTCTAGCCCACTTGCATTTTTCATCATCCTCTCTTTTGGCTACCCGGCTCTCATCTACCCTAACACCATACCTCCTTGTGATCTCACATATCCTCCACCTGATGATTGTTAGTGGTTGCATGCCTAACTTCTACTGTAGAAAACGCATCGCAAAAGAATCTCCTACCTAGCTTACCAAACATATCCTATTTTTTTAAAAAAATAAAAGTGACTATCAAATATATTTCTATTGTCAAAGTATTAAAAGAGTAGAAGCAAATTTTTATTTTTATTTTTTATTTTTTAAAAAAAAGATGACAATCATGCAAATGCGATCTAAGTTTCCGAATACCTCAATAATGTGGTGGGAAGGAAGGCCTTAGATTAACGCTGGACTTAATCTTAAATTTTGCAGCACAAAAAACCTACAAATATATATATATATATATATATATAAAATATCTTTCTGGTCACATATTAGGCTTAGAAATCTGCTAGTCCTCTGCTATTTGATCGCTGACTTTCTAATGCCACTCGATTGCCAACTCACAGCATCAATCCACCGTGGCAGTTGAGAGTGGTACAATACACAGAGGTCACATAGGTGACAGATAGGCCTCGTGCGCTAGCTAACCAATTATCGTGCGTGGGGGCTGGGAGCACAGAACAGAGCAAATGGGTTCCTTTTTTTTTAATTTATTTATTTATTTATTTATTTTAGTACAACAACCGCTCGTAACGGTGGTGAATGCGGCTAACAAATTAAAAAAAAAAAAATCACATAAGTGCTCAGACATGGACACGTGGTTCACCTAAATAAAATTTCTGAAGTGGCAAGATTTAACTTGGCCCTTTTTTTTTTTCTCGGGTAGCACAAGAAGTAATCCTTTTGTGAGGATGAGTCCTCATGCAACGGTAAATATACTTCATTAACGTGATTCAGATAGATTTAAAACACAAATGTAGCCTATCCGTATACGAGAATAAGGATGCATACAATGTATACAACTGACTCTTCTTAGATCATGCAACAACGGAAGCTGTGTTAGGTTGCACTCTCTCTCACACATATGAGAGAGAGAGAGAGAGAGAGAGAGAGAGAGAGAGAGAGGGGGGGAGAGAAAATTGAAGCATTCTTACTGATCATTTATATTTGTATACTTGGATTTTGATTTTAATTGAAGAGATTTAGGAAGGAGAAAATTGAAGCACACTTTCGAATTTTCATCACCGATCCTCCACCAATTCCTGCTGGTCTGCATTCATCTAAAAGATGACGAATGTTGTGGATCAGCCACATCCCCCGACAGATCGTCTGGAATTCTGAATTTCCTCGATCACCGTAGCAGCATCCCCCTCAAAGAAAATGTGGGCCGCACCCAGCACTTGTCTTGCATAGGAGACGCCCTCCTAAGTGGCTCTGACCTCCTATGCTTGTAGTAGTAGTAGTAGAATATGCAATAATTCCCTGCTCCCGTGGATAACTGAAAATTGAGAACTTAAAAGGTTACGTAATGTTCATTTGTCAAGTTTATTGGTCTGCTTCGGTGTACTATATATAGGCTGCTCTTGGATTCAATCCATAATGCTTAATCCGTACTCTGACCATTCAAACAAACGCATGCGTTCCTTCTGGGATAAAAAGATCTTTGAAGTCTGATTGCTAATTATTTCATGAGAATGTCTTTTTTGCGGACAAGCAGCTGAAGGAGAATGATGTGGAACAGCGAGTCATGGTCTTATTTGATGTCCAAAGAATCTGATCAATCTCGTCTTTGCCTTTCAGACAATTGAATTCTTCCAAACCGTCCTTCAATTCAAAGACATGGGCTCCTGGGAGTCCAATTGGCTGCCGAGCCTCGTCTAAATTCCCGTTAATGATTAATCGCGATTGCAACCCTTTGACGATCGACATCCTGAGCTCATCATTGCATGCTTGCCCGGACCTGATACCGACTTATCCCTCCGAGTCGGCCATTAGCGACCACGCGTGGTGGATCGGAGCATTGTTCAAGATTTCTCGACACAGATGCCGTCCATGGATTGGTCTGAGCTTCCCCGCCGTGAGCTGCAACGTAATAAATTGCTGTTCGAACATTATATTAAGAAAGAACTCCTTTCCATTTTTATGGCTTGTGGGACTCTCTTTTACTCTTGTGGTCCTTGCGGTCCACCATTCCTCCCAATCTCTACTACTTTCCGAGTCCCTTATCTCCAACCTCCAACTTTTAATGCATCAGGTTCCGATTGTCAAACTATATTTTTCACAAGTAAAACATTCTGGTTCTGGTCAAACACCAGCAACCCAAATTAGTCAACAACCTCTCATCTCTTCAAAGCCAAAAGATGCTCGAGCCTTAAAAGTTTCAGCCTCGACCGATGTCTCTCGCTGCTTCCAGTAGATATCTTATTTTGTCGATCGAGAGAGGAAAAATGATTGACTGATAAACACCTTTTTTTTAAAAGGAATGATTGAATGATAAAGTATGAATATGAGAAGAGTGGGACGGGAATTGAAGTTTTTTTTAATTCAAAGCGATCAGGCTACCACTGCTTCTTCGAGGAGTCGGTTCTAATTTGTAGAGACCGAAAGCAACTGTGATGAAGGGGAAGTGTCAGACCCTCAACTTCTAGTGTTCAACACCAAGTTGCCTGATAAAAGAAAAGTGGACGACCAGTTGTTCCTCAAGGCTGGTACCCGCCCATCGCTTCCAGTCAAATCACTGTCGGTCCCGGACCCAGGGTGGTCGGCGGCTAGTCTTTTCACCACCTCTTTCTTTAAGACATTAGCCATGAGAGCTGAGAATGTGGTGGTGCCATGAGATAAAGAGAAGAATCACGTAACTGATAACTTTCATGCTTGCCGTGTTAATTCCAACCTTGGTCAAAAGTCCACAATTCTGAAATGGGTTGGTGGACGGGTTGTGTCGATCCATTTTGAGCGTAAAGTTCTGTTGCTTGTATTGAAAATTCTACTGTCCCGGGTGGAAGGCCGTGGTTCACATGCTCATGTGTGAAGTGCCCCTTCCTCCAAGTATTTCTGGGCCATTTCAGCTAGAGAGGTCTCAACCTCCTCAAAATTTTCCAGCCTTGGACTCCATAGACGTCAAACAGCGCCATTGGCCTCTCCTGGATAACCCAAGTGTCAAGTATGCATGAGTTACGCAAGCATGTGGGATGCTCATAAGATTCTTAATTTGAAGTTTCGACACATGGTCGACTGACCCAAGGTAATACAATTATACGTGGAACTCTACAAAGGGCTGCCGCATTATGAAGCGAAGAAGCAAGGGTCTGTGCTTGAATGCCAGTGGAGCCCACTGGCTACTAGCTCTGGACCTTTTCTTCTTCTTCTTCTTTTTCGTTTTCAGTTTGGGGACGTGCGACCTATTGTAGCTTCCCTAGCCTTATGGGAACGAAGGCGATTAAGTGTGACGAGTCGAGGATGCACAAGTGTCACTGCCTGTAAGGGGAAGGAGCTCGGGCTCCTCCATCCTAGCTCTTTTTGAGAAGTTGGTGGTAGGCAACTTCAACTTGTTTTGGTCTTCTCTGCTTTGGGATGAGAGAGGATAAGGAGCACTCACTGGTCTCGCAAGGGGGGCTTGACATGACATATAGAGATGGGTGGACTAACTTATGCGAGTTTTAGGTATGGAGAAGGGATATATACACATATATAACCCTAAAGAAACAATAAAAGGTGGCCATTTTTCCCTATTCACTGCCTCTCTCCTCTACCTTGCTTTCTTATTGCCTTTGTCGCAGATGGAGCTCCCATGCCCCACCAAAGTGGCCACTTGAACCAGTTGGCCCCCTTTGATTGCAATATATGCATTATTTAATTAGAAAAAAGGCAAGCATTTCAATACTGGTTCTCACTGATAGAAAGTGTTTGTTCCATGTACAGCAATGTTGCACTTATGGAAGCCAATTACTTTATCCTCGTTATTTAAAATAAAGTTATGTTCAGGTGCCACATGGCACGATAACATCACAGTAACAATGTTACTTGGTGATGATGATCCTTATGTATTATCTGTCTTAATTTGATTACTTTTGCAAACAAAGCTAGCTCTTATTTCTTGCAACTATTTAAAATTATTTAAATTAGATTTCGAAAAACATGGTATATATTCTTCCATAGAGTCCAAGGTAACGTTCTAATCAAGTAGGGGTGGTCTTACAACAAGTTTGTCTGGTTACAAAACTGCATGATTATAATTCTTTAGCTTCTTAATTTAGACTTTGTTCCCTTCAAACATGTTCCATTGTCTACATATGCGTCGAAGAATGTGTTATATTTATCTAATGTATTTCGATTCTATTTCGCACCATCAAGAATTTAAATGATTTGAAAAAAAAAGTAAGATGGGAGCTAAATTGGACAAAATTAGTGCAAGTACACAAACATCATGCGATCAGTCAACATTGTGTCTGACCCTGGCCCTAGCAGTTATTTGATCTTTACCAGACTGCATTAGTTAATTGTGATGGCAATTATCCATGTGGCAAGCATGCTTCAACCTTTCCATCTTGATTTCAAGATGTGACACATTTTGAATCATATGTTATCATTCCAAGAAGTCAATGTCAAGGAGTTGTGCCTGTTTGGATGGTACATTTCCTAATCCTGGTTGCTTTGTGCATGGTACGCTTAAAGTTCTACTAAATAGTATATATCCAAGTCCTAAAACCTTGGAGTCCTAGTTGTCAATTTAAGTGATATCTTTTGAGGGTTCCAACTGGTCTTGCACTGATGCAAGAGGCTGAATTTGATGCCGTCCTCACTCAGATATTTGACAAATATTTTATCCTTCTTATATATGTTGTTTTCGAAGAAAAAGAATGTTAAATATATATATATATATATATATATATATATATATATATATATATATTTATTTATTTATTTATTTATGAGATCATTTTAAGAGAGAGAGGAATTCCTCATGATAACAATATTGGATGGGTACTGCAAGATGTGTTATTTTGAGTTACGTTCGCATTACTTTTCTTGACTATTTTTTGTTTTCCAAAATTTCAAACTTTCATATTTGCAGTGATAATTATAATTAAGGGACCATTTGATGGGATACTCCATTTAATTTCCATGCCTCTGTTTTTGTTTAATAATAATATGATTTTAAGTGATCATGGCAAACCAGAAGATGATGATTTCGCTTTAGCTCGGCATACTTGCAACTAAAAGATCATGAACATGGAATTATTAATGCATGCACCTGTTTTTCCTCCATAATTATAATGTGCGTAACACCAAAAATATTGCCAAAAGATATTGCAATGGCCATTTTAATCAGCAATGATATTGTCAAAAGATGCCAAGAGGCAGCCGTATAAAGATCCGTTTGTTCGCTTTTTTCTCCGAACGTCATGGCAAAATCTGATAACTAGCAAATGGTTATATGAGTACTAAGAATGGTACCAAAGATGGAGACAAGAGGAAAGAGAAGAAAAGTAGAGAAGCACGGATAAGAGGGGAGAAAGAACGAGATGAAGTGTAGCATTCAGTAAAAAAGCTAAGGGACACATCAGGGCTTGCCTGGTTTTTTTGTTTCATTGGAGCAAGTGAAGGGAGTGGGAGGAAAAGGTAGAGGGAGTGGGGACTATTGGGAAGTACTGTTTGTAAATTTCCTCTTCAGAGGCACTGCTGAGAATTTTGTCATCTGAGAAGTAGACAGAAGTAATAATAGCATGACATTGTTTCTTCGGTTAGTAGCAGGGGACCCCCCTCCCCTCTCCCTGAGGACCTTTTCCACTGTTGCCTCCCATTATTATTTATCACCATCTGAGTAGATAGAGCTCTCTCTCTCTCTCTCTCTCTCTCTCTGTGTGTGTGTATATATCTATCTATCTATCTCTCTATCTATCTAACTATCTCATATGCACCCATACACATGCATTAAAGAGGATAAGCACTCTCTTCTTATGAAATGAGATGAGCCCAAGAATGTGTCTAATTAGCTACATTTGGTGTTTTTATTTTTGAACAACCCTAAGTTGATCTTTTTCCTAGATTTATTCTTTTAAGTTTTTGACAACTCTTTTTTTTTTTAAAAAAAAAAGAGAGGTGGATCTGGTTGTTACAAAAAGAAGGTTTGAAGATGGAAAAAAGTGAGACGATAAGGAGAGAATAACATGAAATTGGAAAATTCCAGCTCAAGTGGATTTTTTTTTAAAAAAAAAATTCTCCTTGGGGTGGTGGAGCCAAGGTAGAAATCTTTCATTTCATGATTCTAGACTTTTAAACATTGCACCAACAAACATGCTATATCATCATAAATCACAAGTTCTAATACGAAAAATATGTAAAATGATGAAATGCCATGATTCTGTAGCACATGCAAATGGAGCCCTAAAGAGTTTTTAAGCTCAGAAATGCCTTGGAGTTTGGACTGTGGAGGAGGATAGTTCATGCAGTGGCGTTCTGAAACCAAGGCACTGGCCATCAGAGAATGGAATATTGCTAAAAGAACACTAGAAAACATGTTAGTATGCGGTGGCTAGATCTGTTCATTAGATTGGAGGGAAATGCAGATAACAGAGCTGAGCTAGTTTTTTTCATAAAGCGAACTCCTTGTTTACCAAAAAAAAAAAAGCGAACTCCTTTAAGAAAAAACCAGCACAGTGGGAAAGGAATGTTAAAAGTGATAAGGGCATCTACTTTCTAATGGAATAGGCACTCAAAAGAATATCAAACCAAAGGGTGCAATTTTAATGTGATGGTTGGCGTAAGCCACTGTCTCATTTTGAAGCAAGCTTAGAATAGTATGAAACACAATAAGGAATGGCATATTCTATCTCGAGCCTTAAAATAAGCATCTCCATCACCACCCCTATCCTTATCAATAATTTTTTTTCTTAAATAATAGAAGAACACTGCAGAGATGGAAAAATAGTTTCGTCTATAGTGTCAACTGAATACATCGGATTAGAGCAAGGAAAACAAGCTGAAAACAAATAAAGGGAAAGACACTCCAAAAGACCCCATCAAAAAGATCACCAACTCCCACTCATTCCACAGAAATGAGAGGATCTGTCTCCGAAGGAGCGATCTTGCCATCATCACCAGTGCACAGAATCTCTTCCAAATCAGCTGTGTCCCTTCCCTCTTGATTAGGAGCTCGAATAGCATTTCCATTGCCATTAGAATCATTAGTTATGGGAAGGGTAGCAGAAGAAGAAGAAGAAGAAGAAGAATTAGAAGCCTTTGTCAGCTCTTTAGCTCTCTCCACCTCCGCCGCCCAATCCGTCGCAATGAGCGCATACGCCATTAACGTCGCACATGATAACTGCGCCGCAAGCAAGCCCAACCACATGCCGGCGAAGCCCATGCCGGCGACAAACCCCATCAGAATGGCGACCGGCATCCCGACCAGGTAGAATGAGCCCAAATTGATATTAGCCCCAGTGCTGGGCCTTGCACTCCCTCTCAGCACACCGCACCCGGTGGTCTGCGGGCAGTTCCCGAGCTCACAGAGTCCGGCAATCGGCAGGGCCGCTGCCGTGAGCTCCAAAATATCCTCGTCCTTGGTGAACAGCCTCCCCCACCGGTGCCTCATCGAGGTGGTGAACGCCATTGCCATCAGCCCAAGCACAGCCGCACAGGCCAGCGACACAATTGTAGCTCTCCGGGCCTTGGCAGGCCGATTCGCTCCCAGCTCATTTCCCACTCGGGTGGACACCCCAAGGCTCAGTGCCGACGGGAAGACATAGACCAGGGACGTCGTCTGGATCAGTATTCCCATGGAGGCCACCGTGGCCCTTGGGTTCGCCAGCAGGCCGCACAGCATTATCATGAACTCGTACCACCACCATTCGAGGCACACCGAGACGCATGTCGGCACGGCGAGCCGGAGCAGCGCCGACCACCCTCTCAGACAGTCGGCGCTGGGGCTGACCCACGAGTCCCTGTACACTCCGGAGACGAGTATGAAGAGAAGCAAGCAAAGAAACAGGTTCAGATTGGTCCAGACCATCGCCAGGGCGACGCCAGCGATGCCCATTCGCAAGTGCACGACGAGGAGGTAGTTCAACGGGACGTGGAGGGCGACGGAGATGAAGGAGCAGTAGGTGACAGGCAAGGTGATATTCTGCGACCTGAGATAGATCCTAAGAGGGTGGAGGAAGGAGAGGAAGACGAGGTCCGGGACAGCAAAGATGATGAAGGTGTGAGCGGTGGAGGAGATGCTCTCATCCTGGCCGCACCATAGCAGAATTCTCTTCATGTTGAACCAAAGGAAGGAGATAGGAAGGGAAGCAGAGAGGAGGAGGAGAATGGTTCTCTGGAGGGTGAGGCCAAGGAGCTTGCGCTGCTTCGCACCGTAGGCCTGCCCGCATATGGGCTCCATGCCCATGGCGAGACCCGACAGGACGGAGTAGCCTGTGATGTTGGCGAAGCCGATGGAGAGGGAGCCACCTGCGAGCTCGAGATCACCGAGGTAGCCGAGGAAGAGCATCGAGATCATGGCACGCGAGTAGAGGACCAGACCGGTTACAGCCGTGGGGATGGATATCCTTCCTATAGCTCTCATTTCCTCTACCACCTGAACCCAATTCGCATCAGCAGCTATTAGTTTCTCTCTGCTTCTTCCGAGTGGAATTAAGCTTCATCAGGTCTAGAGCATGAGTTATATGCATGCATATAAGCTAGCGGGGTTGGTCGGTTACCTCGGAGAGAGTAGGCCATCTCTGGAGGTCCTCTTCCAAGTGTTCGTTGCAGGGGATTAAGAGGTTGGACTTTTTCATGGAGGAGAACGAGAGCGGAGCGGAGGGCGCGGTATTGCACATACTGTTTTTGCTTGCCTCCTTGTGTTTTCCTCAGGATTCTCACGAGGGGATTATTTGGAGGCTTGGAGTTGTTTTGCTTTGGGGGGGGGATTGTCTTTAGCTCCTCGCTTTGCATTGGGTGGACTAACAAGCTGGATGCTTATATATAAGGTCGGGAAGAACAGCCTAGGAGCTTCTTCCGCACGTGTCAATTCTATTGGAACAACAGGTAAATTTCTTTTTCATGATGAACAATATGTTAAACCTTAAGCTTATATGTCAAGCCTTAACCTCTCTCTCTCTCTCTCTCTCTGTGTGTGTGTGTGTCTGCGTATGTCAAGCCTTGACCTCTCTCTCTCTCTCTCTCTCTCTCTCACTCCCCAAACCAAGGAATAACCTTTTTCTCTTAATCCTCCTCCTCCGAGAGAGAGAGAGGGAATAAATATGATATGTAGGAATTGTGGGAGTGAGAGCGAAAAATGTATTTGCTCTTGATAAGCTGATTAATTAGTGGTTAACGCCCCAGCCGTATGCTTTCCAGTGATTGGTTGGGCTGATGCTAGTGCATTTTGGCCTTACTCTTATGATAGGATCCTTACGACTTTCACTTATTTCCTGCTATTTCTTCTTACTGTCGACTACCCTTTTCTTTTACTTTATGCCGTTTCCAAATTCTATTTTACATGGGCCCAAGCCAAGGAATAACCTTTTTCTCTTAATCCTTCTCCGAGAGTTTGCGTTCCGGACCCTAGACCTTTGTGTTTGAACCGATTCGGCGAAAGGAATCCACCATGCATGTGTCATGCAAATGCTCGGCAGCCCATGTTTTTCAGGTATCATCTGGCTGTCGCTGAAAGGAGGTAATTTCGGAGCATGTAGTAACGTTTCCTTCCTTTTTCCTTCTTTCTCTGTATCAGTTATTGTCATAGGAAAGGTCTTTCTAGCTTCTGGTAAGTAATGTTTCCTTCTCTCTCTGGTTCTATTATTATTACTACTACTACTACTACCAGAAAGGTTTTCTTCTAGCTTTTGGTAATGTTTCTTCTTTCTCTTTCTCCTATATGCTACTGTTATCAATATTTCCTTGATATTTTTCTTGGAGGGATTTTACTTTGTTTCCTGCTTAGAAAAAAGAAAATTGCTAAAGTCGGTGCTCCATTAACGGGGTTCTGTTGGAATCTTTAGGCAACTAAGCGCCTCCTGTTCCCCATCTTTAATTAGTGGGATTTTGCTAGGGCGGATGGAGTGGGCCTCCATTGCTACTTATGGTAGAACCTGCATTTGTTCCCTCTCCAACTTGCACTCAAAGTGTTAATGCTCTCCCCAAGTGCCTTCCACCCCAAAAGAAAGCTTCTTGCGTCGAAGACGTAGGCTTCAAGCCCTCCCAGGCTCCAAGGCTTCACATAATTCCCCAGCATCATTCCAGGGTTTTAAAAATATCAAAACAATTAGGACATGCTTGGTTGGGAGAATTTGGGCTCTTAAATTGAAATGGAAATGAAAATGAGTGACTCTCATTTGAACTGTCCCCCAAACCTAATTCTGACTCTTCTCTAGTATTGAAATTTTATTCCAATTTTGATTCCGATCGCAAACCAAATGTGTCCGAAAATATAGCCATTTCGATCCTAGTTTTGATTCCAATTCCAATCGCGAACCAAATGCATCCTTATATGTTCTAGAGCTCCCAATTGACTCCCGGCAGATGACAGTCGATATAACCCACAAACATACTGGTTACAGGGGGCAACACCTACAGGCACTTCCCTGGGGCATCAGTCCTAATTAATACCACTACTCAAGCATGCATGCTCTCTATAATAGGATCCGATGTTGTAATTACTGTCAGTGGAGGAGCATAATTAATGGTGTGATGCTACAACAATGCCCTGTTCCCATTCTCACTCACTATGCTCCCTTGCCGATGTGGCAAGAGATCGTCGCTACAATTAACAACGAGGTGGTCGAATCCTCTTCTGCCACGCTTGCACCGGGAAACAAGCGGAGCATTGTGGCATTTTTCCTAATTGGTATAGTGAGGAGGAAGCAGTTGGAAGATAGGGAACACACAGGACATACGTGCTCCAATAGGCACCACTTGTTTCTTGCACCCCTTTTCACAGCACGAAGAGCCTCTGCCTGCCCTTAGGAAGGGGAGGGAGGGAGAGAGAGAGTCTCAGCCCCTCCACAAGAACAAGTTGGCACACTGTTGAGAGATAGAGATAGAGATAGAGATAGAGATAGAGATAGAGTCTCAGCCCCTCCACAAGAACAAGTAGGCACACTGTTAAGAGATAGAGATAGGAGAGAGAGAGAGAGAGAAGCAGCCCCCCAGAAGTACAACATGAACAAGTTGGCACGCTCGCACAATCCAGAGGGGGTGTTTGCAGCAGAGTGGGGTGAGCTGCTGCCGCCCAGGGATCAGCTCGTGAAAGCCACGCACATGTCAGGAGGCACGTGTCTGTCCAGCTGTGGTTGGAAAGGTGGGGCTGGCACGGGGAGGCCTCTCCGGACAAAGGATAAAAGGGAGCCATACGTTTGGGTATCTGTGTATATATTTATAAAATGGGTATGTGCATGAGGCCAAGTCAGTGGGCACCTTTGGGTTGGCAGACCACGTCCCCTGCCACTCTTTCACAGGGCCCAATTCCCCCACCACGTTATCTCTCTTTCTTTAATATTTCTTCTTGTTGGGTTGCAGTGGATCCGTTTCTTGGGCTATTCTGGAATTAGCCCAGCTTTCTCCACACCAATTTAACATGTACGGTGGTCCAACGCTGAGGTTTGCCATCACTGACGCACCACAGCTATCAACCTAGCCTGACAGGCCTATTTTGTGATTGAGGTTCGAGCTAGATAATTATTTCCCAACCCAACCGATTTGGTTGCGCCTAGCCAAGCCAAATCTATAACCCGATTGGACTCAACCACATCCTTTGGGTTTTGTAGCCGCCCCCTTAATTTTACGTTTTTCTTTTTTTTTTACTAGCTGCTCCCACTAATCGAGTACAGCCAACCGTGTCAAAGAAAGAAAAGATAACTCAGAAGAGGAGGAACAAAACCTAGCTCTATTCGCCTCATTGTAAATATGAAAGATATCACATTCTCTCACCAGCTACGTATATCGCCCAAAAGTAGGTATTCGGATCCTCTCCTCCCTTGGTTCAGTATCCACCATACATACGTCATCTCCTTCTCATCGATTTTATTGGCTGCACTCGCTTTAAAGCAGTGTGAGTGGGTGTTGTACCATAAAAATAAAAATAAAAAAAAGCATGCTTGCGTGATAGGCCACGGTCATGCCACGAGCTCATGAGAGGAGAGAGCTAATGTACTCTTAGCTGGTTTTATAACACGAGCATTTTCTTTTTTTTTTTTTTTATGAGCGAGACGAGATGGGGGGAAGGGGTCCGGCGGAGGGAGTGGCTTCTGATCTCGGACTGGGTCTCCATATTGAAGACTGAAGACTATGATGAAGGCATTGACGACCTTTTCGGCCATCATCGTCCATGGTATCCATGTAATCCTTTCTCTCTCATTCCTCCCCTCTCCCATATCCTTGAGAACCATATCTTCTACCTGTTCCTTCTTCCCTTTTGGCACCGTCGTATATGTTTCATCCACAACGAATTTGATGGGAGATCATCTTCCTTTTAGAAGAAGAAAGGGGGAGGAGCACTTTTATTTGCAATTCCTTTTTCTTCTTACAGGGCTCTCCTACTCTACGAAACAAATTTCCAAATTATTTAGCACATAACATAACCGATTTTAAAATATCCTATCCTTGAGACCACAACCATCCATGTGGCTCCTTATCTGCATCAGTACCACATGCTCGGTGCGAGCACCAACAGTGATAATAATGGTGATTAGCTGTACCATGTAAGTAGTATATACACTAAATATCTTGTGCTCTTATCGCATTAGGAATGTGGTGTTCTGAATGCCAGTGCAATATGGGTAGAATATATTCTCAGGATAGCTGTGCTTCTCCTGTAGAGTTCGATGGCGATTCCAGTCTATCCAAACGAAAATGAAAAGGAGGGATTGCATTTCTCCCCAATTGTGGTCATCAGTGGACCTACCACCTGCTGGGGTGGTGCTCCCAATACCTGGCTATTAGTGACCACAGCATAGTACAAACATGATCATGTAGCTGTGGATCGGCACTGGTGGGCAGGGGAGGGCTCATTTCTTGAGGCAACTCTCATGCATGACATGCATGTATGCATGCATATCTATAAGAATGTCCAGGAGCCCAAAATGAATTAGAAAGCACTTGTTGGCACAGTATACGCTCCGGTCTCTCCAGGAAAATGTTCTTGAAGACGACCATGAGATCAAAGATCTGATCACTGCATAGATTATAGAGTAGGTGAAATAACTAAATGTTTTTAGTACGTGTTCCTTTAGACATATAGATATTGTGTCATGAGTCATGACAGCGGAATGTGTTTCATCATCTATGAAGGTTGTCACCTATCGCAGATACTGATGTCAGTAGGTAAGGGAAGTTGCAGACCTGAGAGTGGTGGTAGTTGCAGAAGGAACGCTTTAATACCACAGGTTCCTGCACCACAGCATGGGCATTCAAGGCAATCAGATTTCTTTTTTTTTTTTCAGAAACCTGTGATGGCCCCAAATCCAGGAATTTGTTCCAAGATGCTGCTGATGCAGGAACAAACAAATGACAGCCCATGAAAAATTAAAAGTTCACAGCACCAGAAGCACAAAGCATGTCTCCATCAAAGCATTCCTCATCTTGTTGGCCACAAAGATCTCAATCCAAACATCCACAGCAAGACACCCTGTCGAGGATGCTATTCTGGCTCATTAACACTGAACCGAATAAATGAAGATAGAAACAACTGACGGACCATTCCATTAAGTCATCTAAAGTAGAATCTGTCGGTGCTAATCTTCAGGCATAGAATGCGACCCATCATTTGGAGGTTCGGACGCTAACTTCTGTAAGGGCGAACGGTTTTCGAGATTCCATCATGGAAAAAAAAAAGGTGCGCTGAATTGTTCTTTTGTGCATAGCTATAAGCCAGTATTTCTAGAATACGTTAATATTCCACCTTCTAGAAATTCCCTATGTTGATGTGTAAGATGACTTGCTTCTGATGTCATCTATTGCAACTCTTGGATACATCCATAAGGCGTAATGCATATGTCTTCAAGTCTACGTAAAAACTCGTGCTGTGTCACATAAATGAGCATCTACTGAAGCAAAAAAAAAAAAAAAACTTCCAAGTAAAGATTCATGCTTATCTCATGTCCTTTATCGTGCAATTCTTGCAACCGGCTTTTAACTCACGATGATGGCCATGCATGAATCAGTGCAGTGTGTCAATAAAGTAATAAGCCAAAACTATGCTGCACTTTTTTTTTCCTGCTCTACCAGGGAGTGTTTTTGGCACTTGTTAATAATAGCTTTCCCTTTCCCTTTGAGATTTGGAAGATAAAAAATTCTGTTTCAGACTTCGGTAATGCTTGTGATAAACAATCAGAAAGCTGAGAGTTTGAGCGTACAAGAAAGCTTAAAGAAGCAGAAATCATTGCAGGGTGACAGCCAGGAAAGAAATAAGTAGCATTATTTAACAAATGACATAAATTATTTACATCTTTTCCCATGCGAAATGGTTAATAAAAAACAGTATAGATTTCAAGAAACATAAATGACAAAAAGAATACAACAATATACTTATCTGCGACCCCTTGTCCTTGCAATATGAGATCGAGGAAGACCAACAATCGCCAAAAGTCCACTGCCAAAAGCTGCAACTGCTGCTACAGCAAAGGCTGGTGAATTGCCACCTCCAAATAATTGATCCCATGGTCCACTTCCCAAAGACACAAGTACCTGATGTTTCACAATTCCCATTAGTAACCGTTAAAGGCAGGTAACACTCAATTAGGAAGCATGGTAACTGAACACCAGCTTCATTTTCCATCTCTATGCCAAAAAGCTCTTGTATTCACATGCATGCAGATGATGTGAAAGTTCTTTGGTAGGTCGGACAGATGTTGACAGTTACCAAATAAATTGTTTGCAGAGTTCAGCTCAGCAAGGCACCAACTCTAATATCCTACCAATTTTGAACTTTGTTCCAGGGGTGAAAATATATCATTTATCAAAGGCCTGATACTTCAGATATAAATTATGCGGTTCATGCGATATGGCTAGGTGTTCTTCAATATTGGAACTATAGTAGCATTCCTTGTCTATGGGAACCACTCAATCCATATTTGGATTTCTAGAACCAATAACTTGGTGCATTATTCATAAGTTCATTAAGATAAAAAAAAAAAAACAGAAGTACATCATCCTAAATCAGAAAGACAGGTTGACAAAGATAAAAAATAAAAAAACACTACTACATTTTAGTTCCCGCTCATAAAAAATGCAAATACAACACAAAAGGCAATATTTTTCCTAATGATCTCAACAAGTGAAATGAACTGTTTAAAAAGATTAGTGAATTATAAACTTCTGCTGGAAAACCCATAAAAATCTATAACTGATAGTAAAGCAAAGAAAGTATATTGGAAGAAAGAGGAAGAAATTTGTTAATGAAAGAAAAATCAAAAGATGTGTTATAATTTTCATCAAATGTGATTCTCCGTCATATATACTTCCATTATTAAGCCTAACTTGCATATAAGTATGAATGAATTTCCTAATATATTCAACATTCCAGGTTAATTTATTATAATCAACTGATAGCAAAATTTTACCCATCCAATAACTTGAATTCTCAGGTTATCAAAAAAAAAAAAAAAAACTTGAATTTTCATCATCAATGAAGCCAAAGTTTAAGATTTCATTATGAGTTAAAGTTAAGATTTATGATGACACAACAATGTAGACAAAGAGATTAAATATTTTAAGCACATTAAAGCAATTCCTTCCATAGACTGGCGTTGGATTGACATAATGATATATAGGCGACATAAAAAAGAAACAACCTCAATTCTTATCCAAGCTTCTAGACCCTACACCGATCTATTGAAAAATATGCTCAAGGAACTGAACAACATGTCACCTCACCACTCTGTTGTTCTCAAGAGAGCTTAACTTAAAGACCCTATCTTGCCAGGCCATCTTCCTTAATAAGATATAAGCATAAACTGAACCATAAGACTAATTCAAAACGGTAGTTAAGGACAAAGGGCTATGAAATTGAAGAAATGGTAACTCTTTGTCTCATTATTTGAAACCAAAGAAAATCTTAGACTCCCATTGATCATGAATTACCTGAGGCAGGTTTACATAAGGATGATTTTCTGAAGATTGGACCTGATGAGGGACTAATTATGGAATATTTGCCAAAATCTTCGCAAGTGAGAGATAGAAGACAGGTAAGAATGCATTTAGTTTGGAGGGCCGGACAGGATAGTATAGCCAGGGAGACCGGGCATTGGTTAGTAGTGGAAAACAGGATTTGGGCATGGACACATTAAAAGCAAATACAGAAGATAGATTATCTGGGTCTTGCAAAGTTTCAGAAGAAGTAAAACACGAGCTTCAAAAACGGTTTATACTTGCTTACCACTTAAATATGCCACTTGCTAAACAATGATATTACTACAGCTTGCTTAATAAAAAAATTAACTCTGATAGCAAGGTCCGCCGTACCGGTGGCCGGCCGGACCGGTACGTACCGGCTGGTAACGGTCCGTACCGGCCGGTACGCGTGGTTTCAAAAACCACAGCGCGCGGCGCCTGTGGTTCTAAAAAAAAAAAAATCGTACCCAGTGGCGAACCGGCCGGTTCGCACCGGTACGTAGGCCCGGTACCGGTTCGGATAAAAAACCGGAAAATACCGGTTTTTATCCGTTCCGGTACCGGTCCACGGCCGGACCGGTACGTACCGGCCGGTACGGGCGGTACGGCATTCCATGTCTGATAGGATATCAAAGCTCCCTGTTTTTCATATGTGATGTGGGTTTTATCATCTATATATCTAAATTCATTAAGTTAGGTCAGTTTGGTTCCGGTGTGGTTGGTCCAGGATTAACTTGGCAAAAGTTCTGTACCTGCCAAACCTACACTTGCTCAAATGGAAGAAAAAACATTTAGTCAACCAGTTTACTTTTAAGTGAGCCCACTGCCCAATAGGCTAACATGACATATTTGCATCCCTAATTGCAAACTAATAGAACAATCAATTCTAAGACACCAAAACAAACATTCTTCCAAATCTCCAGTAAGAGAAACTGATTTCACCAAAAGCTATTCTTCAACTTCACCTTCCCCATCTGAATTCGTTTCGGCAGTGGTAAGTCTTGGAAGATTTGATCATAGGTGGAAAGCAACTGATGTGGAATAAAAAATAATTGACTCCAGATACCTTTTGTATGCTCAGAACGTTAGTTAGATAATTTTTGAGCAGTTTTAATCTTGTTTAAAGTATGAGTGCATGAGAAACCTACTTTATGTATATGAACGGACTGAAAGGTCAAGAAAATCATTTGAATCTAAATTTTTTGGTCATTTAGGTTGTCTTCTATATAGGGTTTAGTCGAAAACCTGAATTCCTTCTTCCCTGTTTCTTGCAGCAGAACAGCAATGTCATTTCTTGATCCAAATTCTAGTTTTGGTCCAGCATCAAAATTGGTATCAGAGATAAAGGACTTCATACTCCTTCCTTTACTTAGTTTTTTTCCTATTGTCTTTTGTTTACCCCCTTTTTTATGTGTACAAACAAGAAGATCTTTTAACCATTACACACTAAATTATCATCTAGCAATAATGATGTGATGTCAAAGAATGCTACATTACAAGCAATTGTCACAACCTCAGGTGTTAAAAAAGTTCATGGAGACTGAAAGATAGATCAAGAGTCATGAAGACAAAGAAATTAAAGGACCACTACATGAAGAGCCTGCATTGAAGCTCTCCGAGGTGATGTCATAGAAGTTCCACCATTCAAAAATCTGCAGTTGAGGATATATTAGTTGAGAAAGGCATTTAGGTTCGATTTATTTGCCTGCAATCGAGCAGTTGCAACTCCAGTTGCTGCAATTAGAATTGCAAGCAATTAATACATTTGTTTGGTTGCCGAATACAATTGCTACTTGCAATTACAAGTGCACAAAAAAAGTCCCAGAAATTGCATCTCATATTGCAGTTAAAAACAATCATACTACCAATTGCAACTTAAATTGCAAATCCTATCCCAGCTACTTGTATCCTCTCACCTCATTAGCTTAAGTTGCAATTTAAAATTGTATAATATTAGTAAGTTAAAAATCAATTGATTATTTTAGTAATACATATTTAAAAATTAAATATTGTCATTTAATTAAACCAGAATATAAACTTTGCTGTTATAAAGTATATATAATTATTGTAATATCAAATAATACTCTCTATCTATTACAATAATTATTATTGTTGTAACACTATGATAATCTAATAGTATTGCTATTTTATATAATCATAACAACGAGAGCATTATTATTATGTTACAATTATTCTTATCATAATATATTATTTAATAGAGAAATAATTATTAGTGGTTATCAATTGGAAAAATTTTGCATCCCAAATTTCCAATAACAACTAAATTCTAATGCAGCAATTGAGTTGCAGGCAACTAAACAACCTTTTTAATGGTCCATCTAACCTTTGAAGGTAGAAATTCAAAGTAATGAAGATCCATGCAAGGACACACAGGCAATATCAAGTCACACTCTAAGCAATGACCGAGATAAGCAATCGGAAATCTATTCCCATTGATTTACTAGATTCTGTCATATGCAGATGATCTTCAATTAACAGACATCAAAACATCCAATCAAAGTGTAATCGTGAGAAATAATATGAGCCTCCTTCATCGATCTTAAGACAAAAGAGATCATGCCTTGGGAATCTCAGGTGATCCTGTGATGACATTTATTCAGAAAACAATGTGAGGGAATACAATTAACACTTAGATTTTTTTAGTATTCAGTGTTTGGAGATGATGACTTGCCCAAGTCCAACTCATCTAACTGCCACCCTTAATCTTTTGCTAGCATTGCCTGACTTAAGACACAGTCCAAGTGTTCAATACTTGAAGAATCCGACAGCAAAACTTAAAAACTTGAATAAAGAACATAGCAGTATAATTTATTATAAAATATAATAAACTAAAATATGCTCTTGGAATTCATTTAAAATAATCTTGATTATTAAATTATTCATGTGGGTTTAAAATACCATATATAAGTGACAATTGGGACTGCACTTTCTCAAAGTATTACTTTGGGCTAAAATTTCCTTTAGGCCCAATTTACTTTTGGCATGACTCTGTAGTGGGCCCAATATAAGCAGAAGGTTTAGACATATTGCTTTCTTTGCCAATCATTGGATCATAAATGCCAACTACTCACTGTCTCTTTCTCCGTATGGATCCCCATTCACCATAAAACTGTAGGACACTAGAGAGGAGGATAGGTTGCCAATTTGCAAGATTATGTTTCCTTCCACCTCAAGAAGGGATTGGGAGTTTAGAACATTAGATTTACTCTGCCATTTTCAGAAGGATAGATTCGGAGGTAAAGAAGAAACAGATATACCCAAGTTCTCTCCTTTCCCCTTCATCGGCCTCTTCTTTTGCTCCATCATCAGCGTATAGGAGAAACCCTTAAGTCCCTAATCAAGCAAACAAGTTGCGTCTACAACATATATAATCTCTATCGTATCCAGATAAAATGCCTTTTGTGGGTCAGGTTGAATCAAATCCTGAAAAATTGAAAATTCACTCAACAACGAATGGTTCAAACTTTGATCAGGCAGTGTGAGCTGTCCAATTTAAAAGAATTCTTCCTCCACATCACAAAGGAATTATCCCTGATAACAGAGGTAGTCATGTTCAGGTGGCCCATGGCATGGGTCAGTGACGATGGGATGATCTGACTATTAAAGGTGACTCATGAAAGGGGCATGGCCAGGTCTTGCTGTAATGAAGATGGCGATGCTGGTTCTTACCCAAACAAAGCCAAGGACTTCATGGAAGCGAGGCGGCCAAATCTCATGGCTTCAGAGGTAACGACACAAAAATTCACCACACTGGATGCAAAAGGGCAGATTTCCCAACCATGGTGAGGCAGCCGAATCTCACAGCTTCATGGCACCTTGAGTTAATCTAGTGGGACAAAGTGCGAAGTAATGGAGCAATCATGGCAAACATATAGGTGACTTGGTTGACCCGTAGTTGGCCCATGGTGAACCGAAAGCCCACGATCTAGCTATCCTGGCAATTTGGTTGAGGTCGTCAAGTTCGAAATAGTGGAACTATTACTGTGAAAAATCTTTAGGTATATGTTGCACTGTATAACAAGAAAATCATTATTTAACTATTTTAGTTGTCTTTCTACATAGGGTATTCGGATTCGAAATTTTGCATTTCTAGGAAAAATTTTGGAAGTCCATACAGAAATTGGTTACTTATGTCACGCCCCGTCTGCACAGGGCACGTGAGGCACCCAGTGCCCGCATGGGGGCCACATGAGGGGGAACACGGAGCTCTCCTACTAAATATTGTACGGTTTTGGGCCCTACGCGCTCAGACCCTCCTCGGTTTTGTTTTCCACCTAAAACGCATTAGCAGGATTTGGAGACACCCGTCTCATATGCCCAGGTTCTGAAACGAGTCTAGCCGATGTGGGATCTTTCATTCACCCACCCTCGGACTAGAGCTGCCCTCGGCTCTGACACCAAATGTCACGCTCCCACCTGCGCGGAGCACGTGAGGCACCCAGTGCCCACATGGGGGCCACATGAGGAGGAACACGGGGCTCCCCTGCCAGATATTGTTCAGTTCTGGAGCCCGCACGCGCGCACGTGCCGCTCGGACTCCTCCCCGGTTTTGTTTTCTACCCAAAACGCATCTGCAGGATTTGGAGACGGTGCCTTATAGCCCAGGTTCTGAAACGAGTCTAGCCGATGTGGGATCTTTCAACTTACGCTTCAAAAGTCCTGGTTTACTTGTAGAAGAATCAAGAAAAGTCTATAAGAGTGCCTACTAGGGCGGGTTGAAAATTAATTTTGTTTGATTTGTTTTTATAGAAAAGATTTTTTAGGCTAAGTTTGGGTCCTTTCTTCCTCTCTCTCCCTCCCCTCTCTTATTAATCTCTCTTCTATTATTTGTTCATTTCTACTAATATGAATTTCTGGTTTTTGCTCTCCATAACGTTAATTTACTCTTTTTTTCTACATGAATATAAAATCTTTGATTCTCAATGTCCATTATAGGATTACAAAAAGCTTGAATTGAATCAAAGGTGGCCCTATACATGGATTCTTAATGACTAAGGATCCATAAAGCTGATCCAAATAGTTTGGGACAAGGTTTTTGATGGTTATAAAGACTACTAAACAACTACCAACCAATTGTCAAGCTTCTTTTGAAAATTTGTTCTTTAAACCTACCACATCTGAAAACCTAAAACTGAAATTTTTAGCCCATTTTAAATTCTATATTCCTAAAACACCTATGCTCTGTTTCTGTAGCTGGCACACGGTCAATTTTTAAACCAAACCTTAAATTTCTAACCCCTTAGGTTCTTCCATGCATGTAGATCATCCACAATTGGTCCTACAGTACAATATCATAGTTTGCCGTCTCGTACCGAATCCCGTACCAGTGCCATACTAGCACAATGTCAGTCCGGTACGGTATAAAATTTTTTGGCGTACCGAGTGTCGGTACGCCACCCATACCAAAGTAGATACGCTCCGACCATCCAGTTTGGGCCGATATGGTATACTGAGTTAGATTCTTTATGCCTATAAGTCCTCTCAAGCAACTCCTCGTAATTTTGTTAATAAATTAAAGAAAAAAACAGACAGATAATGTTCTCTAGACGAATGCATCAGACCCCAGGGACCTAGAAATTTCATCAATCAAAGTTGCCCTCGGGAAGCAATAGCACTCAACAGAATGCATACTGATTAAGAAGTTCTAATTGGCATAACTTAAAACTTGCTTGGTCCATCATATAAGGAACTTAGGTTGCTAAACTGAACCTTATCATCAAGACTATAAGTGTTATATTGCAAGCAAATAAACATATAGAATCAAAGCAAACATATGGAGACATTATTTAGGGTAGTGATAATTTCATTACAAAGCAAACATATAGAAAATTACAATAATCTCATAAAACCAATTTTCTATATGACGGATCAACAATGAAGGCTATCTTCTGCTTAAGCAATTGATGGAAAGATATACAATCAACACATGCTCCTGGATGAGTTAAGGAAGTATATGATATGGTACCATGAGAGGTTAATTTGTTCGCATTAAGATTTAAAAGAATCATTTTTGTCCTCTATCTTACTTCCTCCAACAATGAGATGAAATGACTAGAAGCCAGAAAACACATAGCACATCATAACCCAATAGCACATCATAACCCATGTCGAAAAAGAACAAATAACCTGGTACTTATCCTCCTAGTTCCTCCCCTCTGATGTACTCTTCAAGCTCCTTCAAATTCTTCCTTCATCTTGCTCTCCAAATCAACACCCTTTCTTTTCAAATTTCGTGACAAGCCTACAATTTGCAACTTCTAAGAAAGGCAACTATTCTAAGTAGAACAAGAATATATATCTGCATATTGGCAAGCATACTAACCTAGGAAAAAAACAATTTCACTCAAAATAGACATTTTGTAAATGGTACGAAGAAATTATTTTTATTTCGAATAGAATTAATAGAGAAGCATATTGAACATTATAACCTAGATGGTGCTTTTAGCAAAAAGAAAAAGTAAACAATACATTAGAATTCATCAAGGACATAGACCAGTGACAGGGGAACAATATGTGATTTTTCAGCTTCATTGGGCTTGCATCAGTGACAGGGGCTCACATTAAAAATCTCTTTAAACTAGTTATTGATGAAGTTGTTCTAAATAACCAGGAAGATATTGTTGTTATATGTAACTTGAGATGAGTTATAACATTGGTTGATCTAGAGAACAGTAGGTAAAATGCTAAATCTGAACTATGGAAAAGAGTCAGAGATATGGACCTCAAGCCAAAAAAACAGAATTTGAAACACAACCAAAGTGTATGCAATGCAATTTCCTTTTTCCAAGGAAATAAAAATGAGGCAGTCAAAGCTAGTTAATAAGAGATACCATAATGCAACTGGTTCAGGTTCATTACCTTATCATAGGAAAAGAATTGTCAAAATAGATACTGTCACAACTAATCATCAGATCTACACAGATGAAGTGGCTAGTGCAAGAGTTTATCTAATAATATATTCATTAGCCACTAAAGCAAATATGTACTAAAATGACAATAAGGCCCATAATGTGCATGGTTCAAAGAACGAGTTACATACAAGGTCCAAGGAAAGATGGCCATGACCAAACTAGGATGAAAAGGAAAATGTATACCAAAGCTACAACCAATAAAGTAAGGGATGACTATACTTCAGCACAGTAGGGGTTATAGCAACTGCAGACAAAGTCAAAAACCTATTTAGATGGTACCGTTAAGCATTAAGAGTTTAAGACTATGTTTTAGTTCACATGAATGAAATAGAATCAGAATTGAAATGAAATGAAAATAGCAATAAAAGATAGGGAATCAGAATTTTCATTCCTATACCATTGTTTGGTCAAGAAACGAAAGATTGCATGTGAAAAAAATGAAAATCCATTCTAGTATTTATTTTAACTAATTATATTTTAAAAATATTTCAGATTGATATTTTAAATATATCCTTCAACAAGGAACAGAATCAAATTTATAATGCAACACTTATAATAGTTTTGGAGGCCTCCATTTAAATTTACTTTATATGTATAGTTGTATACATGTGCAAACAACAACCACTATCATGTTAGAGTGATCGATTTTTCACGTTTTCAAAATAGGACTTTTAAATTCAATTGAATTTAAATTATGAATTCCCATTTTATACTGTAAATGCCACTAAATGATTTGTACAAAATTTGTCACTTATTCCTATTTGTTACATAAAATGCGAGTAACTAATTCATACTTGAAATATCTTTAATTTTCATTTCTATAAGAATGATCATTTCTCCCATTTAAGATTGGAATGAGAATTCCTCCATTTAAGGGAATAAGAAACCTTAAGAAATCATAATTCCGTTCCTTGTTACACAACCAAACATTGACAAGGGGCCAAAGTTGAATTTCTATTCCATGCCTACTCCCATTCCAAGAACAAATGTAGCATAAGGATCTCAGCAAAATCCAAAACTGTGAGGTGCTAAGATTTGTGCTGAAGGGTCTAGAATGAAGGAAAAAATACCCCAGCAGCATCCATGAAGTTATAAAGGAGGATTAGCAAAGTTAGCAGACTCACTAAGAGTAAAATTTGACGGGCAAGCTACAGATAAGGATCCATGAAAGTCATCAAAAATATGGTGACAAGTCTGCATGATTTTAATTACATAATGATGTTGCCTTTTCCTTGTTACTTCCTTTTCCTTATTCTAGTTAAAGAAAATTTAAAAAGTGTGAAGCCTTCTAGCCAAATAATGAAGTAGCTATCGGTGGGGGGAATATGTTGTGTGTTATTCCATCACATTAAGTTACACAATAATGAACAGGAATTTTGCCCCCCAATTGACTTTATTTTCATTTACAAAAATGACACTTTCATTCTTTTTTGCAGAAAGTGTTCATTTTGGACTTTGTGCGCATCACACCCATACTCTCAAATGACCACACATTTAGCTCATAAAAGAACATTGTGATAGTCAAAGCACCACAGATAAGTAACAGATAACATACATAATACAATCAATACACAGACAGAAAAGCTCTCATACTTATTCATTGAAGATAGGTGTATGATGGTCCAAAAAATTCAAAATGGACAGGATCCTGTGAAACAATAAAAAAATAAAATAATATGACCCAATATAAAAGTTAAAAAAAGAGTAAATTTATCCTTATAAAATTCTGCAACACTATAGGATGTCATAGAATATCTTCATTCTAATCTTTCCCCTTGCTTCTATGGGTTTCATTTTGATGTGAGCCTTGGTTTTACTTGGCAGATTATACATATGTAATTGCTTTCTTTGGTTTAGTCTCTTGAATGGTCAGTGGAATGATGTGATTTCTTTAGGATACCAAGTCATTTGGTTTCTTTTCATTACATTTAAAATTTTGTAGTCTTTCTTTAAATCTAGAAGCACTTGAGTTGCCCAATACAGGATAGTAACGTGCCTTATTTCCCCAAAACGAGAATTCAAGAAACATAAGTAATTTTTGCGTAGAATTCTCAAACACTAGTCCTATAAACAAGGAAAAAAAGATACTAGTTAAACACAATTTAGGGAATATTATAGTAAGAGAATGTCTACCTGAGGGATCACAATTGCAAGATTTAAGAAATGCCCATTGCTAATCCTGCAATTTAATTGTCAGTAAGCACATAAAAAACAAAGGTAACAAAATACAAAAAGATTCAGGGCGAAGAAACTGAGCACCTACCTTGACCAAGCCTTAAGGACTTCAAATTCGACTAGAAATCATTGCATAAGGAATACTATAAGTCACCTACAAAAATGACAACTTCTTTGTAAACGTAACATGCCAATGACTATTAATTTTAATGAAAGTTTGTATTGAAGCTATTCACTCACTGCCAGTGGTGCTCCAAGTATTGCAAAGGCAATTAGTGCAGAAACAAACAATGCCAACTGAAGGAAGTCCACTGCTTTGGTAATCTGTATTTTTTGCAATATAAGATATTATGACATTGCTACCAAAGCAGAAAAAACATGAGAATGTTTGAGATTCCCCAAACAAGGCCAGCTCCCAACTTCCGACACATTTTTTCGATCACCACTGAAGTAAAACCCAGAAACAAACAGAATTCAACATCAGAACCGAAAGCCCCCATTCGCACTCCAGTTTGATATCTTTGCCCTTCATCTGGGTTGCCTCGATAGATCTCCCGGCCCCATCCAATCAGTGTCAAAGAGAATAAATGGAAACCATCCTATCCAAGTAAGTGCAGTAACAATCAGAACCATCCAAACAGGCAATGTTAAGGTATCTTAAAGGATCCTATCAATTCCCAGAGGAAAGCCTCTTGGCCATGGGTTTAGCTGCTCTTCTGTTCCTTCAGCAGAGTATGGAGCCACACTGCTAGAATTTAGAGGAACTTCTTGGACTGATGATATACTGATATAAGTAGTGATGATGAGAAGAATGATGTCAAGAAGAAAAGCAGACTTGAGGTTGGCACAATTTATGCTGCAAGCAGAGGGTGACAGTGAAGGAAGGATGGTAAACCAGCCACTATAAGATCCAGTAGCAAAGCCTAGTATATTCCCAAGGCCCATGAAGAGTGAAAATAAGCATTAGCTATCCGAGTCTCCTGTGATCCTTCCCTGAAATAACAGAAAGAATGGAGGCATCTATTAGGCAATCATCTTGTAGAGCAGCAAATCTGAAGTGACTCAAGAACTGAATATACTAGCTTGGGTCATGTGACTGCCCCAACCAGATATTGAACAAGTCATTCACTTGACTCAAGTTAGTTAAAGTCTTTTTTTCAGGTCTCTTAAAGTTTTCCACAGACATGAACAAAAGGAGGAGAAATTTTTCTCAAAAGAAAAAAAAGGAAAAAAAAGTGAAAAAGGTATCTTTCCTCCCATAAAACCTCCAAAAATCTCTATCCTGACCAAAATTCCTAAAATCTGAAAATGACTGGGAGGCATTGAAAAACAAAAGGGCATGCTTGGTCAATAGGATTACATTTCAATTCAGAGAAGAAGTTGTCTTACTAGGGCTGTCAAACAAGTGACCCATTTGAGCAGTTGTGTTCAACTAGAAATTCAACTCAAACTCAGCCGCTCTGTTAAAGTCAAAGTAGGCTGCTAGAGCTAGGTTTGACCTGCTTGAACTTGGAACCATCAAGCTAGAAATAGGAATATATAAATAATTAATATATATTACAGTAGTTACTGCATATAAATAAAAATTATTTTTATACTAAATTCACATGCAGAAGAATGTATTTCAAATTAAGTTTTAATGCCGAAATTAGCTCAAAATTTTTTTACAAAGGCCTCGAGGGACCTCTTGTTCCCACTAGATTTCTTAAAACAATTGTTCATGACAAGCTTAAGTCTAGTTTAAATTAAATATGCTGGTTCAAGCTCGACCTACTTACAGAATGAGCTGAGCTTGAGCTTGGCTTGACATGCTCAATTTCGACTAGTTTATAACCCTATTCTTACTTATAACCTATAAGACCTACCAATGGAAGACAATCAAAGACCAGATTGACAAACTAAGGCACAAAAATTAGTGTATCCAATATTGACAAAAGCATAAAATTTTAGAAGTTAAAACCCAATTATGAAAACCTGAAAGTCTAAATTTAACTATAAAGGATAACATTCTAGAGAAAAAGTTGACAGAACTTGGAATGGGGAAAGCTTTCACAAAGAAACAAACTTGCAAAGTTATAACTAGGAAAAAAAGTGCTCTGCCATAAGTAATGTGACACAGCACCTGAACAGATGCTAGCAAATTCAACAGTCGAAGGCATGTAATTACATAAGTGCCAAGACCCTCAAGAATAATAACTTAGAAGCCACTCAAACAACAATATATTTGAGTTATGAACCTTTATTTTTAATTAACACTAGGATTTAATTATTTGGGCCTTAATAATGAATCAAAAATGCTTGGTGAGCTCATTAATGGGACACCAAATGATAAGACCCAGTATAACATAGTATTCCTATGATCCTATCACTTTCATGTATTTAAAATGTTATTTTCTAGTGGTCAGGCCGATGCCATGTCAATGAAAAATAGTGCTGCATCAGTTACCCCATCTTTTCTATTCTATACACGGATCCAAGTAACAGTAATGTATCATTTCCGGCGGTTTCTTGAAGTCCAGTCCCATCAAAGAGAGAACGTCTTATACTACCCTAAATCCTATGTTGCAGGTTTCTGTTCAAGAAAGGTCAAAATGTCAGTCATGATTTCTATTTCAGTTTCCCTACTCCTATAGGCCTAAGAGTAATCGATCTATAAATTACAATGTTAACAAGCCATTTATCCACAGAAACAAGGTAACAAGCCTAAGACGCAATACGTGCCCATTCAGTTTCTCTATTCTTATAGGTCTAAGAATTCTGAAGTCATATGAATTTTAGTGTGTGCAAACTATTTATCCACAGGATCAAGTAAAAAGCCTCAGGCATTCCATATCGCATTTCAGTTTCACTATTGTTATATGACTATGAGTTTTTAAGTCTACAGATGGCAATGCCTGCATGTCATCCAAGCAAGTAATCAGGGTAATAACCTTAGAACATACATTTCCCATTTCAAAGTTTCAAGTTTTTGGGTAGGTCTAGGAGCTTTGCAGTTCATAATTACAATGCTTATTGGCCATCTACACAAGCTAGTATAGTAGTACGCTAAAGCCTAAAGAGTCCGATCCCCTATCCTCTCAAAGTGGTCCAAAGTCTCTTGTCTTGTTCCTCTGCTCTCATTTTCCACTCTTCACCATATATTCTACTAATTGCTCTTCATCATGTATTCTACTAATTGCACAACGTAAATGCGCCAAGTCCTACCAAATTAAGTCAGCTAACTTAAAAATAGTTCGACTCTCCTTTTAGCGTTATGGGCACCATGGTGGCTCAGAGTAGATCCAATGAACCCCGCAAACTATGCTGCTTCCCAGATATAGGACATAGACAACAACTTGATGCAACATCCTACCTGGTCCAATCCCATCACGAGTGATGAGCTATAAAATGGACAGAATCATCTATACAATACTAAGAACCATAAATACATAAATAATAAATTGAATTGACTAAAGACTAGAGCAAACAAAATTTTCCGGTCAGCAGCATTAGACCTGATGCGGGATTTGCACCCCGTCACCAGCAGAGCCCACACACCAGCCGAGCAGGGGAAGAGAGAGTGTTCCTCAGAAGGTATTGTCCGCTTTGGGTCCGATTTGGGGGTCGAGCGTACCCGGAGCCCTCCTCACGGCGCCTCACGATTTTGCCCCACAAAAGGCGCCTCCTAAGGGAAGGGTGATTGAGCCCCCCATTATATGGCACAGACCTTCCCGCTGATTAGCCGATGTGGGACTAAATTCGAGGAACCCCCGTAACACAGCCCCCCCAGCGGGGAGGTCCTGTGCCCGGGTCGGCTCCTTGCTGGATAGGCGGAGGGCCGAGGCCCTCCTTCTAGCGCCATCTGATGCGGGATTTGCACCCCGTCACCAGCAGAGCCCACACACCAGCCGAGCAGGAGAAGAGAGAGTGTCCCTCAGAAGGTATTGTTCGCTTTGGGTCCGATTTGGGGGTCGAGCATACCCGGAGCCCTCCTCACGGCGCCTCACGGTTTTGCCCCACAAAAGGCGCCTCCTAAGGGAAGGGTGATTGAGCCTCCCATTATATGGCACAGACCTTCCCGCTGATTAGCCGATGTGGGACTAAATTCGGGGAACCCCCCGTAACACAAATCTGATGCGGGATTTGCACCCCGTCACCAGCAGAGCCCACACATCAGCCGAGCAGGGGAAGAAAGAGTGTCCCTCAGAAGGTATTGTCCGCTTTGGGTCCGATTTGGGGGTCGAGCGTACCCGGAGCCCTCCTCACGGCGCCTTACGGTTTTGCCCCACAAAAGGCGCCTCCTAAGGGAAGGGTGATTGAGCCCCCCATTATATGGCACAGACCTTCCCGCTGATTAGCCGATGTGGGACTAAATTCGGGGAACCCCCCGTAACACAGCCCCCCCAGCGGGGAGGTCCTGTGCCCGGGTCGGCTCCTTGCTGGATAGGCGGAGGGTCGAGGCCCTCCTTCTAGCGCCATCTGATGCGGGATTTGCACCCCGTCACCAGCAGAGCCCACACACCAGCCGAGCAGGGAAAGAGAGAGTGTCCCTCAGAAGGTATTGTCCGCTTTGGGTCCGATTTGGGGGTCGAGCGTACCCGGAGCCCTCCTCACGGTTTTGCCCCACAAAAGGCGCCTCCTAAGGGAAGGGTGATTGAGCCCCCCATTATATGGCACAGACCTTTCCGCTGATTAGCCGATGTGGGACTAAATTCGGGGAACCCCCCTAACAAGACCTATACCAAATGTATTTATAAGCCATTAAGAAAACGATTTGTGATGCTACCGACCCTCGTCTCCTCCTCCAAAAATTAGCAAATTTTGCGTTCACCTGAAAGCGAACGATAGGAGCAGGGATCCCACGGCATGGCATTTAGTAAATTTATCGAAGATTCAAGGTCGTTAAAATGCTTTGCCTATCCCGACCCGGTTTTTTTTTTTTGCGAACCGCTAGGGCTGAAAAGGGCAATAAAGCGCATCGCTTTCCCGATTCCTCCGCCCACGTCGCTTTCGGCTCCGTCGAACTTTACTAAATCGCAACGCAGGGAGCCGGCGACGTTGCAAAGCCCAGCTCCGCTGCGTGGCGATGGAATCAAGAAGGAAGAGGAAAGAGAGAGCGGACCTGCGAGATCGGCGAGGAGGGCGCGGCAGGGGCCCTGGGTGGTGTTGTTGCCGACGTCGAGGAGCCAGAATCCTAGGAGGTAGACGGCGATGGCGCGGGGATGGCGGGATCCGGCGGGGGGGTCACCGAGGAGGCGGCCAAGGTCGGCGGAGTGGCCGACGAGGAGGACGGAAAGGCCGATGGTGGCGGCGCCGCCGACGATGTAGGGGCGGCGGCGGCCGAAGGAGCTGGTGGAGCGGTCGCTCAGGTGGCCGATGAGGGGCTGGACGATGAGCCCCGAGAGGGGTCCGCAAAGCCACACCAGGCTCGCGAACGCGTGGGGGATCCCCAGCTCCTGGACATAGGGCGTCAGGAGCGAGAGCTGGAGGGCCCACCCGAACTGGACGCCGCAAGCCACGGACGCCACCCGGAAGAGCTGCCGCAGCGGAACCCTAGGAGGCGGCGGCGCTAGCGCCGCGACCGGAGGTGCCGCCCCGCCCCGATGCCTCCCGGGCACCCGCGGTGGTGGTGGCGCCCCGCTCCGATGCCTCCCGGGCACTGTCTCTTTCAACGGTCTCTTCTCTCTCTCCATCAGTCTCGCGTCGCCGCGGTATTCGGAGTCGGTAAGGCCGGGGGGAGCGATCTTTGTCGAATTAATGAACGAATCTTTTTTGGAATCGCAATTCGCAGGAGATGAGAAAGCCGGGGTGGCGTACGAGGTGAGGGCTATATTGGGGTCTCATGGGTTGAGCGGAGGAAGCGAGTGTGGGGTGGTTCTATATACACCCCCCCTATTGCTCAGGACACCCCCCAAAAATTAAAAAAAAATTAAATACTCTCTACACCCCCCATTTGCTAAGGACACCCCTAAAAAATTTAAAATTCCTAAATTACCCCCCACCCTCCCCACCCCCTCACCTAAATTGCTCTCTACACCCCCCAAACCCCCCCCACCCCGCTCTTTCCCTCCAAAACACCTCGCCAACGCCCAAACCCCCCGTTCCCCCTTCTCCCTCTCGTCACCTGCATTCTCCCGATCTCCGACCACCTCGCCGGCTTCTCCCGGAACCACCTCGCCGGCTTCTCCCGAAATTTTTTTTTCACGGTTCGTGCTCCGTTCGGCACTGGATCGCCGAACAAAAGGCTTCTGTTCGGCTGAACAGTGCCGGACAGAAGCCTTCTGTTCGGCACTGTGCAGCCGAACAGATCTGTTCGGTTGAGGGTTGCCGAACAGAAGGCTTCTGTTCGGCACTGTTCAGCCGAACAGAAGCCTTTTGTTCGGCGATCCAGTGCCGAACGGAGTACGAACCGTGAAAAAAAAAATTTCGGGAGAAGCCGGCGAGGTGGTTCCGGGAGAAGCCGGCGAGGTGGTCGGAGATCGGGAGAATGCCGGCGACGAGAGGGAGAAGGGGGAACGGGGGAGGAGGGGTTTAAGGGGGGTTTGAGGGGTGTTTTTTTTTTTTTTCTTTTCAAAACGAAACGGAGGAGGAGGAAGGGGGGGTGTATGAGAAAATTTCAAGGGCAATATGGTAATTACACTAAAGGTTAGTTTGGGTATTTTTTTTTTGGTTTTTGGGGGGTGTCCTTAGCAATAGGGGGGGTGTATATAGAACCACCCGCGAGTGTGGGTGGAGAGTTGGACGGCGTTTTATTTTAAGGGGTCTGGCTTTTGGATATTTTTACGGGACATGCCACCGAATTCGGCTTTCCTGGCTTCCTGTTGGTCACAGCGCCGGGCGGATTGGACTCGGAACTGGCAGGAGAAGGCTGATCGGACGGTCGTGATTAAATGGGAATCATTTGATTGGACTACGGACAGGGTTTGGGCGGTGGCCGTCGGCGCGGATTTGCTTCCGTGGTGGCGATCGGATAGCGGCTCGAGGCACCAGCTGTTGTCAGGTGTGAGAAGGTTTATGCGGGCAAGGGACAATGGATGCCTCAAATGATTGGGGCTATGGATGTCACCGTATGGGACCAAAGAGCAGCTCATGTCCAGAGCCATGTGGGATATGCGCATAAGCTTATACATGTACATGTAGCAAATATCTTTGACCTTTTAAAAAAAAAACAAAGCTTGTCAAGTATACACACACATCTATATACATATATATGGAGCAAATATCTCATTTATGTGCACCATGAATCGGTCCTCCTAAATGCATGTCTCCTTTTGACACCCACATTTGCATCCCATGCTGTGAGTCGATATTGTTATCCACTTATGCTTTCTTTTAGTTTGCAGGAAAAAAAAAAGTCAATAGAAAAATAAAAAAATAAGATTTTTATATTTTATAAAAAAATTCATGGAAGACATGAAAAAGCTACTTTTCCACCGGTTGAAAATTGGAGTTTTTTTATTCAAAAGTATCATTAAGCTATCAAAACCTATAGGTAAGATCTTTTCTTTTGTTAAAGGTATAATAGGTATTTTATACAATATTTAGAAAAGTAGATGCTCAATCAAACATAAATTACTTTGGAATATGACATTTTTTTATTATCAACCAAATATGCCAAAATTAATTTTCTATGTGTCATATTTTCAGAAATTATCTTTCTAAAAAAAATATTTTACTGAGAACAAATTCTTTCTACGAACCAAACGAGCCCTTAAAAATTTATCATACATAATAGATGATCTACTCATATGATATCTATTATATTTACTCTATTGTATATATATATACATATACATATATATATATATATATATATATATATAATAAAATGGAGGTTCTACTTGGTTAGAGTTCCCTTCTTGCTATGTGGACAATAGATTAAAATTACACTATCCCATTTAAAGCAAATCATTAATGTCGTGAAGCATATCTCCGATTCCAAGATAAGATGATGATAATGTAATTCTCAATCCAAGTAAAGTGCATATTATTTTCTAGCATACTTTAACTAAATTTTTATATTATATTATGCATTTCTGCATTATAATGGATATTTTAATATACAAAATTACAGCATGTTTAATGTAATCTATAGTAGAATAATAGAATAGTTCTTATTTAGTACAATATTCAGATATTATAGCATGTATATGATAATTAATAATATAATATATCATTTCTTATATACTATATTTTTATCATATGTCAATTATATTTAGATAATTAGGTAGGATTTGGTCTGATATAATATAAATATAACAGATATTAAAATTATTGTAGTAATAGTTAATTGGATATAGTTAATGATGGTAATAATGTTGAAACCATATTAGTACGACCCTATCCCATTCAAAGCAAATCATCAATAGCAAGATCTATATTCTGTGCTCAATTTCTAAAAAATAGTTAATACCACATTCTAACATTCAAAGTATATCATTACTATCAATAAGCATATCCTTCCATTTCAAGGTCAGATGATAACGATGTCATTTTCAGTTCATGTAAAATGCATCTAAAGCAATTTCATTATTTAGCATTCTTTAATTAAATTTCTGCATTAAACGCTACACTTCTATATTGCAATGGATATTTTAAAATATTAAAGTGTAATATCTTTAATATAATCCATTAGTAAAATATTATGATAATTCTTATCCAGTGCAATATTCTGATATTATAACATGTATATGATAATTAATAATATAATATATATCTTTTATTATATATTATATTATTCATCATATATCAGTTATATTTAGATAATTAGGTAAATTTTGGTATTATATAATATAAATATAACAACTATAAAATTATTGTACTAATAATAAAAGAATACATAATTACATTAATTGGATATTATCTTCAATGATAATGATGAAGAAACCAGATTAATACTATATTATTCTATTCAAAGGAAATCATTAACAGTAAAATGCATATACTTCTCACAATTTCTCACAAATAGCTAATATCATATTCTCACATTCAAAGAAAATCATTAATGTCAAGAAGCATATCATAACAAGTATAAGTGATGGATAATAGAGTATCTAATTACTATCAATATTAAGTATCAATTATACAGGTACCAATCATACTTATACTACGTAATAGAAGTATTATCGATACTTATGAATATTATTTAACTAAAACAGATTAGTATTATATTTATCTAACCCAATATTATTGCTATATCAGTTTAGATATATGATGAAAGTTTCTGCTTACCTATCATTATAATTCATTTGCTTAATGTTCCATAAAAAATTAGCAATCGAATCTTTCTACTTATTTTAAATTTATATTGTATTCCAAGAAGCAAATCAATGGTGTCTACTTTTATTGGCTAATGTGTGTGTGTGTGAAGAAAATACATATTCAACTGGCATATGAATATATATTAAAAAAATATGTGCACAAGCAAGAGCTTTTAACCCTATGCAAAAACGACCTGCACAAAAATGAGGTATGTGTCATGTAATCTTGGTAATTGCTGAAGATTACTGTAGATGTTCTCTGCATGAAGTTGATGTTGTTGATGTTGGCACCGTCCAATTCAATCTAACTTGATTTGAATATGCATCAATGGGTAGGAATGATGACATGATTGTAGGTATAAAATATTGTTGATATTGTCCCTTTCCAAGCCAATAAAACTTGATTTTAGGCATGATGACATGCTTATAGGTATGTATAATCATCATCATGGCACAGTTTGCTCCATACATTTTCTGTAACGGGCCATTTTCATTGCTTCTACTTGAATGGTGATATTTAAAGAAGAATCACGCAACTTGTTCATGTGTCTGAAAGGTGACAACGCGTTCTGTGGCTCTTACTGTCGTTTTGCAAGTTGGTATATTATTAGTTTTTGTGATGTGGCTGCTTTCTGATGATAGAAAATTATATTTTACATCACGGCATCTGCATAGAGAAATTTGGCACGATGAAAGAAGCTTATTGGCCGTGGCCGCTTTTAGTTGTTTAAACGATGACAACTTAGATGGTAGCCGTTGCCTGCTTCTTCTACCAACCACTGGAATAAAGAAGACAGCCACTCGGCCCCCACACACACAAAAAAAATGTGTGGTACTACGAGACCTACCCATCTGTAAAGTTTTTGGAATTTGTTAGTAGTAGTTGTTACCCTTGTCAAATAGGTAAGTGATGGGCATGTGATAGATCTCGAAGGCGACTAAAATCGACATAGTGAATCGAACCAATAAAGAACTCACAATAAAACTTCGAATCAACTTGGCCAATGCCTACGCATGACCAGCTCAGAGGTGGAAGGAGAATTCACCCAATTTCAAGATTTTTCTCCACTGGCCACACCATAGTGATCGCTACCGCAACCGCGAGCGTTTTTTCTAACCACACGAACTCGATCGATGAGCGAGATGTGCGATGATTGCCCAAAAAGGCCAATTCGTACATCCAAATTCGTCGACGACGAGCACCGACCTTGACTTATACAAACCAATCTTGTGGAACCACCTTTTAAGTAAATGCTTTCGAGCCTTTATACACCTTTGTGTTGTCGCTCTGCCACTCTCGCAATATATTTACTGTACGTCGAGATCGATCTGACTTAGGCGTTGAAGGATACTCTTTGCTCTGCTCTATCTTTGTTGCTTCAAGTCGGATCTGGCGTCGGAGCAAAGGTCCGATTACGGTCTTCTGTTTTTAGCATGATTTTGAGAACAACCGATATTAGAGCCATCACCATCCGCGCATATCAACCACTATCTGCCCATCTTGAAAGTACGTTGTGATCTTTCACCGGCTTCTACAATTTGAACAGCCGATTACCGAGCCCTTTAGTAAGTTAGTTCGCACTCAAATCAATTTTCAATAGGAAACAGCATGATTTCAGCCGAAGTCCTCATGCATCCTTTCCCAACGTCAGCTCAAATGTGTGAATACTTATGCCAGATGAATCTTCGGTGAGGTTTGGCTTCAAGGTCAGTAAGAATAAATCCCACATAAAGGAGGTATGAAGTATAAGGTGGCAAGACAAGCACAATCACAAACGGCAGCAGACGGAGGCTAACACCAGAACCACAAATGTGAATAGATAGCGAAATTTATTCCTTACAGAGAAATCACATGTGTTTTCAAAAAGTTTCGTCCGTGAACTTGGCACCAGAACCAGAAATGTAAAGCGAGGGCGAAATTTGGATGGGTTGCATTAAGTTCCACCCTGAACTTGACTAACGAACCAATCAAGAGTCATAAAACATCCAAGTGCCGGAGTGAGCTGACCTTTTTATTTTGAATTAATTAGGGGTCGGTGATTTGAGCAAACAACAAACCCAAACATCTAAGCCTGAATATTTGGTTCAAGTGCATGGATGGTATTTAATGATGAAATGAACGTTTCTTGCTTTGTACGAGTGCAAAATCAATAAAAAAAAAATAAACTAAAAATCGATATCATTGCTCGTGATCTATGCCATTAAAATACTTATATATCAAAGTTCAGATATTTCTACTAATTTTTAATCTATCTATCAAGTTAATGCAAAACAATTGGAATGATGCGATACTATATTTTGCTATAATTCGAGTATTAAAATATATTAATTTTTCATCTATATATATTTTAGCATGCATAGATTATGATTTAGAAGATGGAATTTAAATGCTTTATCGTATCTTTGCATTATGGTACAATAAAAATTGTTTATTTTATGTCTATATGCGTAGTTTAGAAGCTGCTCGAATATGCCTCTTTTGCTTTTTAAGTACGTCAAATAGTATAGATCACAATCAACTGTATAAATTTTTAAGTTTGAATACATCGGTTTTGATTTTGGACTTGAGAAAAAAATATATTCTCTTCTCTTGCAAGGAGCACGAATCACCCCTTTAATAATAAATTAGTTTTTATAATTTTTAAAAATTAATTAAGGATTTTTAAACGTTGAAATTGGAATTTTTCTGCCAAACAAATTGAAAGTAGAAATCAAGCCACTAAAACATCTCCATTTCTGTCTTCAAAAATAAAAGAATTTTTTATGTACATATCCTTCTAAATATTAAAATTTGCATGAACACTTTCTTCAAATTTATATTTGCATATATACCCTTTATAAAATATTTGCTTCGCGTGCATACCCTTTATTTTTTTTTTCTTGCATATGTGCCCACACAATCTAACAACATCAAGAAATTAGTGGTTTAAAATTAAAAATAATTGAAATACTCTTAATGGGTAGATATGCAAAAAGAAATATTTATAAAGGTATATATGCAAATAATACTTTGCGAGAGTATTCGTGCAATTTCACATATTTAGGAGGATTTACATGCAAAAAATTTAAAATTTATTTTTTTCTATTTCAACCTGTTTTAACACTCAGATTTGTCTAGTGTCTGCTCCTCAATATTTTTCATAAAAATATTGCTTAAGAAAAAAATTGATGCGACAATTAGATAGCAAAAAGAGTCTTAGTGGCCTGGGAGGTTGTTTGCTTGCCGACTAGGTACAGGGGTCTGGGGGTGCAGTCCCTGTTGTCGAGACAGGAGGCCTTAGCAGCGCGACATGCTGCCAGATTTGTTCTTGAGCCTGATAGTATGTGGTCTTTCCTGATGAGGGCTAAGTACGGCAATCTACTATCTGGTACTCATGTGGGGCGTCATCATTCATCGGTATGGAGAGAGATGTGTGCTAGAGCCGGATTGGTGCTTCTGGAGATTAGATGGGCCGTTAGTGATGGCCGGTCAATCGATATATTGGAGGACAACTGGGTTACTGAGTTGCCGATTAGTCGATTGCCGACCATGGTGGACACGGCGAAGCTAGTTGGATACCAGGTCAGCGACCTGTTGGATCATGGTGGGGGTCGTTGGAGGGAGGGGCGATTCGGAAAGCTTTTGGGGAGCAATTGGCGGAGGTGGTCCTGGCGATACCAGCCCCCGGTCGGGAGGTGCCAGACAGGTTGGTATGGGTGCCTACGAGGCGGTCACAGGTTCAAGCCAGGGATCTTCAGGCTCTAATCAGTCGGAAGTCGGTTCGGCAGATTGAGGGAGGTTGAATTTGGAGGATGTGTATACACCCATGTGTTGCCCTCTTCGTCTGGAAGATGGCATAGGGCTGTCTTCCGACCAGAAGTTTGTTAGCCCGACGTGGTGTGCGGATCACGCAGTGCTGCGAGATGTGTATAGATACTAAGGAGACTATTGATCATGTTCTACTGCGGTGTCCCAGGACCAAGACGATATGGAGGAGGTCCCCTGGGTTGTTACCTTAGGCAGTGGAGTTAACACAGGATTTGATTCACTTGTTGAGGGTCTCCATGCGACGCTCGAGCACTTTTGGGGTCAGAATTCTGAGGGCATACTTGTCCTACCATATATGATTGGACAGGAATGCCGGTTTGTTTGAGGATAGGAGATCGCCTTCGTGGATGGTGGTGGACAGAGCTATGCGTCAGGCAGGGGAGGTCACTTCTGCTACCACGTCGTTCCCTTCCGAGTTAACCAGGGACATTTGGGGTACCCTATTCGCTATTTCAGCGTCCAGATTTGCCTTTGTTTCTTTAGTGCCTCCACCCCTTGGTCATCTCAAAGTGAACTTTTATGGTAATATGTCGGTGGATGGAGTGTCTAAAAGTATGGGATTTGTTATCCGTGACCATCTTGGTAGATTGATTGTAGTTGGAGGCTGTCGCACGCCTGGCCTTACTGCACTTGGGGCAGAGCTCCAAGCAGTATGGGAGGGGATCTCCTATGTGAGGCGGCTACTGGGCGCAGAGCGTGTGCACCTCGAGGGGGATTCTACTATGGTGATCGACTGGATTCAGGGAGTGGACAGGTATGGAGACGGTCACCCCCTCATCCGCGAGTCCCATAGACTGGTATGGGAGTTGAGAGGCGTTCAGATATCACATGTGTTCAGGAAAGTAAACAGTGCAGTAAACTGGGTCGCTTCCTTTGTCGTCTGGCATTCCGGAGAGTTTTTATAGATATCGACGGGGGACATACCTCAACCCTTGTATTTTTTACTTTCTCTTGATTTGGCAGGATGTACTCACGTTAGAGCTATGTGAATTGCCATTTTCACCAAAACAAAAGAGAGTTATGGAAGTTTTTTCACTTATAATGAGATTATTCTACTTTAGTTTTCTTCATTTATAACAACCACTATATCTTATTTTATTAAATCATAGCTTATAATATTTATTGTTACAGATGCATATATGATGATATGTATTAGAATATAGAAAAGAATTAGAAACTCCTAAAGGCACATAATAGATTGCAATGATCGAGGTTCCTTGTTGCTACTATGATCATGGGTAGAAGAATAATATCAATCATCCTCAAGCAAAATTATTGAAGGACTTTGAATCCTTCAAACTTATTAACAACCTCCGCAACCATATGGTATAAGGCCGCTCCATACGTTGTATACCTTAAGTCAGTTTTCTTTGGAGCTTCAACTTTTAAAAAAAAAAATGTTGCATGGAACCCATCTTGTCATAGTAATTTTAATTCAGCCACTAGTCTGAGAAATTTTCCAACTATAAAAAATAAACATTGCAAATCTCATTCATTAAAAGATAAATATTGCAAATCTCTCACAATATTTTTTTAAAAATAATTTAGAAAACTAAAGGCATGACCTGACCATCTTCATATAAAAAAGATATAATGAAGGGTTGTTTATGATGGAGAAGGGAGAAGTGAAAGAGAGGGTCAAGAGAGATCGAAAAATTTTTCAAAAAGGGTAGAAATATTAGTTTTCATGAGACCTGTTAACTTGTTATCCACTTTAAAAATAAAAAGATACTTTCATAATTTTAATTAATTTTTAATTTAAATAAATATGATTTTAGCTAATCATGATAGTCGAATTGCTATGTCAAAGGTATTCATATAAAAATAGTGTTTTGTAAGAGCATGCACGTAAACATCAATTTGGAGAATATTCATGCAAATTCCAATATTTAGAAGGATATTTATGCAAAAATTTAATTTTTTTTGTAGAATACTTTTTTGAATATTTGAAATTGCATATTTGTATATATACCCTTATAAACATTTCTTTTTCTATGTTTACCTTCTATGAGTATTTTCGTCATTTCAATTTTAAACTGCTAACATTTGAATAGCGTTAGATGGTATGGGTAGATACACAAAAAAAGAAAAAAAAAGACAGGTGTACATATAAAACAAGTTCTTGATGAGGATACATATACAAATATTGGTTTAAAAGGGTATTTACATAAATTTTAATATTTAAAAAGTATGTACGCTAAAAAAAAAACTTAAAATAAAAACTGGAAATTGGAAACCAAAAGCGATGCTCGGCAGGGCCTTGGTCTAGTGCAAACCACAATTGGGCTTTCCTCCTTTGTGGTTTGTAGAAAACTTGGATCCGGGTTAACTCGGCCCAATTCGCACCCTAAAACCCCATCCGAAAGCCTTAAACCCTCCTCGCCGAACCCCCGGGATCCCAAACCCTCGCCCTCCCCCGTCCATGGCCGCCGCTTCCACGGATGGCGGCGCCGCTGCCGCCACCCACCAGCCCTACGTCCTCCGGGAGACCCTGGTCGGCCACAAGCGCGCCGTCTCATCGGTGAAGTTCTCCCCCGACGGCTCCCTCCTCGCCTCCGCCTCTGCCGACAAGACTCTCCGCGTCTGGTCCACCGCCGATCTCTCCCTCTGTGCTGAGCTCTCTGGCCACGACGAGGGCGTCTCCGACGTCTCCTTCTCCGCCGACGGCCGCTACCTCTGCTCCGCCTCCGACGACCGCACCATCCGCATCTGGGACCTCGCCACCGCTGCCCCTCTCAAGACTTTCACCGGGCACACCAACTACGCCTTCTGCTGCTCCTTCAACCCCCAGTCCAACATGATCGCCTCCGGCTCTTTCGACGAGACCGTCCGCGTCTGGGAGGTCAAGTCCGGCAAGTGCCTCCGCGTCCTCCCCGCCCACTCCGAGCCCGTCACCGCCGTCGACTTCAACCACGACGGCAGCCTCATCGTCTCCAGCAGCTATGACGGGCTCTGCCGGATTTGGGACTCGGCAACCGGGCACTGCATGAAGACCCTCATCGACGACGAGAGCCCTCCAGTGTCCTTCGTCAAGTTCTCGCCCAATGGGAAGTTCGTCCTCGCGGCCACTCTCGATAGCACCTTGGTATGGTTGATCATTAGCTTCTATTCATTTTTCAGTATATTTTTACATTCACTGAGTAATGAAAATTGCATTGCTGTAGAAAAGATTCGCTTTTTATGTGCTGATTCCAAATAAAATTGATTGTGGAGTGGTGAATTTTAGGTTGGGGATCATATTTTTGAAAACAAAAATAGGTAAAAGGCAATCCGCACGTCGATTTTTGAAGTCTTCCTTTGAGCATCAACTCTCTCTGGAAACAACATGAGATATTTAAGTAACTAAATGCAGAGAGAAAGAAACTTCTTTTTGTGGTAGGTCCATGTTCACTTGTGGATCATGCATTTAGGTTTGTTAGGTGCTATGAATGTTAAGATCTGGGATCCCCTTCACGGGAGAAATATTTATTGGATGCTGAATGAATCATAAGAATCAGTATTTATCATGAAATATCGAGTCTTATCTCGAGCATCTACTCTTCCCAAAGATAAAATGAGATAATATAACTACCTAAATGCAGAGAAGTAAGTGAATCGTTTTTCTGTAGGAGTTCCTTTCAGAGTCAAGCTTATGTTTAGCTTATATGGTACTTTTTCCGCTTTAGTTCTTTTTATTGTATTACAGTTGTCTAGCTTATATATATGGCGTGAGATATGATGGCTGTCAAGATATTTTGCATCTCACCTGGAGACCCTGTTTTGAGTGTCTAAGGCTCTGAATTGTTTCATCTGAAAATTAGCTAGTGGAATTTGCAAATTTGAGTCATTCTCAGATTTGGCCTGTTTTCCCCATTCCTGACCAGCTCATCTTTATTTTATATTTTCAGTTATATTAAGTTTCTGCTGCAATTCATTTCATCAAATCAGCAATACTCATCATTATCTGATTGGTTACATCTGAAACAAGCATGAACCCATGGTCAAATGAGTTATGACTTATTTTGGCATGTATTTAGGAATGGATTTCCAATAGAACCGGTGTATTTGGTCTGAAATAATGTGGCATTCACCATGGCTGCTAGTTCTCAGAATTTCAAAAACTGAAACTAGTTTTGGTTTCTCTTTCTGAAAACTAAAAATCTCAAACCTGTTTGGTACACATTGCTGTACTTATATCTAAAACTGAAAACCTGTTTGGTAATCAATGCTGTTCTCAAAATGCATCCATTAAGGTATGAATAGAATATTTAATATTGGCAAAGGTTTTTAAATAATCAGATACAATTATGAATATAATCTTCAATACATATCAATGACGACTATACATTCAGAGCATTATATGTTTGAACTTTGCATATGGTGGAGAAGGGAGTCTCAATCATGTGAGATTTATAGGAACACAGAACTACTTGATCTGAGAAAAAGAAAGAGGACTATGATGGAGTGAGATAAGGCCTACATGATATAGATGTCTTAAAAACTAGCAGATTTGAATTAAATTGAAATTGTTATAATCGAAAGATTTTTTTTAAAAAAATATTTCATCCTATCTTCTAATCAGAGGAAAAATTGCTATCAAGAATCATAGCAATGTCAAAATGGTGGGGAGGGGTCATTAGTGGCGGTGGAGGTTCAGGTGGTGGTTGTGGTTATGGTGGCGGCAGGTGGTGGTGGTGCTGCTGGTGGGCTGCAGGGGAGGAAGAGAAAGAGGAGAAGAAGAGGTGCTGTGGCTATATTATTTGTGGACAATACTGTTAGTTCTTTGACAAAAGTAGGATTGTATGTTAGTTGAAGTAATGACTGGTTGGATTAACCATGAATTTTAACTATATTTGAAATAGATGTGTGAGTGAAATCACAATTAAATTGATCGTCTAGAGATACACTAGTGCAATCATGGCTATCTTGGATTGCATTGGAGATGGAGATATAAAGATGCATTTTTAATAGAATTGAAGTGAGCTTTATGATTTGGAGAGTTTCTCCTTGGGTTTTATATAGTCACTAAGTTGCCTTGAGATTTGTAGGTAAAATGCTACATTTGACTGCAGGGTCAACTATGTTCTACAGGACCAACATTGGGTAATTTAGAGTTTTAAGCATGTAAGATAAGCGTAGGAGATATGAGAGCAGTTAGATTAATGTGGGGCAAGAGTAGGAACTTTTGAATTAAGTATGAGTAGTTTAGGATAATCTTGGAGTAAATTTGTTGAAGTAATTAAGAATTGATTTAGATAGTATTAGCATATATAAATTGCAACAAAGATGTGAAAATGGCTGCAGCAATGTGAGGGTTTCAATATGCTTAGGAGGGTCTAAAGAAAGAGAAAATTCAAGGAATGATTGGACGTTGTGAAGGAAATCTTGAAAAGGTTTGCATTGACAACTTGTAGACTCTGATAGGAATGAATGGTGAAGTATTTCATTTTTCAATGCTGTAAATACTGAAGAGATAATGGAACAGTCATCCTTCTTTTGTACTCTGTCAAACTCAGCTGGAAGCCATATAGAGAGTTTCCTACTATATTGGACCTTCTTGATGTCAATTTGACATCTTCTATTAGACTCTATCTTCCAGCAGTGCCTACTTAAACATATTATCTTTAAACTCCTTCTGTTCCTCCAGATTAGGAGAGGTTGGGATGTCTTGGTGGTCGTAAAGCTGTGGTGTATTTGGTTAGATTAAAATGCAAAACTCTTCAGAACAAACAGTACAATGAGCAGGAGACCCAGGACAGCATTCTTTTTCTTCTTGCAGACTGGATTAGGGTGGCTTGTGGAAAAGAAGTTGCATTAGCCTGTTCAAAATAGTTGGGACACAAAGATTGGTTTATTTCTGTGATTTAGTAAGTGCTGGACAACACATGCTGGAGGGTCTCAAAGACACTCGTTTTAAGGTTTTAAGCATTATAGCCACTTCTTGGCAGTTCATTGACAGAAAATTGCCAATTTTATCTGCAGCGAAGGCAATGAAATTGTTGTCTGGTTGTAGCAGGCAGACCTCACGGAAGCCTTAGCTGGAAAGGGAGGATATCTTAGAAGTTCAGTTAGCTCAGTGGGACACTGTAAGCTATATGCATTGTAGATTATCTTACACTTTATTTCTATTGGTTGATTTATCAATGAAAAGAAAGTTTGATGATACAAAATGCTTTAACAAATTGTCCTGCCTTCAAGTTCACCATTCAGTATTATGCAGTTGTCTGGTTGTTAGGTAATACGAAAATAGGTTTGTACAAAAATTAAAATAAATATCTTTTACAAGAGTACTTGTTTGTTTGCTTTCAGAAAACCTGTTTTGTAAAAAATGACTGAAAAATGAGTTTCGTGAGAAACAATCTCCCCTTGCTTTTCAATCAGGTTTTACCATGAACAGTTGTAAGAAATCTCATATATCACCATAGGGCCCCTACAAAATTTGATAATGAAGGTTAGAATACTACCCTGATCCATTGGATGGAAACTAGACATAGGATTGCCATAAAAAAATAATTAAGTTGTTCAAGTGCTTTGCTTAATTTCTTAAATGAGCAGCTGATGCTTCAATAACTGCTTAGGGCCTGTTGGATGGCTGGGTACATTATTCTTTGGATAAGGTGTGGTTCGATTAGAATAAAATTTAGGGGAAAAGAGAGAGAGGAGAGAGAACTAAAAGTTATAGGGATCGAGAGTTCGAGACCATCTGGAGCTCACAATCCCTGAAAAATTGGGATTATTCGTTCCATTTGAGAGATGTTTTACCTTATGCGGACTGTTATGAGTCCCATTATGGTTAAATTCTCTCTCCCCCGTGCTTAATTTCTTATCATATTCTTAATTTTTCAACCATATATAGATAAAATCATATCTTGTTGCCTTATAAGAAGTTCTAGCATCCTTGAAGCCATGCGTTGGCTAAAATTTCTAGTGCTTAAGCAGGCAACATTTTGGACTTTAGAGGCCTCTTAAGTAGGCAAATACTCAAGCTTCATGCTTTTATAACAAAGTTTATCCATGTTTATCATTTAATCAGTGTCTATGTGTTGCATCGATTAAATAATCTTTAACCATTAAAATAGTTCTGTGTTCTTCCCTCTCGACTCTGGCTTTCAATCCTTAAATGGAATTTTGTAGCGTGAAGTTCTGCTTTTTTTTTTTGATCTGGCAACATCAACCATCAATTTGATGATTTTGTTGGTATTCTCAATTGTATGATTATATCTTATTGCTACTTTCTGACAATGAGCCTTTTTCTTTTGTCATGAATCTATTGTATGTTATCATATTCAGACATCTTACTGCAAGTATGATGATCAAATTAATATAATCTCTCTTTGATTAGTTCCCATAACTTACAAGAGCATTCAGACCGAAAGGTTCATTTTGCACTGGAATCTTTATAGTTGCTGCATGGTTGACTTCAAAAATTTGCTTGGTGATTGCAATGGACTAAAAGTTCGACATTGCGAAGTCCAATATCATCTACTTGAAACTAGCTAATACACTTGAGCAACATATTTTTGGCCTTACAGTTTAAGTAGAAGGGCTACAAAATCACCATCTGTAAAAGGCATTCTGGACAAGTAGCCAGAACAATATCTTTTTTACATAATGAAGGTGTAAGAAACTCGTTCACAGAAGATATATAAGAGTGATTTGCTTATATTTCAACATAGCTAAAAATACCTATCCTTTTGGCTATGCGGAAAGAATTTTTCTGATGGAAGAGTGTATTTAAGGAGCATGTTCCATGTTGACATTCTGATAGAGTGCTTTTTTATTTATTATTAAATTCCTTGGTTCCGAGCCCCGAGGCAAGTTGATATGTAAGCTGTTAATGTTATGTGCTATTTGGCTAATATACTCTTACCTGATCGTTTGGGAGGTGCTTTGTCCGAACATGTATGATAAAGATATGTATAATACTTAGGACTTCAGCAGCATTTAATCAAACTGGAATTTGATGATCATATCAACTTTGTAATGTTCTGAAGTTTGCCAAATAGCAGTATTTCAGGTAGTTGTACTACACGAAACTATATTTCAAATTTCCTTTTGTTTAAGACCTTTTCAAATACTCTAGTTTACGCTTCATGTGGTCGTATTATACCTGGGGTGAAATTGTTTCCTTAGTTGGCTACTGATAAACTTTATGTGACTTGTGAGAATTATTAAAAAGCATAACCGACATCAAACCTTCATCCAAGTATTTGTACTCTGTTGAAAGAATTGTGGAATAGCCAGTCATTTAAGCATTCCTAGTTAAATGTGCAATTATCTATTTTATTCACCATTAGACGTCTATGCATGTCTTGTTGGTCATGCCTTAAGTTTATAAAATGGAGAGGACATGCTTATAAAGTAGAGCAGGGTCAATTTGATTTCATCAACACTGTGGAGTTATTAGAAGGGAAGGAAATCAGATTTTCTAGAGGTCAAGATATTCTCAAGCACATTATTGAAAATAATGAAACATCTTACTTTTATTGGAATAGACCTTAAGAAGAAGCTGTTATCCTTCATGTGGAAATAAGATTTTAAATTCATGTTATGCTTGCTTATCTCATTTTCAATACCATATTGACAGTCCACTTATTTGGCGATGACTGAAGCTCAATATTGATGGCAGCTTGTTTAGCAAACTGGTCCTTCCACTATTAGCGGAGCAGTAAAGGGCTCCTACTTAAATATGTCAATCCTTTGGTTAAAAAGATAAAAGAAATACACAGGTACTCTCTGTGAAGGGGAGACTACGTGATTTTGCAAAAATGAAATTAGTGTTGAAGGTCGCTCCAGCATTGTTATTCCTTTTTTCAAATGGTCAAATGCCTTCTAAAAACTTGCCTCAAGTGAATGCATTTCCTTCAGTTATACTCTTAGGGCGGCATTTATTCCGACATAGAGATAATATTGTATCATATGGGGTTGTATTTTCCTGTAACATCTCACTGTCTTTGGATACTTGAGATCCCAGTATGTAATCATATGCTATCTGTACTATCTACTGAGTGAGAGGAACAATAGGGTGAAACTCTATTTACAAAAGAAATAGAAGAAAAAGCTTTCGGTATGCTTTATATATTGTTGTATATATAATCAAGTTCGAAAGCATCTCCATTCCTTCATAATTCCAAAACCAAAGTGGGTTCAAAAACATTCACTGTATTTGAAACAGGTTGACGGTTCATAGGTTTAAAGATCTTAAAAGCTTAGATTTTTCATCTTATACGGCTAACAGGTTCTAGATCGTGATGCATCTTGTCTCATAATCATATCTCAACATTCAGATTCTGTTGCTTGCAGAGGCTTTGGAACTTCTCAGCAGGTAAATTTCTAAAGACATACACTGGACACATCAATTCGAAGTTCTGCATTCCAGCCGCATTCTCTGTCACAAATGGGAAGTACATTGTTAGCGGTTCAGAGGACAACTGTGTGTACCTGTGGGAACTCCAAACAAGAAAAATTGTCCAGAAACTGAAAGGTCATACAGACACTGTAATTGCCGTTTCATGCCATCCATCAGAGAACGTGGTTGCCTCGGGGGCACTTGGTAAGGACAAGACAGTAAAGATATGGATTCAGGAGGATGAAGATCAAAAAGAAGCTGAGTGAGTTTTGTTGCAACACCATTATGGAATCTTCATTGGGGGGCTTGTTTTTTCAGGGGCCAAATCGTGATTTTGCAAAAAATGAAATTCCTACTACATAGTTTTACCTACCCTATCTTGTCAATCCACCACTGTGTTATCTTCACTAGGGGAACTGTTACCCTAGGGCAAAATCGTGTTAATGTCAAATATATTTATCTTATCCACATATTTGTGCAATTCAGAGTTCTGTACCTGATCATGCATGGGATACAGCAAATGCTGCAAGTGGTGGTTCCAGAATGGACAATCTTGTATCCAAGGCATGGATCCTCTTCTGTGGTGGGTTGGTGCTTGTTTATTAAAATAATTTTTCAGCAACTAGCTCGTGGCAATACAGAGAGATGAAAGATCCATCTCATCATGGTTGCTCCCATGGCAGCAGGCATAAGATACAATATTTTGTCTTATGTTTTTCGCGTGAAGTCTACTAAGGCTTAGCTGACCTCTTAGTGACTGACATATTTCTCCCTTGCTACTTATTGTCAGAGACCAATCTCTTTGTTCCTTACTATATTCCATCAATTTGTTTTTTTGACATTCCTCATCTAGCAGCTTTTTGTGACCTGGAACTGAAAATTGTTGGACAAGTCATTTAGATGCCAGTCCTCCCTGTCTCCAATTATCATGTTAAGCTTTCCTTATTTTTTAGGTTTTTTCTTTTTCATGGTTCACTTACCAGTTCAAATTGAGCGGTATGGTATGGGATATAATACTATACCGGTTTGGCATTGGTATTCGGTATCGGTAGCATACTGATATTTGATATGCCAAATATATTTTATATCATACCATATTAATACAGTGCTAGTGTGGCACTAGTATATGGTCCACGGTGAACTTTGCCTCTTTTTTTTTACCACAAATTTTGCTTTCATCAATAGATAGTCCTTGTATATAGATAGACTTGTTATTTGTAACAGTTATGCTAATTACGTGTACGGATGAAGGGTTAAATATAAAATAGTAGTTGAGATTAAGGACCTAGAATAAAAATTTTAGAAAATTGAAATTAAGTATTGTTGGGGGAAGAACCCCAAGTCATACATTCACGGAGGCGCTCGGCCGAAGAGCGCCAGCCGGAAAGTTGCTCGGCCAAGGAGTGCCGAACAGAGAGCTGCTCGGCCGAAGAGCGCCGACCAGAAAGCTGCTCGGCCAAAGGATGCCGACCAGGAAGGCGCTCGACTAGAAGGCGCCGACCAGAGTGCGCGCCAAGAGGTGCCCAACCAAAATAAGCTGCTCGGTTAGACAGCGCCGACCAAAGACAGCGCCGAGGCGCTCTGCTAGAAGGTGCTCGCCTAAAGGGCGCCGACCAGGAGTATTCGAAGCAGCCCCGCCACAGGGCGCCCCATTGGGCGACCAGCTCGGCTCGGCACCCTTGCCGAGCCGATGCCTTAACCAAATGTTCAACCTCCGCCTAAAGTCCAAGGGACTTGACAACTCCTACGGCTTGCGACCTGCCACTATCTCCAAGCCATCAAGGCCTAAGATCTCAGCAGGCACTCGGCACGATCTGCCATTAATGCATGAGACTCCCTCAAGTCTCCGATGCACTCAGGCATTTAATGAACACGGCCCAAGACGATCTCCGGATCACTGAACCATCAGAGCGCATGGCTCTACCTGACCGCCGGTTCATTCGGTAATAAATGCACTCACCATCCACAGACCCCAGGCCCGCTACGGCCGGCGGTTCAACCACTCCAACAGGTCCGATCGACCGTGACAACTCTCTGGTTCCGGTCTGATTCGGCCCTGTTTTCCACTACGCCATAAATGGGCCAAATCGTGCCCAATTACTACAGACAGGGACAAATCCCCCGGTTACCTCCCAGGTAACGTAATCCCCTCCTATAAAAGGGAACCTGGGAGAACCAAGGAAAAGGGAGAAAAAAAACGGAAACAGATCTCCGAGACTGAACCATCCGGGAAGCACAGACACAATAGATGACATCATTCTCTTTGTCTTCTTGATCTGATAAAATACTGTGTCTTCTCCATACACTCCCCCCCCGCTCTCTCCACATACTTGCCCCCTCTGACTTAGGCATCGGAGGGCCGGCGCCGGGGAGCCCGGCCACCGGTTTTCCTTGCAGGACTCGCACACCCCCCGCGGCGGAGGACGCAGCCAGCCGGCGCACCGCCGTCCGCCTCCTGCAGCAGCGGAGCTCCTCCTTCCCTGGCTTCGCGGCGGCCCCCGGGTCCAATTTCCAGCAACAGTTGGCGCTAGAGGAAGGGCCCGAGTTCGCCGCCATGAAGCTAAGAAGTAAAGGGGCTTCCAACGCCTCTCGACGTCCTCCACCAAGCCCAGAATGTTCCGTTCGGAACTCACCACCCCCGGTTGAGCCAGCACCTCAAGTTCAACCGGAACAATTTGATGCCCTGGTGCAGCAAGTGCAGGCGTTGGCTACCGCCGTCCAAAGCTTGCAACCTAGGGGCATTCCAGCAGCACCGCCTCCCCCGGCTCCAGTTCAACCGGAGCCCCCTACAAGTGGGCTTCCTCTTCGAGGTCAGGACTCTCAAATCCAGGCCTCCCTCTGGAGAGAGCACCCAGTCAGAGGCCACGGAGGCTGGCCACAACCTTCAGAAGCTGAGTCGGTTCCAGGGCAACCTGCACCCGGAGGAACCGCTGTAGCGATCCTCCAGAATGATGAACTCGACAGGAAGGTCGAGAAGCTGGAGCGCCAAATCCAGGCACTCCACGGGAGAAAATCGGGACGTGACGGCGACTTCGAGTTCAATACGAAGTCGCCCCTCTCCCAGGAGATTGAAGATGAACCGGTTCCCCTCCGGTTCAAGATGCCCCAGGTGGAGCCTTACAACGGCAAGGCTGATCCCCTTGACCACCTGGAGAGTTACCGGGTCTTAATGGCCCTACAAGGAGCCTCGGAAGCCATGATGTGCAAGGCTTTCCCGGCGACACTCCGAGGACCAGCCCGGCTTTGGTTCACCGGGCTGAAGCCGAGTACTGTCTCCTCCTTTGAGCAGCTCGGCAGACAGTTTGCTGGCAACTTCGCCGCTAGCCAGCCCCAGCGGCGGACATCCGACTCCCTCCTCGACATCAAACAAAAGGAGGGAGAGTCCTTCAAGGAATATCTGGACCGGTTCACCGCCGCAACATGGGAAGTCCGGGAGCTTGACCAGTCAATCGCCATGTCGGCGCTGAAGACTGGAGCCCGGTCCTACAGATTCCTCTTCTCGATCGAGAAGAATTTCCCAGTGGACCTTACCGAAATGTTCGCTCGGGCCCGGAAATATGCCAAGGCTGAGGAAGCCGTGGCCGTCAGGCGGGGCGGGACCGAGCAGAACCCCAAGAAGAGGCGCCGCGAGGAGCGCGGCCAGCCCAGAAGCCCGTCTCCGCGACAAGCCAAGAATCCGTCCCGCCCGAGGAGTCCACCCCGACTGAGGGGGCCGCCACAGCAGAGGTCACCACTCCGCCCGAGGTTCCCACTGCAGGCCCGTGCACCCGAAGGGAGGTATGAAAAATACACTCCCCTCAACACCCCTCGGGCCGAAATCCTCATGGAGATCGAGAGTCGAGATCGCATCCGGCTCCCACCTCCGAAGCCTGATACCCGAACCCGGCGCGATAATCGGAAGTATTGTCGTTTCCACCGGGACAAAGGTCATGATACCGAGGAGTGTTACCAGCTCCGAAATGAGATCGAAGCACTCATCCGCCGAGGGGTGCTCGATCGGTTTGTGCAAGGCCGGCGTGAAGAAAAGCAGCCCGCCGAAGGAGCAGCACAGCCTGAAGGTTCGAATGCCAACAGGCCCATTGCCGGCGTCATCAACACTATCCGAGGGGCCTCGGCTGGAGAAGCTTCGGAGGGAGAAACCTCATCAAAGCGCCCGCGCGCTTCTGAAGTCATCTCCTTTTCAGACGATGACTTAGAGGGAGTTGAAACTCCCCATGATGATGCCGTGGTCATCTCCATGATCATAAATAGATTTGATGTGAAGCGCATCTTAGTTGATAATGGAAGCTCGGCGAATGTTTTGTACTTTGGTGCATATTGTAAAATGGGGATGACCAAAGAACAGCTACGGAGGATGAATGCTCCGTTGGTTGGATTTACTGGGGATTCAGTCCCAGTAGAGGGCGAGATCGACCTTCTGGTCACGGCCGGGCTCGCCCCTCGTGAAAGTACCGTGGGGATGAGCTTCCTCGTAATACGCCTTCCCTCGGTCTACAATGCCATCCTCGGGAGGCCAGGCCTCAACGCCCTCCGAGCAGTAGTCTCCACTCACCATCTGCTCATGCGATTCCCCACCAGCCGGGGGGTCGGCGAAGTCCGAGGAGATCAAATGGTGGCAAGGCGATGCTACCTGGCGACCCACGAGGCCAAAGCGACCCGCCGAAGTGCCTGCCCCAGCGACTGACCAGCCCTCAACCGAGGTTCTGGAGGCGCGGGTCGACCCTCAGAAAGAGCGGGTAGAGCCCGGTGAGTTATTAATTCAGGTTCCTCTACGTGAGAACTCTCCTGAGCTAACCGTGCAGGTCGGCTCCGGCCTTGACGAGCACGAGAGGGGTCGCCTCGTCAACTTCCTGCGAGACAACATGGATGTTTTCGCATGGTCGCCTGCAGACATGCCGGGGATAGATCCGGAGATCATGGTCCACCGGCTCCAAGTAAAGCCAACCAGCAAGCCCGTGCGGCAAAAGAAGCGGGGCGCCGCCCCCGAACGACAGCAAGCAGCAGCCGAGGAAGTCAGCAAACTCCTCGAAGCTGGATTCATCCGGGAGATAGCTTACCCGGAGTGGCTTGCCAATGTGGTCCTCGTCAAGAAGGCCAACGAGAAGTGGCGTATGTGCGTGGACTACACTGATCTGAATAAAGCCTGTCCAAAGGACAGTTTCCCACTTCCCAGCATCGACCAGCTCGTGGACTCCACTTCGGGTCACGAGCTACTGGCATTCATGGACGCCTTCTCCGGATACAACCAGATCCGCATGGCGCCAGAAGATGAGGAGAAGACAGCCTTCATCACCGATGGGGGAACCTATTGCTACAAGGTGATGCCATTCGGCTTAAAAAATGCCGGGGCAACTTATCAGAGGCTGGTCAGCCGGATCTTCAAAGATCAAATAGGCCGGAACATGGAGGTCTACGTGGATGACATGTTAGTGAAAAGCAAGGTGGCACAAAACCATATAGCCGACCTCAATGAAGCATTCTCCACGCTCCGAAAGTACCAGATGAAGCTCAATCCAGCTAAATATGCTTTCGGAGTCACCTCCGGCAAATTCCTCGGCTTCATCATTACACAACGAGGAATCGAGGCCAATCCAGAGAAGATCCGAGCCCTTCAAAAGATGACGCCTCCTAGGACGGTCAAGGAGGTACAACGGCTCACAGGCCGAGTTGCAGCTCTCGGGAGGTTCATCTCCCGCTCGGCTGAGCGCTGCCTTCCATTTTTCGCGGCCCTCAAGAAGCCGAAGAACTTTGTGTGGTCGGACGAGTGCCAGCAATCTTTTGAAGAGCTCAAACATCTCCTGGCTTCCCCTCCCCTGCTCACAAAGCCGCAACAGGGTGAGATCCTCTACTTGTATCTAGCTGTCTCCCCTGTTGCGGTAAGCTCGGTCTTGGTCCGAGAGGAGGGCAAACTTCAAAAGCCAGTGTATTACACCAGCCGGGTCTTGAGGGACGCCGAGACCCGATACGCCAAGCTCGAGAAGACCGCCTATGCTCTGGTCATCTCGGCTCGGAGGCTCCGACCCTACTTCCAAGCCCACACAGTGGCTGTGTTGACCGACCAGCCGGTCAAGCAGATCCTGCAGAGATCAGACCGTGCGGGCCGGATCACAAAATGGGCCATTGAGCTCGGGGAATTTGACATCGAGTACCGACCCAGACCGGCAATCAAAGCACAAGCACTCGCAGACTTTATAGCCGAGTGCACCATACCGGACGAGGACGAACCCGAGCCAGGGCCACTCACGGAGCAGACCCCGAGTTTGACATGGACTTTGCATGTCGATGGCTCTTCAAACTCGGGGGGTAGCGGAGCAGGGCTCATTCTCACCAGCCCAGAAGGGGTGGTCGCCGAGCAAGCCTTGCGCCTGGAGTTTCCTGCCTCTAATAATATGGCGGAGTACGAAGCGCTCGTCGCCGGGCTCAAGCTAGCCAAGGAGCTAGGAGTGAAGGACTTGAGGGCCTTCAGTGATTCTCAGCTCGTCGTCAACCAAATTATGGGCGAATTCGAAGCCAGAGACCCGACCATGCAGAAGTATCTTCAGAAGGTACGGGATCTCGCCTCGACTCTGGACTCTTTCCACATCCAACATATTGCCAGGTCGGAGAATCTCAGGGCCGACCAGCTGTCAAAGCTGGCGTCCTCTCGTATGAGCGAGCTTCCCAAGGGGCAGTACTGGAGTATCTTCAAAAGCCCAGCACAGACGAGCCCGAGCAGACCTTCTGCACTGAGTTCGAGCCAAGCTGGATGGACGAACTCATCAGCTATCTACAAGACGAAGTCCTCCCCACTGATGAACGAGAGGCTCGCCGAGTCAAGCGCCTCGCCACCCGGTACATACTATACGAGGGAAAGCTCTATCGAAGATCTTTCACTTCTCCACTCCTCAGATGCCTCCGCCCAACAGAGGCGGATTATGCCCTGCGTGAAGTCCACGAAGGGATCTGTGGAAACCATCTAGGAGGGCGAGCGCTGGCCCACAAAATTTTGCGCCAAGGATATTATTGGCCGACACTCCAGAAGAATGCCATGGACTTTGTCCAAAGATGCGACCGGTGCCAAAGGAATGCCAATGTTCAGCGCCGGCCCTCGGCTCCTTTGACTTCTATCAGTTCCCCTTGGCCTTTTGCCCAGTGGGGAATTGACATCCTAGGGCCATTTCCACTGGCCGCCGGGCAAAAAAAATTTCTGGTCGTCTCCATCGACTACTTCACCAAGTGGGTAGAAGCCGAGCCCCTTGCCCGGATCACCGAGCAGAAGATGCGGGATTTTGTCTGGAAGTCCATTATATGCAGATTCGGACTTCCCCGCATCCTTATTTCTGACAACGGCCGCCAGTTCGACAACATCCATTTCAGAGAGTTCTGCTCCGAGCTTGGCATTGACCACCGCTTCACCTCGGTCGTGCACCCTCAGACGAACGGAGAAACCGAGGTAACAAATCGTACCATTTTGCAGGGTCTTAAAGCCAGGCTCGACAAATCTAAAGGACAATGGGTCGAAGACCTATATAATGTCCTGTGGGCTTACCGGACTACGTTCCGTGTCCCCACCGGCGAGACTCCCTTCAACTTAACATATGGAACGGAGGCCGTCATCCCACTGGAGATTGGGCTTCCCTCTCCAAGAGTCGAGCGTCATGATGCCAGCTCCAACTCTTCGCAGCTCAGAAGTAACCTTGACTTGATCGAGGAAACAAGGGAGGCCGCCCGAGTTCGTATGGCGAGGTACCAGCAAAAGACAGCTCAGTACTACAACGCCAGGGTCAAAATCAAATCTTTCAGACCAGGAGACCTTGTCCTCAGAAGAGCTGAAGCCTCCCGACCTGCTGAGCAAGGAAAGCTGGCTCCCAATTGGGAAGGACCGTACCGAGTCACGCGCGTTCGCCGGCCCGGAACTTACCAGCTGGAGTCCCCAGACGGGACGCCCATTCCGCGGAGCTGGAGCTCTGAAAACCTCCGCGTGTACCATCAGTAGAACCCTAAGGGGTTCCCCATTGTTCAATTATTGAACCTCGTTTTATGAATTCCATTTTATAATAAACTTACGGTCCGCATACTCATTTTGAGCTCACCAATTTTTCCTGATTATCTCATGATGTCAGGTTTATTTCTCTTACCCTGACCACGGTCAGGATGCCCTGCCACAACGGGATGCCCCGGCTATAGGGACGCCCGAGACGTCGGGATATGAATTAGCGGTCCTCTCTGACCGGACGAGCTCGGCTCGTGCTCCATCGGCAATGAGTTAGCGGTCCTCTCTGACCGGACGAGCTCGGCTCGTGCTCCATCGGCTATGAGTTAGCGGTCCTCTCTGACCGGACGAGCTCGGCTCGTGCTCCTACCCTGAGACGTCAGGATGCCCCAATATATTAGGATGCCCTGCCGCAACGGGATGCCCCGATTTGTCGGGATGGCCCGAGACGTCGGGCAATGAGTTAGCGGTCCTCTCTGACCGGACGAGCTCGGCTCGTGCTCCATCGGCAATGAGTTAGCGGTCCTCTCTGACCGGACGAGCTCGGCTCGTGCTCCATCGGCTATGAGTTAGCGGTCCTCTCTGACCGGACGAGCTCGGCTCGTGCTCCTACCCTGACCACGGTCAGGATGCCCCGAGACGTCGGGATGCCTCGATCCGTCGGGATGCCCCGAGACGTCGGGATGCCCCGGCTATAGGGACGCCCGAGACGTCGGGATATGAGTTAGCGGTCCTCTCTGACCGGACGAGCCCGGCTTGTGCTCCATCGGCTTCCACCGTCGAGCTCGGCTCGTGCTCTCCGAATATGAGTTAGCGGTCCTCTCTGACCGGACGAGCTCGGCTCGTGCTCCATCGGCAATGAGTTAGCGGTCCTCTCTGACCGGACGAGCTCGGCTCGTGCTCCATCGGCTATGAGTTAGCGGTCCTCTCTGACCGGACGAGCTCGGCTCGTGCTCCTACCCTGACCACGGTCAGGATGCCCCGAGACGTCGGGATGCCTCAATCCGTCGGGATGCCCCGAGACGTCGGGATGCCCCGGCTATAGGGACGCCCGAGACGTCGGGATATGAGTTAGCGGTCCTCTCTGACCGGACGAGCTCGGCTCGTGCTCCATCGGCTATGAGTTAGCGGTCCTCTCTGACCGGACGAGCTCGGCTCGTGCTCCATCGGCTATGAGTTAGCGGTCCTCTTTGACCGGACGAGCTCGGCTCGTGCTCCTACCCTGACCACGGTCAGGATGCCCCGAGACGTCGGGATGCCCCAACTATAGGGATGCTCGAGACATCGAGATGAGTTAGCGGTTCTCTCTGACCGGACGAGCTCGGCTCGTGCTCCATCGGCTTCAGCCAACGAGTCCGGCCTGACCTATTATTGGATTTCTCTGTCGACGCCCTCCAAGAACGGAGTCCGAGCAGAGAAGCGTCTTCAGTCGCCTCGGCGCCAGGACGCACACGGTACAAGGTACCTATCTATTTAATATCTTTACATTATATTACCTATTATTGGATTTCTCTGTCGACGCCCTCCAAGAACGGAGTCCGAGCAGAGAAGCGTCTTCAGTCGCCTCGGCGCCAGGACGCACACGGTACAAGGTACCTATCTATTTAATATCTTTACATTACATTACCTATTATTGGATTTCTCTGTCGACGCCCTCCAAGAACGGAGTCCGAGCAGAGAAGCGTCTTCAGTCGCCTCGGCGCCAGGACGCACACGGTACAAGGTACCTATCTATTTAATATCTTTACATTATATTACCTATTATTGGATTTCTCTGTCGACGCCCTCCAAGAACGGAGTCCGAGCAGAGAAGCGTCTTCAGTCGCCTCGGCGCCAGGACGCACACGGTACAAGGTACCTATCTATTTAATATCTTTACATTATATTACCTATTATTGGATTTCTCTGTCGACGCCCTCCAAGAACGGAGTCCGAGCAGAGAAGCGTCTTCAGTCGCCTCGGCGCCAGGACGCACACGGTACAAGGTACCTATCTATTTAATGCCTTTACATTACCTATTATTGGATTTCTCTGTCGACGCCCTCCAAGAACGGAGTCCGAGCAGAGAAGCGTCTTCAGTCGCCTCGGCGCCAGGACGCACACGGTACAAGGTACCTATCTATTTAATGCCTTTACATTACATTACCTATTATTGGATTTCTCTGTCGATGCCCTCCAAGAACGGAGTCCGAGCAGAGAAGCGTCTTCAGTCGCCTCGGCGCCAAGACGCACACGGTACAAGGTACCCATGTATTTAATGTTTCTACATCATTTTATCTATTTCTCTGCCGATGTCCTCAAAGAACGGACACCGAACAGAGGAGCGTCTTCAATCGCCTCGGCGAAGAAGTGCTCAGGACACCGACACATTGTACTAAATCCGGTGAATCCCCGTCACGAGCTGACGAGTATGCAATCCATCTGCAAGAGAAGAATCCGGTTCGCCCCGGCAACCCGAGGCTCGGATTCGAAATTCGCCGCATTAAGAATTAAGTTCTAGCGACCGCCCTAGGGCTTGGACGAATTCTGGACTAGGCTCGGAAAAACTTTCCGAGCCCAAACCCTTGGTATAAGCACAAGCGTTGCTATACCACTAGTCGAAGAACCGAGCAATGGAGCTCGGCAAGGCAAACTTAAACTCAAACCCTGTGGCGGGAAAAACTGAGGCCCTAGAGCCCATATCCTCGGAACCTAAAACGGATCCGAGCAGAAAAACTTAGGCTACGACAGACGAGTTTCCAAAAAAGAAATGTATATTCATTTCAAAAGGGCCCGTAGGCTAAGTACAAAATCCGGGTTTGGCCCTTACAAGTATGGGAGGCCATCCCGACTTTACAAGAAATAACAAAAATTACATCAAAGGCTCGAGCTCGACCACCTCGGCCTCGGCAGTACCAGGAGTGGTTGGCTCGGCAGTACCAGGAGTGGTTGGCTCGGCTGTCGGGACCTCTTCGATAGCCTCGGCAGCAATAGGAGTAGCCTCGGGGACGACCTCGGGGGCGACCTCGGTCACTTCGGGGACAGCTACGGCCGCCTCGGCTCCCGGAGTTTCTGCCTCCGCCTCCGGAGTTTCTGCCTCTGCCTCCGCCCTCCCTGCTCCCGGCTGGAGCAGGTTAACGTCAAAATCCGGGAGAAGCCGCCGCAATTGGTTGCGGAAATCCCGGAAGCCTTGGATCAGCCCGTTCACGCCCTCCTCGGCCATGAGTTCGTGAAACTCCTCCGACTCGCGGAAGAGCTTCACTGCGTTTTGGGCGTTCTCCCGGGCCTCTATCTCCCGGGCCTCGTGGTAAGCGGCTCTCCGCTCGAGGCCCCTTAGCTCCTGCTCGAGCTCCGAGTGTCGGAGGCGGGTATTCCCCACCTCCTGCTCGCGGGAGGCCAACGCCTGCTCGGCCTTGGCCAATCGAGCCTCCGCGGCGCGCAGCTCGGACCTCGCCAATGCGTGCGCGCCCTTCTCTTCATCGAGCTCGGTGGCTAGAGCTCGAATCCTTCCATCGGATGCTCCGACCTTCTCTTGGAGCACCCGTTGTTCGGCCTCAGAGGCCTGGTACTTCTCCTCGGAGGCTTGGTACTTCGCTTCGGCGGCCACGTACCTTTTCTGGGCCTCCTCATAGCTGCGCTGGCACCTCCGGGCTTTCTCCCGGTATTCTTGAACCAGGTGCATCAGCATCTCCGTCTCATGCAAATACTGTAAAAGAGACGAAAAGGAGAACATAAGGCGCCGCTAGTAGAAAAACTATACAGATTACATAGGCGAAAAATTTTACTTACCCGGACGGAGTTGCAGCGTGTAGCGTCCATGAAAGCGTTGTAGCTCATGGACTGCATCATGGCCCGGTCGGCCGGGAGCAACGCGAGCCGAAAAACCTCGCGCGCCACTTGCGGGTTTTCAAGGGCCGAATCGCCCTCGAACACCGACCAGGTGGGTGCGAAGGGCACCCGTTCTTCCAAGCTCAAAGGGCCCGGGAGGCCAGCGCCATCTGGCCTAGGTGGAGCCAACCCCGAGGCTCCTTGACTGCTCCCCGGCTGGGAGCTAAGGGGCTGGGATCGGGCGAGCGGCCGATCTAACCGCCGCACAACTATAGCGGGGCGTGCAAGCACGGAACCCGCTGAACTTCTCCCCTGGTCGGCAACTGGAGCGTCCTGCCGACCAGGGACCTGCGTCAAGGGCGCCGGGCATGGGGGCGCCATCGGGGCTCTGGAGCCCGAGCCCCCGGAGCCCGCGCCCTCTCTCCGATCAGCCTCAGGGCGCGCGGGCTGAGAAGGCCCCGCCTCGGAGTTGGCAGGGCGAGAAGGCCCCGCCTCGGGATGCGCAGGGCGGGAAGGACCCGCCTCGGTCACCACTGCCGCCGAGGGAGTCGAGGTTGCTGAGACCTTCTGCTTCTTTCTCGGCTCCGCAGGCTCCCCCGAGAGCTCGGCTGCCCTCTTCTGGAAGCGGGCGTAAAGGACTTCGCTCTTGGTCACCATTTTTGCGATGTCTGCAAAGATAAACAAAATTAGAACATTAGAACAATAAGAAAATAAAAGTTGCTGTAACTATCCTTACCCTGAGGACGTGCCGAGCTCAGGCCCACGTTCACCAGGGCGTCCTCGCTGATGAGGCCGTTCAGCAAAATCCTGTCCCCAAGGCTGCGGATGGTATCGAAGATCTCCTGCTCACGCGGAGAAAGCTGGGGGAGCCTATTGATGGATTTAAGCTAGGCCGGCCTCCACCTTGGGTCAAACCCCCAGGACCGTTCAGAGCCCAGGAAGAAGAATTTCTCCTTCCAACCATGAATGGATGAGGGGGCACCATGAAAAAGTGGCCGACCCGCCCGGAGGGCGATGTAGAGCCACTCCCCGTCTCCCGGGTTCGACTTAAAAATAAAAAGTCGCCGGAAGACGTTGACAGAGGTAGGAATCCCCTGCAGTAAACATAGTGACAGGAAACCCATCACTGTCCTCCAAGCGTTTGGAATGAGTTGCGCCGGAACCAACTGGCACACCGCCAGCAACTCATTCACAAAGCTGTGGAGAGGAAATCGGAGACCGGCCCAGAGTGACTCCGAGTGCACTCCGATCCGGCCTACCGGAGGATCGGTTACCCGATCCCTTCGCCTGGCGGGTTCCAAACGGAACCCATGAAGAGGGAAAAACCACTCTTCGGCCATCTCGACCTCCAGGACACTCATGGTGGACACTACCTCACTAGGCAAAGAACCCATTGCAAGAGAGGGAAATCAAAAAGAAGGGGGATCTGGGAAGGATGCCGGAGAAAAGGGACTTCGGTCTGAGGAAGACTGGGAGAATAGGAAGCTGGAAGCAGAAAGCAATAGAGAGAGAACAGGGGGCCGAGGGAGAGTTTATATAGACCTCCCCAACGGCCCGGATCAGCGAAGAAAGCGCTGCATCCTGGTTAGATGATAACACGTGTCGGTCTAAAAGACAGAACGACGCATTTAATTAGGGCTAGCGCTTCGAACGTCGAAGCGCCCCATCGGATCGTGCGGAAAGGCGTCCGCAATCGAAGATCGTGCGGCCCCATCATGAGCCCACGACGCGAGGACGCTTCGCAAAAAGGTGTCCCAATAATGAGGCTTTTCGGGAAAGAAGAGACGCCGCCTATTAAAGGCACCTCGAAGCGTTCGATAACTCAAAACGCGCAGTAAATAAAAATTTTCGGAATTCGTAATGACCCAATTAAAGCTACTTCCCGCGTTCCAGCTGATGGCCAACTGGAGCTCGGAAGTCGGGGGGTAGTGTTGGGGGAAGAACCCCAAGTCATACATTCACGGAGGCGCTCGGCCGAAGAGCGCCAGCCGGAAAGTTGCTCGGCCAAGGAGTGCCGAACAGAGAGCTGCTCGGCCGAAGAGCGCCGACCAGAAAGCTGCTCGGCCAAAGGATGCCGACCAGGAAGGCGCTCGACTAGAAGGCGCCGACCAGAGTGCGCGCCAAGAGGTGCCCAACCAAAATAAGCTGCTCGGTTAGAAAGCGCCGACCAAAGACAGCGCCGAGGCGCTCTGCTAGAAGGTGCTCGCCTAAAGGGCGTCGACCAGGAGTACTCGAAGCAGCCTCGCCACAGGGCGCCCCATTGGGCGACCAGCTCGGCTCGGCACCCTTGCCGAGCCGATGCCTTAACCAAATGTTCAACCTCCGCCTAAAGTCCAAGGGACTTGACAACTCCTACGGCTTGCGACCTGCCACTATCTCCAAGCCATCAAGGCCTAAGATCTCAGCAGGCACTCGACACGACCTGCCATTAATGCATGAGACTCCCTCAAGTCTCCGATGCACTCAGGCATTTAATGAACACGGCCCAAGACGATCTCCGGATCACTGAACCATCAGAGCGCATGGCTCTACCTGACCGCCGGTTCATTCGGTAATAAATGCACTCACCATCCACAGACCCCAGGCCCGCTACGGCCGGCGGTTCAACCACTCCAACAGGTCCGATCGACCGTGACAACTCCCTGGTTCCGGTCTGATTCGGCCCTGTTTTCCACTACGCCATAAATGGGCCAAATCGTGCCCAATTACTACAGACAGGGACAAATCCCCCGGTTACCTCCCAGGTAACGTAATCCCCTCCTATAAAAGGGAACCTGGGAGAACCAAGGAAAAGGAAAAAAAAAAACGGAAACAGATCCCCGAGACTGAACCCTCCGGGAAGCACAGACACAATAGATGACATCATTCTCTTTGTCTTCTTGATCTGATAAAATACTGTGTCTTCTCCATACACTCCCCCCCTGCTCTCTCCACATACTTGCCCCCTCTGACTTAGGCATCGGAGGGCCGGCGCCGGGGAGCCCGGCCACCGGTTTTCCTTGCAGGACTCGCACACCCTCCGCGGCGGAGGACGCAGCCAGCCGGCGCACCGCCGTCCGCCTCCTGCAGCAGCGGAGCTCCTCCTTCTCCGGCTTCGCGGCGGCCCCCGGGTCCAATTTCCAGCAACAAGTATAACTCAACTAAGCCTTCATCTCAAACCAGTTGAGGTCGAGACTAGGTATAAATCATATTCAAAGGGAGGACCTTGCAATCTACCATGCAAAAGGAAAAATTGCTAGCTGCCAAACTTGGTACAAAAAATTCTGTTTATAACTGGGAGGCCATATTGCATATCGATTGTCATAATAGACTCGGACCCTCCACTAGTTCAGGTCCAAGACTAGATGATACCGGCATTCAATCTGATAGCACCACTAACCTGGGGTGGAGATAATAAGGAATAAATCTTACTCAACAGAGCTCATTTATATGCTAGTTCTTGCCACCAAATTGTTTCTAAAGCATATTGGTTACGAAATGCATCCACCTCTTTGCTCGGATTTTCCAAGTAACATTTTTTGGGCACAAAATCAACTAAATCTTCTTTAGATAGGTGGTGCACAAAGAATGTAAACGAAAACATGAGAGCAGATTCTTTGAGCAGAGAATTTTATTGATGGACCAACCAAAACAGTGCAAAAGCCAAATGGAAAACTTTAATAATATCTATGCTCTTCATGAGATTGATGCTGCATTTCCCCAAGATTCAGTCGGTGAAACCAGTTTTTGATGCAACAAAAGGACATTAGAGATCAATTTTGGGCCAAAATATAATCTTTGTCCCTGGCAGCTCCTGGAAACCATGATTTATTGATTGACAGCTCAATCAGGAGCGAGGCAACAACTAGAGGAAAAAAAAAAGCAACAAGGTGATTAATTTCCCACCAGTTTTGTGCACTCTATTTTTTGGCATGTGTAACACTAAGAATTTGTAGGAGCATGACCATTGGACGCAATTACTTTGAGATCAGGTGTAGAGAATTGATGAATTCCAACTCATTTGCATGGATCTACCAACCGTTGTCTTCATCACAACTCCTTGCATGGCAAAAAACTGGGACTTCTGATAATCCAACATTAATCCTTTTTTAAAAAAAAATGTTATGATGCAGCAGCTGGGATATATCCAGCGATCATTTCGTTGCAGAGATGAAAGGCTTAATGATATCTAACCTTGTATTTTTCTATGTTTCGATGACCTTTTTGTGTCCATCAACTCATCAGCCTAGATATGATGACTTCCTACTCCTCTACAATTAGGTGAGCAAGTTGCTAATCTCTGTCACACTCTCTTTTCATCCACCGAGGCGAACAACTAGTTCAAGGTCTTTCCTAGATTTTAGAAGTTTTCTTAAAAAAAACACAAATGGAACAAGTTGTTCATCATGGTGGAACCTGTTCCATATGTTAGCTCACATACTATGCATCACATAACTAATTATTTTTCACAAGGTGTCACTTCTTGTTGGCACTGGCAACACCTCTCTACATGATTAATTAGCATAATTGAGACTCCTCAACTTATAAACTTATAGTTTTATCTCCTCCATAATTAAATTATCCAGCACGGTCTCCCACAAAATCTGTTCATAGATGTGACCAGACATATCAGAATAACCAAATCCAGTGAAGCCTGTTGAGAGAAGTATCTTTAACTTAATCTAATGAAGAAAGCACCTTTTTTAGGGGAAATGGTAGTCTTAAATTAATAGTCAAACGAGGTGACCCACATGCTGCCCATCTATTAATGGGTGTATGTTAGTTGGCTAATCTATCCCGGAGATCAGGCACGATCGGATGGAATCTTAGAGATTGGAATCAAATTACAGAAAGAGTACGCCATCATTGCGGTGCGATGGGGTGCCACCCATTAATTTTATCTTTAAGATCTTTGATAGTTTTTAATATTACATTTCTTCATGCAAGTCGTGTTTTTTCTCATTTGAATCTTCATATGTTATATGATAAATTTTAAAATTCATAACAGTGGCATGATAATAATTTTGATGATTTCAGAGCTCAGGTCAGTTTTTAAAATGTGAAGCTTTCTAGATCTCTTTAAATTCTTATATTTGCACAACAGACCTAAGGCATACTCTATTGTAATGATCAAAAGAAATAAAACATGCGGCAGGGTGCTAACCAATTTAGTTGATGGAGTCGCAGTTTTTTTTTTTTTTTGATGATAAGTCAGTCATTTTTGGATCCTAGTGACCCGGGTTTAAATCCTGCCATCGTTATGAATTTGGAAAAAAAGAAAAAAAAATAAAGTTCATCATGTTAACAAGAAGGAAAATATTTCATTTTTGGAATGCAGTTTTCTAGCACGCTTTTCACCTCAGCTTATAATGACAAATTACTGTATTATTTTTTTATCATTTTGTGGGGTCTATTTACTTTTTTTGTAATTGAAAAAGCTTATATTGTTTTCAAAAGTCCTTGTCAGCTATTCCCACATAGACAAACTTATTTATTTAAACAAGGAGACAGATTATTTATAGGAAAAAAACTACTGAACCTAGATCTGAAAAGATTTGGAGGATTTCAGAGTTATAAAACAAATACAGCCAATACTAATAATGTTTGTGGGAAAAAAAGAACGATGTTCAATCTCCATTTGCTGGTGACAGCTGAAAGCTAGGGTTTCTTAGAGGTTATATCTGTATCGAACATCTTTATATCTAATTTAAACCTCATCTTATTGTATTCCTACTTGATGTTCACCTAACAATAATTAGCCTCTCTCCCAAATTATTTTGAATTTTCAACTTCATTTGACTAGGAACAACTTCCCACCTTCTTGGGGTCATTAAACTTAAAGAAATATCCAATAGACACGTGATGATGCCTGATGAATATGAACTAATAATGCCTTCTAAGATTGTCTCAAAAGATTATTTGTACATTCCTTGCATAATAACATTAGATATGTTAGGATGCTTTCGGGTGCCACTTCTTGGTTGCATCCAGAGATTAAAAGAATCCATCTTGTGATCTGATGGAGGAATCTTTGGTGGATTTGTTCTAGATCTTGCTGGCCCTAAACGACATTTGCAAGCAAAGGTAGACACATTCTTCTACGGTTACCGGTATAGGCTGGCCTAAACTTAGCTTCCACATGAATTGGCTTTGTCAATTGTCAAGAGTTTGGTCTCAATTATTGAGTTTGAGTCATTTCTTTGGGGAAAGAAAAGATTTGGGCTCATGATCTTGTTTGTTTCGTAGTCTGGTCATATAATTACATGCATCAGATTAAGATATCCCAACTACTTCGCACGCAATTTACAAATGACATGAGTAATTAGGTTTGAGTTGTGTCCAGTTTGCCAGATCTAAACTTTGAGGTTCAGACTCAACCAAATTCAAATCATCATGTTGGATGAGGGCGAACCCAAGCAACAAGAAATATCAGCAACCTGAAGACTTTCTGCTCTCTCTCTCCTGTGGCTTGTCCTGCATAAAAACAAGAAAGATATGACTTCCTCAAAGAACAAGAAAGATATGATTCATTCTTCTCCATTCAGAAAGAAGATATCAGCATTTTTCTAGCAATTTCACCATGCGGGCACCTTGAAATAACTGTTGGAATCCAAGTTGTGGCTGGATCTGCTTCAATAGATGCTGTCACTGATTCTTGGAACTCGGGCATCACATAGGTCAGATGTGATGGAATGGCCAAATTTATTATTCAGAGAAGAGATATGGGAAAGGATATGGCCTTGAGAGGAATTATATACTTCTGCCACTTGCTAGGAAAAGTCTACATGATAAACAGTACAGAGTTAGATCCTAAAATGTTGAGATGAAACTTATTGGTCATTTACATTATAATTAAAAAAAAAGGATTATAAAAAAAGAAAGAAAGAAAAAACATGAAAGTCTAAAGAGGTTGATAAATATTTACTTGCTGCAGGAAAAGGTGGAAATTAAAAAAAAAAAAAGTAAAGGAAGAAGAAGAAGAAGATGATGATGATTTTTCTACTTGTCAAATTTATCTGAACTCAAGCTGGTTTTAGGATTGAAGGCTAACACAAGGATTTAGATTCATGAAATAGGCTTAACCAGTCTAATTGGAGTTGGAGCCTTGTCAACCTTGCACTTCCATCTAAGTTTCATGAGAGACTTTTCCCTTAACCTATGGTTGTAGGCATTGTTTAGTCAATGTGCATCACACTTTTATAACATGGTCAAAAACAATAAAAAGAGTGGTTAAAGGAGAAAAGCTTGTTGCGTGTGGACAGAGAAATACGGCCTATGTGAACTTGTGGTAGCCGAAATTATGAGTTAGGTAGCAAATGTATTCAATCGTTAACCTCATTGGTCAATGGCTATGGAGAAAAATGGGCATATGGCCATGTTGGTACTAAGCTTACTTTATGGGATTCATTAGGTTAACTGAGACGATATTGTATTCCATTATTAATTTCATTGCAGGTTCCCCGCCATTTGCTGACAATCCCTCATTCCTTTCCCATAGTCCTGGAATTGTTGACTAGTATATAACATTTGCATACTGCTAATAAGCTGTTGTTCCATCAATTGCAGCACATTCCTTTGAAACTTTCTTCCCCCGAAAAAAAATGAAGCAATGCCATAATTACCTCATATACAAGTTTATTATGTACACATTTATTCAATAAGAACAAATCTTTATAGGATTAAAATTTTTAAATGTCCAATTGCCTTGCCTCCTTCAATATCAAACTTTTAACTTTCAGTATGAAGATCTCCGCAGCCATTTGTCGAATCATACATCAGTTATGTACTGAGCAGATCTTGGATACATATATACATTGAAAAAAAAATTAATTATTATCTTTTGACTAGTTTTTTTTGATAAGTTTCTAGATTGTTACACCCCATTCGTGAATCCTACAAATCAAAGATCCATTGTCCGTGTAGTTGGAAGGAAGAAAAAGGGAAAGAATACAAAATGTTAATCTAAAGTTCGGACCAGCACAACTCTCACTATCTTGACATTTGCTCAATGATTGACTTCTTAATGTATTGAAAGTTCATTGGAGAAGCTGGTGTTGAAATACCGTGCACGAGTGACACCCAAGTTGAATACTTTAGAAAGTGAAGCAACCTTGTCCAATTAGACTTCGTAAACTACTTGCTCACGTTGAGTTATTTCATCTCCATTAACATCCATTTCCCTTTGAGGTTTATTACCTAAAAAAAATTCTTTTCGATTCTTTTTTTCGGAGAAAAGGGAAGAGATTAGCACCATCGCTTAATTAAGGAGATGAACCGGAGACGAAATCTTAGGCATAAACATGAGAACATAACAAACAGAGGTAAAATCCCTGCTTGATTACTAAACAATGATGGTAGCTCTATTAGACTATTTAAACCATACGAAATCAATAAATAATGGTGGCTTTACCTTGTTTTGCTTGCAAGTTGATGATTTATGAGCTAAGATGAGTATTGTATTGTTCTGCTTTTATTTTTCTTTTTCTTTTGAGTTCTCATTGCCATATGCCAGCTGTTTTAGATTCAGATTTCTGTTCTTCTCAGCAAGTTGGTATGTGCAATAAATACCTAGCGGTTTGTCGCAGAGCAGAAGTGATAAAAATGGTGGCCACAAGAAAATATTTTAAAGGCAATGCGTTATCCAGCAGAGATGGGTCTACCATGGTACTATTTATTTGTTTGCCTCGACTTCAGGCAACAATGGCTTATGGAAAACTAAAATCTATTATTTTCTCTTCTGAAAATAGATAAGTTTCATATAATGCTATGATAGAAAAGTCTGAAGAAACTTTGTTTTGGTTCCAGACATTGTTCAGAATAATAGAGTAACAGTTCTGTGAAACTGAACTCTCACCAAAAAAAAAAAAGAAAAGAAAGGAAAACATCTGCAAAAGAGAGACTGGAAATTAAATGCACAGATAAGGAGGAAGATTTTCTTTCTGTATTTTTTGTAAATTATTTGATAAGCAAGCCAAAAAACTAATAGTCAATAGCAGTCTTTTTTTCGCTTTCTTTCTCTCTCTCCCCCCCACTCTCTCTCCCTTGAGTGATTGGGAAGCCCTCTCCTATAGTAAAATAATTAACAATAGTTAGCCACATATGTTTCATGCCAAACACACAAGTGTTAAAACTAATTATCTTTTAATTAGCTGCCTAGTTAGCCTACTACATGTAATTAACGACGATTTGAATGTAAATCGCCGGTTCTGTTTGTCGTCTTATACATTATAATGGGTCGATTAAAAAAATGATTTGAAAATAAACATAGGTTAACTATGACTTGTTAATTAGGAGGATAATTATTTTCTTAATTTTATTTTTCGTCCAAAGGTTTCTGATTAACCACATCTTGGAAAATATAGAGATGTGGACAAATTGTGATTCCATCATAAGTTGTTACTCTGCACTTCTGGCATTCATGTTGCAAAAAAAAAAACATCAGCTGCTGCTCGATTGGTCTCCCTATTAATCATCCTGTTTCCTTCTGTAGCAAAATGGACTCACCTGTTCACCATTACTTAAATATTTTGATGGTCACTTAAAACAGAGCAAGGAAATTATTGGCATTCCCCCTATTGCTGAGGTCAGCATGAAGTCATAGCAATTAACAAAAGAATATTATTAACATTGTGATTATAAGAGGGTAGCTTCTCAAGCCTTTACAAGAGAGGGGAGAGAGCATCCATTTAAACAGGGAAAGGTGGTTGAGGCGACGTTCACACCAACAGAAGCAACAAGCAACTCTGAGGTCCCCAAGGACTCTATAATAGGGGAAGGCTGACTTCTGCTGCTCTAGAGAAAAAGAAAGCAGCCTAACCTTCTTCCATAGGTTGGCTTTTCTCTTCTTGACTCTGAATAGTCTTTAGCATTTTAGCCTCTAATTCTCGAAGTTTGATCAGGTACTGTTCATGCATGATATCCAAGACATCTATGTTGGATGGTTCCGTTTCGTCTTTGATATCAAGTGGCTTAGAGAAAACCTTGGTTTCTCAATTTTTTTTTAGAGTTCTTGAATGGAGTTGGCATCCTTCTTTTCTTTCTAATTTTCGATATCGTGGTACAATTTCAGCCCTTGCCTTCTTTTTTTTAACTGAATGGTTTGCAGCTGTTCTGAGACATGGATATGGGCTTGTTTCTTCTTTGGATCCTCATTAACTAGCTAAATTCTTTGCTTGGACCGAAAGGAGTTAGAATTGATTTCTATAGCACTAATTTTTATTCTTGATGCAGGATATCTTTGTTTTTGATACAAAGGGAGCAGCAGTCTAATGGAGGCATCAGTTGCAAGATGGTTCCCTGATATGGTAGCTTCAGCTTAAATTTTTATAGTTTTCGAGTTTAGATGATTCAGTACAATTAATAAAGGGCTGAAAGCTTTGCGGTATAATTCGTGCAGGGAATGGAGGATCCTAGTTTCTTCCATCAGTGGGATACCAACTCCTTGGATCAGGTCACTGCGCAGCAGCTTGCAGTGGCTCTTGGGCAGGACTTCCAGCAGTCGCTCTCTTCAGAGAGCTACACCTCCTACCCTCCCTTCCAGCCGCCAGGCAGCACCACATCAAACACCTTTAGCTGCTCATCCATGGATACCAGGTGTGCCGAAAGGCCCAAGAAAGTCCTCAAGGCCAGCAGCTGGAATTCTTGCACCACCGAGCAGAACCCGGCTCCGGCGACCACCGATGCCTCGTCTCCGAGCATCCTTTCCTTCGGCAACCTGGACTCGCCAAGGAATCAATCTGACTTATACGAGAGATTAGTTGGGGCTGTGAGGCCAAAGGAAGAGATGGAGATCTTGATTCCTCATGGCTCAAAGAGAAGCTATGAAAACATGGTTGGACAAGGACCTAAGAGGATGAACATGGGGGCTAGGCCTTCTTCTCATAACCAAGACCACATCATTGCGGAGAGGAAGCGAAGGGAGAAGCTGAGCCAGAGATTTATAGCACTGTCAGCAATCATTCCTGGTCTCAAGAAGGTATGCTTCTGATCATAATCCTTCTGCCTTGATAATTCTTCATCTTTACCTTTCAGCATGCACTATGTAAATATTTACATTACTATAGATTTAAATTCTTGTGAAGTTGGAAGTAGCGAAAAGCATCATCACAATAAGTGATACTGATTGCAACTCCAAATAGAATATGCAATCAAAACAAGAAGGAAGGCAATCGCATAGTGGAAGGGATCCTTTTAAATTACCTTGGATTAATCCCTTCTTTCTGTTGAATTTCATGGTCAGAATTTATGATATGAGTTTTGAGAGCTCGCATGAAATGATGGAAAATGGAATAAATAGTTCATGATCAGAGAATTTACTACATGTACCAAAAACTTAAAAAAAAAAAAAAAAAAAAAAAAGAGAGAGAAGACCTACCACTTTGTTCACTGAGGAAAACGCTAAAATTCCTCTTGATAGATGATCTCTACATTAAATTCTACGTAGGACTACATTTTGAAGGAAAATTATATGCCCACTTCATTAGAGCTATGATACATACTCCTTGTTTTCACTCTCGGTAATAAATCCATCATGTATATGAATACTGAATATAAGTTTAAAGTAAATCTCACACTGCTAAGTAGTAATTGTTATATATATATATATATATATATATATATATATATATATATATATATATATATATATATATATATATATATATATATATATATATATATATGTATATAATATTTTTTGAGAGAAATCATATCTCCAACTTGTTAAACCCTTCGGGCAGATGGACAAGGCTTCCGTTCTTGGAGATGCAATCAAGTATCTGAAACAACTTCAAGAGAAGGTGAAAAGTCTTGAAGAGCAGAATACGAAAAGGACAGTTGAGTCAGCAGTTCTAGTGAAAAAGTCTCAGCTTTCTTCTGACGACGTTGGCTCCTGTGATGAGAATTTTGATGGGCATCCCTCTGGTGAATCCCTCCCAGAGATTGAGGCCAAGATGTCCGAGAAGAGTGTCCTCATTAAGATCCACTGTGAGAAAAGCAAAGGGATATTGGTGGAGGCACTCTCCGAGATTGAGAAACTCCATCTCACCGTCATCAACGCAAGCGTCATCCCCTTTGCCAGTTCCTCCCTTGATATTACTGTTGTGGCTCAGGCAAGATTTAAACTTCTTCTTAAAAAATTAAATAATTTGGAGACCTTTAGCGTATTGTAATAAAATATATATATAATTTTATATTATTTCGACTGCCTATTTTTTTTTTGACTATTTGATACATTATCTAGAGACCTTCAAATTATATGATTTTGTATGTATAAGCAGTTTAGAGGCAGTAGATTACATCCAACATCTCGAATCTTCATTATAGGACTCTCATCATTCAATCTAGATCTGACTGAATCGAAGTAGAGATCGACTCAAATATAGCTAAGTCTAGCTCTCTCTCTTGATGTAATTTATATATATATATATATATATAGCTAATGTAGCTTAGCAGCTAAAGTTAAAAATCCACATAAACCACACTCTTAGGTTCTTTTCGGTCATACTTAAACACTAGGTAAACTTTAAACTCGTTCTTTTATACAGGTTGATGAGGAGTTCTCCATGACATTGAAGGATCTAGTGAAGAAGCTAAATTCAGCTTTCAGGCAGTTCGTGTGAGGAAGCCAAGACAGTCTTGTACAAAAAATGGCGGTGGTGATGATGGTGGTCCTCTTTTTATTAGTCTCAAGAAAAATATAGGTCTAGTGGTTAGCTAGCTATTGTCGGTTCCTAAAATTTTTAGACTTTTTTCTGCTTCTGAAAATAAGGCCTTCGACCCCCTCATACTTTAAAGATCACCATTTTCACTTGTTTTTGCTGCATGGGTTTTTTCTTCTCTCTTTTTAATCTCTTCTCTCCACCTTTTTTGGCATGGTTGAAGCACTCGGCCATGTTCTTCTAGGAGAGAAAAGACTAACAACATGAGGCTTTTTCTGGGCTCCGTTGGGGAGATTGACTTTTCGGAACCTCTCCCCCCTTTTCTTATGGCCTTTTTTTCTGAGGGGTTTGAGTTTTCAAACCTACCTCTTGCCTTCCTTTCCATCTATCTCTATTCCCAAAAGCTGGTCTGTAGAAAAAAAAATGTGCTCTTTTTTTCTTGTGTGGGGGTCAAATTGGCCTTATCTCTGAAGCCTGGGGTCTTTTTTTTTTTTTTTTTTTTTTTTGAGGGTCTTATGAATAATTCCTACTTGTGTCCCTTTTCTCCTTCTGTTGTTTTCTTGTGAAAAGGTGTTTAGAAACACCCACTATGTTGCTGTTCTATTGGACAAAATGTATGAATAAAAATACCTACTTGTTTCGGTGCATGATATGGCAACAGTCTTCTCGTGGTGGCGAAGTTATACGCTATGGGCTGTGAAGCACATGTATTTTGTTTTCTTTATTTTTAACAATGCGTGCACTCTATTTATTATGCTTGGTTTCTTGGGTCCTTTTCTCGTAGTTCAAGCAAGTCAGATGAATTTTTTTGAAGGCAAACAGATAAGAAATTTATGGTTGGGATGAGTGATGAGGTAGCAAGATCTTATTGAATACCCAATGATGATATCTTGATTAATTGTAGTAGTATTTTAGTCAGGCAATCTCTTTCAGTCACAGATTAATTATGATCTTTCCTGGAAGACTTATAACAAAACACTCACATCCATCCTGAATCCACGAAAGCAATGATACCAAAGTCTACTAGACCATAGAGCTTGTCAATTTTTCCACCACCTCTTCTTGATAAGGCTGTACTTGTTTACCATTGACATGAAATACCACTAGTTTCTAACTTTGCTACACCCTTTTTATCATCAAAAAATCCGAAGGCAACTTACATACATCTCAAGAAGGTTATCATTCTAGCTTATTGCAGGAACTCCAAGAAAAATCCATTGGAGGAAGAGAAAAACATGATCTCGAGTTCATCGAATGAGCCTACAAGAACATGGCTAATTTGATCGCAACAAAATTTCGTTCCAGAGTGAGTATGATTGTGTAATTAAATAATTTTCATCTTTAGAAGGTCATATTTAAGCGAAATCCACTTGAGAAACTGCCGTTAGACATCAGTTTAGTATTATTAACTTAGCTAAGTCTCTCTTACTATTTGGCATGTTGACATTTAATGGTAAACAAGTAGGATGATGCTCAGCTAATTTCATGCTATCTACTAAAACATGTCTTTTTTCGTTGATTATTTCTATCCATTCAATGCTTAAAAAGTAATTAAATCCGATTAAAATTATTTCATCCAGAAAGGTGAAATAATATTAACCTGCATGTGAGTCTCTTCCCTCTTATTTTCTTCTCTGTCTTACTTTTTGGTATTTTTCCACAATTTATTAAATTAATCCTCAATCTTCAACCAAAGGGATATTGCTCATCCTAGAATCAGTGGATGAGTGAATGATGCCCAAAGATTAGCAATCTCTTAGCCATCTTGCATCCAAACCCTAGTCACACTGCACAGATTAACTCTGATAATTATAGAATATAACCACAATGGTTGGTTAATAGTACACTCAATCTGTCAACTCAGAAAAGAAATTAAAAATACAGCATGCTTAATAATAATGACAATTGCAAGCCTGATTGTCATAAATATTAGTAAAATTAATTTTGAAAATTGTTTATTAGAAGTCAATAGCTCTACAAGTAGGGCACAATAAGCAAGAGAAGATCTGACAAAAAAATACTCTTGCCAAGGGAATAGAAATTTGATGACCACCTTGATTAGACTTTTTATATGTACCATCATGTCGTAGTTTAAAAAAACTTGGAGTAATCTCTTAACTACCTAAATTAGAAATATAAGGTTTTCTTTGGGTACATAGGAAGGTATGATTAAAGAAACTAAGTTAAGATAATGAAACCAGCTAAGCAAATTAAAATATATGCACCGATGAAATCGTCAATAGATTCTCTGCCTTCATCTTATAGCTAACCTTCCTTATTTATTTAGTACATTATGGATGTGCTTTCAAAGTTTTATGATACATGTAAGAACTTTGGTTGTTGTGAGGACCATAGCTCAAGATAACAAAGTGCTAGGTCTATTGAAAATGCTCTGTTAATGTGAAAGAGAGCTAGCTGTTTGTCTTGAGAATAGAAAAAGGAGATAGAAAATTCGAAGAGCAATGCTAAGGTAGGTCAAAAAAATCAGTCAAAAAACTTAATGGCACACTTCGCAATGCTAATTCAAAGGAAGCATGCTGAGTGACTTTTTTGAGTTGCTTAAGCAATGATATTAGTATCATGAATGAGATTCTAACAAAGGTGAGCACCGAAATATTGAAAACGAAGTTTTCCAGTATTTATATCTAATGCAATGTACTAAGAAGATGCGACCGATAATCTGCGAGCATGTCAATATGAAGATTTATACAATTCCTCATGAAGAGAAAAGGAGGCGGCGGTGGTGCGATGAACTAAATGGACCATAGTTATAGTCGATCAGGTCATTTTTCTAAGTCCATGGTGTTGCCAGTTGAGGTTATTAAAGTCCCTTGGGTAGTATAGAGAAAATGAGGGAGAACTGCATCAAGGGAAAAAAAAAAATCCCATATTGAGTAAAGGGGGAAAGCTAACCTTCCCATTTCACTACCTGCTAAGTTATCCATGGTAATATAGCACTTGTGTGGGAAAATGAAATAATCCCCAACTACGGTATAGGATCCAGTAATTGAGTAGGTAGTGGAGCAGTGAGGGATGGCAACTTTCATTGCAATTCTTTATGTTTGAGAAAGAAGTTTTTAAGAGGATATTATAATTAATTTTGATCAAAACACCACTGTAACTAAATACAATTTGTTTCTTTTTTTCAGAATAGTTCACACACAAAGTTTATCATTTATATATCCATCAATTAGTAATTGGTCTAGTGGGGGTTGCAGAAATTGGATCACTTTCTTCTCAGTTCAACTACACTAATGTTGCATAGGATGGTTACAACTATTGATACGAAAAAAAACAGAAAATAACTCATTTGTTCTTTGCATATACGGCCATTATAGATGTGATATATACCAGATGCCATGCTGATCCCCCATCATCTTTGACATATATTTGAAGTTCTTCAAGATACATTCTATCAAAGCTTCAAGATTTTCATCACACCTGATTTGCTTGTATCATTGTCAATCACTGATTGATATAATAATAGAAAAGACCTTGGACCTTATATATCAACTGATATAAACAAAAAAAAAAATTACAAAAAAAAATTAAGTATTTAGTAATATAATATTGACATATTGACCAATATTTCTAATCATCATTCAGCTTCTTGATGTATTTTCAATTAACAAAATTGGGGGAAGTGCCTTTTTTCCTAAACTATGCCATCAAAAAACAAATGCATTTTTATAAATAAAATTTTAAAATAAATATCATTATATAAAATCTGCTATAGAAGCTTCTTGGATATAAATCCACAACCCTATCATAAATAATACTATGTGATTGTGTTAGTTGCCGCATCCTTGAATTTTTTTGGCATCATCTTAGGCTGAGAGGTGGCTTGTGGAAGATAAAGTTGGTGGTTGACGGTGTCGGAGACATAAGTTAATGGCAACCCGGCCCACCAAAATTCTGGCCCATGCTTTGAATCGGCCACCGCACTGGCGAACGTGGCACAAATTAAGGAAATAGAAGAAGGATTGAAGCATGCATGTTGCTATTCATGACAGCAACCATGATTTGTCTCAACCGTCTCCTCCTGTCGAGACATAAATAGCTGACCGGCTCTCAAAGATATGGCCATCGACGCCAAAATTGACTAACGAGCGCGTGTTTGATTCTATATCGGTTATTTACCAAAAATATTTTAAAAATTTATACACATATTTTTTCTATTAGTTTTTTTGATAAAATTTTAAATTATTACAAATAGTATCATCAGGATAAATCCGACTCAAAATTCATATAGATTAGGAGACACTACAACATGAATTTATTTGGTTTAAATAGGATAAATATATTAGAATCCAAGAGTATTTATATAGGTCTAAGGCCTTATTTAGCAGAACTTTTTGAAGTAGAGCTTTTATACAAAAACTATTTGCTGTTTGGTGACTACATTTTTAAAAGGTTGTGGAAACAAATTGAGAAAGTACTTTCGATATGACGAAATAACCATAAAGGATATTACATAGTATTATACAACAAAGCATAATAAAATATATTATTTATTAATACATAAATATATAATATAATATAATATTACTATAATGTAATATAATATTATTATAATATAGTAATATAATATTGTATATTATAACATAATGATATAACATAATTTGATTTTATATAACATAATATATCAATGTACTCTGATATAATGTAATATAATATTAAATTTATAGTATAATACAATAATTAAGGTATAAAATATTATCATTATTATCATTATATATTAATAAATATAAAAAAATATATTTTATGTAATTATAATATTTTATTATGGATATTTTGGTTTAAAAATAATTATAAATCAAAATAGCTTTCCGACGCATGCTAAAAGTGTTTTTATGAAGAAACCCCATTTCAGAGTTTTTCCCAAGAAGCTATTTGAGCTTTTCCGAATTTTTTACCAAACATACTTATTCTATCCAAAAGTATTTTTAGAGGGTCAGAAAGTACTTTTTGGCCCACCAAAAGCTCTGCCAAATGAGGCCTAAGAAATCTAAATAATATTTTTTAACCAACTTTTTTTTTGTTGGAAGAGCTCCTAGATTGTCAGTAGTAGGATAGTTATATCAATGTTGTTTTCCTTTTCTTTCTCTTATTTGAACACGATTTCATAATAATAGTATTTCTTCCTGGATTGAACCAAGTTGGCAGGATCACTGGTATAAGATGGATCAATATCTAACAAAATTGCCAAACCTTGTACCCTCAGTAATTATAATAAAATATAGTATTTTTTGTATAGATACCCTTCTAAATATCGGATTTTATATGAATACCCTTTCAAAATTGATATTTGCATGTATACCCTCGTAAAACTCTATTATTGTTCAAATACCCTGTTCTAACGATGTTAAGAAAAATTATTTTTATATTAATTAAAAATAAAATAAATTTTTGAAATTATGCTATTATTTCTATCTTGTTCCTGCTATCGGGATTGCGATCGCGATTCCGCGGACGTTTCCGACTGGAGATCGCTAGCCGCGAGCAGGATCGGGATCGCAAGCCGCGAGCGGGATCGTCTCTGTCCCTTCCAAGATCCCGCCCACTTCCAAACAAAACCATCATCAGAGCTCGCCTCTGTCCCTCCTTCCGCTCTGCTCGTCCATGCATATCTGCTTGCACCGGCACTCGACGCTGCAGAATGCCGTGTCACCCCTCCAACAAAAATAAAGAAAAATAAAACTTCTAGAGAGAGCTATATATATAGGAGTTTGTACTCCCAAAATACCCATATGGGGCTGAGTGGGAAGATATGCTCACATGTACATGTGGATGTCCTTCCCTTCTTGGAGTCTTCTACAGGTAGCAGAAACTCTAGGAAAGGGCTTGTGGGGAAGGAATTGGGAGGAGGGGGGATTGGAGATGGAATGGAGGAGAGAGAAGAGTTTCGGAGGATGGAGGTCTTGCTGAGGATTAGGGTGTTCTTTGGGAAGTTCTTCTGGGCTTCCAAAAGGACGCTCAAACCCGCCATCAAACACTTTTCCCTTCTCTCCCTTCTTCTTCTTCGGAAGCGAGGTTGGGGGCATTTTAAAGGAAGAGGTCGTGTCTAGTGCATAAAGGCAACTCCAGTCCAAGCAAGGAAGAGGTTGGGAGCATCAGAGTCGAAGGAACGTCGGGAGCTTGTCGTTCCGATGCCTCAAGCAAGGCTCGTTGCCCAAGTGCGAGTGCCTCCCGTCCATGAGCACCATCTTGTCCGCGTCGAAACGGTGGCCCTCCACCTCTGCGAGTATCCCATGCGCAATCTGGTACCCAAGGTTCCTCACCGGCCCCTCAAACTCTATAAATGGACTCGTGAATCCGGTGGCGTCAACGACCATGCTAGCTTTCAGCTCGGAACCATTGGAGTACGTGACGACGGAGTTGAACTCCTTGTGCTCCACCTTCCATGCCTTGGCCTTGTGGAACTTGACCCCATTAGAGGCGCATCCTTGCAGCAGCTGCGTCTTTAGTCTTTTATGACCCCATAGCCTCGAACTCATCAACCCAAACGCCACAGTTGTTGGGACACGTTGAGAGCGGCGAGGGGTCGATGCAGCAGATGCGAATGCCATGCGCGGAAGCTTGCTCGGCGAGGCATAGGCCGGCTCGGCCGCATCCTAGGATGACCACGTTGTAGGATGATGAGTTTGATGGTGAGACACTCTGGCTTGATTCGCGGCTCAGTCGCTCAGATCCAAAAAGCTTTACAGTATGCTGCTGTGAGCTTTGATGATGGCTTTGTTTGAAAGTGGGGAGGATATTCGAAGGGACAGAGGCGATCCCGCTCGCGGCTTGCGATCCCGATTCCGATCCCGCTCATCGCAAATGGCCGTGGGATTGTGAGTCATGAACTTCCGCAGGATTGCGATCGCGATCTCGATAGCAAGAAGAAGATAAGAACAATAGGATAATTTTAAAATTTTATTTTATTTTTCATAAATATAAAAATAATTTTTTTAATTTTGTTAGTACAAACGTCATATAACAGCATTTGAATAATAATAATATTTTATGAAGATATATGTGTAAATATCAATTTTGAAAGAATATTTATTCACATGCAACAAAATTTTAGAATATAATACAGGGATAAAAAAAAAAATTTCCGGATGGCCACCGGATATTGCTCCACGTTTGCCGCCTACCTTCTTGCTGTTTCCCACCATGACCGAGGCTTTCATTCAGCGCGATCATGTCCGTTAAGCCAACGCGCAATCCTTGAATCAACGGCCGCAATTATACTAAAGCGGCAACTCGCTGTTCGAAACAGAACAGCAAAACCTCGTCCCTTCATTTCGTACCGTTGGCGGAAGCGCTTCCATCCAACGAATCCTGGCCAATAGGCTTTCACCTCGCATCATTCTCTCGCTTCTCATTGGTCCGTTTCATCCACGTCAGCAACCATTCCATTAAATAAATCGCCCTAATTCTCCCTGATTTTCTGTCCCGAAAAACAAAAGAAAACCGAAATTTTCGCTCTTCGATTCTTGTCCGAATTCCTTCGTTTTTGATCGATGGTGGCTCCGTCTAAATTCACGGCGATCCTCGTCGCCGTCCTCGCGATCGGAGCCGCGAACGCTCTCAAGCCCTCCGCCCCCAAGGCGATCTCGGTAAGACAAAAGAAAAACCCTAAAAATCCTTTTTCGATGAAAAATGGCTCTTTTTGAAGCCTCAATTCCTGTTTTTGATTAAAAATTCCCTTGATTTTAGTCCCTTATCTTCGTTTTTGTCCGAAACATCCATCTTTGAAACCCTTAGAATAATCCCTTTTTTGATGGAAGAATACCATCCCTTGAGTCCCTATTTCCCGTTTTTATTCTAAAATTCCATCTTTTGAAATTAAAAACAAAAAAAAAAATCCTTTTTTCCATGGACAGACCTTTCTTTTTGGAACCTTAGTTCCCGTTTTTGATGGAAAAATCCCACCCTATTTCCCGTTTCTGAGGGAATATCCCGTCTTTTGAACTCTATTTGTTAGACCTGATGTGTTTGCTCTTTGGACTGAAGGATTTGCGGGAGGCGATCATAGAGGGACTAGGGATCCACGGGGAGGGGCTGGAGATGTCGGGGTTCGACGTGAGGGACGCGCTGGTGGGGCATTCGGTGGCGTACGAGTTCGACATCGAGGTGGACAAGAAGGTGGTTCCGGTCAAGCTCCTCGAGGATGTTAGCAGGTGGGATTTCGTTGATCTGCCCATCTTTAGGGCTGAGGAGGAGAAGGGCTTGGCCGAGAGAGGGAGGAGGCCGGATGCGAGGGTTCTGCCGGAGCTATCGCCGTTTCAGCTGGCGGGGCCGATGGAGCTCTGGATCCAGGACGGGGATGACATGAGGCTCTCCTTGCCGGTGAGAGATCTCTTCTTTATTACTTAATTCTCCTAGTATGAAACGAATTGATCGTTAAAAATGCCTTTTTTATTTCTAAATTCCACGATGATTGAATGTTTGGGAATGTTAATAAAGAAATATGTTCATTTGGATTTCGTTTAGAATCTACGAGACCGTGTCCAATTGGAATTTTATGTACCCTTTTCTGAGATCCCAGATTTTCTTTTGTTTTCTTTTTCTCGTAAGAAAAGGCTATAATGCTAGATTTTCCAAAGCCTTGATCTAGAATTTCATTCTACTTTAGGTTTGTTATTTCTTTGATAATTGAAGTTTTCTTAAATTTGAATCAACCTGATTGCCAATTTAATTCGGATATTATAATTCTTTGTTTCAAATTGTAATAACTACTCAGGAGAAACAAGAGCAGAAAAGTTTGGCAGTGAGCTTAAAATGATCTTTTGGGCAACTGGGAAATCCACAAGCTTTTTGTGGTCTCCTCAAAATCTCTCCGATGAAAATTTATAACTTTTATTGATCGATGTTAGGACAGACGGATATTTCTCCTTTTGATTCGTGACCTTCACAGACTTATCTGTTAATGCGCTTTAATAACTCAAATTCTGTTTTCTGTGGCATTATCATGGCACTTTTCTTTTTTTTTCTCTCTTTTTTTCCTCCATCTTGCACCTCTTAATTCCTGATGCTACATCATTTGCATTTCAATGGTAAAGAAATCAGATGTCTAACCATTGAAGTTGCTGTTCTTTTTTGTTTGCAGCATGATGTAGATGCTGGTAGGCTGAAGAAGGTCCTCCTATCAGATGGTGCTGTGGTGACAGTCAAGGGTGCAAGGTCTGTCAGCCTCAGGCACCCGCTTGATCTCCCCCTCCCCTCAACCAGACCCACCCTAAGAATCGTTTTATAGCATCGGGCCTCCTAACCATTGCAGAGGCCCTCCTTAATGCTGCACGTTCAAATGAGAAACCTATCCTTTCCCTCCGCATTGTTGGTCCCACTTCGCTCACTTCTTCACCATCCATGTCCCCCAATGAGAAGCTCAAGCTCAAGCGCCTTGCCCCTGGCCTTGTTGAGCTCTCATCCCGCTCTGTCCCAGCTGTCTCTGAAGATGCACAGGCATCACAGAACCCCACGTTGTGGCCTCTTACTTCATTAAATGGATCTAGTTCTAATCTTAGGGGTTTTGAAGAGCTATTGGCATCGGTGTTGGGAAAGAAGGGACAGGAGGAGGGATCATTCAGGTTGGTGAGGGCAGAGGTGGCAGCACGAACTTATGTGAAGATGGGGTTCTCTGTGGAGAGGAGTCTTTTGGATGGGGAGGTGGATTGGTCGGGGTTCCCGGAATGGAAGACAAGGCCCAAAATGGCCATGGCCCACTTTGAGGTGCTGGCTCGGGTTGAAGACAATGGGAATGTGATCCCTGAGAGGATTGCAGCGGTTCAGCCATTCAATATGCAAGACAGTGTGCTTCGTAGTGTTCAAACTGGGAATGTATCCATGTCCCAGGTGTCAGCAGCTTACCCTCCACCGGATTACTTCACCCTGTAATCCTGTTCTTCTGACTACTCCAGTTTGGCTGAAGAACAGCAAGTGTAAAGATATAGAAAAGGCAACCAAAGTTCTTTTGACTTTGCATCGCTGGCTAGCACATTTTGTTAAATTATAATTTTGTCTAATAATGTATGTACAATTCAGAGTGATAAATGCCATATTATATACATGATTTAAAAACATATCTGGTGATTCTAATATTTTGTCAATCTGAATTTTATTTCTCTTGTTGTTAGGCTGGAGTGGTTTTTAAACTGGACCAATATGAATGTATCAACACCAAATTGTCTATGCAGATAGTAAATTGGAAAATAGCTCAGATTACACTATAATCATAAACCTTCCTCCTGCAGAATGGGATCGGTTGGCTAGATATTGCTTCATCACCGGCTCCTATTCATGATCAGGTCATTCACAGCCAGAACCAGTCATTGTTATCTTCTGCATTTCATCACATCTTTTGGCAGAGATTGCGTAGCTGTGAATAGTGCGGGGACTGATATTGCTTGGCCTGTTAGCATTCATCTATATTATTCAATTTTAGTCTTCTGTACCATACTAGTGCATAATCAGTTTTTGCTGGAAATTTCATTGAGTTGATTGTGCTCTAGCATAGATTTTTCTAGTTTCATGTGTTGCATGAACTTGAAATGATGCATTACATGAGTTATGGCAACTTGTATTCAGTTTGAGTGCTTTGTAGTGATGCTGTGTGGCAGACCTTCTAAGCAGGCAGAGCACATAGTTTTCTCTTTTTTTTGGGTACAACAGCAGCTCACACCCTACAGGTTTGAATGTGGCCTACAAAGTCGGAAACAAAAGGGTACTCAGGGGCTCCGGCACATACACGTGGTCCATCCAGATGAACCCTCCAAAGTGATAAGCAGTAAAGGAGGCAACCCATTCAACGGCGTCGTTTGCCTTCCTGAAAATATGCATGGCCTAGTAGGAATATCGTGTAGCAGCGGCTTCTCCTCAGCAGTGCCTCCCCGACCCCGAGCCCACTCAATCACTGTGGTCGAGTCTCCCTCGAGGAGGATGCTGTCCACGCCCATCACTCGTCTCGCATAGAAAACACCCTCTCATGCAGCTCTGAGCTCAGCACACACAACGGACGCGACAAAGATTCGCCGCCACCAGTTTGGCGTCATAGTCTCTGATGACGAAGCCCAAACCTCTGCAGGTCCCTCTCCGCCTACACTGCCATCGAAGTTCAACTTAAGGCAGCTAGAGGGTGGCGGCACCCAAGAAACAAGCACAGTCCAAGACGCTGCAATAGCAGAGGGAGTACCCCAGATTTTTCTAGCCACCTCAACCTGCGAACCCTCAGTGCGCATGGTTAGTGTGTTCTTTGAAGATGTAATAGGACTTCTTGACTCAATGTCATCAAATTGCTTGCATTTTTAGATTACAAAATGAAATCTTACTGGCCAAATGACAATTAAAATTATCAATCTAATTGTTCATGTCATGTATTAGTAATGGATAAATTTCAGTTATCTTATTATATAGCAGTTAATGTTAGATGTTCAAAGTCCAAATTCTGGGGAAGTACAAGAATGCATTTTTTCTGTCTATTATTGATCAAGCTGCAATATTTTTTTTTTCAAATTTGTTCATTTGTCAGATAATTGAAATATCTCTACATGTACTTGGGTTGATAATGTGACTGAAAATTACAAATAAACTACTTTCTTTGAAAATTGTGTTTTACATTAAAACGAGAATCTCATGTGTTTTTCCTTTCCCTCATTCAATTTTCAGGGTGGATGATTTTTATCAGCACAATTACCACTGCATATTTCAATGAGCATGTTTTATGAATATCTTCACAATGAAACCTCTAATTGTAATGTATAATTCTTAACTGAATAGAAAAACCTTGATTTGGTCTGTAATTTCTATTCCTTTTTTTTACAAGATGGGGAATTGTGGTTCTGCTTGTACCATGGTGCATGAATCAGATCCCATAACATGTCCATAATGGAAGCTCTATATTGTATGAAGTATGAATGTGTTTTACTTCTTATGTTATTCAACAACCACTAATCCAGTCCGTATATGATTCTCTCTTTGCATGTGGAGATAAGTCCTGATATGTTTCTAGTTTCAGGGGGTTATTTTACCCCTATGTGGAGATGGTTCAAACTAAGCATGATTTGCCAGACAAGCACAATGTGTTAGAACTAGTGTAGAGAACACCCCTTTACTGCTATTCTAGGTTGAAGGAGTTCACTCTCATGAGTCTTTTTTGAAAATCTTGATATGCAACCTATGTTTTTATAACAATATTTCTTGCTATAATTTTAGGTCTACTGCTTTCCTCATTCTGGCATGTGTTCTGCTATCTCAATGATGGATTCTGTTATGGCTTCTGAATTTTTATTTCAATCAGACTATCACTCATTTCACAAGTTGTTCATCCAGTTATTGATGAGTCCTAAATCCTAAGATGTTTGACTTTTTGGCCTTTTGATCTGGCTTCCATGCATCTAGGTTTATAACAAGATATTTGAATTGCTGGAGGGAGTGGAAGGATATTGAGGGATATGGAACAATGAATGAGAATGTTAGGAGAATGCAATTATTTGATCAAAAGCATGGAATTATTGCTAAACTTTATATAGTTAATTACAGAACGATCTCATCATGTTCTCTTCTTTTGGAGAGCGGATGTTATAATTTTTAGTTTCATATGCTCTTAAATTTTCATTTTGATTTTTGATTGAATGATGTATCTTATATTAAGATGAAAGGCAAGTCAAAATGCCAATTGTGCATCACTACTCTCAAGAGAGGCCTCTCGTCTGTCAACATACAGCAGAACAGTTCCTTATTCAGAATGAAGTATCTTTCTTTTTTCCAATATTATCATTCAAGGAAGGCTTGATTGGCCTTTCCTTAGTTACAACCCATAATTGCACCAGCAAGTCTTTTATTTTATTTTTCTTTTTTTATAGGATTCTTCTTTACCACTTGTTCTTATGAAGAGCTAAACTCTTCTTGGAAAACAAGCTGTTGCAGGTTCTTTCTTACCACTTCCATCTAGAGGTTTCTCAGGTCTTCCCTCATTGATTTATGTTTCACAGGAGTATAGCTTCTAAATAAGTTAATCAATTACTACCGGTAAACATATAAAGTCTAACATTTTTTCCTTTTCCAATAAGGAAATTAGAAAGTAATCTTCTAAAATATTCTCATCACTTCCAATCTCAGAATTCTTATTCCACAAAGGAAAACAAGAAACTAATGGTGAAATGTGACGTTATGGCACATCAATGAGCTAATTTGGCCCTCATGGGTATAGCGAGATGTATTAACACCAGCATATAATTAAGAATTTTTGGCATGTAGGAGTAAGGACGACATAACTCGATGCTCTAAGAAAAAAAATTATATATGATTTGATTGCTGAAAAGTGGCTATAAATTTGAAGTTGTGATGGATACTTCTAATCACCTTCTACTTCTTGTACATTATTTCCACCATTTAGTTTGTTTTCCAATTGTCTGCTTTTCTTGGTGCAAACAATGAACTTATGCTGGCTGCTGATTATTCTGGGCATGTTTGTTAGGAAAATGTCTGGATCAGAACATTTCTGCTTCCTTTTTCTGATAGGACAATCAGCAATAGCTCTTAATAGTTTCAACCTTTTTCTCAGCTGTATATTTAGGTGGATGTCATCATCTTGGCTGCAGGTCCTCTCAAGCTCAATGTTTTCAGGTTAGAACCAGTGTTCGGAGCAACTGCCTACCTACTATTCTTACGCTGGTGTACGTCGAAGTTGTTGCTGCCTTGGTGTCCTGTTGTCTCTTTCTTTGGTACTCATCTAAACATGGCCATTCTAACATAGCAGTTCTTTATTGTGGTGGGTACAGCTCAGAACCAGGACAAGATTTTGGATCAAAGAAGCTGAAAGCTATTGGTGTCGGCATCAGTATTGCCTGTTCCATGATCATCACTCCCTTTGAGTGGTTCGGATCCGAATCGAGGATCACCTAAATGATATGGAAGCTGGAACCTTTGCAAGCTCAGCCGGAGAACAGGTGGTTGTGCTCCAAATCTGATGGGGTACCACCATGCTCTTGTATCTAATAAAGCTGGGTCAGGCACATGCACTGCTGGAGATGGCTTGTTTGAGTGATATAGCCCACCATTTCACCCCTTCCTTCATATCAATACAACGTTATCCTGCTGTATTTTATGTGTTCCCTCACTTGGAATAGATGTATTTTCTGATAGTGATCTGTGGTGTATCTCTTTCAGCAAGCTTAACTATTATGGCCTAGTGGTTTCACCCCTCCCCTTGGAGGAGGTTCCATCTTTGAATCTTGTCAGGTATTTTTCTAAGTATTTCGACATGGAGATTCTCTCCTTATTTATATAAAATGATTGATGGTTCTCCGGTTATTGTTCTCAATTATGTATGTATGTATGTATGTATCTAAAGCGACCTGAACCAAGAATTATGTTATGTAACAAAGAAAAGTGGATGCTGCCTTTACAGATGGCTATGGCGTTTACAGCATAACAATTTAATTGAATGGATGAAATAATAATATGTTCTATGGTAAGGTTGTGGATGTTGGTAGCTGATTGAGATCTAAAATTGGAGAGAAGTATGTTAGATTGAACATTCACTTGACAGGACTACAGCAAAGGCATTTCTGGGATGTGAAGTTGTAGAATTTAAGTCCATGTTTTACTATACTCTGGCGCAAACAAATGCACGGGGCCCTTCAATCTAATTAGTGCATGAAAATTAAAATTAGTGTCATTTCTAAATATTGTGATATTAATGATTCCTATTTTTCTTATCGAAATCACAACCATTTGGTTCTCTCGCTGGGCACATTGCGCCATGAATATGAGGACACTGTTGAATATACCCTTCAAAAATTTCTATTTCATATTATTTTTTTAAAAAAATCAAATTATTGTCTTTTAAGCTAATATTTTCTCTATTATCTTGGATTTTGCTAAAACATTGGCATTGAGTTCAGCAAACTCTCACCATAAGATATACCTATGCGAGTAAGCATTGATATTTTTATTCATGTTGCTTTCTAAAGCATTGACAATATGATCGTCAAAAATCAACTTGACAATACTTTTTGAAAACGTCGCTGACTGCCTGTCGCATTTCATTTTCTCCTGCACTTCAATCTGATAATGGGCAGGAATACTCACTCGGTGAAGACCTTATGCACCACTATTTTCATGCATCGGACAAGAGGCTGTCACCATCAAATTCTCCAACCTCGATGTAAGCCTATTGACCATGGCATCCATCAATTCTGAGGATCGAACAGTTCCTGTTCCATGATATCTATTGATCAAATGAGCTTCTGAATGCACGCGCGATCACACAAACAGCAGACGCATCGAGCAATTAAACGAGTGTTAATGATGCAATCCTTGCATGCGACAGCCAGGAACCAGAAGTGGTTGGAGGAAGTGCCTTGAATGGGTCTACCATGTTAATTTCCAGAAGAAGAGTTGGTGGTGGTGGTTAACAGCCAGAGATTCTGGGTATGGGTGGTGGCTCGCACCATCCAAGGACCAGGAGACAAGAAATCGCCATTCGAGACAGTTACAACCCCTCTTGGCTCCCCAAGCTAGGACCCGTTCACTCACTCACTCACTCAACTCTCCAACAGCACTTATTAGCCCTAATAATAACCATCTTGGTAGTATAATATTGCAACATATTATAAGTTTATAACATAACAAACTATTTAGCTACATGATTGATTGATGGCAGCACCCATTTCAAATGTTCTGTTCCCCATAGTCTAAGTAGCCTCAAGACAAGGGAAAGGGAAAAACGAAGCAGATAAGTACGAAGCATGGCATGCACATACCCACCACCAAGAGCCTCTATGGTCTATGTGAAGTAGATGTGCCACCCTGCAATGGGCCATATGACCATGACAATACTTCTCATGTGAAGGCTTACTTGCTACCATGGGCGGTTGCATGGGGTGGGGGGAAGTATCTTGGTGAGAACGAGGAGGTGAGGCCATTGCCGGATGGGCCTGAGAAGCCGTCGCTTTCCATTGCGGCTCGCTGTGCGTGCTGAGGTGTTGGGGTCGGAAGAGAAGGGGAGAGATGGCGGCCATTGGGTCTGTTTCTCGAGGGTGAAGAACGAAAACCTCGCGGGAGAGCCGGGGACCGCGTAGAGTTGGAGCGTGGTTAGGTCGCAGTTTAGCTCGGCCTTCGATGATGCTATCAGGATTTAAAAGGTGCGAACCTCTTGAGACAAAGGTGGCACACCTAACAGCCTTCTGCCCCTCCATCTCCTCTCACACACAGAGAGAGAGAGAGAAAGAGAGAGAGAGAGAGAGAGAGCTTGCATGGGGTTGTCAGTCGAGGAGCCTTCTTAAAAACTAGCTTTGACTGTCGCCTCGAAAAAATCATGGCTTCCTTGGCCTTGCCATTTATAGCCAACCACATGTTTCTACAAGCACACAAAGGTGATTCATAGGTTGATTCATGTGGTTTCGTATATTGATATATAGCTGCGCTCTGCAAGCTTCTATGAAGCATGCGTGCATCCAACAAAAGGAGTAGAGTGTGGCAAGAGATAGATGATATCAAATATTATTACTTGTAAAATATATTATTGGTATTTTTGTAAAGCATTTTAATGTGCTTGGTAGATGTTGGGATGAGTGTGAAGAAAGAAAGGTTTGAAAGGTTTGCTCATTACACTGGGAAAATCAGTGGTGTCTTGATCTCTATAGACGAAGGACAAACAATGGGTGCATTTTTCAAGCCCCTGAATCAGATTAACAAATATTGAACAAGAAAGCAACTATATATTTCATTTTGAGCATATATATTCTTTTCTTTTTATGTGTATATATCAAAGAAAGGAACTTAATTAGATTCCTTGTTATAAAGTGCTGCATTATCGCCAGCGAACAAAGTGCAAATTGTATGTCGCGCTGAGTAGTCATTGGTATCCAACGCAACATATGAGCATACATCATTCTGCAATATGAAAACCAAGTCTGCAATGTGTAATCAAAAATCCTAGGCTGAATATTTTATTTATTGTTAAACATTATATGAGATATTCAACTTCATCCAAAAAGGCCAGCCAGCCAGGTGTTATTTGAATTTTTTTGTGTTATATAAGTATTCTAAGTTTACTATGTATAAATATTCAAAATCTATCTAGCACATAAATAATATAGGATTAAACACATACTCGCACAAGTTTTCACATACTCGTCCGTTTAATCAAATCTAATCATAAACATCATAATCGATATGTGGCAGCTTCAAAAAAGCCCATGTTGAAGTATTTTCTAGTCCACAGAAAAATATGTAAAGATCTATATAAACATATTTGGTATTGATGCATCTCAGAACCGACCTCCGCTGATAAGGCAAACCAACTAATAAAAGCTCGCCACCTATCTGAGGTTGACCATTCAAAGCTTGCCCTCTATAGCTGACCCAAAAGATGCACTGAGAGTCATTGGTATTTCAAACTCTTCCCCAATTAGCAACAACTCGGCTATGATCGTAAATTGTTTCCTAACGGATGTGACATATAAGCAAATCTAAGCGACCAAAAAGTGCGGACGTGATTTACGGGCAAGACACGTGGGTTGTTACCTTATTAACTAGCATATATCCTCGGATTACTAGGCGGCAGGCTTCAACCCTCGCCTATATATTGTATTCTCAGCGATCCTGCAAGTAAGTTTTTTTCGACTCTTTTAAGCCGTCTCTCTGCCTCTCTCACACCTTCTCCTAATTCTTGAAAGCCATGTTTAACTTAGGCATCAGAGAGTTCTCCATCGGACACGCTCCGATGGGCGAACTTCTTTGTCTTTTCTATTTCAGGTCAGAGCCAGCATTGAAATCCAGCCAAAGTCATTCCTCCGCCATCCAATGCCAACTCATAGGTGCTTGATGTCGAGATCATTGATGATTGAGCGTAATGGCCACCGGATCATCGTTGTGGGGGTGTGCAGCGACCCATGCAATCTCTCCGATCCGAATGGTAGATGAGCCTAAATCTCCAGCGACCCCATCAACCCAACGCCTAGGTCAAGTTGGCTTCCAACTACAACATATACCTATCGGATATGTACTAGATAGATCTTGCATACTTATATAGTGATAAGAAATCTAAATAATATCTTACAACTAGTATTTTTCGGCTAGATCATAGGCTATTATATACTATAACCTCTTGATTCTTCTCCTATTTAAAAGATAGACAGACATTAATTTTCATTTAATTAAGTTAATCTATTCAAGAAATGGCTATTCCTGTTGTACATGATGCACTTACAAGCGAAATGACATGCTCATTTGCATGACACTGGCATCAACTCATCCCAGGCCTAATGCCTAATTTATGCTCCACCTAACAGACCACCATGGTTCACCCACAGGATCGATCCCTTGCTTCCCTCCAACCCGATATTCAAAAATCCCAATCCATTATTACCCCGTCTTCTTCTCCTCCACGTTAATAAGAAATTCCCGATATTTTTTGCCCATTGAAAATCATATACAAAACAAAGCCCGACGTCTGGTCTCCACCCCCGCCCCTCGATCGGATAAACCCCACAAACCAAACCCGAAAACCGAGCGGAAAACCACAAAAAAAAAATCCCACATCCTCCAAGTGTGAAAAAAAAAAAACAAGAAGAACGCCTCCATAAAAACCACGCCGTCCACCAAATCGCTCTCTGAGGGCCACAGCACGAAACAACAGGCACTCGACAAACGGTCGGCAGTCGACGGTGAGCGAGCGAGAGAATGCCGCCCCTCCGCCTCCTCCTCCTCCTCCTCCTCCTCCTTCTGCTCTGCGTTCTCCGTCCATCATCCGCCGGAGCGCTGCCGGCGAACGGTGAGGCTGCGGCGGATGACCAGGCGGCACTCCTTTCCCTTAAGTCCGCCCTCTCCGACCCCGGCGCCGCCCTCGCGGGCTGGAACGCCTCTGCCTACCCCGATCACTGCTCCTGGCCCGGCGTCGCCTGCGACAACGCTCCACTCCGCCGAGTCATCTCCCTCGACCTCACCGGGCTCAACCTCTCCGGCTCCCTCCCCCCCGCCGTCGCCCACCTCCGCCACCTCCTCAACCTCTCGGCCGCCGCCAACCTCCTCTCGGGCCCCATCCCGCCGGAGCTCTCCCTCCTGTTCGACCTCCGCCACCTCAACCTCTCCAATAACGTCTTCAATGGCAGCTTCCCCTCCGCCCTCCGCCGCCTCAAACACCTCGAGGTCCTCGACCTCTACAACAACAACCTCACCGGCGTCCTCCCGGCGGAGGCCGCCGACCTTCCCAACCTCCGCCACCTCCACCTCGGCGGCAACTTCTTCTCCGGCGTCATCCCCCCGGAGTACGGCCGCTGGGAGCACCTCGAATACCTCGCCGTCTCCGGCAACGAGCTCGGCGGCGCCATACCGCCGGAGATCGGTAACCTCACCCGCCTCCGCCAGCTCTACATTGGCTACTTCAACAGCTACGACGGCGGCATCCCGCCGGAGTTCGGCAAACTCTCCGCCCTCGTCCGCTTCGACGCCGCCAACTGCGGCCTCTCCGGCGAGATCCCGCCGGAGCTCGGCCGCCTCGAGAACCTCGACACCCTCTTCCTCCAGGTGAACGGCCTCTCTGGCGAGCTCCCGCCGGAGCTCGGCCGCCTTCGCAGCCTCAAGTCTATGGATCTCTCCAACAACGCCTTCACCGGCGAGATCCCGCCGACCTTCGCGGACCTCCGGAATCTCACTCTGTTGAACCTATTCCGGAACAAGCTCTACGGCACGATCCCGGACTTCATCGGCGACCTGCCGGAATTGGAAGTTCTCCAGCTGTGGGACAACAACTTCACCGGCATCATCCCCCGGGGAATCGGCCGGAGCGGCAAGCTCCAGCTCCTCGATCTCTCATCCAACAAGCTCACCGGTGACCTCCCGCCCGAGCTGTGCTCCGGCAACAAGCTCCAGACTCTGATCGCTCTTGGCAATGCCCTCTTCGGCCCGATCCCGGAGTCCCTCGGCCAGTGCTCGTCCCTTAGCCGGGTCAGACTGGGGGAGAACTACCTCAATGGATCGATTCCTAGCGGTTTGCTTAGCTTGCCCAAGCTCGCCCAGGTCGAGCTCCAGGACAACCTCCTCGCTGGCGAGTTCCCGGACACCGGCAACGCCTCGATCTCGCCGAGCCTCGGCCAGATCAGCCTCTCCAACAACCGCCTCTCCGGCCCCTTGCCGCCATGCATCGGCAACTTCTCCGGCGTACAGAAGCTCCTCCTCAACCAGAACCAGTTCTCTGGCGGAATCCCGACGGAGATTGGCCGGCTGCAGCAGCTCTCCAAGGTGGACTTTAGCAGCAACAGCTTCTCCGGCGGAATCCCCCCGGAGATGAGTAAATGCAAACTTCTAACCTTCGTCGACCTCGGCCGGAATAATCTCTCCGGTGAAATCCCGGGGGAGATCGCCGGAATGCGGATCCTGAACTACCTCAACTTATCGAGAAACCACCTTGAAGGGAGTATCCCGCCGTCCATCGCCACAATGCAGAGCCTCACCGCCGTCGATTTCTCCTACAACAATCTTTCCGGCCTGGTCCCGGGCACTGGCCAGTTCAGCTACTTCAATGCCAGTTCCTTTGTCGGTAATAATAACCTCTGCGGGCCCTACCTCGGCCCTTGCCGTTTCGCCGGCGCTGACGGCGTAGGCTCTGCCCATGCCCGAGGCCCCCTCTCGGCCTCCTTCAGGCTTCTATTGGTCATTGTCCTCCTCCTCTGTTCCATCGCCTTCGCCGTTGCCGCCATCATCAAAGCTCGGTCTTTGAAGAGGGCGAGCGAGGCCCGGGCATGGAAGCTCACCGCTTTCCAGCGTCTGGACTTCACCTGTGACCACGTGCTCGATTGCTTGAAGGAAGAGAACATCATCGGAAAAGGAGGGGCCGGGATTGTGTTCAAGGGTGTGATGCCTAATGGCGAACAGCTTGCGGTGAAGAGGCTGCCGGCGATGAACCGGGGGTCGTCGCATGACCATGGATTCTCGGCCGAGATTCAGACTCTTGGAAGGATTCGCCACCGCCATATTGTGAGACTGCTTGGCTTCTGCTCAAACCATGAAACCAATCTTCTGGTATATGAGTACATGCCCAATGGGAGCCTCGGGGAGGTCCTCCATGGCAAGAAGGGGGGCCATTTGCATTGGGACACGAGGTATAAGATCGCGGTGGAGGCGGCAAAGGGCCTCTGCTATCTCCACCATGATTGCTCCCCGGCAATCCTTCACCGTGACGTGAAGTCCAACAACATCCTTCTCGATTCCAACTTCGAAGCTCATGTCGCTGACTTCGGGCTCGCCAAGTTCTTGCAGGATTCCGGTACCTCCGAATGCATGTCCGCCATCGCCGGCTCCTATGGCTACATTGCTCCAGGTGATTTTTTTATTATTATTTTAACTCAGATAGGACATTTTGCTGTTCAAGACTGCTGAGATTTTCTTTTCAGTTATTATTTTGGATTTCAACTGCTTTGTTATATCATTTACTTCGCTGGACCAGTTATTGAGTTAATTGGAATAATAACGAATAGGAGTTCATATAACTAACTGTAAATAGCTATGTAAGGCTTCATGGCAAGGATTTATGATGGAATTTTTTTTTTCTTAGCATGTTCTGCTTCTGTTTTGAGCTTTTACTCTGTCCTACCTTGACTTCTATCATTTGAAAGCTGCATGTTTCTTTTTAATCCAAAAAAGCTACTTTTAGCTCTTAATTTGCTCTAGTGGGCGTTTTGCTTTCAACTGCAGAATGGAAAAGCTCCCAACTTTAGCTTATATATCAAGCTTTTGATGTATAACTAGAATTTCAGTTTCAATTTCTTATGATAAGATGTCTCTATAGTTTCTTCTTTGAGTCATTAAAATGGGTTCTATCATCTATTCCTTCGGTTGATCTCAGGCATTGTAATCTACATGATTATGTCATAATTTACTCTTCTATTTTATTCTACAGAATATGCTTACACTCTGAAGGTGGACGAGAAGAGCGATGTCTATAGCTTTGGAGTGGTACTCCTAGAGCTGGTGACCGGAAGGAAGCCGGTCGGGGAATTCGGGGATGGCGTCGACATTGTCCAATGGGTTAGAAAGATGACAGATTCAAAGAAGGAAGGAGTAGTGATAGTCTTAGACCCAAGGCTTCCTTCTGTTCCTTTACATGAAGCCATGCATGTGTTCTACGTTGCAATGCTCTGCGTGGAGGAACAGAGCATCGAGCGCCCAACAATGAGGGAAGTCGTTCAGATCCTCACCGAGCTTCCGAGGCCACCTCCAAAGCAGGGCGAGGGCGAGGACTCTCCACCACCGCCACCACCAGCCGGCGGTGAAACACCCATGAAGGAATCCAAACCACAGCCACAGCCTGATCTACTCAGCATTTGAATTGCCGGGTTCTATGGTCCAAAGTTCTAATGCGCTCTCTTGCTTTCAGTGCCTTGAGGGTACTATTTTGTTTGTTTTGGTATCGGGGTTAAGGGGCTAAGTTCTGTTTGGAAGTTTGTACAGCTAAATTGGTGGGTCTAGGCTTTTAGGTTTCTAGCTTGGTGTTCCTGTTCTAATATATGGAATCTGGCTCCCTATCCAATATATAACATTGAGGTGAGAGCTCTTTTTTTTTTTTATAATAGCTTGAGACATCACATCAGAACCGAGTTATGTTCGTATTGGCGTGTGTGAGTGAGAGTGGGAGACTCTCAATTCCCAACGTTGAATACGCTGTGAGTACTGTGGCATGGAGGAGGGGGGGAGGCCCCCTCAGATTACTTGCTGGGTCGACAAGTCAATGGCCCTTCGCTCGCAAAGACTCCTATTCCGAGCCTGGCTTGGTGCAGCTCTGCAACTTGGCCTGTTCCTTAAAAAGGAAAATAGTTGTAGTTTAGACGTACATAGAACCATTAAAGTGCACCTCGGCTTTAATATTCTCGCCGCTCGTTTGATGCAACTAAAAAATTTGGGTACCAGGAATAAGGCAGAGGTGCCAGAAAGACCTGCATTACGCTAAAAGTTCTTGCCAAAATGAGGACTCTCAGTATTTAAAATAATTTGTTTTTCATTTTTCCTAATATAATGTAGCCAATGAGTTATGTAAATGCGGTCAATGATCCTTTCTAAGATAATTTGAAAGTCTTGATTATTGAAATTTTACTATCAACAAAAATTGATGAACTCATCTCTCTTATAGGAACCATACAATGTTACATGTTTGACAAATTGGCACCTTCAACAAGTTGTATGTGAATTTCTTCATCTTATATGAATAACCAATATGGGACTAAGTACACATCCACATGGATCTCACATAATCTTTTCGTTTAAACCCTAACATCCTTGTCATGCTAAATATTTAAATTTATTCAAATCTAATCACAAGCACCACGATCAGTCCATGGTCAACTACAATGAATATGTGCTGCAATGGTCAGCCTCAATAGATTCGTGTTGCAGTGCCCCCTAATTCACATAGATTATGCATCAGAACTACTCTGATACTATTTGTAACAACGTAGGATCTTACCCAAAATGATCAAACAGAAGATATTATACACAAGATCTATCCAACGAATAACCAAAATAGGACCAAATACACGTATCCACGGATCCTCACATATATAGCATATGTTATAATATATATATATATATGTGTGTGTGTGTGTGTGTGTGTGAATTATTTATTTTTTTTTGCTGTCTAAAGCTTTAACTGTTCGTGTGTGTGTGTGTGTGTGTGTGTGTGTGTGTGTGTGTGTGTGTGTGAGAATTATTTATTTATTTTTTGCTGTCTAAAGCTTTAACTGTTCCATTGAACAAGTTGTTCATGTACAATTTTGATTTTGATTATGAGCTAACTAGACTAAGCATGAGTTTTGCTCATCGCACCCCTTTACAAACAATCTTAATGTGAGCCTGTGTCGTGGCTAATGGCCAGCGAAGCAAATATTTTACGGGACCCAACCAAAGTTGAATATAGTAACTAGACGTACATGTATCGTTCTCCTTTTATTCTTTAATTCCGTGTTCCGGTCGTTTGGTCCCATTCAACTTGAGGCAGGCTCGTGACCCAGAGAGACCCCGGATTTCTGCGATTTGACAAGCCACGACCAAGAAGTCTGACCTGGCTGATTGCTAGATTCTCTCTGGGTCCCCAGTAGTACCCTCTCTGTGTCTCTCTCCCTCTCTCTTAGTCTAAGCTGTACCCTCGTTGATCCGTGACTCATTAGTGCGGCAAAAGCTCTGCTTTGGACCCCGCCATCAATCGCTGATTCTCCACCGTCACGTCCGTCTTTTCTCTCCTTTTTTTTTATTCCTTCCTTCCTCTCTCTCTCTCTCTCTCTCCCCCTCTCTCGCATACACACGTATCCTGAGATGCCATACGTTGGGTTGATGGCTTTCTTGTGGGAAGGGCCTTAATATTCTGGAGTTATTGCCGTATATAATACTTGCTACTTAGAGAGTGTGACGTGTATCGCTAGCTTGTCAAAGCACGTAAACTAAGAGCTGCCGGATTTCCTTCTTTCCCCTTCACCTTCCACGTATGTACACTCTACATATATTAAGCTATAGAGTTGACGTGCGTTCCGTTTACAACGACGCTTTGTGAGACAAACAGTTCATACAGGGAAGCAATTTGGCAGTCTCCTTGTCAGGTTGATATGGAAGCTCTCTATGAGCATAGGTGGCGAGACCTGGAAGGTCATATTAACTATATTCCATGCAATATTTACTTTAATTTGATTTAACTAATTCATAGGATTTTTTTTTCATTATTTCAATCAATAAAAATATGTCCAAGTACTAGAGTCTCCTCTACCGATATCGAACAATATATCGATTGCTCGATGGTACGAGTCGGTATGAGTCTGCATCGTGCCGTGTTGAGTCTGTGCTAATACAGAAGATCGTGAAAAAGAGTAAAAGAAAAAAAACAAGCAGGAGAAGAAAGCTAGAGAAACAGAATTTCAGCCGATAAACGATCCTACCGACCTTGCTGGGGAGCATTTATCTTGAGCTAATGGGTTGCATGCGATTTAGGTCTCTATGTGCACATGAATTCTCTACAACTTTTTTTCTTTTTTTAACCACACACTGCGATGACAAATACAAATCTTTGATAAGATGGCAATTTCTGAGCCGTCTGATCTAACCTTTTCTGAATTTGTCCTGACTTTAACATGTTCATGTTGACTGTAATTAAATAAGGATGTTAAAAGGTCAACCGGGACTTACTCGTGCGTTGAATTGGTCACGTTCACGTTGAAAGATTTGACCAAATTGACCAGTATCGACCCGTATATTAAAACACATCGATCTGACAAAGCCAAAATCATTCAGGTGGATGTGTTCATACGGAAAAATCTAATAATATTCTTGTAAATTAAAATACTAGATAAGAGAGAGAAAAGAATAATCGAACCCGTCAATCCCTAAAATCTCACACCCTCTTTTATGAAATCTCAGTCCGTCCGCCTCCTCCCTCGCCGGCGGCATCTTCCTTGTTCACTATTTACCTTGCAGCCTTCTTGGTGGAAATTAGAGAACATGAATGGTTAGGGCATCCAATGCTTTCCCCCCTTTTTTATATTTTTTAATGATCATCCTAACCCACCAAATTGACTAACTACTTATTAATAGATTAAATGAGTTGGATCAAATAACCCATTTATTAAGTAGGCCGGTTCGAGTTCTAATTTTTGACCTATTTGATAAAAAATTGAGTTCGGACTGACATATATCCAAGCCAACCAGCATCTAACCCGATCGAACCTATTTGCCACCACTATAATTCATTGGACCCAAGTTTTATTATCCTCCGTTATAATTATTCATTCTGAGGCACAAATTGCTAATATACTGTTAGGCTCCAGAAAATTAAAAATGGAATTATAAACTAATAGCCTAAAAATATAGGCTATGCATACCTATTGTCAAAACCTTTTACTCTCTATGCTTCCAAAATGAGTGCAACTGTTGGAGCAACCATAGAGTCCTGCTATACCGATCAGTTGCATCTACGCGGTCATCTTTCCATTCAAAGCTTTTGTCCTAGCTAGGAATGTTCTACATTAGCTACCTAACTTTTGGATCAAATTTGTGCATACAAAGCGACTGTTGGTGATCTCTCTCTCTCTTCTTCTACATCTATTAAATTTCTCTCATATTCTCTCTCTTTTTTTTTCTTTTTTTTTTTGTTACGATGGTTCATACAACACAATACATCTAATAAAATCAGAAAATAAAATATTGCGAAGCTCCTGTGGCAGCTCCCCATCTTCTGTTTATACGGTACTGTTGGCGTAGTTGGCTATATAGGTGGCCACCAAGCCTGCAATCCTATTGACTTCTTCTCTAAATAAATATTTAGCCGAAATAATTTTTTCATCTCCCATCATTGTTTAGATATCACGAAAAAATTACCGACAACGATTTTTGTATTCTCACTTTCTTTTCTCTGCACCCATTCTTTTTTTTTTTTCCGCTGAAATCTCTGCACCCATTCTCGCAGCTTGCTTTCTACGCTGCTTCTGCATCACGTGAGCCACTTCCGTGCTGTCTCTTTTTCCTAAGTGTGCTCGACGTATCAAATCCGAAACGGACGGTTGTCTAATCAACGTCTGCTTTGGACTTGATAAGGTGAATGAGCAATGGAAGCCACATATTCGAACATTACACCGCGTATAAACCGGAGACATCCGATGGCTCGACATGGATAGGATCCCAGAGACTGGTCCATAGTCAAATCATCGGGTCTGATCTGGTTGCAGAATCTAATGAGCCATTGCTGCCGGAAACTAGGTAGGGGCAGGTAGGCTAGTCTATTATCAACTGTTCCTGTTTAACGATATGATTTCAAGAGACCTCGCTAGCTTTGTTACATGGGAACATTATTTTCTATATAATCTTATGATCGCCTAAATGCTCTCTCTTTTCTGCAATGTAATTAAAAACATGGATTCTAGGATGTATGTATGTATATGGTCTCCCTCATGTCACTTCTTAAAAGACAAGTCGCATCATCCCACGTACAGGAGTGTGGACATTTTGCAGCCTTCATCATGTGACCTTCTCCGTAGCTTTCAGCATAACTAGTCCATTGTCATGATCAATCAGCCTAACAAACGGAATGTTTTAGTTTACATCCATTTTGGTGGAACTCAAGGGTCTCTTTTGACATGACAAGATGCAATGTTTGCTAAATAAATTCTCGCATCGATGGGAATTCTTAATTTTGATATTCCTTGTGATTTCGAACTTTTGATATTCTATTATTTTTGGGCTATATATTTCAAGATATTCTTAAATTTGAGTAATATCTTCTCTTGTATCTTCCATGCCAAAGAATTATATTCATTTTTCTTCGCGCCCATCCATCTATGGATCATTTCACTGCTTATTTTGATATCCATGCAGATGAATGAATGATAAAGTTCTTAGTACTTTGAGATCTATGTAGTAGATGATTCGAGAGCTTTTGCACGAAGGATACAATGGCAATGTTGCCTTCTTTTTTCACAGCCAACTCTTTATTTGCCTTCTCTTTGGATTCATGCGGGCGTACAAAAGCAGCAATTTTTAAGAGGTGACGACGTGTTGTCTAAGAATTTGGGCAACGAATTAGTTCTATTTGCTGCTGCGAGTAACATAAAATATTATATATATATATATATATAGATTAGTGAATTACCATTTTCATAAATTTAGAATAGTATTATAAAAAATAAACTATTAAAAAAATAAAAAATTAAAAAGATCTTGCATAGATGGAGGCATGTAAAGTACACTATTATAAAAATATGATTCGGCCCCTACATGGGGCGTGCGGGCACCCGAAGGCTTAGCCCTAAAGACTCCTTAATTTATTTAGAAAAGAAAGAAGAGGTAGAAGAAAGATCGGAACAATCTTAGAACAGAGAAATATAAGTATGTTTGGATATATTATAAGGAGTCTATTTATAGGCTCACTCTCTAAATAACCGAGGCCCGATTGGTGGCGGTCGGGGGACGTCGGATCTTCAAGCAGACGGTGATCGGGGCGGAGGCCAGAATGGCGAAGGAGGGCGTCTCCTATGCGAGGCATGTGTTGAGGGCGGATCACATTATTCTTGAGGGGGACTCGGCCACGGTGATCGACTGAATTTGGGACTCGGGCAGTGACGCCAGCGGGTTGCGATTGATTCATGATGTCCACCGACTTTTGGGCGAGTGTTCCTTTCGCCGGGCCACTCACGCCTACAGGAAGGCTAACAGTGCGGCGGACTGGATGGCATCCTTCGCAACTCATCACTTTGGGGGTTTCACTTGAGACAACCTATCCTTGGTTCCATCATTTTTGTATTCTTTTATCCTTTTTGATCATATAGGCAGCATCTACACCCGTTGTATGTAAGCCGCCGTTGTAAAAAAAAACGAGCAAAAGTTTTAAAAATACATAATATTTCAAAAACATCTTGTGTCTTTGAAAATCAATATTTTTTCAGAAAAATTCTAACTCTCAAAAACAAGATATCTAACAAAAAAAAATATTTTAAAATATTTAAACCAATTAAAAATAAAAAATAAAAGTAATTTATTTTTAAAAAAATAATTTTGTGGGAAAAATTAAAACTCCAGGACGTAGTAGCAGCAATCTGTTCCCGTGGAGAGCAAAAAAAAAAAACCCAGTGGGAGAGCGTGGCAGAGTCCTATCAATAAAAAAAAGAAAGCACGGCGGAAAGAAGATGGTACCACAACGATGTGCTTCTGGGCGTCGCGTGTATTTATGACCTGCTCTCACCAACCCTTTTAAACTATATAACTCGCCATTTATGGACTGGCTCGATGGGTTGATCTCTGACTCGGTTCCTTGTGCCGAAGCTATCACGGAATTAGCCCACAAACAAGACAGCACGAACCACTCATTCTACTTTCAGCTTTTCCCTCCCAAACCTCAATTCATCATATAATAAATGAGTTATATGCAAGTACACGCCACCACCATGGGAACTCAATGATTGATCCTGTTTCTAACCTCCTTCGTGATGTACCGCATCTCCACTGGGTCCCACGGTATCCGAGATCGTACATCCTCGTGGCATGTAGTGATTTGTTAGAAGGTGGCGGACGCTGTTTGCTGGAGAAGATAGGCCACGGGCCTGGGAAAAGGATGCACAGAGCCATCAAGATGGTACCATGATAGTAAGGAACAATAACCTCGTTCGAATTATCCCAGTTCTCCCAATTCGAAATACACGGACGTTGATTAAATTCGAAGATCGGATGCCCTACGTCCGGTTGATTCGTTGGCGATTATACTTTCCTTCCACTATAGCTTGATGGTGCTAGATGTGATGTACTCATCTTTGGATGAAAAGGATATGAGTAAAATGGTGTCCACCCATATCGAACTTTTTTTTTGGTGAGATGGTAGTCTAGTGGAAGCTGCTATGCGGAGATTGGCTCGTCCTTTTCTTTCTCTACCTTTTTTTTCACCCTAAAAAACAAAAAAAACGCACGAGAAAAGGAGGGTACGGTACGTTGTACTGCGAAACAGAGTGAAAACTGAGGACGATGGAATGGAAGCCCAGAATGTAAAGGCCTTTTGGCTTGTCGTTTAGCTCTTCCCCCCCCTTCGACGCGTGGGAGTACGGTGGACCAAAGGTGTTGCGTTGGAGTTCGCGACACGCATGATCAAACGGCTGCAAGCGGAGATGATACACCGTATGCCAGGTCGATATGGGGTTTCTGATTGCTGGTCGTCCATTTTTGATGAGAATTCAGAGACCGAGACCGTACGAATGGATGGTGGGGTAGGACACGTGGACGGCTGAGGAGGAAGGGGACTGGGCATCACATGGTAGGCATTTATGCAGCAGGTCCACGTTTTCAGTTTATGGAGGTTGGTCAAGGCTTTCAATTATGGAAGGGAATAACTCGCGGGAACCCGAGCAGTGTCCGTCCTAGGTGGCAGATTTAGCACCCCAGGTTTTGGTCTTGTAGGCCCCACGGCTTTTTTTGGTTGGTCAGAGATTCCCCGGGGGGGATGGAGGTGACTCACGGAGCTTTAATTTTCTCACTGTGGTGTGCATGGATCCACATGCATCCGCCGGGGGCATACGACAGGGACAGTGCTAGTGTGATGATGAATGCGTAGAAATTTTGATGAAGGTGGTCAAAATGAAGATGGTACTTGAGGCTGATATCATGCATGGGCAATTAAGATCGGAAGATTTCTATTCCATCCCGTTCCATGGAGCTAAATTTACTTCTCTTCCTGTTTTTGCCGGAGGTTCTATACCCATGGTCACCATTCATCCATGCATTGCACAATGGTTGATGACTAGATCATAGACCCAGTATGCTCATGTCCCAAGTTATCTAATTCTCCATCGGTCATCTCCAGTCTCATGAATACTTGCATGAACAATGCATGATTGAACTAGAGAATAATAGATCTCTCTCTCTCTCTCTCTCTCTCTCTCTCTCTCTCTCTCTCTCTCTCTCTCTCTATATATATATATATGATTAGGATGGGAGGAAACTTGGTCAAAGTTACGAAGGAGTGGAGTATGCATGGCATGCATGTGGCCCAGAAAATATGGCATGCAACATGGGTCTATTGAAACTGACTACGGGCTGATCGTGGTATTTGTGATTAGATTTGAATGGATTTGAACTCTTAGTTTAACGAGGACGTTGGGGCTTAAACGTTTAGTCTCATATTGGTTATTCACTAGGTAGATCTTGGATACTTATACATGATTAAGAAATCCAAATAATATTTTCCAGCTAGCCTTTTTGGGTGAAATCCTACATTGTGATAAATGGTATCTGAACAAATTAGACCCATAGCCTATATAAATTAGGAGATACCACAGCACGAGTTTATGGAGGCTGATCACGGGCTGATTGTGATACTTGTGATTAAATTTGAATGGATTTGAACCCTTAACCTGATGAAGACGTTAGGGCTTGATTGGAAAGAATATTAGAGAATCCGTATAGGCATGTGTTTAGTTCTACATTGATTATTCGTTGAGAAAATTTTTGGTATTTATATAGAACTGAGGAAAAAAAAACTAGTATTATAGCACAACTCATCTAGAATAGAATTTTCCGAGCTGTAGAACTCAAAATTTGTAAAGAAAATTCTGTGCCATGAATGTAGTGACTCGTCTTTGGTAGTACATTAATTATGCTGATGGTTTGAAGTCAAACGAAGGAATCCTTGCTTTTGCGCCTTTTAAGGCCATGGATCTATGGTTAAACATGTAATTAGAAGCCTAATCATGAAAACTTGTGGCCCGGTTGAGAATAAGGTACGAGGAGCACGTGAAACTTTTCTACTAATCGATTTTAATACCACTCAAAGGCCGAAAGCAGCAGCTTTCCACGGCCCCAGCTTAGTAGGATGTTCTGTTGATGGTAGCTCCAGATCCAGAGACCTACCCATGGCTTTCACATCATCCCATCTCCTCTTGCTCTTCCTGCTCCTTTTTTTTTTTTCCTATCTTGAAGAAAAGCAAGCATGGGCTGGTAGAAAAGAAACATACCTTTGTCTTATTTCATTGTCTTCATATAATGATATTGATTGTAGTTGCAATTTGATGTAAAAGAAAACGACCTAAACCCTACAATTTATGCGACAATGTGATTTTAGTGTCCAACTAGCATTGCTCATATGTTTAAAACAAGACTAGGGAGACAATGTTTGAGAAGAATTTGGAACGATGAGACAGCGAAGGGTCAAAACCAACATTAGATATCAGGAAACCTTATTGTGTATAATATTATGTACTCAAATTAACCCTTATTGTAACATGAGATGCACTCATTTTACTTGTGTGAGTATTTTTGGATGCCGTCAAAGTTGGGTTTTTCTTTTGCTAGCAATTCACCAGGCCATTCTTCTGAGGGCTATTCCCAGTCTCAGGTAAAATTCTCCTTTTTTTTGCTGTCAAAAGTGGGTGCTAGGGAGCTTTGCAGATTGGCCGATCACTGACCATAGCATCCTTCTAGCCAACTATTTTTCAGCCAGAGAAAGACCTATTTGGAGTGCTCCAATTTGTGGTGGACCAACTATTTTTCAGCTGTACATTGGGTAACACCTATATATTTGCCACCTTTCTGGAGCACAGAGAAAGAGCTAAGCACCCACTTTTATTCTAAATAGTTTCATCTGCCAGAACTCCATTCCTTTCAAGTTTTTTTGGGATTCTCTTCATCAAACTAGATCTCCCATAGGTAACTTTTAGGAAGATTAGCCTTGTTCCTACCCAAAATAAATTCCTGCCAACTCACCTGCATATTATTCTTTCTTCAATACATTCCCATAACTTTTTGCGAGTCCTAGAATGCTAGCCTTTTTCCATGCCTTCGAACATGGAGAGAAAGCATCCGAGGACAAAAGGCCATGTGAATCAGAAACAAAATATATAGAAGAGACAGCATCCAAATGAGAAGGAGAAGACAAAGGTTTCGACAGGATGTGAGAATTTAGAGGGAACTGTGGCAATTGCATTCCAGCCTGTGGTTTTTGTCGCTGAGACCATATCAGTTCTTTTCTGGGCCTGATGGACACTTCAATCATGCAAACATGCTGTGGGTCCATCATGAACCAGAGCACAGTGACTGAAAAGCTGTAGGCTGGCTTGAATTTTTCAAAGTTTTGTCGAACTTTTACGTTTTCTGAATTCTGAATTGAATTTTTACCCCATATAGCTTAATTTCTCCTAAACCATCTATGTGCTAGAATACTAGGCTAGCTTGTTATTGATCAAAATTGTGAGTGTTTTTATATGCACGAAGCCTTTTTCTTATATATATATATACATTGTTTACAAGCACAACAAACATTCCATGATTTCATGCAATCAAATATTCAAGCCTCCCTACTCTGCAGAAAGTTAGAGCAGTCTGTGTCATATAGTACACGTACTACTATTAATATGTTCTTCCTTTTGGTTCCAATCCCTCATCCCCGTTCCCAGTGCATTCAAGACTTATAGGGTTCTCTCCATCATTCTTACTTTATATATATATATATATATATATATATATATATATATATATATATATATATATATATATATATATATATATATATATATATTAATGGTTTCCTAATAGCAGCAACACCAAGCCTATAATAATTTAGGTTACCGAAGAGAGATACCATTGTTGCAACCTTGTGTTCATAAGTGGCCAATTGGATTCATATAAGAGTGGGTAGGTAATTATTTCTCATGAGAATGTAATCAAAGGGTGGTGTCACATGTGAACATGTCCTCTACTTAAGAGAAGCTCAAATAAAGAACACTAATGGTGTCACATCACTGCCTACATCCATGACATTCTTGACAGAGGCACTGGATCTTTTTATATTTTCCAATGACCCGAAGTGTCTGAGGAAAATCTCGAGAAGAAGCGAGCCAGAGGTGATAGCCGGAGTAGCAACCGACAGCCTTGGGAGGTTGGCCTTCACTTTATGTAAACATCTGTCTTGAGGGGTTGCTAGAGTTTGAATGGGGAAGCACCACCAGAAGTAAAGATTTTCAGATGCAGGAGCTCACTCCCCTCCAAATTGATGACCAAACTCCAAATAGCTTGCTTGTTTGCTTTCAGAGCTACATGCCATGGATGACAGAACACAAGTAACAAGCCTCGAATCAAAGAGGGGTAGTTTTATTGGGTCCTGTTGGAGTTTTGGTTCCCATCGAGGGATCGCAGAAGAGACTTCATCTATTCCCATCTATTTTCCTTCATGATATGTGAAAGATCTCTTCCCCTTCCTTCATCCATGTTCATGTCAAAACTATCTTAGAACACTTTCAAAATATGAGGATCCATGCAAACATGTGCTTACTCCTACATCGGCCGTGCATTAGATAGATCGTGGTTATTTATATGTGGCTATGAAAATCAAATAATACATGCATTGGCCTATTGGAGCTTGTCATGGGCCGATCGTGGTGCTTGTAATTAGATTTAAATAGATTGAAACTTTTAACTTAGAAAGAACGCCATTGCTTAAACGGAAGAGTACATGCATATATTTAATCCCACATCAGCTACGTATTGGATCGATCTTGGATACTTTTACAAAGCCAAAAAATTTAAATGATACTTTTTTGTTAGCCTTTTTAGATAAGGTCGTAGGTTGCTACACAAATAGATATTCTTTCAAAGGTATCCCTTCTTTTATTCTATCAGTCTACTAAAAATACTTGGAGCACTCTTTGTGCTTAAGGAAAAAAACATCATAAAATTCTTGAAAATTTTAGTTATAATTTTGTGTGATGTTGCGTTCATCATTGTTATCATCTAATTCTTTTTTCAATACCAAATTAATAGACAAATATAGATGAAGAGCAAACCACAAAGCTTGGAAGCTCAGGTGACCAAGAGGGAAACTTATCATGCTTTACATTTTAAGTTCAGCCACCAGAGGGCAACTTCATGAGATTCTCCTAACCACAAAAAGAGCCAGGAACGATGAAACGGGAAAGATGAGAAATTTTGCTTTGTAAGTCTCTCTTTTCTTTTTTTAACATGCGTCCTGTAGCATAAGAAAGTTATTCTGGCTCCTTAGAGTCCTCCAGGCTCTATATTTATAAAGCTATTTTGTTTTAGGATTTTACATGTACTTTGTAGCAAAATAAAGTTGTTCCAGTATTTGAGTTCTCCATGCAATCAAACCATCAAAACTTAAAGCACAGTGACCATGGGCTTAAGCCATCTAGCTTGAGCTAGAATGTACAATCGCCGACGATGGAACCCAACCTACTAAGCCCAACTGTAAATTGGGCTGGGCTTGGGTTGAATATCCTGAAGAATTACCCACAATGGCCAAGGATGGAACCAACCAACTCAGCCCAACCCCAAATTGGGTTGGGCTTGGGCAGGTTTAGGCACGGCCCAGATTGAGCTTGGGTCGAAAACCCAATCACTGCAGGGTTTGGTTCGGCCTAATATATCAGGCAACCCAACCCAAACTGAACCAAAATCATATAAGTACCAAAGGTACATATGCTATATGTACATCTCCATTTTCCAAGATTTCGCTTTACTCACATATGGCCATCCCTAGTTGATGCTGTTTTCTTTTAAGATTTTATTCATATGATATAGGATTTTTTGTAGGTGACTTGGTTAAATTGATCCAACCACAACAAATCAACCCAATCTGACTGGATCTAACATGCACCAACCCGATTTTGAACCTGAGCTCAAAAGGTCAGGTTGGTTCTGGACAGAAAGATCTTGATGTCTCAAGTTGGGCTCCAGCATACTAATAACTATTGACCATTAAAATGGGTAAGGTCAAAGTGTTCTAAATCCTTCATTCATCAACTAATTATTCTGCTATAATGATATTTAATATTTAACTAATATTTAATATTTGAATAATGATATGCTTTATTTTTTCTTCTGTTGAATTCAAAAGTTTCTTCTGCACCAAAGGTTGTTTGAAACAAAAATGCTGCATTCATCTTTCCAGTAGCACATCCATGATACATACAGGCAGTAGTACACGAGCAGAATTGTCGCCTCCTATTCCTGCCTTCCATCACTTCCTAATGAAAGAAATTCCTTTATGAATGCTCTCTGCTAACTCTTTTTTCGCCTTCTCCAACCCAAACCTGCCATAACCAAAACATAATGAATCAGTAGAAGTATTACATGTTCCCGTATCGAACATTCAATCAACGAAAACATTGTTACATGTAAATGAACAACCAGAGAAATAGTCATGTCAAGTATATGCGGAAATATGTCATCTCCTTACGAAGAATAAGTTTAGACTCGTCTTCTTTATAGCATGTCATCGATGTATTATCTGAGAAAGGAAGTTACAGCAAAGAGTCTGTAAACAAACCTAGTGCGCCCTATTGGGCAGAGAGCGTAGAGAAGCTTTCCATGATGCAGAAAAATATAACAGGCATGTTGGTAAATTGATATTTGCATTGCTCTAGTAGACATCTTAGTGCCCTAATCTGGTCATTTGCAAATTCCCTCAGACATCTTACCTTAGTACAGTCATGGTCATCCTAGATTACCTAAGGAGCACTGCTGCAGAAACCAGTTTATGGCACCCAAAATATGTACCAGCTGATGTGGCACAATCTTTTGTATCACCATAACATCAGCAGAGTTTACAGAAAATAACATCTCATATAGTTGAGATGGACTTCTAACTGCAAGGACCAAAGCAACAAGAGACTAGTAATTTGAGTCGCATCACATACAGCATATATTCCAAACGAGTGTCAAGGGGGAAAACCAAGGTCCACAAAACTGGTATTGGGAACTAAATCGATACTACCGTTTAGGTAGATCTTGGAGAAAACACTCAAAGATTTGCTGACATGTTGACCAAAGCATTGGTTGAACTAAACTTGTAAGTATTTGTCTCAGTCCACCACCATAATATCCATGCTCCACCTTGAGTAGGAGCATTGCAGATCAATAAACTAATTTGTTGTAGCTGTTAATCAGGTCCATCAGGCCAGCGGGCTACAAATAAACAGAGTTACTTTTTATTTCTCAGTTTTTGTTATAAGACTTCATTTCTATGGAATGAATGGGAGGCTGATTTTTTTTTTTCTCTTTATGTTTGGCCTCGCATCAAACAGTGAGAGAACAGCACCGATTTGCTGTCTCTGCAGTTTTATTCCACCCTAAATTTTCCCTCCATTCATTTTTTCTACTTCTGTTACTCCTGCACTCTAGTCTTTGGTTGATGTGAAAATCCATACAATCCATCACTAGTCATCTGGTGCAAGTTCTTTGACTCAAAAAGTGATGTTCATCTCAGTTGGATATATTCCATAATGTCTAGACTCATGATTGCTCCTTAGGAGGGGCTTCCAATGTTGGCATAAAGATAAACAAGTCAAACTATGATCACATCTATTTTTGGTTTAGAATTTAGATTGACAGACAACATCAAATTAAATCTTAGACAACTATTAAAAACTGACTACTCTGCAAACACTAGACAGTTGAGCTAAGGTGGCAAACCTTTCATACTCGCTCAGTGGCCCAAGAGGGAAGACTTCCTCAGCCCCACCACGACCTAATTGTACTTTTGATGCAAAGAATGGTAGTTCTGTCACCTATAAGAATGAGGTGCATGATAATTTCTTCTCAGAAAAAATTCACCTTGTGATGAAGCTTATAATATCTACTATAGTTATTAACTTTTGGTAAGGCAAGTACCTGAGAAGCCACAAAGGAACATTCCACTATGCCAGCATCACCTCTCAATCCCCGCAAGCATGCGTCTGCAAATTTGGCAGCAGCATATGCCTGCATTTTTCGTTTTATCTTATCCCATCAGACTACTTCAAGAACTTTTTGCAATCATTTTGTGCAGAAATGGGAACTAACAAGAATATGAAGCCAAGTAGACCAACCATCGACAATGTTGCAGAACCAGCACCAGCTTTTGCCTGCATTAGGAAAGTGAAGATTCATATTCAAACTACAGTAATGGTAGAATTAAAAAAAAAAAAAGAAGATTGTACATGAATAAGAATCTGACTAATATGAAAAGCATTGTATGATACCAAGGCAGAGTTCGGAATGCCTCTTAAAGGTTCAAGTTAGACATGAAAAGGAAAGAGTACATTAAGATAAAATAATGCAAATGCCCTAACCTCTCTGAAATATGTTATGCCACACTTATGCATTCACTTGCATGACCCAGAATTCAGGCAGTTAAATCTAAAATGTTCTAATTGATGTAAGGACTCTTCTATGCAATTTCTCAGCTTGTACAAAGGTCAATCATACATTTGTTATGTATTAATTGGTTAAACAATTGAAACCTATCCTATGAAAAGAAAAGGAGATGCAGGACATAGTGCGCATATGTCGCTAGCAGTCGAGACTATGCTGTTGCTTAGAAACTGATCATACAGCAGTTTCTTTTACATTGCATTTGTTTTTATTAGTACGATGCTTCCCCTTTATCTGTCATCATCCTCGTCTCCCATCTTACTCAAATCCAGTATTCTATACTGGGATCTTTCTCTAATTATCAATCTCCGGTGAAGTACCCATTCAATATCTCCTCATCCTACATCAAGACCACATGATCCTTGTTCCTTGTGCACATAACATGGTTACCTTATATCATGTTACGGATCATGATATATTGAAAGGCATCATCAAAGAAAACAAGTAATTTAAGCAATTGTGGCAAACTAAATATCCAAACCCAGGACTGTAAATCCTTATTGACCATGGAGGATTATGTATATATCCTTCAAAGAATGACGATGACTAATTAGCAGAAATAAAATGATGGCACAACCAGAACAAGATAACAATCAGTACCACCGTATGTAAGTCTCCCGTTCAACTAGTTGAGAAATAATTCAATGCAAAATCAACATGCATTTCAACCCAGGAGCACATATCTAGCTTGTATTACAACATGCAATAGTTGTATATTGAATGTAAGAACTTCTGATAAACTCAGAACAGGCAACAACATGGATGTAACCAGACAAAAGTTGTATAAACTTCTGTTTTCCCACTATCACTCTACCAACAATACAAGGACAATACCACATATTATACCATGTTGAATGTATCTGAGTTTAGTTTGATGCTAAAATCTCAATCCCTAAAAACAAATGTAGCAGAAACATTCTTCCCATCATGGAAGTGCTAGAAGGTGGCAGGTGACAGAAGGCAAAAAAAAAAAAACATACGGTGCAGATATAATCTTTACATGACATGCTTTCTGCTACTTGAGTGAGCAGTCCAAAGTCAAATGTCAAGCTGCACAATAAAATGAGCATGCACAGTGGCACAAAAACTCAAATATACAACTGCAGGAACTGCCTTTTTTACTTTAACATATCACTGCTTCAGTCAAATTTTGTCTGAAAACAGTTTTTCTGATGTACTATCAAAAGTCAGAAGACCACTATCATACCTTTTACAAGCTTAGTCACCAAGTTCGGCATTCAGGAGCAAATCAGTTGATGTGATGATTCAGAATTCGTGAATAAAAAATCCGGAAAGAGGTGTATAACAAAGAATTAGAAAAAAAATTTAAAAAATGATCTTTATAGAATATTTACAAACTTCTTTATTTAAAAATAAATATAGGAAAAACAGAAGTAACAAATGTTGGAAAAAACATTGCTAGCAAGAATATATGGTGTCATAAATTCATAAAACAAAAATTTCTTAAATTAATCATGAATAATTCATGAATAAATCATAAAGTTCATGTATAATTCAAGAATAGTTGAACAATTCAGGATCGGTTCTTTTAATTCGGAGAATCATCCGGTCAAGGGAAAAATTGAGAATAATTCGAGAACTTTTAATAATTTGGAGAACATTGTAACCAGGCTTACAAGGACACCTCAAAATTTGGGTTTCTTGATCTATGGGATAAGTGGACACTTGGGGTACTTCACAGCACTCCTAGGCACTTCAAATTATTAAATCAGGATGTCATCATCATACAAGTCTACTTTCCAAATTTCTACATATAGGATGCCAAGTCTAACATTAGATTTATCAAATATATTATCAAAATTTCTAAACTTACAGAGTAAGCAGAACAACTATTATTCATTAACAGATGCACATTCATGTATATTTTACACATACATCCATAGACTTTTCCTTATGTGATTCATCTTAAAGGTTCCCCTGCTGATTCTTTAGGAAACCTGGACTTCTTCATATCCATATCACATGTCTGAGTAACAGCTGTTGTTAGTAAATTTCGCACAGCAATCTTTTACCGGTTTCAGTGTAGCTCTGCAGTTTGATTATGCAGTTTAGATATGGTTAACAATGAACATGCGCACTATTTTTGTGGCAGCAAATTAGAGATGCAATTGACCACATATGTGCATCTAAATTCAAATATAGCTCTCAGATATACTTTTGGAGAGGAAACCTACAGTTACCATGGTGCTAAGATACTATATTCAAAAACTCGCTGAATGCAAAATTGATTACCTCAACAACTTCTGTTCCTCCATTCTGAATGCGATGGGTTAGATAATTTCTTTCATCCGCAGTGAAGGTGCATGCAGGCTTAACCTGAAGAAAGTAATAATATCCTAATAAATGGAATGACCAAAATCTAGGAACTAACGATTTTTGATCTACATGAACTGAAAATAAGAAAATGGTTTCAGAAATAAGAATGTCTAACCTGTGACAAGAGAGGTAATATGGTAACCCCTGCATGACCACCAACCACAGGAACATCAACTTCCCTGGGGTCAATTCCTAGCACTTCTGCCTGTTAATGACTCAAAAATGAGGGTGAAAAAGAAAATTTCTAGAATTAATTGAGATTAACAGCCACGCGTGGCAAAAGACAGCAAAGTTGCCTAGGTCCCCATAAGAGAATAAAATAATGAAATGACATTTAAATATATTCACAATAAGATTACCATAACAATGACCTGAAGTTGATGCTGCATCTACGCTATGCCCTTGTGGCAAGAATGAAACTATAAGGGAACTAGTTAGGCACATACCACAAAAGTTTTAGCTCTTAATACATCGAGAGTGGTCACCCCCAAAAGACGCTTGGGATCATAGGTGCCAGCTTTCTTGAAAACCTCTGTCGCTATAGGAACAGTAGAGTTCACCGGATTGCTAATCAAGTTCACAATTGCATGAGGACAGCATTTAGCAACCCCTTCACACAGTGTCCTCACAATTCCAGCATTGATTTTAAACAAATCATCTCTTGTCATTCCGGGTTTCCTCGGGATACCAGCAGGAATAATCACAAGGTCCATTCCTGTTAGTGCACCCTCTAATTGTGGCTGACCTAGAAAGCCACGTACCTGCAGGAAACCAAAGAAACAACCTATGTAATTGAATATAATACTTTCAAATGATACTAGGGAAATGATTATGCAGCACCAGGAACCTCCCAAATTTCAGAGTCAAGACCTAAAATTCTCTAAGTTTGAAGGAATATGTACATAACTATGTAATCAATTTCAAAACAAATAATTTACCGGGCACGCTGCTATGTGACTGATAAATCCTGAAAATTTTAAAGATGCATGTTACCTAGTAGTGAAGCACCATATGCTAAAAGCAGAGAGCTAGCAGGGGCTGAGGGGAAAGACCTAATATTATTGAATATGAACTATGCACTTTACCTAGTTTATTATATAGACCTTAGAAAACTCAAACACAGAATCCATTATGTGTGAACAATTAAAAAATTGAGAACTCTACAGAGACTGAAACTCTAACCAACAAATCAAGTGAAAGGAAGAGGAGAGAGATACCACTGCACCAGTGTCCATATGGCCGACATCTGCAGTGACGCCTGGTGAGTTGACAACATCGTAGAGATGAAGAACAGATACCAGGGGATTCATCTTCATCAGCATAGCAAGGGGCTGGCCTATTCCCCCTGCAGCACCCAAGATTGCCACTTTAAATCCAGGAGCCCCTCCTTTTGCCCGGCAATTTTCACGCCTTACCAAGGAACTCTCCTCCATCTTCTGTTATAGAAAGCAAACAACTTTAAGAGAAAAAAGAAATCATTATATTGTCACCTTCCATTTTGATATTCCCCACTTCATACTGCTTAAGATGGAAAGATTAGAACATGAGAACTCTACTGACATCATGTTCGCTTTGTTTTCCTTCATTTAAGACTGATTATAAGAAACATGGTGTGGGGCAAAAGTTCTCATTTGTTCTCAAAAAACCAATACCAAAACTACTTTTAGGAGAGCCAAAAGCAAAAATGATTGCAAGCACTACCAACGAGAATACTATTTAGCAATTTAGGAAAAAAATACAGAACCAATAGTGAATATCCAATGACTATGTAACCCGCAACAATGAAAATCTACATACCAAGAAAGAGGATATCTTTTATATCCATATATAACATTCATAACATTCAATAGCACATGCTAACTGGACCAAGTTGCCATCTTTTTGATAGATATCGGCATTGAGATGGAAAAGAAACAAAATTTAGAAACTGAATGAACAAGAGGGCATCAATGATGAGATAGGTCCCATAAACTCCAATTAAAACTAATACAAAATAAGTCAGGAAACTGTAGTGGAGAAGAATGAGTAGAATACCTGAAGATTGGGGGAGTGCAGATGGGCAGAGATCCGAGCAAAACGTTGAGAGGCCTCAGAACTGAGTTGCATCCTTCTCTCTTACGCTCAACCTCCGATGAAGATGAGAAGAAGTGTGGACAAGAGAGACAGTTTGGCATGTGGTTTGTTACATTGGTGGCCCAGGATATAAGAAAAGAGGAGCAGAGAGGATGATGTTGATGTAATTGTGACCAAGGCAATGAGATGAGTGAAAAAGTGTGGGCTGAATCGGAGAAGGGTGCATTTGTGGAGACTAAATGCCCTGTATCCTTATCCTGCAGCTGTGGATGTGGTTCTCAAATTCAAAGGCTTAGATGCAAATCGTTCCATTTCTATCTTCATTGCTTTGTCTCATCTTGGTGGACTTGCATCTATATCTTCTACTGTTACTAGCAACATAAATAACATCCTAAAACTTGAAACGTTTCAACAACAACATCCTGCTTGTAATTAATTCTATCTTCTAAAACAATCAAACCTCGGGGCAGTTCAACAATCTAATCTTATGCCAAAGTTCACATGGTTCATATGTAAGTTTGAATTTTGAGCAATTAATTGGACATTCGAAATAAGACTTGCATTGTCTACTGACAAAGGGCAAAAGGAAGCTGGTAAAACTCAGAATGCCAACAGTTACAGCAGCACGGGCAATGATGTGAAAAAAAAAAAAAAAAAAAAACTTGTTAAAGTATGCCGTCTCATCACTGTACTAGTATCATTCTATTATTATATCGGCACACTCCGTCCTAAACTAATTACCAAGCATTGGTATACTTTTTTTTTTTTTTTTTTTGTATATACCCATATACAACTAGTATAGTACGGTATGGTACGCTGGTTCTTGCTGTTGGCTCGGTGAGGAATGGCCCACCTTGACTCTCATTATGTATAAAATAAGTTATCAAAAAAAAAAAAGCAATTGCATTACAAACCCCAGGGTCTTTACGAAGGGCTTTTTTGACAAAAAAAGAAAAATCCCATTTTGTTCGATTTTTCAGTTCATTACCAAGGGCTTAATCCTCCGCAAAGAAACAATCCTGCATGGAACTACAAAATCGAACAAAAGTAGATTCTTTATTTGAAAAATGCCAAAAAAAAGAGGGTGCTCTTATTACCGTTCGAGGAAGAACTTTCTTGAGATCCAGTTTCTACCGGATCCCAGTCTGCCGCGAAGAGCTCGAACGCGAGGGCCTTTTCCGAAAATATAAGGAGCACCTCGTGGTTTTCGAGACGTCGGACCTCGGCGGAGAGGCGGCGATCGACTGCTCTGGAGAGAAGAGGCCATGGAGCTGATATGGTGGTAGAGAAGAGCAGAGATCTGATACAAAAGTTTTCATTTTACTTTCTGCCAACTGAAGGATCTAAACATAATAAAAATACCAAGGAGAGAGCAACCTTAAAAAAATTTCATTTCGCTTGTCCCATAAGGATACTCTTAACACATGGGATTTTTGTGAGCTGGTGAGAAGCGGCATTATAGCATGGTTAGTTGTCATCCTCCAATATGATTACATATTTTTTAATTATTCATAGGAGTTGATGCATAAAACCCTAATTTTAGGAGTTGCACTTATTTTGTTGGTTGCCCTAGGAGCATGTTGAGGTATATATGAACTATATTAATTAACATGACCGTAGTTATAGCATGTCAATAAACTTGCCATGTGCCATGAATGTGAAGAGGAATGTGGGCATGGGCTAACACATGCACTAAGAGTCAGAAGACTATATATAATTTTATTTCACCAGTACATGAAGTAGGCCTATGACCCGCGATAGGATGACACTGCAGGTAAAGCACGTGTATCGTGAGGCCAACGAGGCAGCAGATTAGGTAGCTTCGTATGTGGCTAATGATTCTAGGAAGATCCTATGGCTAGGAGAGAGGAGATTATCCAGTGCACTTCGGAATTTGTTATATTTTGACTTTTTTTGATGTATTCATATTCGATCGCTTCAAACAAAAAAAAAGAAAAGAAAAAAAAAGAAAAAAAGGAAGTGCGCGAACAAGGAGACATAGATCTAAATGTTGCCAAACTTGTCTTGGATTAGGTTACACATGAATTTAAGACCAATGAAATGGTCTCTGCTCTCAAATTAAGCTTCAATCCATAGACGGGTAAGAGCAAGGATTTAAATGCTTCAACCATGCCTGATTGGACTTGAACATGACTAAATCAACCTGATAAAATACATCCGCGGAGGCGCAGGGCGAGTTCGTTGGAGTGGTCGAGTTTCTCCGGCGTTCGTTGCTTGTTCGGCCCGAATGAAGGACGGATGTGACATATCGAATGCTTTAATAGTCGTGTTAGAATCAAATACTTATCCATACCAAAATTCGTACCTTTAAGCCCCACCAGAGATCAGTGGTCCTTCCTTCGGTGGATCACCATTTGCCTGTCTGTGAGATAGTAACTGCCCCCTATAATAAGGGCACTTAAGTGAGGGCCCCCTTTAATAAGCTACAGCAACAACAAAAAACAAAAAAAAAAGAGAAAAAGACACGTATGGTACAGCTATAGTGGTCCCGTGTACGTCTCTGTTACTCCAGCTAAAAGCATCAAGTTGTATTATTTGATGAGAGAAATTAATTTTCTCCTAACCTTGTGTGATTGGTCATCTTCTCATTGTCAAATTAGTAATGCTTCAGGAACTGATGAAAGGCAACCCCTAGAAGAGACCCATTCTAAAAAGGAAGGCTTGTATGTTTAGGGTGCGAGGACTCATATTGGGGTATGTTTAGTGTTACATCAGTTATTTATCAAAAGATCTTAAAAATTTATATACGACCGAGGAACTTAGATAATATCTTACAGGTAGCTTTTCCGGATAAAGTTTCGGACTGTTACGAATAGTATCAGAGCAAACTTGGTTTATGACCCGTATAAACTAGGGGACACTGTAGCACGAGTCTAAATCGAATTTGTTGTATTTGTATTTAGATTTCACTAGGTTTAGATTTTTAGACCGGCAATTTTATTCACTAGGAACATCTTGGGATCTTTTTTAGGTAAGATCCTATGCCCTATTATATAGGGTCCCTAGATCTTTAATCTACAAGTTAGCAAATTTTGAACTAATTCAGTTGCAAAGTGAGGGAAATATTTTATGGAACAATGCTATGAAGATCTAACAACCTCCAAGCATGTAAAGTCAACCTTCACACCCAACAAAAAGGGGAGAAAATAAAAAAAAATGCCAGGTTTTTTAGTTCCATTCTTCTGAAGCATAACCACAAACCTACCATTTTAAAATGATCTATGCGAAAAAGATATACCGTTAGTTAAAAGAGAAAATACAACATCGAAACTCTATCCGGCAAATTGGTATCTGTAAAAATTATAAGTTGGAAATGCAACAGCAAGCAATTTCGATGGTACATACCATCTTTAATCAATAATCAAGAAAATACATCATTGAATGAGTTTTTAGTGACTAAGAAATCCACAAGAATGTATAGATAATCCATATGTTGAAAAAAAAGCAAAATGTCTTGAAAAAAAAAAATCCAAGAAGGTGAATGCATTTTGGATGCTATGGTCAAATGGAGCCTAGTATGAGGGACCTTATTTAGCATTAAAAGTTTTACGTCCGTAGTCACGTGTGACATGAAAGTCATTTAGCCCTATTCATTTAAGAAGCATGGAAATGGTACAAAGCTTGAAAATGATAGAGTGTGTTTTATGCTGAAAGTGTGCACAGCTGTCTTTATAGGTGCAAACCAGAGGGACAATACCTTTTCCAATATGTGGTGCTTTTCTATAGGTTAATGCTTGTATCATTCAAAGTCCCCACTGACAGATTCATGTACAACTTTCAAGCAATTTGCAAAGATCACGAGAGTACACTAACAACTCAATTGTGGAACAATTATTTGGATAAGGTTTTGGGCAACTAAGACAAGCAAGTACTCAAAAAACACCCGAGAAGGAAAGTGCATTCCGGAGTTTATAGTGACATGTAAGGCTCGTTTGGTTCGCGAAAAAGGAAGGAGAAAAAGTATGGTCAACGAAAAAGTAATGAGATGCCTCTTATTTGGTTGGAGTTTTCAACGAAGAGAGATGGAAAATTGTATTCCTATGGGAATATGATTCCCACATTTCTTCATGGAAAAGTCTTTTCTATGAGGCGGAAATCACTCCATTTTTATTTTTTCCCAAAAAGGCCATTCAACATTAAAGAGGCATTAAAGATCTAATTTTTATTAAGGGTATAATAGGAATTACGTATAACTTTCTCCGGAAAGTAGATGGTCAACCAAACATAAGCACTTTGGAAATCTATCACTTTCCCATGTTTAACTAAACATGCCAAAAGTATATTCTCAGACATTCTTTTCCTAGGAATCTTCTTCTCAGGAATTATATTCCTAGGAGGGAAAATGCTTCCCGCGAACCAAACGAGCCCGTAGTTTAGGATGTTCCACTCGACTAGGTAGAGCTGCGATGTTTTTCCAGGATTTTTCATGAACAAGTGTTTTCCAAATTCTAACGAAATATATTGATAATCCAACATATTGTAAATATTTATAAAAGAATTTTTACATGAATACCCTTCTAAAAATTTAAATTTGTGTAAATACTCTCTTAAATATATATTTATTACTGTATCCTTATAAAACACTATTTTTGCACAAATGCTCCTAATATAATGATTCTTCTAACATTGTTAATTAAAACTCTATTTATTTTATTTAAAAATAAAATAAAATTGTAAAATTACTTTTTTATCCTCTTTTGTGATCATCCCCATCTACCAATTAAGGGTTTTAAGTTAAAAGCATTAATTTTTTAACGACATTAGATGGCATGGGTCCATATGCAAAAATAAAGATAAAAAAGATAAAATAGCAAAACAAGTGTTTTACGAGAGTATACATGCAAATATAATTTTTGAAAGAATATTCATGCTGGATGGTGAGGGACGAAGGGGTGGTACAGGCGAAGCATGCATTTAGAGAAGTCAACGGGGCTGCAAATTGGGTGGCCACGTATGTGGCTAACCATGCCAGTAGTACCCTATGGGCAGGGGACGGGGAGCTGCCTCGGGAGCTCCGTGATATTTTATTTTTCGATTTTATTGGGTGCATCCGTACACGTGTTGTATAGATCACTCGGTCTAGCAAAAAAAACAATATTCATGCAAAATTCGATATTTAGAAGGATATTCTTGCAAAAAAAATATAAAATATTTAGCCAAAATAAATAAGTAAATATTTGGAAATATCTAATGAAGGACAATGCTTTTGTTCTCCTTGCTCGCATGGAGTTTGGAATGAAGCACTTTTTGGCTGATTATTGTCCGTACATCCAAGATCCTTTACCAGTTGCATGCCTCCATTAGTTAAAGAGCATCACTTTTTAAAGTCCATGTGACTCTTGGATCCTCTTTCGGCCTTTTTTTTTCTCTCTCCCCCTTTTTGTTTGTTTTTTTTTTTTTTTTGATTACAGACTCCAGTGTTCGTTTAGCCCCATTCACTTTAACGACCATGCAAAGCTTCAAAGGAGAAGCATGTTATATGCAGTGTCCAGAGGCGTGTGCTACGAATTCACATATCACCAAAATTGGCTCCTTAAACAAGGACGGGGCCGAATGGTACTGATGTATTCTCTCTTGGCACACGGTGCATCAGTTAACAGGACTTTTTCTTGGTACCACATACGAGCTGCAACATTACTCAAACATGGGGTGGCAATCGCCCAGGTTGGATAGACGATGGATCAAAAATCTGCCAATTCGAATCCAACCTTTTCATTAGACATGTCAAAAATTCAGATCCAAATTTAACCATTTTATTTTACAGATAATCTAACCTAATCTACAATGAGTTAAAATAAGTTAAATGAATTAAACGGTTAAGCATTGTTATCCCTGCTCAAACATACTTAATACACTAAGTACCTAAAAATTAAATTACTTATTTTGCACCCTTTCACCAATAAGAAAGCTCCAATCCATGTGATTCCCACATGCTGGCTTGGCATAGGTGTCATGGGGAGCATGGGTGTGTCTTGTTTTTGCTAAAATAGACAAATCACATGTCTGGTATAAGTGCAAGGCGGCACCAATCATCCACAGTACATTGTGAGAGTGGTTAGCTACGAAAGAAGTAACCTAGTTTGCAGATTCGTTCTGTCTTGTGGTATCCATGGCTTGTCCTGAAGGTGGTGTACTCTTTGGTGTACACTTCCAGAGTCTGTCTACGGATCTAACTAATGACGGTGGCGGAGTCGCCCTCCAGATGGATGAGGTCCGCCTATAGACAAAATCTCACATAACCAATTCCTGCCCAAATCGCCCTTAGTTCCGCTCTAAGGACAAAGATGTCGTAGATCCAACTCCCCCCATAGCAACGAGACGCTAATTAGGGCCTGTGATAACAAATTCGACTCCATCCCTACTACCGTCATCAGACACGCTGCCGTCAAAATTAACCTTAAAGAAACTTGGGGATGGAGGTTCCCAAAAGATGATCATCTTAATCACTGCAGGAGCTGAAAAGGAGTTCTAAGTGTCCCAAACTATCAAAAACTCTCCGGGAGAGGATGAGTGAATGACTTCTGTCTCCATCATGAATCTAGGTAACTGAGTGCTCCTCTTGTAAATACGGTTATTCCTAGCCAGCTAGCCAAGTAAGCTGTCCTGATGGCCAGATATCTGGTAGAAGCTCTTATGGGGCAGTTCCTCGAATATAAGAGGAGCCAATGGAAGGAACATACGAGGGCCATTAAGGAGCCCCTACACCCACCCTGTCCAATGGCACTGAAAGGGGATATGAGCTACTAACTCTTTAACATGGCCTGCATCATAAGTCGGCGGAAGATTCATCCTTCGTCCGCTCAGCATATCTCTAGTAGGCAAACAGCTAGTTTGGTGTACCTCAAAATTCAAATCTTGTACTTGCAAGAGAAGAGAGAAGAGAGAAGAGAGAAGAGAGAAGAGAGGAAGAAAGAGAGAGCCAGGGCAAGAAAAGGAATGCCTCTGTAGCGAGAAAGCCGACCGAACCCACACAGGAGTTTGAAAGGGGCATCTGACCGGCCTAACGTGCCAAAAGTTCACAAGCAGCCCCACGACGAAAACGAAGCCCCACACGATAGGACCGTTTTAAGCCGCAAGAGGCTACATTAGTAACATTACATATGTCTTAAAAGGATCAAAAAAAGTAAAAAAAAATCCGTCTCTCAATACTATAAAACCCCATCCCACGGCCCTTTTCTCCTCTTTGTAGCTTTTGTAGCTAGAGAAGGAGATCTCTCCCCTCTTGTTCTCCTTTCCTCTCCTCTCCGATGGCCCCCGCCTCCACTCCCCCCAGCGACCAAACTTCTCCCGCCCCTCCGGCCCGTCGTCGCGAGCCCCGGCGGGCATTTCGGTCAATGTAGGGGCGCCGGACATGGTGTAGCGGTAGAAGGAAGGCACACAGGATGGAGCCAGGCATTCCGGACGGAGGAACCACGCGCGGCGTCCATTGGGGAAGAGACAACGACACACCGAAGCTTGGTGTACCATCGCGCGGTATATATAAATATACACGGGATCTAACGGTCCATGATGATGCATCGCGTTCTCGCCCTTTCTTTTTCTTTTCTTTCTTTAACTCCAAATTTCTTCCTTGATATATATTATGTAATTCTTGCCGAACATACACGTTTTTTCTGTTCTTTAGTAGTTTTTAAATTATATAACGTTTAGTTCGCATTTCATGTGGAGGGTTTTGGGTTGGAAATTTGGAAATCTTTTTGCGCTGCGATTTTTTGGTTATTGACTTATCATGGCGGATCTGTATCAGTGATCGAATGGGTTTTATTTGGTGATATTTATGGGTGTTGTTTAATTCTTTTGTGGGCTTAATTGTTTGCTAATTATGGTAGTATAGGATTGGTTTTGGCTTGTTTAGTAAATCTTGGCTTGGGCTTTGATGTTTTTCCTAGATATGACTGGATGTTGTTTGTTTGAGTTCTTAATTTGCCTGAGATTTCTTTTTCTTTTTTCGAACTCGCCCTCTCCGTTCCGGAAATGCTTGTTTGTCTAAGTTAGTTAAGTTGTTTATTCAAATTCACAAATAAAGTGGTACAATTCGTAACATCTTTCTACATGGATTATGAGAATTTTAGGATTCTCATCTTCGTCATGAGAATTATTGTTGAAACTGTTGTTTGACGTGATTTTTACTGTTTAGCATCACTGTAGCATCAATTCTTTCTTTGTTGTTTTCCTCGATAAAAGATTCTCTTCCTTTGATTTTTTTTAAACAACTTTTTCAGATTTTTTGTCCAGACTAGTATAATTCTACTCAGACTGATTTCTTTTCCCATGTCTTTATCATTCTCACTGACTAATATTTGTGGCAGCATTATGGAATACTCAAAATTTTGTAATATATATATATATATATTTTTTTTTTGTGCAGATTGTTGTTCTTGACTTTTTATTTTTGGGGGTACCAGTTTGGCATTGTTGTAGGCTTGTAGCATCAAATCCTTCTTTGTTGTTTTAATAACTAAAAGATTCTCTTCTTTGTTTTTTTAGCAAAAATTCCTTCCGTACGTTTTGTCCAAATTGGTCATATTCTCCCCCTGGTGATATTTTTTTCTCCTCATGAACATTCTCGTTGACAAATGTTACTGGCAGCATCATTAATACTCAGGCATTGGTAAATAATTTTGATACTGATTTGCTGGCCTTGATACTAGTTGACCATCTCTTAGGAGATCACAAATGGATCCACATTGGAGCTTTATCTGATCCTTAATGCTTATCATCAGAACTAGCCGCTCTTTCTTTTTTATGGATCCCTTTGATATGCATGATAATATATTGCTCCAACTAATGAATGTGAGTTTTAGCAGCTTAGATGATTATTTTTTTATGATTATCATGTGGCAAGAATGTGTGGTGATTTGATTATCATTTACTTCCCCACTTCGTTTTGGCATGTCTAAGATTCATGCATTAGCTAGGGGAATTTGCGGTCTTGATTAAAATTAACTTTGTAATGGCATATGTTGAACTTGATTAATAGCTTTTCCATCATATTATGGCTGGAGTGGAGTTCAGATTTTTAGTGCAAAGGTCAATTGGATGGTTCTTTTGCTTCCTTTGGGCTTGTGTTGCGTCAGGCAGGAAGAATAATGAAACAAGAAGAAAAAAAAGAGAAAAGAACCAGAGCATAGAATATTGATATTGTTCGTTCTATTGACCTACATCCACGGGCAGAGACGATACAAAAATTTCACTATAGAAAACTGGAGATTATAGAGTAGAAGATTTTTTCACAAACCCTATCCTCCATTTTACCCGATCTCTAGAATACTAAATCATATATAATAGAGTAAGTCGATTTAGACTTGAACTAGTGTCCTATAATAATTGGGGCTTGTAAACTCAAGACATGCTCAACTTAAGTATTGGACTTTTTCAGGCTTTTCTAGTGGCATGTAAGGACTTGGCATTAGAATCCCCTTTTGCTTATCTTAGTCTTCTTGCCAGTGATGGAGTAGATGTTCAACATGGTGCTAGAGCAACGGTTTGTTTTTATTCTTCACCTCTATAAACCTATTTCTTAATTGTATTTGTCAATGATAAAATCACCCTTTGCAAACTATTCTTTTATTATGCAAGATATACCATATGCTTGTATTGCTCCGCTTTGTGTCAATCTTGTGCAAAATAGAAATACTCAGGCCTCATTGTGTGTTCAGTTGGAAGATGGGGTGTTCAATTGCCTTATGTCTTTAAAAGAAATAGCAAGATAATGTTGGTGGACAGTAACTCTGGATGCCACCTTGTATAAGCAAAAGCCTAAGAAGTGGATGGAGAACTGGATAGAGAAAGAGTTAACCTCTTGAAAAAGGAGTAGTATTTGGTGGTGGGTATCCTTCTTTTGGTTCAGCCTACCCTTGCTGTTACTCCCATATGTTCTTTTAAAATTTTAGTTTATTGATGAATCACTTGGCGATCTTATATGTGAATTCTTTGGGGAGAGTGTGGTGGTTCAGGGGACTCACAATTTGGTGGCATGGGAGGATCTTTTTGTGTATTTATAGCCATCTGGTTTCTACTTTAAAGAGCTCAAGCGGCTTCATATGGTTCTTTTACGCTAGTTGTCTTGGAACAACTGGTTGCTTTTGTAAATCTCTTGCTGCGTATAAGTATAGACACAGAGTTCTTGAAGGTCTCTATGGTGTGCCTGGAATTTGAAGGGGGTTGAGTTTGTCTAGCTGCTTGGTAAAGATTTAACCTCTAGATATATGATGGTGCTCATGTTCGTTGTTAGGAAAACACTATACTATAGTCTCTCTCAGGATGAAATTCCTTTATTTAGGTTTATTTTTTCATTTTCTTCCTCCATGCTACGTTCATCCTTACAAGAAAGTGCGGGTAGAAATGACCTTTACAACTTTTATTTTTGGTTGGTTGGTAACTTTTGATAGGAAGGTACCACATATGATCCTAAACAGAACCAGGGAGTACAAGTGGCATTTTCTAGTTGAGAATGCATTGGTTGACTTTTTGAATGTAAAGCTAGTCATATTTTGGTTTCAGCAGATTAACTTGTGAAATTTTCTTTCTATTAATGAAAATCTAAAACAGAGAGTCAAAATAAGAAAGGAGATTGGTTTGGGAAAAGTCATGTATTTTTTCTTTGTGATACATAATAGTTCAGATGTTGCATATAAACCTTCTGAGGGCATCAGGAAAAATTACCATACTCCACTAATATATCATGTCAATGATCTTCTCCATTTGTCACTAATGCTGGATTAAGATGCTTGAATTTTTGTGGAAACTAGATAATTAATTGACATTGGGATAATGCTGTAACTTGGTTTTTCAGCTTGTACTTATGCCTTGGAAAACACTTCACTTTTTTGCAAAATGTTTCCTCTTGTTGTGTATGCAATCTTTTCCAAGTTCGGGGAAATCATGGATGATTATTCTTTGTTCCTTCTTTGCAAGCATGTTGGCTTTCCATGTTTCATGGCAAGCCCCTGTTATTCCCTAAGTTTGCCTTGACCAGGAAATCAATGCCAATGGAGGGTTGATGTCAGGTTGAAGTAGGTCATGAACCATTCTCAAACTTTGATGGATCATACTCTGGTTTGTAAAGCTGAACCGTTGTAAACCAAATAAAGCTTGCAAGTTAAGGATATACAATGGCAAAACCTTGCTTTCCTAAAATTTGTGGTGATCTCATGGTTAGTTGCTTCTGCTCAACGAAGTTATTGTTTCGAATCAGAAATTCCTATGGGATCTTTGTAGCTAGTCAAGGCCCATGTCAGGAAGTTTGTTCTTTCATAACTCCTTTTTCTTGTCGGTGAGGTTTTCAGTACCATCTTGGGTGTAGCTGGAGGAGAATGGTAAATTTGGTTTTGAGATCAATTGCTTGCATCTTGCATACGACTAAAATTCTTTGTTTTAATTGTTGGAGAAGGTATTGGACTCCACTCAAGTAGTTCCACGTCACTTTGAAATTTTTTGCTTGCTTAAAGCTAATCTTTTCAAATCATTTGTCTAAGAGATTTTTACATGTATGATACACAATTTGCCAGTGCATGAAATATTGCGAACACTGCAGTTTTCCATCATTCACCCGAATTACCCCTTTTTACAAGAGAATAAAGACTATTTATTTGAAATTGTTGATTGCCATAATTCTCTAATTCAACTTTTTTTATCATCTATCCTGTTTTCTGTATCCCTGCGGGAGTGGAGAATGGAAATGAATCCATGAGGAGTTTCTCGTGAGGTTTCATCATTTCAGTAACAGGTGTAGAACAGTGATAAATTTGACGTGCTGGGATCTGTCTAGAGGTCATATGCAGTTAGAGATTGCGATTTTTGTTCTTCAGTCTTGGTCAGCGGCGTTTGAGTGGGCCTAGCTTGTAATCTTCTTTGAAGAATGTTATCTGCAGGAAATTTGAGATTTTAGATTCTGATGTGATGTTTTTACTAACTGAGATATTTGGAAAGGGATCTTTGAATTAATTGTAATGCATATTATCATCTCTTTTTGTTTGAGGAGTCTGCTTGTCCTTTTTTGGGTAAGACAGATGTTGCCTTGAGTCTAAGTTCAAGCTTATGCTTATGTGCATGCATGGGTTGAGTTTGTGATAAGCTCTGTATCTCCTTATAAATGCTACTAGTTTAATTGCTGAACTTATACAATACGGAAGAATTTCTCTCAAACAAGTGGGCAAAAAATGGTCTCTCCTTGCTAAAAACTGTCATGTGCATCAATGTGACATACCTCATATAACCTTTTGATCCAGAATTTAATGACCTAAAAGTTGAAAGGAGCGAAATGAGGGATGATTATTTTCAATGAAAATCTGGGTAGGCTGGAGTGCCTTTGGAGGTGGTTCTGTGAAAGTTGAGGAAAAGTATCCTTTTTTTGGTTATAGAAGACAAGGAACTGAAGGCTTGTTGCAACGATAGGCTAAAACTAATCCAGATCCCTCAATGTCTTTATGAACAGCTGGATAGATCATTGAACAATTTGAGCCAGATTTCTTCAAGGAAGATATTTTTGACCTTGATGGCTCATTTTAGAGACCCATTAGGAATGTCGATTTTCATTAAGTCTACTGAAGTCTGCACCAGATGTGGCATCACCAGTCATGCTTGTCTTGTGGACAATGATGTCTTGGCATTTTAGGAGGCTTTGCTCTTGAAAGTGTTAGGAAGTGAATGCTAAAAGAGCAAGATGGTGAGAAAGTTATATATAACTAGGCTCTTATACTGCAGAGGGATGAGCTTGAAAATGTGAATTATCAGAGGCAGAGATAAGGGTGAAAGAATTTTCTTATGATTTCAAACTAATACAGCTTTATTAACATTGAATCTTCTCTTGTTGTGATCCCTTATGATCTTATCTCTATTTATATTATTATTTAGATCCCTACCATTTAAAGGGCCCCTTTTTTTGATGAATGATATCTATTTTTTTCCAAGGACAGAAATGTAAGAATCTTTAATCTTTTTGTTGTAACTTTGCTATGTTGTTGAACCTCTTGATGTCTTCCTCACAAGCATGGACCAATTTGGTGTTAGTGCAAATCTTGTTTGCCTTTCCTTTAATCATGTTGAGAAGTTAATGATAAGTCCCCATCATATATCATGAGGTACACTTCAGAGTTATAATGTTGTTTTGCTGCCAAGGTTAAGTTTCTCCAAACAATAGAATTACTGAATAAATTCGTGCTGCTATTTTTAGAGAAAAGAATATGGACAATCCTTTTCCTTGAATTCTGTTTCCTACGCTACCATTGGTAATGGCGTTGATCAAGTGAACTGGTCAATTCAGCCATGAGGCTAGTCTACAAGGAAAATTTGCATCAGTAATCAGTAAAATTATTATTATGTAATGATCTTCTAAAACCTTGGGAGTTCTGTTTGCAGTGTTGAATCTGAGGTCTCTCTTTCGCCTAGCTGTAAGGTCCCGGTGGTTGCTATTACTGCATGTGGTTGCAGGTTGTGATATGATGTTGATGTAATTGCGCCATGCATGTGTGAACACTCATTCATTAATCAGAATGATTGCCGCTCATGGTGTAGTGATGCTTGATGAACCTCTGAGACCATGTTGCTGAAAATTTTCTTTATTATCGAAAATAACAGCAGTTTAAGCTATGCTGATTGGTGCTGATATCGGCCATGATGGGTTCTGAATTTGGAATCCTGCTTGTCTTGGTTATTTATGCGACAAAGTTGTCATGAACATTATAGCAAATATAATTCTGCTCGTTGGCTATTTATTCACCCTCATGGTGCAACAAGTGACATTGATGGCTGTGGCAGGACTGAATTCTAGATGGAAACTGGGAAGCACAGCTATGTGAGTAATTGGTGGTCAGCTTGTAGGGTTGGATGTAGCATGGTGGCATGCATGGGATATTTGTCCTAATGAAGGTTATGGATCTGACATGAGGCCCCAAATGGTTTCCATCCAATCGGAATCCAGTCAATCATCTGATCACTCTCATTTGGCTTAGATTTACTTCATGGAATGTGTGTGCTCTTGCTTGTTTTAAGCTGCGACTCATGAGAATGAAATCGAAGGGTGTATGATCATTCTAGCACAAGCTTAATTACGTATTTGCATCATTTTGATAGGCATTATACAAGAAGCCTAGCTCCCTCTGTTATGCCGTCAAGGTTAGGGGTTTTGCTTTTCCAGCAGCATAATACAAGGCCCCAGTGCTTCAGGGCTTATGAGACTGGATATGTCACGCCCCCGCCTCTGCGAGGCACGTGAGGCACCTAGTGCCCACGTGGGGGCCACATGAGGGGGGAACATGGGGCTCCCCTGCCAGATATTGTCCGGTTCTGGGGTTTCACGCAAGCGTCCTTCACCCCTCCCCGGTTTTGTTTTCCACCCAAAACGCGTCTGCAGGATTAGGAGACACCCGCCTCATATGCCCAGGCTCTGGAACGAGTCTTTCCGATGTGGGACTATTGGGCCTCACACCAATGTCACGCCCCCGCCTCTGCGAGGCACGTGAGGCACCTAGTGCCCACGTGGGGGCCACATGAGGGGGGAACACGGGGCTCCCCTGCCAGATATTGTCCGGTTCTGGGGTTTCACGCAAGCGTCCTTCACCCCTCCCCGGTTTTGTTTTCCACCCAAAACGCGTCTGCAGGATTAGGAGACACCCGCCTCATATGCCCAGGCTCTGGAACGAGTCTTTTCGATGTGGGACTATTGGGCCTCACACCCTTCCCACCATCGGACAAGAGCCGTCCTCGGCTCTGATACCAAATGTCACGCCCCCGCCTTTGCGAGGCACGTGAGGCACCTAGTGCCCACGTGGGGGCCACATGAGGGGGGAACACGGGGCTCCCCTGCCAGATATTGTCCGGTTCTGGGGCTTCACGCAAGCGTCCTTCACCCCTCCTCGGTTTTGTTTTCCACCCAAAACGCGTCTGCAGGATTAGGAGACACCCGCCTCATATGCCCAGGCTCTAGAACGAGTCTTTCCGATGTGGGACTATTGGGCCTCACACCCTTCCCACCATCGGACAAGAGCCGTCCTCGGCTCTGATACCAAATGTCACGCCCCCGCCTCTGCGAGGCACGTGAGGCATCTAGTGCCCACGTGGGGGCCACATGAGGGGGGAACACGGGGCTCCCCTGCCAGATATTGTCCGGTTCTGGGGCTTCACGCAAGCGTCCTTCACCCCTCCTCGATTTTGTTTTCCACCCAAAACGCGTCTGCAGGATTAGGAGACACCCGCCTCATATGCCCAGGCTCTAGAACGAGTCTTTCCGATGTGGGACTATACACCCTTCCCACCATCGGACAAGAGCCGTCCTCGGCTCTGATACCAAATGTCACGCCCCCGCCTCTGCGAGGCACGTGAGGCACCTAGTGCCCACGTGGGGGCCACATGAGGGGGGAACACGGGGCTCCCCTGCCAGATATTGTCCGGTTCTGGGGCTTCACGCAAGCGTCCTTCACCCCTCCCCGGTTTTGTTTTCCACCCAAAACGCGTCTGCAGGATTAGGAGACACCCGCCTCATATGCCCAGGCTCTAGAACGAGTCTTTCCGATGTGGGACTATTAGGCCTCACACCCTTCCCACCATCGGACAAGAGCCGTCCTCGGCTCTGATACCAAATGTCACGCCCCCGCCTTTGCGAGGCACGTGAGGCACCTAGTGCCCACGTGGGGGCCACATGAGGGGGGAACACGGGGCTCCCCTGCCAGATATTGTCCGGTTCTGGGGCTTCACGCAAGCGTCCTTCACCCCTCCCCGGTTTTGTTTTCCACCCAAAACGCGTCTGCAGGATTAGGAGACACCCGCCACATATGCCCAGGCTCTAGAACGAGTCTTTCTGATGTGGGACTATTGGGCCTCACACCCTTCCCACCATCGGACAAGAGCCGTCCTCGGCTCTGATAGGATATATGTATAAAAAAAAGAAAGAAAGCTCAACCCCGCATTGCCTCGGACCTCAATGATGTCAAGCAACTGGAGAGAACATCGGCTTCTCCCACTAGTTTCTCCATCAGAGCATTCATTTTTAAGAGCCAAAATGTCCATTCCTTCTTCCCTCCCTCTGAAAAAATTTAAGGCAGAAGCATTAGTCATAACATTGATGTATTAGTCATCATTAAAATTTATTGTTTAATATATAATAAAAAATTGGTTATTGAAGCTTTCTATAAAAAATTGTTGTAATTCATTATATTGAGTTCTTAATATCTTAAAGTTATATATATATATATATATATATATATATATATATATATATATATATATATAGAGAGAGAGAGAGAGAGAGAGGGGGGAGTATAGTTTTTTTTTCTTTTTTTATAAAATGTAAGTACACTGCTTCTTCGATCATTTGACTAGATCTATAAGTATCTTATAGTATCTTTCATTATTTATACTCTGTATTTTTTTTTATATAATGTATATGGCTCAAATTGTGCTACCTTTGAATCATATATTTAGAAGTTTTGGACCTTCGTTGTTTCCGGTTGGTTTATTTTTTTTTCAGTAATTTATTTAATCAAGGAAACAACTACAGCGAAGTTGGCTTGGCATCCATTTCTCTTTTCTTTTTGTTTTTTTTTCTCCCTTTAATATTGAAAAGGGTTGAATTTTAGAGGACATACTATCATTTATCGGTCTCCCCACAGGCTACAACTTTCCATCCAACATTTTTTTTATAGAAAAATTTTTATGAATATTCTTTTAAATAACAAATTTTGTACAAGTATTTTTCTAAAATTAATATTTGCATGTATCTCTTTGCAAAACACTTATTTTTTTAATTCTTATTTTATACTCCAGCCGGAGTCAGAACGGTTCGATATTCCTAACCCGAGCCAGTTCGGCCCGACCAACGTGATAAACTTGTGATCACAAGGACCTTCCCACTGAAGTGGTCCAAAGTTGTTCTTCCGATTCACATCAAACGGTCGAAAGGTAATGCGGTTGTAAAGAACGCCGTGGCATTTCCGAAAAACGCAACCAGTTTGAAATCGAAATCGCAAGCGCGCGGCATATGGACCGCTCCCCACCATTAGGATTACCGCGGCAGTTAGCCTCCCGTGTCTTGCCCTTGGTTCTCCGCTGGCAGCCGCCCGTCCATCGGCGGTAACCACACCGCGGTAAGACCAATAAATAACGGGACGCACAAATCGACGAAACGTAATTGGGTCAGTAGGAGGTCAAAAAGTTGGTCTTAAGAGAAATAGAATCCTCCCCTATAAAAAGGCCGCGAGGGCGAAGGGAGAGAGGCATCGAAGGCGTCTTCATGGACGCCAGCCGGCCTTTCGTTTCTCCCTTCTCTTCCTCTTCTAGAGAGTTTGAAGGAATTCGAATATGAGGCATCTCGATCCACATTGGCCAGGCCGGGATCCAGGTCGGCAATGCCTGCTGGGAACTTTACTGCCTCGAGCACGGAATCCAGGTCCGATCTCTTCATCTCTTTCCTCAGATATGTAGTCATTGCGATTCTCTGATAGTTTTCCCCATTTTTTTACCTAATCTATCTGTTCATTTCGATGTCGTTTATTGATCGTTTTCTCGTTTATTTCTATCATTTTTTTTTTACGCCAGATATATGTTTATCTGATCTAGAAATGGTGGATCCTTGTAAAATGCTTAATGTCATGTTAGAAGTCGATGATTTTGCTCGCGGATTTGTAGATCTGTGCTTCCTGATCAACCTGATGGTTAGATCTGGCGATATGTCTTTTAGATCCAGAGATTACTCGATTTTCTAAGAAACTTTCTTTTGAAAGTGGATTATCTGTTCGTAGGTCGACAGATCTCTGCTTTGTAGCTCTTTTGATGGTTGGATGTTTTTGAGATCTAGAGATTGGTATGTAATTTTCGATTTCTTTTTTTCCTTTCAAACATGCCTTGGTGTATCAGTACATTAGAACATGCCGATCTCCATTTTGTTACTGTTATTGCCTCTTCTATTTGGATGGATCCGTCTCCTCCTGTTCTTATCTGTTTTTTTTGTTTTGTGCGGATATGTTGTTTATTGAGAATTGAGTTAAGATAGGTATACGGCTTATGCTGTAATGTTATATGGCTGAGATCAGATTATGTTTATTTTTGTAAGCGGTTCGGGTTTTCATCTGTTGGATAGATGGAGCTAGGGTTGTTCATTGTTTGAAAGTTTGATCTTGGCTCAGATCTTTTTCCTCAGCCTTCTTGCATCTGCTCTGTTCTTGAATGTGCTACATTGGCATCGCTTACTAGTTTGTTTTTCTTCAGAAATATTGATTTTGATAGATTTTCTAGGTATCTGATGCAGCTTGTCTTCTTTATTTCTTTTAATGGTCATCTTGGACTAGGTATTCCTTGCATAAATTAGTCTACGTAATTTTATAACAATTAACTAGGTGGCAATGGATTGGATTTAAAACCTCAGTTTCATGATTTTTAGTCTTGGTCTTTATAACTATTAACTTTCTTTAGATCTTCAGAATATATTAACTGTTATTTAGTCTTGTTCTTTATTATAATTATTGTTATATTTGTGTTTTTGCTTGTGCCTTCTTTGACACCAGCTGACCTCTAAGCTTCAGGGTTTGGGGTTGAATCTAGCTCCAGTTGCGTTCGCTGAACGACCTTCATTAGAGTTATTTTTTTCTCTTTTGCAGCCTGATGGACAAATGCCTGGTGACAGGACTGTTGGTGGAGGTGATGATGCATTCAACACCTTCTTCAGTGAGACTGGTGCCGGAAAGCACGTTCCCCATGCTGCGTTTGTTGATCTTGAGCCTACTGTGATTGATGAGGTGAGGACCCGAACATTCCGCCAGCTCTTCCACCTGGAACAGCTCATTAATGGCAAAGAAGATGCTGCTAATAACTTTGCCCGTGGCCGCTACACCAGTAATTCTCCATTCTCAAAATTCTAGCTTCTTATTCTTTTTTCTTTTTGTGTCTGTTATTTCCTGATCATCTTGCTTGCATTCCTGCAGTTGGCAAGGAGATTGTCGATCTCTGCCTTGATCGCATTCGGAAGCTAGCTGACAACTGCACCGGCCTCCAAGGCTTCCTTGTCTTCAATGCTGTTGGTGGAGGGACTGGCTCGGGCCTTGGCTCTCTTCTCCTCGAACGCTTGTCTGTTGACTATGGCAAGAAGTCAAAGCTTGGGTTCACTGTGTACCCCTCACCCCAGGTCTCCCCCTCTGTTGTTGATCCATACAACAGTGTTCTGTCAACCCAGTCCCTCCTCGAGCACACTGATGTTGCTGTTCTCCTTGACAATGAGGCCATCTATGACATCTGCAGGCGCTCTCTTGACATTGAACGTCCCATCTACACCAACCTCAATCGCCTGGTCTCTCAGGTGTGCAAGTGCTATACTAACATTTGAGTTCTTAAGCTTTGGTGCTTTCCTGGGTGACAGTTTTCTAAAGGAAGCCTTTTGCACTCTGCAGGTGATTTCTTCTCTGACTGCCTCCTTGAGGTTTGATGGTGCCCTGAATGTTGATGTCACAGAGTTCCAGACCAATCTGGTTCCTTACCCAAGGATTTACTTCATGTTTTCTTCCTATGCTCCTGTCATCTCTGCTAAGAAGGCTTACCATGAGCAGCTCTCCGTCGCTGGGATCACTAATCGTGGCTTTTGTAATATTTGAGCTCAATACAAATTGGGCTCAGTATTTTAGAGACTCAGTAGATGAGTATTTGGGTTAGGACACTAAATGAGCCAACTTAGGTCTATGGTTAGTAGCCCATTTGAGGGATGTCACTTCATATTGCAGGTTGAGGTAACGGCCCCTGCTGGCCAGTAGCGAGAAGGCCAGCTGTTGGCCCCCATTCATGAAGAAGAAGAGGTTGCCACCTTATGCTTCAAGCTGAAGTGACGGGCCCAGCTGGCCAGGAGGAAAAGGCCAGCTGTAGGCCTCCCGTTCACTAAGGAAGGAGAAGGTGTCACCTCTACTAAGGTTCTTCTTCAGCTCCTCTGGAGTATTGAACCGCAGGCCCGGCCGCGGTTGCCCTAGGGCACCAGACGCAGCCGCAGGGCCTCCAGGCCCTGGCCGAGCCCCACCTCTTCTCTAGTGAGGAGGTGGTGGCGCCACCACAGAAGAAGGAGAAGGAAAAAGAAAAAGAAAAATGAAGAAAAATAATGAAGAAAAAAAGGGGGAGGAACTTATCGGACTTTGAGCTTCATCCTCGGACGGTGGTCTTCCTCTGGAGGGTTTAGCCTCCAGGGACCTTCCTTACCTACTCCGATCACGGCAGAGGAGGACCACCATCTGAGGATAAAGCTCAAGGTCCTGTAAGTTCCTCCCCCTTTTTCTTTATTTTTCTTTATTTTTATTTTTCTTTTTCATTCTCCTTTTGTGGTGGCGCCACCACCTCCTCACCGGAGAAGAGATGGGGTTCGGCCAGGGCCTAGCGGCCCTGCAGCCGCGTCTGGTGCCCTAGAGCAACCGCGGCCGGGCCTACGGTGCAGTAGGTGCCCCCACGCCGGGTCCAGTTGGCTAGGCCCAGATGGGCCATTGGACCCGAGCTAGGCCTAAATGGGCTCGGCCCAGCTCTTCAACCAGGCCGGGCCCAGTCCCACAATTTGGGTGTGGGCCGAGCCTAGTTGGGCTTGGCCTAGTTCTGCTGTTGGGCTTGGGCATAAATAAAATATTCACCCTTTTCCCGCTTTGCCATAGTTTCACTCTTCTCCCCGGTTTCCCCACTGAAACAGAGGAGAGGGGTGTCCTTGGCAGAGGTTCCCGACCCCCGAGGTGACTAACATCGAGGGCCGGTGGCGCCTGTGGTCGAAGTACATTGATAGCCACAGGTGCCTCCTTCCCTTGGTTTGACCTAATAACTGGGTGAACAAGGTTTCTACCTTGTTTCAGTTGGCCGCAAGGCCAACAACTTTTTTTAACTGATTTAACATAAGAAGCAAAGTCTTGCCTTGTCTCCAGCTGCTGTAATATTCATCAATTCTCTCTTTTAAGCCTTCAGAGTTTCAGGGTTCTTTTCCTTTAGCTCCCAGGTTTAGGGTTCAGCTCCTTTGGTTTAGTACTCCAGAGGGACTGAGGAAGAAAGAGAAGGTACAGTAATCTGAGTTTAAAATGAGGAGTTTAAATAAACTTCTTTAAACGGTGACCTCGGGAGAGATGGCACCTTCTCCTCTACAACTAGCCTTTTTCCCCTAGCCGGCTGGGCCCGTTAGTTCAGCTTGAGATATAAAGTGGCCTTCTTCCTACTGGCCAGCTGGGGCCCCGTCACCTCAACCTGCAACATGAAGTGGTAGCCCTCAAATGACCAATCAATCATGGGCTCAAGTTGGCCCATTTAGTGTCCTAGCCCAAATGTGCATCTACTGGGCTTCTAAAATATTGGACCCAATTCGTATTGGGCTCGAATATTACACCTTTGAGCCTTCTTCCATGATTGCCAAGTGCGACCCACGCCATGGCCAGTGCATGGCTTGCTGCCTCATGTACCGTGGCGATGTTGTGCCCAAGGATGTGAATGCCGCAGTTGCCACAATCGAGACAAAGCGCACCATCCAGTTTGTTGACTGGTGCCCTACTAGCTTCAAATGTGGTATCAACCATCAGCCACCCACTGTGGTTCCTGGCGGCGATCTTGCAAAAGTGCAGAGCGCAGTGTGCATGATCTCCAACTCCACCAGTGTTGCTGAAGTATTCTCTCGCATTGATCACAAGTTCGATCTCATGTATGCAAAGCGTGCATTTGTGCACTGGTATGTTGGTGAGGGCTTGGAGGAGGGAGAGTTCTCTGAGGCTCGCGAGGATCTTGCTGCATTGGAGAAGGATTACGAAGAGGTTTGTGCTGAGGATGAGGATGGTGATGAAGGCGATGAGTATTAAAGGCTATGTTCTGGTAGCATGTCTTCTCGCTATGTTCCTTTTTTGTGCTGAAAATTAAAGTCTGTGCCTTCGGATATTAAATGATTTCCAGCTTGTCGCGCGAATGATATTAGTGTAACAGTTGCGGATATCAATTTCTTGGTTTGACATTTGTGAATGATGCATTTTTTGTTTCATACTGGCTAATGCTTGTAAGTAGTAGGTTTTTTTTTTTTTTTTTTTTTTAACATTGTCCATTGTGCCGGTTGCCTAGATGCAACAAACAAATATAACCAGTCTAAGAGCAGCGATGAGCTGGACTTTTGTTAACCATTTGTTTTGCAAGATGTTTGTAGTGATAATAAGTGTTTACCTCTGCCTCCATTCTTTCGTGTAAGTTGAATCAATAGCATTTCCGTGCTTCATGGGCAATAGCTGGAAGTTGCAACGCTACGAGCCTTGGCATCATTTGTGGTGGCCATTGCCTCTGGACAATAAGTTGCTGCTGTGTATCGATTTATTTTTCAATCCGCTGAGAAAGGGGAGGCTCCATAAGAAAGCTAATGTCTGTTCTCGAACCAAACTACCAAGTATTATTTGGAGGCGTTATGGTCGCTAACATGTAACTATAACCTCATAAAACCTAGGCATCCTAGTGCTTATATACAAGCTCTGAATAAAAACTAGAGACAAAAAAAAAAAAAAAATGCTACCCTAAAGTATTATTTGGAGTCAACGGTCGAGTGATTGCTTTCGTTGAGAGTCGAACTCAAGACCTCCCGCTTACTAAACGGGTGCTCTAACCAACTGAGCTACGAAAGCTGAACGAACTTTTGCTGACGAGATCTTTAACAGGTTGTACTATGTAACGGGTCCATAGCTTGACTCTTGTAACATCACCTTAAAAAATGAAGCTTGATTTATTTTTTATTTGGCTGAGTCAAATTTGAACTTATCAAACACGAGTCTAATTAATCAACTTATTATCTTAAATTGAGTTGAAATTATTTCAAGCTTGTATCAAGCTTATTAAGTTTCATGGAAGCTTGGTTCAAACTTGAATTAAATCCTATTCGAGCTTAAATTAATATTTAACTAATTCAAAAAATTATTCAGGAAAAATGAACATTTCATTATGAAGCATAAGTTTATATAATTTATTAAATATACTATTGACTTCATAAACCTTGTTTTTTTAGAGGAAAGGAAATGGCCAAAGCTCAAAATCTAGTTTTTTGAACATGCTAGGGTGGACTAGCCCTCTAGGTTCATTTGGTTGCAAGTAGGATGATATGTGTTTTGCCTTGGGTTGAAGGTAGCGGAAGGTGGGGTTTAGTAGGTAGAAGCTAAGCCATATGGTTGTCCCAAATGAGGTTCAGCTATTATAAGAATGGTCAAAAGTCTGAAACCTTTCCCCTCTTATCTTTGTTTGCCGTCATTTCTGCTTAGGAAGTTTTTATATTTGATGCTCTACATGATCTACTATTTAGCTTATTATTCAATTTGATGGCATTTTGTTTTAGGGAGCATGAATTGATTTTGCACCCATTACAAAAATACAACTACTATTACCGTTGCTGCTACTGCTATTATTATTATTATTGATGGCCACTTGTTTCAAAATATTGCTAGTGTTTGTGCTTACAAGCCAGACACATTTGATACAGTGCATAATTTGTCAATTAGATTGCTATTAATTTATTGGCATGTTTCTTTAACATATATAGCAAATGCGATGGCATGGAATTTGCTTACAAGGTTGTTATATTTACTGTCTTGTGTGATTTTTGGAGGTAGGTTTTGCTTCTTTTTGGCCGCTGTGCAAGTTGGAAGCCAGTCTTTGGAACCACTGTCGGTTGGACCTAATAATTTGTGAAAGTGATGTCATATTTTGTCATGCTTAAATTACTTGAAACCAGATGGGGTTGGTGGGGCAAAATTTTCCTAATTAAAAAGAAAAAGAAGATCTCAACTTGGATCATATTGGCTGTCGAAGTCATCATATTGATCGAGGCTGTAAAATGATGATTTATGGGACCTGGTTAATATATCTTTAGAATTCAAGGTTGATGAAGATCAACTTTGCCCGAGGTGTGAAATCTTACGTTGTGGGTGGTTAGTGATGCTTTGGATAGTATCTCGAGGGTGTAAAGTCAACCTAAAATAAAGTCCACTTATCGAAAAATTTTCGACATGGGACTTTCCAGGGGTTAAGTTAGTCGGATTTTAGAAAAATATTAAAAGTGAGAGAGACAATGTGTATCTGAAGATTGGTTAAGATAGAAAATGACATACTTGTCGATTCTCCAGCTTTCTCTCTCTCTCTCTCTCTATATATATATACAAGAAGGGGTTGATGTTCGCTACTAGTCCATTACTAGAATTGGTGGGGTATGTAATAACAGCTCAGTAACGACCCATTGCCCTACAACTGCATAGTAACGGTCATCCATGTGATGCAGACTGCGGCAATTGCGCCAATCGTAGGATTATGACTGAGCTAGCATAACCATTGTCAAGATTATGAGTGCGCAGCTAATAGATTTTAATTGCTGCCCAACGGCTCGGAAAACTCCAAAATTGCCCACATCGGTGTACCCAAGGTCAAATCGTTGAAAACTCTCCGCATCAATATCAATTGAGAGGCTAATTTTTGTTAATATAGGGCCCATTATGACATTATGGGTCGTGAGCTGCTGAGAATCCAGTTAAGTATCATATATTAGCTGTGCCAAGATGAGGGTTTTACCTCATAGGCAATTGAATAATTTTCAGATGATTATCGGGTTCAATTGATATGCCTCATAGAAATATCAAGTGCATCACCGTCCATGAGAGCCTGGACCATATCAAGTGGATCACATGAGAGATACAAATATACAATTGGGTCCGCTTCACATAATTTGGGCACATCATTTGAGATATATTGTTCCGTCCTTAGATGCGCAGGCCCGTGTCGCTTGAGCAACTTTTTGCCTTTCTAGGGTGGTTGAGTTTTATTTAAGAAATATTCCGTTAATTTAGAGACTTTCTATTTGAAGGGGGGAGGGGGTGAAGAGGAGTTGAGAGAATGAAAGATACAAAAGCCAAACAAGACCCAGTAGGGAAAAAAAAGAAAACAAAAGCAAACCAAAGCAAACCAAAAACAATAAATTATTGACATATTCAATTTTTCAAACAAGTAGACAACTTTCTTAACTTGTATGAATTTTGAATATGAATTTTGCGACCATTCATTAATTATTTATCAGGATTTATTAAGATAATTTAATATATAAAAACTAATATGTAGAAATTATATTTTAAGTATTAGTTGTTGCTGTTCAAATCTCTTCCTAAACCTCAAGGACATATATATAAGTAATTGATAAGATGATGCAATATAACATACATCGAAATAGTGCAACTGCTTCGAATTTGTCAATTACATTTAACATTCATGTAGATATGAGTTTAGTTTTAACATGCCGAATCCTTACCCTTTTTTTTCCAAATAAAGCTTCAATCTCTGCGTGATCCACAATTTTTTTCTTATAACAAGCTGGGACGTCACCCAAAAATACTTGTCAAAATAAATTATTTAAGTTCTTTAGCTCTGTATTAACTACTCAAGATCTACCAAATATATATCTGATACGGGACTAAACATACATTCATACCGATCTTCATATACTCCCCCCATTTAAGCCTCTGACGTTCTTACCAAGCTAAGATCCAAATCAGTTCAAATTCCATCACAAATACCAAAATTAAATTATAGTTATTCCAACAGGTTGCAGCATCCTCTAGTCTACATGGGTCATGATTTGGGTCCTTTTTGATACTATTTGTAACGATCATAAACCTACTTCAAAAATGCTATCCATAAAGCATTATTTAAATTATTTGATCTTATATAAATATCCCAAATCTATCTAATATATAACTCTGTAGGAATCCTCACACTTCTTAACCCAGATACCACATGCATGAATCACTCATTGGTACTCCATATAATAGTTCTCCATTTTTATTATTAGGTACCAACCGATAAATCTCAGGATATTGTGCGACATATCTTGATTGAGATTTTCTTAAGCTAGAGCCAATATCTTTAAATATGAATTGTTGTAATTATAACACCAGATGTTAGTCTATGAGGCATTTAACTCATAAGTGAACGAGGGATCCTAGAAAGAGAACAAAGTCCCTTCATTTGGGGGATAATACTAGCTGCATGTCCACCAAAAGAAGAAACTCCATTTGGGGAGAATACTTGCTGTCCACCAAAAGAAGAAAAATAACTATAAATAGAAGGGGTCATAAGGTAAACAAGGTGGAGGTCAAACCACACGCACGAATATAGGACCGAAACATCACCCGCTGAATCTTTCCCTCGTTCCTTTCTTTGCGCCAAAGCAAAAGCCGCACGTACGTCCAGTTGCAACCGCTTACAAAATAAGCTGAAGAGGCGTGGCCGCTCTTTCCGCCGATTCCCGCTACGTACGTTTGCTTAACCCCCAAGTCACAGCTCCCGTGCCGCCGCAAAACTCCCGGCCCAAGAAACTCCCAGCCCAAAGTCGGTTCATGGAAACTTTAAAAAGACTTTTCTACCCTTGACGTGCCAAACCAAAACATTCGCATGCACCTAGAAGGACCCAAATATCCTCATCCACCCACTTCATAGCTTAGCTTATGATATGAAAGTAATAAGTTAATTGACACGTTCAAATCTATTTCTTAATAAGCAGATGATATATCAATTAGTAATATATTTGCTTTTCAGAAGATAAGAAGTAAGGCTATATTTGCTTTAATTAGTAATATTGCATCATAATATTCAATAAATATACTAATGAATTTATTTTTTATTTTTCACTCAATTAATTAGTTATTTGTTTCAACTCAAAAAAAATGAGGGTAAGAACTTGCATGAAATATTATACTTCTGCTAGTTTTTCTTAGTCTATAGCCTCACGACGAAGCTAGGCTCTAAGGGCCGTTCATGATGGCTTAACATCCAAGAAGCAATTAATGTTGGTAGGGTCCAATTTGTATCGTACATTCGTACGATATTATAATGGCAAAAGTGTAGTTTTCATAAAATCCATGGCTCTTGTGCTAACCCGTATGACCGACTTCAACACCGCCCCGAAGGGTATATAAATAGAGGAGAGATCGGCGGTAAAATTCGAACCCTTCGATGTTCTTCTAATAGCCGTTTACTTTCAGTTTCTTCGTCCTCTTCTCCCTCCCTTGTTTTGTGCCGATGGACTTCACGGCCAGAATCGTCGATTCCAAAGGGAACGAGCTCGCCTCGTTCCCAACCAAGAGAAGCTCCCCTCGCGGCGTCGAGAATTGCCCAATCGGTGCATCCTCGTTCCAAAGATCTAGTTTTTCTTCCGATTCCTGCTCCTCCAATGGTTTGATCCAAGATTTCAAGAACTTCAGGAAGAGCGGGGCTCCCTCTAGGTTCCTCTGCTTCCGTGACGGCTCATGGACCGACTTCCCCCGCCAAGTGTTCGATATATTGAGGGCTGGTTTCATCGCCGGAAAGGCCATTTTAGAGGTTTCTGTTCATTGCGGTACGTATATTTTTGACTTCCTGCGGTTGACTCAGATTGATTTGGCGACGGGAGGTTCGAATCCGATTGCCTGGATTGATGTCAATGGACAATGCTTTTTTCCAAGAATGGTCGTTGATGAGCAGAGGAACGCACCCTGTCCGAAGCTGGAGATTGAAGTAAGAATCGACAAGGGCTCTTCGATAGCGCCATCGGATTGTAACAACTCTCTTAAGAGGAAGAGGGATGAATTCGAGCCCATCGCAGAGCACTCTGATGAGAGTCCTGGGACCTCCGCGACCGCGAGTTTAGACAGGCCAAGATGGCCGGGAGCCGAGCTGCTGGGAGATGGTGATAGGTATCGCAAGCTCGTGGAGAAGTTGTTTCTTGATGGGATGAGGAAATTTGCTCCAGATGCGGTCATCACTTCCATCCACAAATGCTCGCATTCCGGCCCCTGGGGGAATTCGAGATTGAAAGCTTTTCAGATGCGGATACAGATGACGAAGGCCAATCGGGGCGACGGAAATGTGAAATTTGGATGGTATGCAACGTCGGCGAGGGACACGGCCGCCGTCATCTCTCATGGTTTCGGACAGCCTAACAACCAAGTCTTTGGTTCTGGTGCTTATGGTGTTGGCATCCACCTCTCTCCACCACATTCCCCATACACAAGGTATCCTACTTCTCAGTTTCATGCTTCTAATGTTTTTTGTAACTCGGTTCGATGGCTTCTAATCATGGAGGTCATCTTTTGAAACGCTTCAAGCTCTTTGCTGTCTGAGGAGGATGACAATGGCGAGAGGCACATCATGCTATGCCGGGCAATCATGGGAAAGTCTGAGAAGGTTGAGGCAGGCTCCCTCCAGTTCCATCCTAGCGGTGAGGAGTTTGACAGCGGTGTCGATGATCTCGCCAACCCGAAATGGTATATTGTGTGGAGTACTTACATGAATTCTCACATACTTCCTGAGTATGTTGTGAGTTTCAAATCCTTGATGCGTTCTCAAGGTATTTAATTATCCTTCTTTTTTCTCCCCTGTTTACTGGCTCTCTCTTTGTTATGACTGTTGGAAACTCATGGAGTTTATGATTGATCAGATCCACAGAGAATGATGAGTCCATCAAAGAAACCTTGTTTAACAAGTTTGTCCTTCCCAAAACTATTTGCAGAGATGGCAGGATCTCTTCCACCCTCGAGAAAACAAGAAATGGAGATCTTCTATAATCATTACAAGGTAATTTCCAACAAGAAGCTTCCTTTGCAGCGTAATCTTGGTTCCATTATTGTCTTAATCATTTGCGTGGTTCATTGCTTTGCTTGGTTTGGATATATGATTTGTTGTTCGCTCTTGATGATTTAAATTTGCTTGTTCTAGGATTAAAGAGTTGATCAATTATATAATTTTTAATATACTTTAACCAAGTTGATAGGAAATTTATCAATAAAATTTAAAAAGGTTTGGGTTCTTGCAAGATATGCAGAGAAAAAAAAAAGACAACGAGGAAAAAAATTAGCAATGCTGAAAACTTTATCAAATGACCTTTTCCCATAAGTTTGTTTAATCATCTTCGTTGTACAGAACTGTACTACGAAATGATGTTCCAGACTGTTATCAAAAATAGGATCAGACTGTCCTAACTGAAACATATTTTTTCCTTACATTCAGGCAGGAAAGATGAGCAAAGACACCTTTATTAAACACCTGAGGTCTATCGTTGGTGACAAGATACTGGCTTCCACAATCAGAAGGATTCGAGAATACTGAAAATGTGTCGGTCTTGCTCTGTGTTTTTCAAAGGTATGTGGGCATCATCTTGTGGAATGTTGTTGTTGGTTCTCTGCTAAAGAGAAATTTAACTGTAATGAGATACCAAACTGAAGAATAGCAAATTGGATTTTTGATCGAGATATTTTCAACTATCTGATCTGTTTAATGACCGACATTTCATGCCTCAATTTTCAAAAAACAATATTCCACCGCTTGGCTGGTTGATCATCCATTAGGCAGGAGTATGATTCAAAAATAATCTGTTTTTCATTGTGGAATAGAGCCCAACTTGTTAGCCAAAAAGATCAAATGGGCTACTTGTGAGAAACATTACGAACAATGATATTGAGAAGTTCCAAATAATCAGTCTACAGCTCAAATTCAGATTGATAAGGAGTGGAAGAATATTACAAGCATAATAGAGAATTTTTTTTAACATTTTGGAATTTCATTTGGAATATACACGCACTTTCAGTTCACACGCGGAACCACTTGAGATAGCCTTTCATCTTCCAGAAGTGTGTATGGATCTACATACGGCGGTGGCGATACTGGCATCTTACTGGCATCATGCACAAAACTTGGCCCAAAGTACTGCAAACCATACAAAATAATTGTTATGTCACTGGTTGGAAAAACTAGATTAGGATGCAAGCAACATAGAAACTATCAAATTTAATTTATATATTACAAACTAGGTTGTCAGAAAAAAAACATTTCTCCATAAAAGTTGTTCCCTGTTCACCTAGAGATAATGACTAGTTCATAAACTGGGCGCTTAAATGACATCAATCAAGATCCCAATAATAAAACAAACCTTTGGACAAGTCTTCTTTGCAATTTGATCTTATAAGGGCTAAAAGGTGGTTTAATTATTTAAGTGACAGAAAAAATGAGTGTTTAGATTCTCAAGGTCACAATACCATAACCAAATAACTTCAACCTCTCTAATCTCTCCTCAGATTTATAAGCATGCACAGGCTGTCATGGTATACTTTGTTCAGGCATAAGCTCAATGTGAGAAATATACAGAATTGCCCTAGAAAAAAGTATGCGCTGCATCCTAAAATATTGAGAAGATAAGAGTAGTATCTTTTTTTTTTTACTTGTCCAGCTATCCTATTTAATCGCTACAAACCACACTTTCCAGCTCTTATGCACCACAGTTTATTCTGCAGTGTATGTTCTCCATATTTTCATATTAATCAGAATATGTGTCTTAAAGTAATGAAACTTTGAATTCCATGTTTCGATTTCAGTCTATGTAATACTATAGGAACTCATAAATCATGTTTGACATTGTTCGCTTGATGTTCACCCAAAACAAAAAAGTGATGCTTCTTCGCATTCGTCATGCTCTATAGCCACTTCCCTACACCTATACACTCCCATGCATTCACAGTAACTCTTTTGCCCGAATACTGGAACTTCCATTGGGTGAATTTCCACAATGCCGTTTTCTGTCATGGATGCGGAGTTGATGCAGACTTGAAATGACAAAGATATGTTAAGGCTCAGGCACCCTCTAGTTGGTGTGCTCTTGCATGACTGAGAAAGCCACCCGTTTAAGCTGAGTAGAATATATTACAATCATTATTATATCTTAACCCTTCTCGGCCGAAGATATCCTGATTTGAGATGTATCGATCCGAATATGGAAATATGGTTGTAGAACAGAATGAAAGACAGTACGTCACTTTTCAGTAGTTCAGTCATCACACAGTTGCAAGAGGTGCACATGGGATTGTAGCTAGACAAGCTTGTGTGTGTTGCTTGGTGTTACGTATAGAATTCACTGCAGACTTTATGATGTGTGAGTGTGATACTTTGTCTTTCATGACATTATTTTTATGACTCGTTAGAAGTCTGTCTATGAATGAATTCAAAGAAAAATTTAGAACATTTAACAAAAATGGAAGAAGGGATAGACTGAAAGCTTACAAAGTAAAGTGCTGCAAAAAATGCAACAGTAATCGAAATCAGAGGCCAAAAGCCCAAAAAGAATGTGCCACCAATAGTTAGAAGCAGTTTTGCCCTCGGAACCAAACCCTGCATCAAGAAGAACCACACATTAATATCTCCCATGCTTATGAGGGAAGGTAAGCAAATTACGACTAGTCAAACTGGTTGGTATAAACCAAGCGATGTTAATATTGCCACCAAAATCAAAACATTCCATACAAATTATAAAGGCACTAATAATATATAAGAGGATATTGATTGCCAAAATAGTTTTGAGGACAAAGCATTAACAATTAGCAGCAACATAATAGTAAGCCAAAAAGACATACATGATGTCAACATAAATACATGTGAATAGCACATAAACATATAAATATGAAGTAAATAACCAAAATCAAAAACCAACGGCCTCATCTCATCACATTGAAGTCCACTTATTGATACCTTAGTCAAATTCCTCTCAGAGCTCCAATTTATGTAATGTAAGCCCTCCCCTCAAAATAATTCTGATCAGGCCTTTTTATCAAAACCTCGTTAAATCTTTATTTTTGGATGCCCAAAACATATTTAAAAAAGAAAATTGCCAATACCATGTATACAAATTTAAATCATAAGGTGTTAATTGTTCAACCTATTCTAGAGGTCCAATTTTATGCATTCTGTTCCCACATCCAAACAAATAGTATACAAGATTTAATACGGAATGGCTTCCATGTAATATTTCACAAACTCATATCCAGATGATTTCTAATTTGTCTAATTTGTTTGGTAAGTAATATAGTTGATTAAGTATAGCAGGTAAGAAAGCTGCAATTACAAAGCAATTCTTAGACCATGCCTCATGAATAAAATGTTTTGATCAATGGCTAAGATATCAAGTCCAACAATGCACCTGTCATCTAGCCACCTGAAAGTACCTACAAGAATTAATAGTGGTTCAGCTCAGAAATCATGCAGGTATCATGAGTCAACCCAGCTTTCCAAGAAAAAAAAAAAGGAAAATAAGTTATCCGATCCTTGCAAAAGAAGACATACAAAATCTGACTTAGTTTGAAAAGTTGCTTGATCAGGTTGTAGATACTTTACTTTATATAGGATACAATAATATGATTTGGCAAGTAATTCAACAATTAAACATGCTTGGTGCTCAAGTAAGGTTGTCTATGTCATCATCCTTTATGTATCATCTTTTATTTTCAGATAAAGTAATGGGTGGTAAGGTCCAACCTTCTCTCAGATATTGTTTTTACCCTTGATTCTAACTAGTCACTAGTGATGTTTACCTTGCCGACTGCCAAAACATCTCTTTCCATTGGGAAGCTTAATTCCATCTATTCAAGGAATCAAAGTATGATTTGTCTAGTTTCAGAGAGCTACCAAAAAATAAAATCTCAACCTATGGACCATCCATTACATATAATTCTTAATCAACACAACTTCAAACAAGAGAGGGGCCTATATTATACTTGGAAGACAATATGACGGTAAGGTAAATCCAAGTTGCTGTTGAAAAGATTCACATTGAAGCAACCAAAAAGCAGCCCCTCCAAGATTGTAAACCTCAAAAGAGTGCGTGTAAAGAGGGATAAAAACAAGATTGATGTCTATAAAAGTTGAATTATAAGTCAAAAGGCTAACTTTGTTAAGTTGCAAAATCGGACTTATAGCACCACTGACCATTAAAATTGGACTTTCAATTATAGCCACCAAATGAATACCTAGAACTCTTGTCATTTACACATGGAGACACTTGAAGATATAGCACAGAAAAACTGTTTTCTAACCAACAAAGAGATTTTCCTTTTAAAGAAGAATAAGTTTGTGGAACAATCACCTTCCTTATCAAGAATACATGTGAAACAGGGAAGAAATTACAATGTGATAAGGGCAAAATCTCAATATCTAAATGATATAGGTTAATTGGATGTTCTTTCTATGTCCATGGATACATACCCAAGCATGCTCATAGGAGAGAGGATCTCTTTTCAGGTGGCCCTCACACATCCCCCACCCTATCTTTCCAACATAAGCCCTCACACATCCCCCACCCTATTCTGGTCCCTTGAGCAAAGAAAGACCCTTCCCCTCACTCCAGCATGCCTATTGGTGAAGAGTATTGAGTTTTTTTACATCTTACTATTGGTGGAGAGTGTTGATATTTTCTATCTTGCAGTCTTTTACAATGGTTCCTCGCCTCCATGTCAAGGCATTCTTTTTGCTATTCCACCATATTCCTCATCTTAAATCATGGCAGCTGGATTGCTCTTATTTTCCAGTTTCACTTGTTCTCTCTGTCTTCTTACTCTGTTTTCTTATTGCTTGTATCTATTTTCTCTTAATTTTTTCTTCCCCCTTCACTTCCAGTACTCGCCACAAATAGATTCCCTCCAAATTCTTCCTCACGACTACCGTCCTAAGCTATCTCAATTTCTCTCTTCCTCATGACACATCGAATTATGTCACGAAGACATTTAACATGATAATTCACATTAAAAGAACAACAATTCAACAAAAGCCAATAAGATAAAAAATCACAATTTTCATCAACCAGTGATCGAAAAAAAAAACCTTCTTTGTATGAATTTTTTTTCCAATCAATGGAACGATATACTAAATTGTGATGGCAGAGGGAAAGGGAAGAGGAGGTGACGAGTACCGACCTCGAGGCCCTCACTGTTCAACGCCATGGAACGCTTTCTCTGGTCCGATATCCCCTTCTCGACCTCCACCGAAGCCACCCCATTCCTATTCATCTGGCCCCTGCCCCTCCCACCGTCACTCTCCTCCTTCACCTTCATCTCCTTCTCTCCGAATTCATACGAAGATCCCCTATTTCTCTCCTCCAACAACGACGTCGGTGTAATCCCTCTCCTCCTCAGCTCCTTCATGAACAGCGACTCCGGCGGCTCCTCCCCTGTATCCAAACCCCCCCAAAAAACAACTCTATAAAAACCAATCAAACGGAATCTTTCAATCAATAGACATGAAATTCATTAAGAAGACGGTATTCCTACCATTGGAATCGCTGTTGCTCTCCTGGAGGCGGCATCGGACGGGGAGGCCGCCGCGGCCGGCGAGGCGGCGGGGCGGGAAGCCGGTCCGAAGACCGAGGGCCGGCGAGAGGCCGGTTCTGGCGACCTGATAACAAGCCATGGCTGCTAATTTTAGTGCGAGACGAGCTAGCGTTTCTCCCGGGCGGCCGGGAGGCGGTCAGGGGAGGGAGAGGGAGTTACGGTCACCGCGATGGTGGCGGTGAGCGTACAGATACAGGGGAGGGACGGCAAGTAATGATTGGAGATGAGAGAGCCGGATTTTTCGAGGTTTTTTATTTTCTATTGATTTTATATTATTGACGTGCTCTCTTGGAATGGTGTTTTTGTGCGCCGCGACTTCGTGTGCGTGTGTGGTCCGTGTGGAGCCGCGAGGTGAAATATGGGATAATATCCGTCTAGATATTTTTTTTTATTCAAATATATCGTGGTTGAAATTTGTGCATAATATTATTTAATTTTATTATATTTAAAAAATAAATAATTATATTAATATGTTATTAATTTAATTTATTATTTATTTAATAATATTTTTGATCATATAATTATAAAATTTAATTATTTGATTTATATTTTTATTTTTATTCATATTTTAGTATTTAATTTGTATCTATATTTGTTTAAAATAAATATTATTAAAAAATTTTACATCCCACTAATATCTGCATTCGTATTTATATTTGTCAAATAAAATTATAAATATAAATATATTAATATTTTATATGGATCCCATCTAATTTCAACCCTAAAGGCTGCCTAAGTTGGTGGCGGTTTTTGCCTCCACGTGTGGCAGATGCTGGTGGTCGTGTGGACTTAAAATGACTCTAAATGCGTTCAAGAAATGGACCAATGCCAAAAATGTGGTTCGCTTGGGCCCTTGGATTTTTAGGTCAGTCTCTTAGGGCCCGGTATGTATTGCAAGAGGAAATGCTTGTGCGTTTTTTTTCACAAACTTTTTTTTAGGACCATGTTGATGTTATGATGATGATAAAGGTTTGGATTACGTGCGTTGAATTGATATGGAACGTGCCAGAATGAACTGCCCGATCCACCTATTCAGTACAACCTAATCTTTTTGTATTACCGAAATATATCTTAAACCTGATCAAGGTCCAAGCTAGTCAGTCCGGCTCAACTCAGTCCAATTTGATAAATAATCAATTTACGTTTATATTTCATGTAATTACTTACATTTCATATAAATATATTTCTTTAGGTTATATATATATAGCACTATATTTTAGAACTAACAAAGTATGAAATTGTATAAATGCACCATAACTAAAGAATGGTGGCCGTGAACTCCCCAACTACATGTTCATATTCATTCTAATTAATTCAACATGGCTCGATTCAAACAACCCTATATTAAGCTAATCTAGCCTGGTTTTAGTTTAAGATGAAAGAGCCAGGATCCTCTCATGATTGGATTGGAGAGATTTTGGTTTGCCGATCACAGCCATCGCACCATACACTAAGGACCATATTGAATGGGACCCTCCTGGTTGCAAACCATGTATGGCTGTGGGCCTTGCTTGCTCCATCGCAGTCGTTGTCATGGATGGGAGAGGATTCAAACTCAAGATGGAATTGGTTTGGATTAAAGATGCCGAGTTAGGATTGAGAAAACATAAAAATTTGGATTAAATTAGGATTAGCTCTCAATTTGTTCCAGTCTTCTCAAGTTGCAGCAAAAATATAATAAATGATCATAAGTTCTCCATGCCTGAGGAGGTGTTATCGCCTCCATGATTTGCATCCCAGCTGATCAGCACAGGCCAACTAGCTCAATAGCATAGGATGATATCTCTCTTGGGGGGAAAAGAAAGCTTCCAGTACAGTGTTTAGTGGCAGTTCCTCCTCGGGTGGAGAAAACCTGCAGCCATAGACATGGTTTCCAGCTATCATCGTCCTTTTGCTGCAAATCCATAGGATTGGTAATTAGCTTGACGGTGGACCAGTAGGTATACAAATGCAGCGCTTTTGGTATCATTCGGAGAGGGAATCAACTAGTGCATGACGCGTGCATCCATTAGCCTGACTCCAAAATAGAGTACAATATATAGGATTCATGTCCGCGAGCTTGGTGCTACCTACTATGGCTGCAAATGGATTGGATTGATCTGCAACTCGATTTGACTCAGCCTTCTTAGATCTAAACCGACCCATATTAAAGAATCCGTAGGGCTGAGTCGGGTTCTAAAGTTAGACCCATTTCATTTTTCGGGCCAGATTTAGGTTTACTAAATTCGGACCCGATCCGATCTAATCTATTTGATTTTTGGAGGAAATTTTGGATTTCTAATCCTACTGTCCGGCCCGACCTGACCCTAATTCGAAAAACCCGTTAGGCCAGTGACCCGTCTGCCTGCCACGAGGCTAACAACCCATCCATGTGTCGCAAGGCCCACGATCTGTCCACGCACTGCAAGGCTCGCGACCTGTTCGTGAACCGTGACCCACTCGCTCTTAGACCTCAGTCTCTCCCAATTCCAAAATTGCAAATACCTAAGACTAAAATCCCCCATTTGTTCCCATCGGCCATCTCTCTCTCTCTCTCTCTCTCTCTCTCTCTCTTTCTCTCTTTCTCTCTCTCGCTGGTTAGGGCTCTCTCACATTGGCAACCGGCCATCATGATTGTGACTACTCCTTCTTGTCGCCAGACGCGACTATTCTTCAATTCTCCCAGACCATCGGCCATTGGTCATTTGTGAGCACGGCCGTCCATGAGTGTCTTCCATCGTGATCAATCTCCACCTTAGTTCGTGTAGCGAATCGGTCTCTTCGGCACCTTCCGATGTCTTTGGCATCCGACGACTACAGCGTGTTCGTCCTGACTCTCAAGATATCCCCGTCCTCTGAAATGCTAGAGCTGCATCTTGCCCTGCCTTTCCTCCATCCTCCCTTCCTTCTCTAGATAATGCAATACCATTCTCATGATCACTTTATGACTATTAGAATAGTTTTCCCGAAACTATTCCTTATGTTTTTCTGACATGACAGGAACGATAAGTTTAAGCTCCAGAGTAGGATTTTCTAGACTTCTCTTATTGTAATATTTAACCCGAAACTTTTTCAAGTTGTTCTCTGAGGCCGCATTTATTTTACAGTAAGAAAAAGCGAAATTAGTATAACTATTTTTTTTCCTTTGACGCTAAGGGAGGTTTAAAAAGCACCCGGCTTTTATTAATGATCCAAAATTATTTGGAAGATAATAATGTACAAAATAAACATAGGGATCCTTAATGTAAAGATCAAACAAAGTACTCCAAAAACAAACCACACCTAAGACCATATGGGATTAAAATGATTCTCCTCAGTAACAATGCTGCTCTCTAAGGCTTTTCTCATAGTGACACAACATCTAGGTTGTTGTGACTAAAATCTTACCCATAGGGCAGAGTCAACAATTATAAAAGGTACATAAATTTTATGTTCCACTTTATATATTTTATGATATTCATCATCTATCAAATTATCATGCTGTTTACTTACTTTACCGATTTAAAAGCTGACCATTTAGTTTACTAGAAATTAGTGACCGTTTAGTTAGAAATTATGGAATGCCACTTAAAAAGCCGACCTAAATTTGATGCGGACTCGAATTTTTTAGGTTGAGATTAGGCTATATATGAATATGACTTGATTCGAATATTTTGTTAGGTCAAAAATTGTAATTGTGAATTCGGTTTAAATTTTTATTGGTTTGGATTTAGATCCAAAATTAGGATTAAAAAAAAATCGATTTGGGCCGGGTCACTCCATCCGTTCTGACTCATTTACACCCCCTACTACCCACGCACGATTAGGCAGTACTGCATAGCTGCGCTGGATATCGCCTCTCTATCACAGTTGTCCCGTCCGATCTACCCAGGTACAGTCGTACCTGAAAGATTCGCACGTCAACTTGTACTAGAGAGAGATTTTTTATATGCTCTGGTTCATTTGTCCAGCAACCGTGAGGCCCAGCTTGGATGTTCAAACAACGCAAATAACCCCAAATTTTGCGTATCACCGGAATTAGATCCCACCTTCTCATCGAAATTTCAGAAAAAGGGCATTACATGCATGTCTCCATGCGTGGAGTTGCCTAGAGGGCACACATCTTTTCTTTCTTTCTTTCTTTCTTTCTTTTTTTTTTTTTTTTTTTCTGTTGGAGAAAAAATGGATTGTCTAAAAACATGTGAAGATGCATCGCCGGCACGTGACGATGGGCGCAATGGCGGCAACCCTCGAGGTGCCCAACCTCAGAGCTCACAGCCTTCCAGCCTTGATCTCGGCTAAGCTGAGCCCGATTGACCTTAAGTCCGAGGAAGACCCAGTCAAAGAATGAAGCAGACCTCTCCTCCTCATTCGGGATCAAATCCCGCGATCTCCACTTGAGCGACTGTCAACAATTAAATGCGCATGATCTTCACAAATCTCCCGCCTGTCCAAAATCTCAGGCCATCTACGACAACTCGTTGACTCACTCAATCCCGTTCAGTCATCCACGGCAACTCATTAATATACACCATCACGCCTAATCATGACGGTAACCCATTAATTCGCCCAGTCATATCGCAGGTAACTCTGGCACTCCTCCTATAAAAAGAAAAACTTCTTCTTCTGAAGAGGGGACTGGGGACTTCTGACTTTGACTTCTACATACAAACTCTCTCCTTCTCCACAAAGGCCCTCTATGACTTAAGCATCGGAGGGCCAGCGGCGGAAACCCCGGCCACCGGCTTCTTGCAGATTCTCTGAAGGACGCAGCCCGCCAACGCACCACCTCCTGGAGCTCCTCCTTCTCAGCCAGTGGTCGCCCCCGGGTCCAGTTTCCAGCAACATTTTCTTTAGCCAAAAAGAATTGATAATTTCATGTATAGCAACAATGAGGCAAAAAAAAAAATAGAGGCCTATTTGGATTTCCAAATGCCTCATCTATGAAATAATTTATATATTGCAAAGAAAATAAAATTTTGGAGAGAACTTTTGCAAAGGAGAAGATCATCTGACTCTGATGAGAATAAATGCAAGCATCCTATATTTTTGAAGGATTACACCATCCGATGCCTGCCCAGTTATCTAAAATTCTACAACTACTTGCTACCATGGAAGGGTTCTTCCTCGGACACAATATATTGGCTTCCCAAAAAGCATTAGATAAGATATCAATGACACATTGCACTCTCTTTTTTGTGGCATGTCTTGAATTATATATTTTATGCTTGACGCATGAGAGAGATTTTAAGATTATCATGATATGAAAGTAGCCAAAGCTATGATACGGTGAACCAAGATCACTTGCATCGGCACGATGTAATAAGCACAAAATTTATAGCACCAGGCAAGATCCGGTCCCATGTGATTTGATAGCCATTGCATTGTTATGGCAAGAATGATGAATAAATCCTTCTTCTAGTGCATGATGTGGTGGCATCGAGACTCCATGGATTGAAAGCATGGTTAATAAACCTTTCTGAAAAGCAAAAAAAAAAAAAAAAAACGTTACATGAATCACACCACTGACTTATTAACAATAAAGTTGAGGCTCATCTAAATTATACAAAAATTGCTTGCAATGCATTTTATTTGCAATCCATGTTAAGTAGCCCCTTTTTCTCAAATGCATGCATGTTGTATATCAACATGAACAAGGGAAATGAAGGCACTAAATTTTTGAAACCATTAACTCGGTATCTCATAAAAAAAAATAAATAATGGAGATGCATTTGGGACCAGATATTATAGTTATGGAGAGGTTGCCACCCGGGCAAATCAACAAGGATTTGGATTGTTTTTGATCATAGTCACACGCCCAATCGTTGTTGTTATCGAGGAAAACGTTTGGATATGGCTATATAATAAAGGCACCTCCTGCATCAAGAATTTAGATCAAACACACTCCACGTGCGGCACGTCGATGGTCCCACTCAAATAATATTCTATAGTTAAAAGTTCACGATGCTTTGCTCTAAAAAGTTTTCAATTTGAAGAGACATGCATTTGGCACGTTCAACGCGTGCTTCAGAATATTGTTCCATATGGTGTAATTTTCACGCGTGATGTTATTTTATCCTGGCGTTACATTTCATAAGATTCTGTTGTCTGCTGATATCTTTTGGAAGATTTTGTTGTCCGCTGATATATATATATATATATATATATATATATATATATATATATATATATAAAATTTGGGAATGATTTAACATATTATTAAATTTTTTTTTTTTGAATTTCCCCCTTTCTTTGGTTTTCAAGTATTGCAGCTTCACGGCGGGCTGCTCTAGGTTGATCTATAGCTGAGCTAGGTCTCCAATATAATGAATAAAAATCATATAGGATAGGCACTAGAGAAAAAAATATAAAGCGAGTTTCTTATTTTATCATATTTTTTTCTAATACTTATTTAAAAAAAAACTAAAAGTTAAAAAATTTTCTTACTAGCGAAGCCGTCAGTCTCATGATTAAAAAAAAAATATAGCATCCTCTTTCTTCTTCGTTTTTATAATATATTTTTTATTAGTACATACAACATGACCTAATGATATATATTAAACAAATTAGTCATCTAGCAAATCAATACACATCTTTAGATAAATCGATGTATAGTTTATAGCATAATGTTCACCTATACATAGTATATGATCAAGTGATACATACTTAATAAATCACAGAGCAAGAAAACTATATGTTGTGTGCTAGTCTTGATAAAATATCATGTTCCACAAATTGCATAGCAATTTACTTAGAGATATATATTGGCTTGTTAGATGATTAATTTACTTGATATGTATTATTTAGCTATTTAGTATATATTGATAAAAAATATATTCAAAAATTATATATCGATTTATCCGAAGGTATGTATTGGATCATTATTAAATGCGTATTAAAGAGGCTTGTAGTATGTTCTAAGAAATCAATGAGTATGTATTATGCGGTTGTGTTTACGGATGAATATGATGTTTCGAAACGGTTATATAGTATGTATTGATAAAAAGTATATTCTAAAAATAATAAAAAAAAATATATTTTTTTATTTAACTATAAAACAAATGACTGTTATGCAAGAAGGGTCTTTACTTTTAGGTTTTTTTGAAAATAATATAAAAAAATATAACGAAATAAAAAACCTGCCCATTATTTTTTTATATAGTTTCTGCCCATATAATTTTTGTTCCTCGATTAGTGAGAAAAATCTCTGATTTTTAGGTCGCTTATAATTATTACTTGCGGTCGCGGATGGGTGCGCTCAAAATGGGGAACGCCGCTTCCAATGTACCCGTAGAACACGTGTCCACAATCATGCGGTTGAGCAATATGCCTCGATTGTCGTGCCGCGGTCACTCTGGAGCAGTTCCTCCCACGTGAGGGCGATCTCGTAATTAAAACATTTTACGGCCTGTCTCGTCACAAACTGAAATATGGAATTCTGCTGCTACAAATACCCGGCCCGAGCTTCTCTCGCTCTCCAGCCACTCCAATCTCTCTATCTCTCTCCCCCCTCCACCTCTCTCTCCTCTTTCGGCGCTGAGGGTTTCGGATATTCGGTTCCAATCTCCGTTTTTCTTTAATTTTTTTAAATCTCGAACGGTAGTGGAATCGGTAGAAACACGCGATCGCATTTATATCGACGGAAGGATCGATCGGGGGTGGCTTCCCGGGGGACGAAGGGATTGTAGGGTCCCGCTGCGGTGGATTTTTGTGGTTATTGATTGATTTGGGTTTTGGTTTGGGGCGGGGTTATGAGGTTGAACGGGGAGATTTCCTATAGGAATGAGGAGGAGAAGGAGGACGAGATGGGTTCGGTTCTGCCGCCCCCACTGCCGCAGCAGAAGCTCGTCGTGGGGTACGCTCTGACGTCGAAGAAGGTCAAGAGCTTCTTGCAGCCGAAGCTGGAAGGTTTGGCTAGGTAAAATCTTTAGCAAAAGAAGAATCATTAGGGAAAGTTTGGTTTTTGTTGGCGTCTTATAGATATTGGTGTGATCCAGCTGTCCGTCTGATATGATCGCTTATACATCTAATGTTATGTCTTGAGCCGTAGTGTATGCAAAATTGGATTTTTAATTAATATGTAATACTAGGAAGCCAATTTTTCTTTTTCCGTAGGTAAACCTTTTTGTTTGTTTTTGTTTTGTTTCCCACTCAAAGCTCCTTGAAATGGTAACCCTAAGATTGTAACTTGCTTGAAAAATTTCCTTTTTCAACATGTCTTCTTATCTTTTAGTCTTTTTTGAGAGTTTTTCCTCTGTTGTTGCAAGATCAAATCTATTTACATCTCCGGAATTAGTTTTGTATTTATTTGAACGGAAAATATAATTTGATTCAATCTATATAAGAATCATAGCATTCTCACATGCTTGATACATAGAACACCTTAAATTGAACAGCTTTTGCTCACTTTATATGTTGAAACTAAGTTGCTTACTGTTCATGACACCTGCTCAATTTGTTTTCACGGTTCAGAAGTAACGCAGTTTGTATCAAATATCAAATACTTCCGCATGAAGGAAAGGGGAAATTTCCTTGAAGTCGATATGAAGTGGTGGGTTTATGTAAGCTATTCGTTTAAGTGAGAGCAGCAACCCTTGATTTGAGCTGCTTGCACTTTGCCTTTGTCCTTGACAATAGCTCCTTGTAATGTTCTATGTTGACTCTGGGTGGAAGGGTATATTTATGAATTGATGGCGACAACTTGCCAGTTGTTTATGTTTGGAATGAATTCCTCTGTGTCTCGAATATTGGGTTTTTTGAATTGGAATATCCTGTTCTATATACAACATCGGTTTCAGGACATCGATATAGTTTAAAAATCATTATTTAATTCTGTAGTCCATGAGGGAAAAAGTATTATAATGACCTACTGCATGATGCACCATTAGATAAAGTACTGTAGCCTTTTGTTTTATGGATGCTAATATTTTCAATCAACTGGCTCATGTTTCTCTGTAATGCTTGGAAATTAGTTCAGGTTTCAACAATTTGCATAGGCTTATAGGATCTTGATAAACAGTCTTATGCATTTCATGGTTTAAAGGCTTTATTCTGATCATTCTGTATCATGCAGAACACCTTTTTTTATTATTTATTGCACTACTGCTTCAAACATATTCTATTATGTTTTGTATGACATATATTTTTGTATGTAGTCTTTTTATTAAATAATTTCCAATGTCTTGAGATTTTCTATACAACGGTGATAATTCTCTCATGATAGTTTTGATGTTCTTAATGTTCCTTTACTTTTATTTGTTTGTTTCTGCTTTCTTATTTTTTAACTGAATCTTGCCCAAGTTAATATCTTCTAGCATAGGCTGGACAATATGAAACTCTTGAAAGAATCAAAAAACTTGAGTTGGTATTGAATAAAAAGTAATTTATTTGCTCAAGCATTGCGGATGGGTTCTAGAACTCTTTTGCAATATCGATTACTTCATGGACAGTGTCTCATGTATGACAAGAATTTGCTGATCTATATATTTTATACCTACCGATGCTATTTTGCTTTTCTTCCTAATATGCTTGCACAATCCAATTTTATATTCTAAAGTTTACTAATTTTGGCCTCATATTTTGTGGAAATACCTTGGTTTCAGATCTAGTAATTCTTTCTATCTGCTTGCACATTATAAAAATTATACCTGAACTCCCCCCTCTGGAGACGAAAGCAGAAAAAGAGATTCTTGAAAAAATAATTCATGGTTTCTTTCTATGCAAACTTTGAGCTATCAGAGTGTCTGCTATTCAGTTAGATGTGTCACATTTTGTAGGGCGAATGTTTGATCCAGTAGTTCCAAGCCTCATTTAATGAAATTTAGTTGTTGTAATCTGAAGTCTAAGTTGTCTTGTTTGCATTGTGTTGTTTCTTCTATTTATATATTCTAGTTGAGTAGCAAAAACTATGTCAGTTTTGAAGTGGCTATAAAATTATAAATTCAGCGGAACTCCTTGCTTGCTTTCTTGGGCCCTAAATACCTTCTGGACTTAAATATTGGATGACCCTCCCAACTTAGTTTTTAGCCAATTCTTTTTAAATACATATATTTTCACAAATTTATCACTTATTTTTGTATGGTTTTTAGAGTGAAGTTTTTTTTTTTTTTGGGGGGGGTGGGGGGGGGGGGGGGGGGGGGGGGTGGGGTGGGGTGGGGGTGGGGGGTGGGGTAAGAATTGAATATATGCTCAGTATACTGGTTAGTCCTTTTTTCTTTTGCTTCTTGGATACGATGTGATAATTTTGTCAAAGTTACACCTTGAGCTGACTTTTCTAAGTATGCCCTCTAAAATGTGGTGCAGGAAGAAGGGGATTTTATTTGTTGCAATTGACCCAAGTAGGCCTCTTTCAGAGCAAGGTCCTTTTGATATTGTTCTACACAAGGTCAGCCATTGTTGCCTATTTTCAAACTTTAGGTGGTCTCACGGATTAAAAAGGAGTTATTTGTCTAGGAATAATTGTACATCTCAGTTATTTTTAGATTGTTTGACAATTGTTGAATTGGGCTGCCTGCAGTTTTCGTAAGCTAACAATTCAGTTCTTCTGTATAATACATGGGTATATTGAAGAAATCAATTTACTAATATTTAACAAAAATATTTAGACCATTGCTGACTGGCAAGCTTTGTTCTTTCAATGTTTTCTCCAGTTGACTGGAAAAGAATGGCAACAAATTCTGGAGGTCGGTAAACTCTTAATCACCCTAAATAAAATGCTTCATCTTTTTTAGGGTTTTTTATTTTTCAAAAAAAATTAAAATATCTGTTCCTATTCTGGTATCTGATGTGTTGTTTCTGCGTTATGTCATAATAGTGCTGCCAATTTGAATGGATGATCAAATATGAACTAACACTGACTGGTACACAGAGAAGTCTGTTAGAGTTAAAAACTTATTTTTGTCTGGAATAATTTGCAGAGAGCATTCTCTTTCCTGCGTTATGAATCATGATCAGATAGTTAAAAGTTGAAGCTTCAAGAATTCCGACATCTGAGGGTTGTACCTTCTGTGACCGGCTAATCTTAGCCTCTGATACATATGCTAGGTGATTTCAGGTGTTGCTAATTATAGTTGTATTAAATGTTGATTGCAAAGATAGTGTTCTCCGGTGGTTGATTGTATTTTGTTGTCTGTGAAATTAATTTTCTCAGACACTATCTTATTGACCATAATTTTCTCAGACACTATCTTATTGACTGTCATAGTTGTAGCATTTTATGGAATTAAAGTTGAATCAAGAGTTAACTATTCCAATTTTAAGCAGACATCGGATCTTTTATGCAATATCTGTCTGCTGTAATATGAATTTTTGATATGTCAAGTTGGTTCTTGCACATGTGTGTAATCTTGTAAACTTCATGTGTAAGTTATCCTTGAAGTTGCAATTAAAATCTCTGATACTGAAACTGTTATATTTGCTTATTTACAAAATATCAGAAATACATATTAATTCATTGTATGCAATGGTTTCAGCATTTATCTATAATTTTTCTTCGTATAATTTATAATTTAATCATCTGGAACTTGGTACTGTTTTACTTTCCGAGTCTGATTTTTGAGTGAATATACTGGCTGCCCAAAACTTTTCTTTGAAAGGAACAATTCTGTAGCAATAATCCAAACTCAGGTATTTTTTTTCTTTCCAAAAGGTAAAACAAAATTTTTGAGAAATTCAATAAACCAGGTGATTAAAACTAAATTATATGATTTTTTAAAATTAAAATTCTTGTGTGGTTCCTAATTACCTTTTCTGGTTAGCTCTTTCGTTACATTTTCGCCTCATTTGTGCCTGCTCGCAGACTAAATATTCCCTATTTTCAAGCATATGCGGTGTCTCCACCTAGTAAAGAGCCTAAATTTTCATCTGCATGTACACATGATGTGCTTTCTGTCTGTCTATTATGCAAATGCACGTGGAAGAACAAGCATAGAAGCACAGCAACAGAAAGGAAAGCTGTTAATAGTAGCCAAACATTAATCTGTGAATGTGTAAATTATTTCTGGTCGAAGATTAAATTTTTGGGATGGTTTTGCTGAACAATTGGCCACTTATATGTGCTTCACTAATTGAAGAATATAAGAGCAATAAACAGAATATTTTGACTTCATATGTTGCTTGCTGTGCTAGGGAAAATAAGTTGATTTGATACAAAGGTTAGTAGTGCACATTATACTGTTGCAATAGAATCAGTTGAGTGTTTGAAAAAGGTGGGGGGGGCTAGTGCTTGGCATTCATTTGGTACTCTTTGTTGGGGGGGGCTAGTGCTTGGCATTCATTGGATCCAAGTCCTGTTGGCCGTTTACTACTCCTTCTAGAGTATGTATTAGTGGATAAGGTCTGCTGTAGCATACATGAATTTTTTTTCCTGTTCTATGTTAATGAGGATATTCTATTCTGGTGCTAAGAGAGAGGTTGCATTTCTTGTATGATCCATATGATTTTGGAAATGTGTTCTAAACTTCAGATTTTTTTTTCTATTATTGTATTTGCATAGAGGATGGATATTGATGTCCAGATATTTATTTCTATCTTGTACCTTTTATGCTTAAGTTATCAGGTATTGTATTCCCTTCTAAATTTTCTTGTTGAGCTCAGCTTCATATTCATTTTTGGCTCAATCCTTTTGTTGCTATGCAACGTGCACTTAATATGTTAAGTAATTTAACAATTAGATGTCTGAATAGTGATACTTTTAGATATATTTGCATGTGTTTTTTATGAAGTTCTTATGCTTGATTTTCTTTTAATCTTTTAATACAGGGTGGTAGGCATGGTCTTTAATTACCCCAAAAAAACACAGACGTTGTTAATTATGCCATATTTGATTATCCTGTTTTGCTGATATAAGTTCTTAAAAAGCAATCAAACTCTTTTTGCTTGGTCAAAAGAATGATTGACTGGTGCTATATTGATATTTAAGATTATCAAGCTTCTAATGAAAGCACTAATAAGCAACTGTTGTCTATGGTCCACAACATTTGACGAAATGTTCTTTGTTGAATCTGAAGTACACTTCAATAGTTCAATTAGGTTGAACCTGCATAAAACTCCTAGGCCAGTTTCTTCTTTGATGAATACCCTGATTTGTTAGTTCTTTCTTATTTAATTTATATGCCTCACTCTAAATTGACTATATATGCTGCTTATGTCTTGGAATCACTGTTCATGTCTTTAATATTTATTTACCTTGATCCTTTATTCTTGAAGGATTATGGCAGAAAACATCCAGAAGTGACTGTGCTCGACCCACCGGATGCCATACAACACTTGCGCAATCGGCAATCAATGCTTGAGGGTGTGGCCGATTTGAATCTATCAGACTGCCATGGTAATTCTTTAAGTTGCTTCCCTGCAAGAACTTGTTATTATTGTTCTTTAAATGATTTGATATAGTGAATGGAGTAATGGATACTTACAAGTGAGGCTGTTGGGTACACTAAAGAACGATGCACAAGACCGTTTATCTTTCTCGAGAAGCCAATTGAAATGGTAAATGACAGGGTTGACCTATGGCACAATGGAATTTCTTATTTGTTCATTGATGGCCCATTATTTACAAGTTTATCAACCTATCAGGCCAGATACCATAATTGTGCATATAGTAAGCTGAATGTTACCTTCAGCAACCATTGACCATCTCTCACCTTCTAAAAGGTTATGCATTTAGTGGTTTTTTTTCAAAGCTGACAATGATAACTTTTAGTATTTCTATTGTGATCCCTCATCCTTGATAGGATCACACTGCAATGGGTTGTTTGTTGTGATTTTCACTATCTTGAAAGCTATCTATATTCAGTTTCCGATTGTATCATCACTGTGCAATTGAATCTTTGCAGGTAAAGTTGGTGTTCCTAGGCAAGTGGTAATTACAAAAGACCCCTCATCAATCCTAGATGCAGTTACCAGGGCTGGATTAACACTACCTTTAGGTAAATCTGCTGTTAAGTATTTCTTATTTTTATTGCTGTCCCATATATGCAAAGCACACTAAACTGATGCTGAACCAAAGGAGGCCCTGGCAAGCACCAGTTGGCCTATAACCAATTTCAGATTATTACGGTCTGAGCTCAGATACAAGTCTGGGGATCCTCATTGCTTATTCTAGTTTGTAGAAATTTTCCCAAGATCCAGCGGCATGCCCTTGATTTTGAAAAGCTGATCTTGTTATGACCAAAGGTTCTGCCTGGTTTCATTCATTTAATGAGGACTTCATTGTATTAGAACAGCACTAGGTTGTGTTCTACCAATAGTATTAGCATGTAGGTCTCAGTTTTCATTTTTCAAAGAAACTTTTAGGAACATCGGGAACATAAAGCTGAACTTGTTTGGCGCTATATCATTGCTAACCACAAATCTTGAACTCTATTTTGCTTTCAGTTTCTATTCAATTTGGTTTATATGACTATCAACCCTGAGCTGGTTCAGTGTTTCATGCTTTGTCTGGCCTATGTGCTTTGTAGCTTTGCTACTTTCACATGCATGCTATGCTCATATATTGGACTCTTACCTAATGTGGATAATTTCTGACTGGTCTTGTAGTGTACTAGAATGTAGAAATATATTTTTCCCCATCTTGTAAAAATTATGCATTTGTCATTCCAGCTATAATGCTGGTGATATGGCAGGGCTTTTTTGGTATAAGTGTTGCACACTCGTACATCCATGTGGTTTGGCCAAATATTAATTTCCTTTAGTTTTTAGGTCAAGTGATAGGTCCTGTCTTCTGTTCTCAGTATGAAACTCCTTTTTAGTTTAAAAGATACTTATTTTTGCTTGAGAAAAGGTAAAGATGCCATATTTAACAAATGTAAGGATTTTCATGAAACTAATGAGTTTTATTTTTATATTTTTTACTACCTTATAAAAAATTGGCATTTGTAATTTTTTAGTTTAAACACATGCATCATATGTTGAATTTCTTCCATAAATAATAAATCAGCAGGATTTAGTGTTGTTTAACTGACTTGTGTAGGATTCAAGTATTCACTAAATTTATAAAATTTAATGGTACTGAGTTTGGAGGAGCTGCGAGCTAGATGTCTGGTTGTTAATTTAAATATGTGAAACCTGTTAGAATATTTGTTTGCCCTTGTTTCTTTTGCAGTTGCCAAGCCATTGGTAGTTGATGGAAGTGCAAAATCACATGAACTTTCTCTTGCTTATGATCGATTCTCCTTGTCAAAGCTTGATCCTCCCTTGGTTTTACAGGAATTTGTCAATCATGGTAGGTAGTTATTACTGTCACATGACATAATTTGCTTAGCTAAGTTTATTTATATATTTGCAGCTGATTTCCTTCTCCAATCATAGGTGGTGTTCTCTTTAAGGTCTATATTGTTGGGGAAACAATAAAAGTCGTGCGGCGATTTTCCCTTCCTGATGTTAATAAATGCAACCTATTAAACAATGCTGGTGTCTTTCGATTTCCGAGGGTTTCTTGTGCTGCAGCCTCTGCAGATGATGCTGACCTGGACCCTGCTGTTGCTGGTAAAGCCTCTAACATGCTTTTGAAGTTTTTGATCTCTTAAATTGTTTTACAATCATCAAACTTGGGACAAGTATATCCTGCTGCAAATTGAGAAGATTCTTGCTTTTTTATTCCTGACATGGAACAGAACTTCCTCCTCGACCGTTGCTTGAGAGGCTTGCTAGGGAGCTCCATCGTAGACTGGTACAATAGTCTCTTATATTTTTGCACAACTCAACTTCTCATTTATTTATTTACATATTTATGCCTTCCTTCATCCATTCATTTGCACTTGTTATGTGATACATAGGGCCTTCGGTTATTCAACATAGATATGATCAGGGAGCATGAGACAAGGGACCGATTTTATGTCATTGATATCAACTATTTTCCTGGCAAGTGAAACCTACTTAATTGTCTAATAAGCATATCCTTTCTATATTATTCCATTTCCTCTGAATAATGTTCATATATGTTTGGATTACATGGCTTTTCCCCCCTCAAATCAGATAGCTATGCTATAGGAGCATTAAGTATTTCCAGGAATAATTGTATTTTGATCCATATATGTTTGGACAAAACCTGTGAATATGCATGGATTAAGATTTCTTTTTATAGAATTCTCTGATTATTATTTTTTAGTTATGCAAATATAATATTATTGAAATTGCATATTATCACTGGAATTGAAAGTTTGTAAGTGAACATTTTTTCAGCATTAGTATGGTTTCAAGTTAATTGTCCAGAGGGGGGCACATAAGTTTCCCACAATTTTTAGATGCATGATTAATTTGTTTATTTACATTCCCATAAATTTGACTGTGTAGTTGGCTTTTCAGAAATTTAAATTTGCTGAATTATCTAGATTGTTCATTTCAGTGTTTACCAACATAAAAGTTCATGGTAGGAGCTAGTGAACGACTTCATTTTCAGGCAGACTTTGTTCCCTTGATTTTGTTGAATGTAGATTTCCGTAAGGGTACACAAATTGTTACATTGAAAGAAAGCATTAGAATATCCTTTACAAAATGATCATGGTTGTTGTAGAGGTGTACAAAATCTAAACTTGACATCCCAAAAGCTCTTGTAATTTGGGGAAGAGGATCTCCTCCTGTTAGGATAACTTTTCCCGACTAAGACTCAAGATCTACGGGTTCCCTCAAGCAGTGGTGCATACAAGAAGGCGGAGATCTTGTTGGTTTAGGTAATATTCAGATTTTAGACCGTAGGGGTAGTTGGATTGTTTTCTAGTAGGGAACAGTTTTTATACAAAAAATTGCTGGATATAAAGAAGCTATTTAGGTTCGGTGGGAATTGTGAGTTACTGTGAGGTACTCACCAGAATGCTAAGAGCCAGAGATATTTGAGGCCTGAATTTTATGTGGAAGTGGATTTTGAAGAGAAACTAAACTTCACAAAGAAAATGAAGGGAGAAAATAAACTATTCTGAGATTTTGGTTAGGGATGGCAATTTTTGAACCAACTTGCTTATGCGATGTGAACCAAACCCGCCTAACCCGATCCATCGGGTTTGCTTTTTGGGTATGGGTCAGCCAATCACAAAGGGCTAGCAGGTCTGGTTGGGTTCAGGTCAGGGCCCCTCAATCCATCAAGTTACAGAGGGGGTTATATGATATATGTTTTTAAAAAATATTCATATTTATATTGATATTTGTGTATATTGTAGAAAGTTTTGTAATATATGAGCTATTGGATGGATTCAATGACTTAGAATTAAAACGAGAGATGAGTTATAGTATAAATGGTCTAGAAGCTATTAATCCATAGTCTAGCTATTTAATATAAAGCCCAAAACTAAGGGGCTTGGGACTTGAAGGGGTTAGCTGGTTGGTTGCAGGTTGGATCCGGGTCAAACATTCTTGCCCTGCTGGCAGGCCTTATATGTGAGGCAAACCTGACCTGACCCACTGATTGCCATCCCTCATTTTGTTTCAACAGTTAAGTTGAAAATTGTGTGGAAGATTCAGTCCCTTAAATTGTATCTTCTTATAAGATAGCAACCCTTATACCCCATTCTATGTCTTTTAAGGTTCTTATCCTAATGAGACAATAAGCAGTCTCAAACCCTTATCCTCCTTGTAAGCTTCTTCTAAATGACCACATTGCTTTATCTTCACTTTATAGACTCCTGAAATTTGATTTGTTGCTTTCTCCTGACTAGATTATTCTTTAAAAAAATCAAAAGAGACTTGTATAATGTTAAAAGAATTCACGTACGTTCTTAACTCATCTTATGATTTGTATATCCCCCACACTGTCATGATAATTTTTGACCAAGTTTCCTCTGGAGGGCAATTGGTAGATTTTATCATTGTGTGATGTATGTGATGTGCAAAATTTGGGCCAATGAATGCTAAATTAAAGGCTTGGTTTTCATCTCAGAAATTTCAATTGGAAATATTGGTATTTTCAAATGGAAATAGGTTCCATCAAGGGAAAACATTAGCAATTGGAATAAGCACGGGCATGTGGTCAATATCATAATAAATTAGTTAGAAAACAAAGATTATGTGATCAGTTGCCCAGCAGATTTAACATGCTGTATTCAACAATCTTGTCTGGTGATTTTTAAAGTTTTATTTGAGTAATTAATGGTGCTTGGCCGAGTGGGCTTGAAAGCAGCAGAAGTTGTTGGAGTGAGAGCAAGATATTGGAGAAGCTGTGACACCCGTTATCAGATTTTGTCAGGTGCTTTTGATGATTTCTCATTTCAAATTTGTACATCGAGTCAATTTCTTCTACAGACAATAAATGAGGCTTAGTATCAAAACCAGCATGTAAGCTTTATGAAGTTTCAGCTCCCATGCTCAGCTACCCATTCTGATGTGGCACTTGCAGAATGGTCAGACTGCATCTGTGCTCCACCTGGCCCAATGTATCGAACCAATCTTGAACTGCCACAGGGAACTGTGCAACTGAGCGCATGGTGGACTAAGGAAGGGTTGCTTGACACCTTTTTACATTATAAATCAGTGCTTTAACTTTTATGAATCTCATGATGGTCACCAGAGATGCCTTTTGTGGTCTAATAATGATATAATTCATAATTGCTCCCTTTACTGCCAAAATTATTAGCAATACACATTTGTCATCTATATGTATATACAATTATATATCCAGCACCTCAAATCTGTTCTGCTTCATTTTCTTTTTCTTTTGCCTTTTCCTATTCTTTTCCTTTTTCCTTTTTTTGGTAAGCTGTCCTGCTCTTCTTTGGTTGCTTTTAGTGGAAGCTGCGATAAACAAGATGTTGCCCATGCAGCATGTTTAAAATGACATGAAAAACTAGTCCTAATAATTGAACATAGTTGCATGATGGCTGTTTTGTTTCTAATGTAGACTCCTGATTTCTGCAGGATATAGCAAAATGCCAGGATACGAACACATTTTCACCGACTTCCTTCTAAGCCTGGTGCAAAGCAAGCATAAAAGGCGATAAACAGCTAAAGCTGCTGCTGGTGAAATGTTCTTTGATCTGCAAACATCAGGTGGTTGTTCTGATTCTCCAACATGCCCTCTAAATCGTCCGCATGTACATAGCTGGTATGGGGCATGTGAAACTGGATACTGACAAATGGTCGAGACAGTGGGTCTTGATCAGCAAAGATGCTCCTCACCTCCCACAATTGCCAACTGACGTTGTTACATGCCCTTCCAAAGGCTTTCACCATTAATGTATGCAAGCTCTCTGGTAGCAAGCTCTCCTTTTGTCCGTTGGCTGTATTTTTCTGTTAATTTTCTTCAAATCCAAGTTCAGAGGAGAAAATTTGTGAATGGAATCACTGAAAATTAGATTCCTTCTACTAATGTCATGCAAGTATTAAGCAAAATTTAGATGGTTGACTTTAAACTTTGGGTGGAAAAATCATTGAGGTTGCCAGTTAGTCTCGATCCCTCATAATTAAGTCAATGAGCTCAGAGTAGAGCAGCGAGTATGGTCCTTGGTGTATTTTTCAAACTGCAACCTATTGCTCGAGTTACCACCGAGTTTTGAGAGCATTTCGATGGCCTGGCTTCCACTCATTCCCAGAAGGAAGCATGACAATGGACAACAAAAAAGCCGGGGAAAATGTCAGACGGAAGTTAATTATTCAGAGATGGATTTCCTTACGGTCTTCGGTTGTAATAGTAGCTGAATCTGTTTTACTGATGATTTAGAAAAGCTGTGTTTGGCTTGGGAATTAGAAAACATGGATCAGGATCACTTTATGGCTATTAGAATACTTTTCCCAGAACTATGCCTGTTTTTCATCTAAGACTTTCTGAAATGACCGGGCTCGAGTGTACATCAGCTAGCGTGGGCTTCTAGAACTGTAACTTGCTGCTTGTGTAGATTGTTGAGGTGTATTAGAAACCTCAATTTAAGTCCCAACATTTCGTGAAGCAATTTGGTTCTTATGCTTCCCCTCATTCTCCGCAGGGAAGCATGCTTTCTAGAGAAACAAAGAAGCTGGTGAAATAGCTAGATCGATTATATACAAAACAAGCAACAAAAACACAAGCCTTCTCAATGCAGAGATCAGACAAAGCATTCCAAAAACAAACCACACCGGAGAGCGAGACCACATGGGATTAAAAGGAAGGATTCTCCTCGGTAACAACACCGCTCTCTTAGGCTCCTCTCATAATGGCAGAATGTCTAGGTTGTTGGCCTCGAGACTGCATTTGGTTCAGGAACAAAGCAGAACAAAGCAGGAATAAGCACTGTTTTTCCTGCCAAACAGATGTGAAGGAACAGCGACGGAGGATGAATAGTCGTATACCTATTCTTTGTAGACCTACGAATCCCATTGGGCCCAGAAATGAGACGTTGGAAGAATTTTTGGTCTTCCCATTCCTCTCCTACATATTCCAAAATGGAAAAGGATTTCCGAGAGTTATTACATGGATCTGCAAGAGAATACCCGCCCTCTATCGCTGTTCCTTCAGATCAGTTTGGCAGGAATAACTGTGCTTACTCTTGCTTGGCTCCTGAACCAAATGCAGTCGACTGTAAGGGAGAGATTGAGTAATTCTCAGCTCTGGGTTGGACTCCTTTCAATGCGCCATAGACAGAACTCAGTGGAAACCAATCAACATTCTCTAACTACGATAAGGAGCATGATACAAGCAGGGTATGGATGATTGCAGTCCCAATCAAATTAATAACATAACGAGAACTTTGTTATACGGGCATAACAACAAACACCTCTCAGACATAGCATCAAGCAACACTGGATAAAGGAGACAGAGAAGGGAATCCATCCCTCCATCCATCCTTTAAGAGGCCGAAGGAGCAGGGGAGAGTCCTCCAGCATCCTGCGGCGGCTGGGGGAGGGGCTGGTCATCGGTGACGAGAGTCCAGTCGGGGGGGAGCGGGGGAAGGGGAGGGTAGATGGTAGGGCCCTTGCGGCGGACGTCCCAGGGCTGCGTCTTCTTCGGCCGCGTCTTCATGTGGTGTGCCGTCGCCTTCTTCTTCGGCCGCGACGAGCACTCCACCACCAGCCCACCGTTTCCTCCGGCGCCACCCAAACTCGGAGGCGATGGCCGCCACGGCCTCGGTTTGGAGACGGCGATGGTGGTGGTCGCGAGCATCCCTGAAATCGACGCCATCGTGGCTCTTCTCTCTTCTTACTCCAAATCTATCAGAGGATAACGGGGATGTGTCTGAGGATGGAACGGGTGGCCGAATAATGGGCTCTCTAGTTCTGGTGCACCCGTTCCAGACTTTGGGTTTATCTGGTGTCAACTAACAAGATTGAGTGATTTTTTTTTCAGTAAAAGAGAAATTACGCACACCATGATAGAATCATGAGAATCATTTATTGAAGCCTTGGCTTATTAGACATATTTTACACAAAAAAATCATTAGATATATTTGTATCTTATATATTACTCATTCAATAATGCTAGTAGTATTATCATAATGCAATAATGCAACCAAAAAATATGGTAATAATGCTAAAGAATTAATTAAATAAGGCAATGATGCTGTTGACAAACATGGCAGTGATATTTTTGATTGCATATCTATGAAGATAAAGAAAATAAAGATCATGGTATTACATTGCAAGCTTCATTCAATCACATAAGATCCCATCCTAAGCCATTCAGACCATCATCCACACACAAAACGGCAGCCAACGATGGCACTGCACATCGTGCTTTTTGTAGAGATCCGGTGCATAAGAACCATTAGCACCAGTACACTCCAAGATCCTTTAAGGATAAAGCATGTATGCGACATAGATATGATATATGGTCGATCTAGGATAGATTGAGCATATGGGCACCACATATGTCATTGCATGATTGCAGATCAAGCATGTCAGAACCAATGGGACGGGAATCTAGAAGAATATGATGCAAATCAAAGGTAAATAGAAGAAAATCAAGGTAGGATTTAGGAAAAATTAGAGATTAATGATAGATCTAGGATACACTAATTGGGATAGATTTGGAGCAGTTTAGATGCTACCTTAGTCAAATGCCGAGGAGAGGCTCCAAATTGGTGGAAAAAGTTCTACTTTGAGTGAGATAAAGGTATTGTTATGGTTTATAATCTAGCTTTGACGTTAGGATTTAGGGTTTTAGCCCTAAAACCAAGGAGCAAGATATCAAGTGCCAGCCGGGCATATAGATTTAGAGGAGTGAAAAAATATTATTTGAGAAGAAAGGATGGATGAGTAGGATGATCAAATGAGAAGGACAAAAAAAAAAAAGCTTGTGAGGAGAGTAGGGAAGAACAAGAGCTCAGGAAATGAAAGCAAACCTCGGTTGTTGGTAAAGCTCTACCTATAGAGATGATGATTAGAGTGGCAAGAGAGTTGAGGATTATAGCTAGAGGAGCTTGAGTAGGTAAAGTTTCCATAGAAGGTAGGAGATGACCTAATGCTTACCCTTGCAATTGAAATTCACTTGGAGGTTGTTTGATTGTCTGAGCTTTAGATTTTGAGGGAAAAAGATGGAGATGTTTTGTTGCCTATAATTGGGCTAGATGTAGGCAACCAAAATGCATTCTAAGGCTCTTTTGTTGCATCCAGAAATATAGTACAAAAAGACATTATCTCGAGACGTAGGCTCTAGATGGAGCCTTAAAGGTCATAATCATCTCCTATTCTCTCCAATAATCACTAGATAATAATATTACTATGATTGCAAAGGGTAAAATAGATAACAATATTACTATGATTGCAAAGTGTAAAATATTATTATGATATTATCATAGTTGTTATTATAATTTGTTAGAACAAATTAATAATTAGCATCATAATATCATATAATAATATAATAACAATATAGTATAATATAATTATTGTATAAATATATAAAATATAATAATTATTATAGTAATATGATATTAATTATTTTAATATATTATAATATCAATACTAATTAATAATTAACAAGACATTATGATAATTGTATGCGTTGACATAACATTATAATATTCATTATCCTATAATTTTTTATATGTCATATTACATTATGCTATATTATGTCATTTATATTATAAGAAAATGTTGCATGATACTATATTATCCTGCATGTTTATTATATAACATTACATTACATTATATTGTATTATACTATCCTAATATTATGTTATACATTTTGTTATAATAATTTTGTATTATACTATGTTATATTATATTTTATCTTATAACATAATGTAATATTATAAGATAACATTGAATTGTAACTTATTGCATCATTATTATATGGTATTACTATAATATTATGCCATATAATATAATATAATATACTCTAATATACCTTTTTACAATTATTTATGATATAATATTATAATAATTATATAGTGTGACAATTTTATAATGATATAATAACATCAATGAGGGTAATATTGTCACTGCAAGTTATCACACTCATTTCAAATTAAGCAACCGAACACAAAAATTGTAGATAAAGCCTTTAGATGCAAGATTGCATCTAAAGTAATAGAAGCTTGCAAATATAAATACAAAATTATAATTATTGTACTTAGAAATGTAGTCGTCTAGAAATGCAGGCAATCAATCAACAGCTCTATAGAGCACTATTTGCCAAGCTGTTATGGAGATTGAAACCAGAGAAGAGCGAGCTTTGGATAGAAATACTGATATGGATGCACAAAGAAAAAAAAAAGAAATGAGATCTCCTGTCTCGAAAAAAATACTTTAAGTCTTCAAATAGGTCCGGTCGAACACAAACAAGTAATTCAGGTCTACCGGCTGGGAACCGGGAAGGCAACCAAAAATACCCTAAAACTGCTGTCGGCTATCCATCAAATGCCCTTTTTAAGTTACAAAGTTGCGGGCGAGCATGTTATCGCCTAAATAATTAGGGCACCCTCGTTCGGGCCAATACATAAGGACCGGGAGCGGAAGGGTTTCAGAGTCCTCTCTTCGTTCCGCCGAGAACAGAGAACAACAGTCGAATACCTCTCGCTCTCTCTCTTGTTCCCTCCACTGCCAGAAAATGGTGAAAGATCGATTCCTCCCACTCGCTTCTCCCTTCTCCTCTCTTTGCCCCTTGTTTTCTTTCCATTTTTTAGTGTTTCTATCATATGTTTCTTCCTAAAGTACTCCTTTAATCTTCTCTTCTTCTCTGTTTATTCGTTTTGTATTGGTTTTTTATATGCATCGTCGCTTCTCTTGGTACATTAGATTTATATACTTTGTTCTAACCCTTCATTGTTTCATTCTCTTTAGGCCACCGAAGTCGTGAATCCAAAGGCGTATCCTTTGGCCGACGCTCAACTGACGATAACAATATTGGATCTCGTCCAGCAGGCGGCCAACTACAAGCAGCTCAAGAAGGGAGCTAATGAAGGTAACCAATCTCGCTCATCAATATTTTCCTTTGCTTCTGTTTCTCTTTTTGTTGCTTTTCTATTAAAAAGTTTGGTTTTTGATGCAACAAAAAGCAAAAAGTCTGGATTTTTAATGCATTAAAAAGAAAAGAATTTTGATTTTGTGTGTTTTATGGCTACTAATAGTTATTGTTTAGTGTCTGTATTTGGATTTTGATTCTTTGATTGTACAGCGACGAAGACTCTGAACAGGGGCATCTCCGAGTTTGTTGTGATGGCGGCGGATACAGAGCCACTCGAAATTCTTCTCCATCTTCCCCTGCTTGCAGAGGATAAGGTATATGTTTTCTCCGATACCTTATTAATTGAATATTTTTGTTGTCGCTGCCGCTGTTATTGTTAATTCTGGGCTGTATGCGGCAGTTGAGATGGCTACTAAAAAGGCACAAACACTGGTGACAGCCTAAATTTTTATAAGATAACTAAGTTTCCGACCTCCAAATAACTTCGAGTGGTTGGTAGTGAAAAGGCTCCTGGTTTGGTGTTTTCTCTATGGAAGACCCCCATGACAGCTGTTTATATGTAGAAAAAAAGGTTCATCAAGTATTCACTCGTGAACCAGAATAATCAATTTTGGAAGCCTCACAATATTTTCACTAGTTACTCCACCATCCTCTTTTTGATGATCTTGGCCTTCTGTAACATATTTTTGTGGGGCTCAGATTTTCAGGGAGCACAGGTGAGGACTCCAACAAATTGCATAATTAGGCATGCATAAGATCGTTAGATCCTGCATAATATGTTGGGACTGTACTTATTTTTAGTCCATTCCACAATTGTACTTGTAACAGTTAGAAGTGAAATACATAGTCTCCATTATACTGATTGAACACATTTTCAAGTGAATCTGTTTCATAAAACTTGATGGTTGGGAGTGCAAAGAGAGCAATCTGTTGGTTGAGTTGATTTATGTGAGATGAAAAGCATCATAATTCGATGGCGAGTTTGGAGCAGTATAGAATTACATGGTCAAAAGCTTTCAAAGAGAGAGCATGATTTGTCTACAAATAGATGGTACACCCAACCTTTTTGGCACACAATCTTTTGAAGCAATTTCTGTAGTATCCACTTAGTACTTAGATGACATCAGCAAACATATCCAAGAGTCTGCGTTATGATTGTATTAGTATTTGTGTGTAGGCTTAAATAAATTTCACAGGTATCACACATGATACTTGTTCGATTTTGGTGTTGACAGTTACAATTACTCTGTAAATCCAGATTATAAGCTCTGTAGATCTGGAGTCACCTATACAATCTGAATTGGCTTGGCTGATTATATATGTTCATGAAGTTTGGAGGATTCAGCAGGTTATTGGTGTATGATTACTTTCTTGTCCTTACATCTAATACCGCATGTTCTTAGCAAGTTCACCTTGGACACTAAGTGGCTCTCCACATAACTTAGCTATTTTAAAGCATGTTCATTTCGTATTTACATGACAAATTTATGAAAATTAATAGCAGGCATGCTAGATATGCAGTTGGTTCAGAGGTGGTTGTAAATTTTCATATAATGATTTCAATCATCTAAAAAAAAATCAATAGCTTCAAGATATTTTAAAACTTGAACTTGTGATCAAAATAATGTTGATAAATGCTAGAAATCACCAATGTACTTGATGGATAGATTACTCAATGATTGGGCACAGGTGACATGCTTATTTAGTTTGTATTGATGCCAGTTGAAGAGGTGTTTTCATAATTGAACAGTAAATGAAAATGGATACCTCTATTGTGTCGTGTAGCATTTTTTCCATGTTTGTATTGGGGTTTTGAACAATGAGTCTCAAAAATATTAGCGAGGATGTTATTAATGTATGCATTTTTAAGTGGAAGCCAGCTTAGAAGTGAGCTAGCCTGTGTGTAGAATTGGTGTTATACAAAATCTTAAATTCCTATTTTGCTGCATTTTCTCACTTAAAATCTGGCTGTCTGAAATAGCACCTAAATTTGTTAGGTATGCCTTATCATATGCTATTATTTCCTTTTTTTCCTGCTGATTGTGAGTTGGGCATCTATTTAACAAAAGTTGCTCGTGTGAGTCCTTAGCAATCATTCTCGTGTCTATTATAGAACAGATCTCTCGTAACACCAGTGACTACGGGCCAAGCAAGTTATTCTACTCTGCTGTCTTGTCTTATCCGTTGTTTTGTAGTATCTCCAACCATCATGCCAAGGCACATCAGCAGTTACTTGCTACAAGCTTTGTAGCTCATTCTATTATGTGTAGTTGTTAATGTGTCAGATGAAAATTGAAATGCATAGTTTCATTTTATGTGGAACTGCAATTTTATAAATCAGTAGCCTGACAGTATCAGCCATGAACTTTGTCTTTACAAAAATATTCTGCTATGATAACTAAATTACCTCATTTTCATCATGCCAGAATGTGCCCTACGTGTTTGTACCTTCCAAACAGGCACTTGGCCGAGCTTGTGGAGTTACCAGGCCTGTGATTGCTTGCTCGGTGACTAGCAATGAAGGAAGCCAGTTGAAATCCCAGATACAACAACTCAAGGTGAGTTTCTAATTATATCCTCATATTTAAGTTTTAATATTTCTCGGTGATATTTGTTTAGTGATCAATTACCTTGATGATATTGCAGGATGCCATCGAGAAGCTTCTCATCTAAATGTCAGAACCTTCGGCATGATAGGCCTCCTAAGAACTTAACCATCTGGAGGCTTGGACTGATTACAGTGTCATGTTTCTAGAGAAGTGTTGTTTGGTTCCCGATGTTTTGCATATCTTGGGTGTAAAATATCACCTTTATTTTGAGAAAGATGGGATAGAACTACCGTATTACTGGAACTCTTGTTAATTGTAGTGGATAGGAATTTGGAGAGAAATTTCTGCTAGCTGTATCGTCCGGTACAGGGCTTCCCTAAATATTTGATTATATATTTTTCTAGTTTATTGTCATTTTGTAGCTCTGGTTGTCGCCTATCCACTTCATGGGTAAGGTTTAATATGCATATTATTCAGGCTTTTTTGGATCATTTGGTCAGTGAAATGTTTGGATGCTGCGAACTGTTAATGCTAAAGAGAAGGCTTGCATCAGGGATAAAAACACACTGGCAGGTTGATTCATGCAGCAGAATATTGGGGTCATGCTGTCATTAGGTATTTCTTGCTATCTGCCAAGTTTTAGATGTCAGGTTCATGCATCCAACAGCGGTTTGAACTCTGCTTAAATAGACTATCTGGAGGTTTTTTTCTTCTATTTTGTTAATAACCTGAACTGTTGAAATAGACTGAGCCGTCCCTAGTCGACGTAGGGTAAGTTCAGCAATTCTTGCACCGTTGCTTTAACCAGCTCCCGATTCATTTTAATGATTTTTTTTTTTGATGAGGCCCCTGTATTTTAAATTGGCTTAGCAGCCTGCAGACTGAATTAAAGATGACAACCGAATTACTCTGGCCTTTACAGCAGTGCCTAACCAGACCCAGATGAACTTACGGTTCCAGGAATAAATTGCATCATTTGTTGATTCTTTTAATGAAAATAAATGTGAATCTTCCGAGCGACAAACCACACCATCAATCACGCATCAACACAAGCACAAGAACTTGCCCCCAGTCATAATAAATCTAGCCTATGAAACTGTTAATGCCGACAAACTAGTTCAGATATGCATGAGAAACATTTGAGTCATTTCTTTTTCTTTCACAAAAATTTTTACAATAACAAACCAGTTTGGTAATCTTTAGCAACCTAATTGAACTGCTGCCTCCTCCTGGGAAATAGCAATTGTAGTTAGAAACATCTTAAAATGGATGATCTTGAATTTGAGCCCAGATCTATATTTGCCGTATGCTTCAATGAACTGCAACAGAAATAGTTACATTTAGTTACAAGATGTTACTATTTCCTTGCACAACTATTATATATAGCAAGAAAGGAATTACCCTTTAAGGTTTAAAGGATATTGGAATTATTTTCTAAGATGAATCACTAAAGAAGGAAATAATCCTTTCACATACATGTGCCCATAAACATCACCGTTTCTGTGATTCTGACAAAGCTGTTAAATGAAGAATATACATAAACTGCAGATCGTCTAAGAAATGCATTGACAAGAAAGTATGGGTAAACATAAACATAATGCCGACATAATAATCTATGTTGTAATGGCTTCATGAAACTTTGATACGTGACTGGCTCTGATCCAAAAGACAATAATCCAGGGTGGCAAGGTGTCCTTTGATTCAAGCTGACCAATCATACAATCAACAACAACAAAAAAAAAAGACAGAATAGTTGTAGCAATACATATGCATCTGACTGTAGAACATGTTAGCCATCTAGGATATCAAGTGTCTGATGCATGGTCTGCTGTGCCGGTACCGGCATGGGTCGATACGGCCCGCGTCGTGCCATGCCGGGCTTGTACCGACACAATAGAGGAGGCAGAGGAGAGGGCAAACAGGAGAGAGGAAAAGAGAGAGAGAAGGGAGAGCGAGGGAGGAAAAGAGGAGGGCCGGCGGAGGCAGGAGAATGGCCAATGACCCGAGCAGGAGGTGGAGGAAGGCTTCGTGGTCGAAAAACAGATTGGGTCTCCTGTTTCGTTCGAAATAAGGATCCAGCCTCTTTTTTTATTTCGCGATTTTTATATAAAGTCGGCAACTCGGAGAACGTCCTCTACGCGGCTCGCCGGCCTCCGCCGGCCGACCTTCATCTCTCTCTCTCTCTCTCCCCCCTTCCTCTCCTTCTCCCTCCCTCCCTCCCCCGCTCTCTCTCTTTTCCTCTCTTTCCTTCTTTTTTCCCTCCGACAACGGGTTTCGTTTCTGTTGCCAGAACTGTCCCGGTTCGCCGCCGGGACGACTCGATACGACCAGAACCATTTGGTTCGGGACGGTTCCGCCGACCTTGATCGGATATTTCTCTTTTTCTTTCCTTCTCAAATTAAACTATCTTTAACAATTTGTTATACAAATCCATATAACAATAGGTATTTCTAGACCGGTCAAACAGGAAGAGATGAAATATCAGCCTAAATGCCTAGGAGTCAAAACAAATGCTTATGCCTGATATGCTTGTGCCTCTATGCATATTGATGCTCCCTTCAGTTTATTCTTATCAAGCTTCATTCCATCTATTGGTTGACTAAGCTAAGAAGAGGCAGTAATTTCCATATACCAATATAAGCATGTGGATATTTTTCCCTTATCAATATATTGCTCTTCTGATGTTCAGTAGTTCAGAAACAAATACAAACTTCCACATAAGGTGAGAAGACTGAAGATATTACCATTTCATTCATTAGGTAGTTGATTTTGAGATTGTGAGAAGAAGTGCTTGGCTTTGCATGCAACCTCTGCTTCCAGTATTGCTTCTAACATGATATCAGATCCTTTAGCTTCATCTGATATTACATGAACAAAAAGGGTTCCTTAGAAGAGACGGTTAAATGCACTTGCACACATGAGAGGCCATAAAGTGCACTCTTAGGAAAAAGAATAATGCACATTTAATACATCTAGAAATTAGATATGCCAACAACAATTGAAACACCAAGCCTACATGAATACCAATCAAGTGCAAAGTACGAAGGCATTCTTCAAGGTAAATTTATATCTGACAGAAGCCAGAAAACAATAAGCTAATATCAAGTATGGAACCAGAAAGTGAAATGAGCAGTCAGTTTGATACACTAGAACATCTAAATAGAAAGTTTTCTATAATTAACGAAGACCAGAATAAATTATAACAGGAGTCTGCTTCATTTATAAAGTGTAATTTATCAGCAAGGGTACAGCAGACCAGAACAAACCCTGCTCATTTATGCTAAAATGTTCACAATCATGGAAGAGCATAAGTGAGCACATCATATGGAACAAACCAAGCAAAATAATCTCAATGAACGTACCAAGATCCCCACAACTGATATTCCGAAAGTGGTACATATTTAACATGCCTCCAAAATAACAAACAATCATCCAATTATTTGCTGAATAGAGGAAGGGACCAGGTATCATATGTATGAGATACAGGAGGCTTTGTACCAGTGGAACCAAACTTCGGTCTGCTAGGTATGACAGAGGTTTAGTTCTCCCTGAATAAAATTGATCTCCGCCCTATTCCAACAAAGCAAGTGTTGGGATGGGTGGACACCTTCAATTAGCATCAAAGCAATGAAAATTTACTCAACGACACCTGACTCAATATCTGATACCTAAAGAATCATGCCCTTAAAATTTTGGGAACAAGAAGCAAGTACTCAAAGGTCTTGACTCTGGCGTGCTCACTAACTAGTTCATAAAAATAATAGTTACAAGTACTGTTCCTTCTCCACTACTTTGAACTCAGTTTTACAAATTGTTCTTCGCATACATGATAGTTCATTGCTATTTTTCTATTAAATAAATTGAACTGTTCTTGAGATAATACAAGAATATTCAAAACAGACTTGAAGTTAGGATTTGAGGTGACATAGAGGTCTCTCAAAGAGAGATAAACAACCAGCTGCTTTTGACACGTATAATCAGCTGAAAGCATTTTTGTCGGGAAAACAATTCATACCATGAAATTTCTGGGTGTTAATGACACAGACATAGAATGTGTTTTGTTATTGGAATTAGAGGAGGGGTCAATGCAGTTGTACAAGCTGGCAGCAGCCCAGCTTCGAAATCATACAAAGTGTCCTATTTCAACTAAGTAGGGGGCTTTCTAAAGGTGCTAAGGTGAACAGGACTCAATTTTGTAATTGCATTTTTTTCCCCAACTTGTTTGATTCAATAGGAAGCCATCTAGTAGATCAATTAGTTTTTACTTTTGCTAATTTCTTCAAAAAGTCAGGGTTGTGATAAATTTGGAAGGTCTTAGATGTACAAAATTTCTGCATGACTAATGCCTTTTTTTTTTTTTTACTTTTTTAAATTTTATAGCATGAAAATCAATTCTAGATGAACTACAAAACAAACCAGGCCTTACTGTTGCTCATTTTTTGTCTTTCAGTTAATTGTGTACTTTCTCAATGTTTCCATTTATGGTTTCTATAATTAATATTGCAGCATCACAGATTTCAACAGAAACCCAATTGTTCAAGTCCATTAATCGCATGAAACATTGTATTCTGTTAATGGTTGAAGTGCTAGAATGACATCTTTACCATTACACTTTGGAAGTAGCCCTGCACTCTCGGCAGAGACGGGCAGAATATTTAGATGACCATCGTCAGCATTTAATTTCTCTGCATGTCCACTGCTTGCGGAAGAAGCTGATTTAATAGCTGGGGATTCAGCTAACCTAGCATATGCCATTGCTTGACTTTGCAGAATAGAAGAAACGGCCCTTGAATTAGGATCCTGAAGAGAAGTGGGATGGTTGTTTTGAATTGCATAAAGGCTCTGAATTGTAATGATTTTCTTAAATCAGATGATTTTAAGTACCTCAGGGATTGTCATGGGAGGCTTGCGATCTCCTTCAGGCTTTGCAGCAATGTCATTTCCTGGTGATAGTTCAGAAAAGGCCTTTACAAAGCTATATGATGCAGAGTAACAGAGGGAGAGGCAAAATTCCTAATCAGTTTAACACTTATTATTGCTGCATACCATTGCTTTGTGTGGGCCCCACACCATCCAACCTCCGAGTGAATGGACCTGGATTCATGATTGAAATGCTTCGGATTTCATAACGAATAGCTTCTAATTGAGCAATCGTGTCTTGAAGTTCTTTGTGAACCTAAAAGGTTAAAAAAATATATATTTATACTTGATGATTGTTAGCATATGACAAATTTTCCTTCAAAAAGGAATAAAGTGCAATTATTTCTGCCGAGTTCTGTGTTTGCCCATTGCTCTTCCCTCTTCTCCATATAGAGGACAATGTGTCAAAATATTGAATTAAAGTGATCAGACATATATAGCACTTGGATTCTAAAAATATTAAATAGTTTGGGGTCAAATTTTGCATCTAATTTCGAAAGATTAATAAATTTAACATTCAAAAAAATCCATCAAGCTTATAACTGAGGTAGAAAGTAACATTCTTTAGACTCATAGCTTGAAACTAATTTAACTTAATAGTTGTTTATATTTGAAGCAAGATGTTCAATATATCAAGGAATGACTCTCATCTCTAGATTAAAATTCTACCCACACTGATTGATATATGTAAAAACCAACTGAACTTCTAGCAACTTATCTCAAAGAATAGAAAACAAATAACGAATCTATGGAGCATTTGACCTATTAATAGGCCTTTCAAGTCATAAGCTACAAATACAGATCGGATACAGCTTATTTTCTTTGGTCTTTCACTTTATTACTCATATTGGTGGTGCTGGTGACAGATTATGAACATCATTCTAAGTTCCCAAAAAGCCATATGTTTAAAGGAAGTTGGAACTGAAAGCAGACACAAAATAGCACCTTGTTAGCTTGAGATTGCTGCAGAACAGTTTCCAACTGCCCACGGGCCAACTGAACATACCCTATTGCCCTCCCTGCCAGTTTCCCAGCAGTTCTTGAAATAATAGGAAGATCTTTGGGCCCTAGCCAAATGAAAAGAAACAACAGCACACTAAAAACATTTAACAACTTAGTGATACATGCAGAGCATGGTACACACATAAAAAAAATGATGAAAGATCCAAAGAAATCAGATTATCAAGTCAAATTAAATGCATGCTGTGCAAGAAAGAAAGAATAACTGTTTCATGTGTATGTGTGTGTGTTAGAGAGAGAGAGAGAGAGAGAGAGAGAGAGAGTCCAAGTACCTATGAGAGCAGCAGTGGCTCCAAGTATGAGAAACAGTTCACCATATGAAATTCCAAACATCATATCAAGATAATTAATAGAAAGTCAGAAACCTTCCTGCATTTAAATCGTGAGAGATGAGATAATATATCTCTGATCCATCCACAGAGAATGAACTAATGTGACCATTGCTCTTTAGAAGCCAAGCACAGTAAGAAGACTCCCTATCTAGAAAAATAATAGCGGTGTAAGTTGCATAAATAAACAGTTCATTGATGCAATTTGATAAGAATAAGCAAGTAAATGCCATTTGCACATCTAAAGAGTGTTTTTTTTTTTTTTGAGTGAAAGCATGATAGCATAGACTTGCAGGTGTCTACTTGGTCAGAAAGGTTCCTCCCATTTTGAAACTTTTTATTCAACAAAGAAATTTTGTTCAAAGCCTGGGAGGATAATCTTATCAGTTCGGCATATATAGATATAAAAGCCTTTCATACAGAACAAAAAGTAAAATAAAGAATATTTATGCTTTAAGGCTGATGAACATCATCCAAACTGAAACTAAAATGTTTCAGAAGAAGCCCAATAACCAAAAAATGATTACCATCATAATTTTTATTTAATTCTAGAATTCAGATGTTCAAATCCGCAAGATGCAATTAAGATTAGAAACTGTGCCGTCTCTTGAGAATTTTTGGGATGATTGGAGGAAGAAATTTACATAAAAAAGGGAAGAATGTGAGATGCGGGACATTCTAACAGCAGCAACCATGTGGAGCATTTATCACAAAAGGAACAACAGGATCTCCAATGGGGTTAGTCATAGCGTTGAGGTGGTCAAAGAGTCATAAGTTAGAGCTGATAAGAGAATCAATATGGTGGTCAGCCTCTGAGTGGTTCTCTTCATGGGAAACACCTTCTCTCAACAAGACTCCAGCACCTGAATAATACTCCTAGGATGCTCTTGACCTGAGGAGAGGTGTTTTGTTCTGCTCTTTTGGGCCAATCTCGGCTCACTCAATCAGTTTCTACTATTGTTTTACAGCTCTCTTCTTTTTGTTAGGTGACAGGCTTGTGGTTTGTCTCATTTGGATCTAATCACCTTCATTTCCTTAATGAAAGGTTGGTTTAACCATCATGTACCTCAAAAAGTCTAAAACCTACAAAGCGTATAAGAACCATGGAAGTATGTGACTCAAGTAAAACTAGAAAACGATTCAACAAGGTAATATTTTTTTCTTAACGATTATAGAGGTGCAAATTCAAATTAGCTAATTTTCATCAGTCAATCATGATGAACTTTAATATATCAAAGTTGTTTTTCCACTTTTTTTCTACTATAACAGGAAATTTGTAGTGTATATGAAAGGCAGCACAACGTATTATAAAGTCAAATGGTGGCGCTGCAAGACCATCTTTTCAACTACTGATTTTTCAGAGTATTGTCCGGTCATGCCAAGGCTGTCCAACGACAATTCTTCTACTACAATTAGTCCTACAACAGTAGGAGCTAACTATTGCGCATGCTGTCTTCGCTACAACAATTAGCACGCCAAATTTTCTATGGACAGTTAACAGAAGCAAATTATCAAGCATCTGATGTGCTGATAAGGAACCAATACAACCATCTGTACATCCAATACGACCAACGAACAATATAACCAAATAAACATCGAATTCGATTCAACTTCCATTCAAATCAAATCAAAGCGGCAAAAATGCGGACAAATTCATCAGAGGCAAATTCTGGGATTCCTTTTTCATTTGATTAATACAAGTCTCCAAAACAAGGGCATCTCGATTGGAGAGACCTACCTGAAAGCTAGCTCTTGGGAGGTATGAGAGTTGCCGGAAATCGGCAGACCCAATGTCTGGCGAAGGGGAGAGAGCAACAGGCGGTAGCAGTGGGAAGGGGCTAGGGAGGAGAAGAGAGAGAGAGAGAAAGAAGGGGAGCGAGGGGAGGGGAAGGTAAAAAGAGCCTTCGCTGGTGATTCGTGCATAGGGAATAGGATGTTGCTGTTTTCCAACCGTCTGATTAGACATACGTTAAACTTTTGGCCCTCCTTTTCCATTTCGTTGCAATTGGGCTTTAGTCGGGTTTTGGGCCTACCCAATCATTTGCACGTGTTGTGTCTAAACCTGGCCCTTCACAAAACCTGACCCCCACCCCTGGCCACCGCACGGAGAATTCGATGGCAGTGTGTCGGCAAATAGAGACAGAGAAGATATGGATTTTGTGATCAGGAATCATAACTCTAGACTGATTGTTGTAGGAGAGCGTCACACCTATGACATGACAACCATTAGGACAGAGCTCAGGGCAGCTTGGGAGGGCATCATTTTCGCGAGGCATATTCTGGGAGAGAGAGTAGTGATCGATGGCCGACGGACTTTGCCGATGTGGGACGGCCGGACGGAAGACGGGAAGAGACGATCAGACGAAAGGCAAAGGCTCGAAGCTGTGGAAAATCGAAATGGTCGACTGTCGATGAGTCACAGACTGGGCCAGGCCTTTAAGTTAAGACTATTAAGTTAAGAGTTAGTGAGTCACAGACCGTGCCGGGCCTTAAGACTTGGCTTCCACCCCTTAGCCCGCGGGCTCAAATAGTTTTGCAGATTCAAATCGAATCGGTCGAAACGGATTATAGGATTGAAACTTCAAAATTATCTAAATTTTAAATGGATTGGATTGAATCGGATCGGGTTTGAATTTAATTAATACATACTCAATACAAAAAATAGAATAGATCCAATTTTAGGACCCGACCAGGTTGTATCAGGTTACTGATCAACTCGACCCATTTGCACCCCTAAATGAGAGAGGTCTATTGGACAGATTTTGTAGCCGCTTCTCCACCCTTATGCTATCTTCTTTTTCATTGAATGTGCTGGTTGTATTCATCTTAGAGCAATATGAGTAGCCGTTGTACCAAAAAAAAATTTTTTTTGAGTGGAAGTCGCGAGAGTCTACCGAGATCGTGGGTGATCGATGCCCTCGATCATATCTTCTCCTGGTAATGCATGCATTCAAATATATAACAATTTTATCTTATTCCGTAATTTTGGAGGCAAATAGGCTTCATGCCTAACCTGGAAAATATTTTTAGAAATTTTTATAAAAAGCTGGAGTATTCTTCTCAGTCCTACTGTTGAGAGTACAAATTTTTCGTGGCAGTTAGAGGTTGACGTTGTACCCAAAAAAAAAAAAAGAGATTCTGCTTTCGCGTGCGTTACATATAAAAAATTGTCTCAACGCGCCGCTCTATTCTTCATCCACAACACGCGACCTTCCAGAAGAACATTCCCGGGACAAATTTTTAATTTTCTATATAAAATATAATCCGAGCTCAATGTATTATTTATTTATTTATTTTTTTTAATTTTTATACAAATAGCTGCTCATCCTATTCTAACGTAGAAACAACTAATAAAATTAGAGACTACAGCCTGACTCAAGATACGAAAGAGAAGCCTTTAGAATGCGAACCAGTCTGCAGCCCAAAACTCTCATCCAATTCAACACGAGCGGTCCGTCACCGAAAGGGTAATTTGAGCGTCTAGAAAGTCCGTGCATGAAGCTTCTCCTCCGCTAATCCGAAATTCCATCACCGCCTGGCGTCTTCAATCCCATCCAGAAGCCAGTACCATCACCTCGACCTGTCTCCATCGTTGACTTTTTGCCTCACCGGCGAGTGACCGTAACTACCCAAAGTCCTTGGATCGCGCTGGACCCATCGAGGGCCAAATGACCAAAATGCTATTCAGCTGATCTAAAAATACGACAAATACTCGGACACAGTCAGAGAAGATCAAGGGATATAATTGTCATTATGGGAGCAAACGATAAGGCCCTATCCCCTCGTCTCCCTCCCCGCCTCAGAGAAGATCTAACGCCCGCGTTTCTTTAAATCCACCCCACACCGGTTCCCTTCGAAGAGGCCTAGGTTTGGGGGGTTGGTTGTTCCTTAATCGGAATCCATGACCACGGTGGAGGGCATCAGCGGCGGCGATCCGAAGCGGCGTGTATGCTTCTCTCTGGCGGCCTACGCCAAGGCGGTGATCGACCACCTCCGGGCGTCGGGCGTCGCGGTCGATGTCGGGCTGGACGATTACGAGATCGCCGCGATCGAGGCGACGTACGGCTTTGCTTTCCCCCCCGATCTCCGATCCATTCTTCGGGAGGGGCTTCCCGTCGGGAGCGGCTTCCCGAACTGGCGCTACGCCTCGCCGCAGCAGCTCGAGATCCTCCTCCGTCTCCCCGTCTCCGGCCTCCTCCACGACGTCTCCCGCAAGGGCTTCTGGTGCGCCGCCTGGGGCTCCAAGCCCATTGCCGGCGGAGATGAGTCGGCGGCAGCGGCGAGGGGGATCCTGGAGAGGGCCCCGGCCCTCGTCCCGATTTATCGGCATTTTTACATCCCGTCGGTCCCTAATCTCGCCGGTAATCCGGTGTTCTATGTTCGGGGCTGCGATGTGCGGTGCGCCGGGTTCGATCTCGCCGATTTTTTTCAGCGCGAAGAGGGCCAGTTCCGGCGCAAAGGAGGAGCGCCGCCGCCGCCGGCGTGGGCGGCGAGGGAGGCTAGGCGGGTGGAGGTCTGGACGGAGCTGGCGGCGGATAGGGACACGTGTCGGGGAGGGAAGAGCCTGGAGGGATGGCTGGGGGAGATGGGGTGGCGGCTGAGGGAAGCGGGGTGGGGGGAGGAGGAGGTGAGGGAGATGCTGATGATGGAATCGGACGGCAAGGAGGACGGGGGAAGGGGGGATCGGACGGTGGTGAGGGACCGGGAAGGCCTAATCTGGCATTTGCGGCTGCTGTCGCTGGCGCTTCTCCAGGCCGGGTGGAGCGCAGAAGACGTGGCCGATTCGATGAATGGGTTGACGACAACCGCCGGAAGGTGACGTGTTAGATGGACCCCTTCCGCAACGAGATTTCCATGCAGTAATAATTAAATAGTTCCGACATTTTTTTTAAAAAAAATAGTTTCTTCACAAATTCTGCAGATAAAAAAAGAAATAGAGGCAAACGGAGCATTTATTTAGCTCGTGATGAATATATATTTTTTTTATTTAATTTTTTTTAGTTATATCATTTAATTGATTCCAATGAAATAAAATCCTTGACCGCTGGGGTGACGCGTTGATGATATGATGGACGTGGAGGGATTTACGGGCGAGATCGTCCGGGGATTAGACGCCTGGGGAGGTTGGGAGGCGCGCCTGAAAAGAGTGTGATAAAAGAGTCTGACCGTGACGTCGGAAGGGCCGTGCAAGCGGCCGGGCTACATCCTTATTTGAGCCGGCTTTTTTTTTTTTTTTTTTTTTTTTTTTTTTTTTGTTGAGCTTTAGATCGAGCTTAGGCTAATTTTTTTTTTATAAAAACTGGCACGTGCCCAATTCAAGCCCATACTCGAGCTTAACCTAAGCCTAATTGGGCCAGCCTGAAGGGACATGATGTTATACACTGTCCATCTATGCCAGAGCACGGCCTAAGCTCTGGCTCGAGCTTGGCATCCAGATATATAGATACAAATCTCCATTTTAAATAGGGTCCAAATAGATATAAATCATAAGTTATCGTGGTGAAACTAGTCAATATAAAAGGCTGTTGAAATCAAAGTAAAGCTTAACAATCTATAAAGGACTATTTAAACAATAACAACAATATCATTCCAATAATCAGAACCTAATAAAGCCATCATAACTACCTTAAACATTGAACCTTGTGGACTTTTGTCCACTATAAGATAAATTGCAAACACTTAATATTACTTTTCTTACAGCTACAGATATTAAAGAACATACATTTTAACAAACATGACATTAGAGGAAGAAACCATCAACCATGATCACTACAACTATAAGTCCATAACCATGATCAAACCATAAATATATGATCAATGTGTATTGAGCAAATTGACAATTTGCATGGACAAAACAAATTAAAAAGCATTTGCATGGGCATGTTATCAAGGCAATAGCTAAACAAAATATTTTCAGCAAATATTTTTCCTCTATCTTCATTCATCCATCGTCGTCATTACCTACATTTTGAATAAAGTAATAATTAGAAAATGAAGAAAGTTAAATATGAAAAATGGATAAAAAAATTATAATGATGATTACTAAATATCTATGTTTGATATTTCCATATTCATTGCTAGGCCCACTCTTGGGTGCCAATATCTGCATTCGACTTTAAAAAAAATGGAGCAACTTGTAACTATTACTATATATATCAATCATAAATCTTTCAAATATAAACACAATAAGAAAATAAATAATATTACATAAATATAAAATATTTATATACCTTCCTCATATTCTTCACGAAGCCAATCCTGAGTACAAATCAAGGAATCTATAGTAGATGGTTTAAAGAACTTTGATATTGATCCACAACTTTACTACCAGTGCTAAATGCCGACTTAGATGAAACGATGGAGACTAAAATAGCTAGAATATTTCGAGCCATTCTTGATAGTATAGGATAGGCTATTGCATTGCTCTTCCAGTATGCTAAGATATCAAATTCTTTATACCCTAAATAAGGAAGCACATCATCATCCAAATAACTATCTAGCTCAGATCTTTTTGGGCGTTTCAAAGAACTTTGACTTCTAAACAAATTTTTGTAATCCAAGTTAAGAGAAGAAACTTGACTTGTATCACTTTGTGCATGAAAAATTAGCTCACTTGAACTCTTAGAGGGATGCACTCTTGCTGCATCTGCATACTCATAATAAAATTTATAAAGGCAAGCATGAACATATCAATCTTTTTCTTGCCCTTGGATGTTATTCTAGCCATTCAGTAGTTTTTCACAACTACTGTGATGCCATAGTGCTAGAAAGATACGTATATCTCCTTGGTCCCTAAGAAATCAGATGCTAAGGAACCGTCTCATTACAAACCAATCAAATTATGTTCTACTTTGTATAAAATTGTTGCTAAGATTATTGCCAATTGTTTGAAGCCACTCTTGCCCTCTATAATTAGCCTAGAATACGATGCTTTTATTTGCGGAAGATGCATCTTGGATAACATTCTTATTACTTAGAAATTTCTGCATGATTTGGTGAAGTCATCGGTAAGATAGAGCCTTACGACTATCAAGCTGGATATGGAATGTGCCTATGGCCAAATTCGTTGGGATTTATTGATCTATGTCCTTCAGTTGGGCTTTTATGATACTTGGATTATGTGGATTTACGGGCGTGTTCTAAATTCCTCCATTGCTATTTTAGTTAATTATACTCCTACAGAGTTCTTTTAGTTATATATAGGGTTTCACTAAGATTGTCTTCTATCTCCCTATTTGTTTATCATTTTTGCTGATGTTCTTTCCTAAATGTTGAGGGTAGCTATGAATAACCATATTATGTCTCTGTTTCAGCCAAAGGTCGACTCTTGCTCGATATTGCACATGCTCTATATTGACAATTGTCTTCTGTTGGCCCATGACGCCATCAATAATGCAGAAAGCCTGAGAAATAATTATGGAGGAGTATTGTCGGGCTTCTAGATAGAGAGTGAATCTTTAGAAATCTACAATTTGGTTCAGCCCCAAAATTAATCTTCAATGGAAGCATCTGATCTAGGAGACTTTGAATATCATTGAGAAGGATGGTCAATAGCACTAATTGGGGGTTTTCATCTCAAGGAGGAGATCAACACAATTGGAGTGTATCCCTTTAGAGCAGAGTACCTGTGACGAACTTGAGGGTTGGAAATCCAGATCCATTTTTATGATTGGAGGAATCACTCTCGTTTAGTCGATGCTCTGCGCAATCCTAGTGTATCTCATTTCAAATACCATCATTCCAAAACTAGCTATCCCCATGCTAGAGCAGATGATCAGCTTATTATCACGGGAGAAGATCTACTAAATTTTACCAGAAGAAAACTTGGAAATCCCATCTTTAGTGAGCAATCAAACTTTAATTGCCAAGTATGCCGCTAAGTTCATGATGGAGCCTGATAATATGTGGTACTCATTGATGAGATCGAAGTATGGCTCTTGGGGTACTCTTTCTACTTTAGTTCCTGCCCGCAACAACTCGCCCATGTGGAAAGCTATATGCTCTTATGCCTAGGTTGTGTTGGCCTACATTTGGTGGACTTTGGGTGATGGTCATTCTATAAGAGTGTTGAGTGATCTATAGTTATTCTTCACTCCTTTTCGTTGCATGCCTACTACTATCAATGTGGAGTTGCTCAAGGATATCTTTGTTAGGGACCTTTAGATAGAAAGCCAGAGGGCTTGGGATACCTCCACCAAATCTTGACTCTTTGATGATAGCCTTACTAATAGATTGCTAGCCACTTCCATCCTTGCCTTTGATACATGTGATAGGTTGGTTAGTTTCCTTTATCATTTTCTAAAGCTAAATTTGGGGACTTTTACAAGCCCTACCTATTTGGAGATAGTGCCAGAATTTGGAAGATGGGTGTTCAACTTAAAGTAGCCTTGTTTCTGTGGAAGGTGATCAGGCAACAGATTCCATGTAACTCTATTTTGGTGAGAAGGGGGATTGATCTAGCCCTCTTTTGTGATATTTGCCTGGAGACTGAGGAGACTATAGCATATGTGCTCTTCTAGTGCCCTAGGGTAATAGGTGTTTGAACTTATATTAGACATACCTCTTCCATTTACCACTTTTGTTGAGTTGTTTCTAGAGTTCTTGAAGAATGGATCTCAGAGAGACAATATGAGGAAGCTGGTCCTTGAGGCAGCTTACATTGTTTACTATAGGTGGTCGAGCAACATAGGAGTTGCGATTGGAGTGTCTGCAATAAACAATAAAATTTGGACTTCTTGCAGGTAGGTTTTGTGTGCTTTCAAAGGATCTTCTTTACATGAGAGACCCCACTCTCTAGATACTTTAAGATAAACTCCAACGGCAGTGTATCAGTGGAAGGCAGCATTGGTGGATATGGGTTTGTGATTAGAGGTTCAAGCTGATCCTTTGAGATGGCTTGGGGATGCCATCTATATGATACCACCATTTTCATTGCCGAATTAAGAGAGGCATGGGAAGAGATCAAGTACATGACTAGGGTCCTCCGGGCTAATCACATTGTCTTGGAGGAAGATTTTAGTTGTGTGGTGAGGTAGATGAGGATACACAATAGGGCTATGAGTGCCCAAGTAGGGATCACAATTTTTTTTTCTTCAGCTAACACGTTACACTTGTTAAAGTGTTGGGTTTGGATATAATTTCTAAATAAGGAGGGGTGAAAAGGTGGTAGGAGGATTGATTTATTGTTGATGTCTCCAAATTAATAGTTGATTGTTCTATTAGAGTTGCAAATAAGTTAGGTTGGACTATAGTACCTTGACTGACCTGCTTTCACATTAGAGTCTTGATTTTGAACCTAGACCTACCAATTAGCTGATCGAGTTTTGTCAAGTTTATGAAAAGAATTTTAGACCCAACAGATCATTCAAGTCAGATTGGTTGGTTTCAAGTATGGCCCGGGTCCAACATGAAATATTCAAATTCAAGTCAGGTCAGGGTTGTAGTTCGAATCAAGTGCTTAGCTATTCTTTTATAGCTATAAAATAAATATTAAAATTAAATATAAAATCACTAAAAGTATAAATAAAGTAAAGGGAGCAAAACTTAAACATGAATTGTCATTCAAAAGTTTTAAATTCTAGGTAATTGATCATTCTTAAGTTTATAAACTATGATTTAAATATATATTGAAATATTTAAGGGCATTATAAATAAAAATTCACCAAATATATAATAAAATATGAATACCTAAACAAAATTAAGTGAAAATAGTTGAGAGAAGACATAGTTGTTCAGATAAAAAAGAGAAAGTAGTTTAAATGAGAGATTATTCAACGATATTTAGAATAATGGAGAAGGAGTTTTATATGATTCAGATTTCTATGTTTGAACCAATTGGGTTTCGGTTGGGTTGTGCCCCTTTTTGAAAAATATATGGGCTAGGTCGGGTCAGATTTATTGAGAAATACAAAATCCAGGCCTAGACTTTAGATTGAGTCAAATTTTTAAGCCCGACCCAACCTACGAGTCTTCAAATATGGATCGGGTTGGGTCTAATTGTGTTGAAATCGGGTTGAATCATTGGTTGACTTGACCGATATGCGGCCTATATTTAATGCTACACCAATACTTTCAAGAGATGCAAAGGCAAAACAATGTTTTGATCTTGTTTTTGAGAAAAAGGAAAACAAAGATCCTAACAACTCAAATTCAAATTCTGAATTTAAGCATAGCACCCAACCACCACTAACAATTAAACACCAATATCGACAATCATGAATGATCTCTGATTAGCAAGCTGAAGATATTGATACAAAGAGAAGGGCCGCATTGTCACTATGAGTGTTGTCACCACAAGCTGCAAGGCCAAAGAGAGAGATATGGTAGGGTACAACCTACGATATGAGAAATCACCGTATTATGATGCATCACTACAAATACATTCAAGCACCAGTTATGAGAATTTACTACTGCCATAATAAATCTAGTAGTAATGAAAAAATTGACAAATCAGATTGTATAACCACACTAGAAAAGGGAGGTCGAGAGGGGTAGAATTAGAGCCCAAGAGAATGGACAGTATCAGACACCTCAACAGAACACGAGGCCTGGTGCTAACTAGGAAAGGAGTGACTTCGTGCAAGTAAACCAAGTGAGGTTACATCCAATTAAGATCCTCACTAAAGATCTCGATGAACCAACGACATTAGAGAAAGGGGGAGGAAGATAAGAAGGGAAAAAAAGGAAAAGGAGGAGAGAAAGAACTAGAGCAGAGGAAGAGAAGAGGGAGAAGAGATCAGGAGGCAAGGGGCTCTCTGACCATAGAGAGTTGGGGAGTTCAAGGAGGCTAGTGGCGGAAGTTAGGGCTAGGGCTTCTCTCAGGGGATCAAGAGTAAGATTAAAACACGATGTTAGGAATAACATATTTGTTAAGTAAACAATGTTATTAAACACGGCATTAATAAAAAAATGAAAATATTTTTTTTAATGAGTCCCCCAAATATTCGGAATCTTATCAAATTTGCAAACTTTAAAATAAAAGTTGCATCAACTATCTTCAGTCGATCTCGACATTTCGGTGAAATCATTATGATGCAATGATAACTGATCAATAACCCGACAACATACGATGTTGCATTATGTTACATTAATGCGCTGGCAGTTTATTACTATATTATTAATTGTTTATCAGAGATATAATTTGGAAATATCTAGTTTACCTTTAAGTTGAAATCTACTAAGATATCAATAGATTACAGTTGCTTAGCAAATATAGTAAGCAACACTTTAGAAAATATTATCTTATATGCTTATGGCCTTTGCTAATTTCGCACTGAACTTTTAGAAGCCGTGATCCTCGAGGTGAAGGCCATGGTAATCTACAGAATATATGTATATATAAATGAAACTGCAATTATAGCTTGTTATGTAGAATTATGATCGAAACAGGAAATATAGCAAGGTTTCGCTACGTTTTTATCATGATAAATCCGCATCTCAGGTTTCCAAGAGCGAATCCAGCTAGCCGGTCAAAAAATGTACTACTTTAACTACACGAGGATTTTGTGCTCTAGGTTGCCAATTTTGCTATTGTGCACAGATACCAGTCGAAATTTGGTCTGCCAAGGGCCATTATAAATAGCCTAGGCCAGGCATGTCCTTGAATCGTCCCCCTTCGCCTCTTCCTATAGATCCCAAGCTTTCTCTGCTTTTCGTGTGCATCATGCCCGGGAGAACCGGCCATGGCCGGCGAAAGATTGAGATTAAGAGGATCGAAGAAGAGCAAACTCGGCAAGTGACTTTCTCGAAACGTCGAAGTGGCTTGTTCAAGAAGGCTAGCGAGATTGGCACCCTCTGCGGTGCTCAGGTTGGGATCCTGGTGTACTCACCAGGAGGAAGGCCCTACTCGTTCGGCCACCCAGGGTTCATGGAGGTCTCTGATCGATTCCTCCCGTGCGTCCCCACGCCGACCCGTCCCGCCCCTCCTCCGGCCAACGTGCTCGCTCCCCAGCTGAGCAAGCACTACTTGGACATCGTAAAAGGACTGGAGGCCGCGCAGGCCAAGGGTGCGGTGCTTAAGGAGAGATTTGGCGTGGTTCCGGAGCTGAAGGCGAGGGCCTACGAGTCTGATCCTGAAGGCCTCCGCTTGGACGAGCTTCAAGACGCGGTCAAGCGATTGGAGTCGCTTCAGCTGCGGGTGTATTCGAGGGTTTCTACGATCCTGAATCATGAAGCTTCTGCGTCGAGGGCTGCTTTGGCTGTCCAGCCGTTGAATATGATCAACCCTTATGCGACCAATGAACCCCACGCTCATCCAGGTGGTGGGTTCATGGGGAACAACGGCCTTGCTCCCGGTGGGTTCATGGGGAGCAATGGCTTCATGGGGAACGATGGCCATGCTCCTGCTGGGTTCATGGGGAACGATGGTCATGCTCCTGCTGGGTTCATTGAGTGAGGTTCTCACAAAAAATATTTGATAGTAATAATAGTAGTACCACCAATAATAATATATAATATAAAACTAATATCACAATATCACAATAAGAGAAGTGGCTCTCGTTGGGGCATTTGCCTTTTGTATCTTCTTGTTGTCGCAGAGGTCTCATCGTCTCCTTCAAAAATCTGTACTTCTGGCTCTTTATATATATATATATATATATTCAGTGCTGTTCTTTGACATGCACTTGAAAGATGATCTGTACCCCAAAAAAAAAAAAAAAATCAGCAGCTGAATAAAAGCTTATTGGTGGTATAATCCTGTTTGATTATCTTGTTATTCTTTTATTTTGTTATGTCTAGTATTGATGCGACAAAGCTGTGATTGGGTTATTGATTTGGAAGATGGACCATCAAAATATCAAGTGCTACTTCTACACAGCACAAACAGTCACCCCTTTCTCTTGATGCCCTTTCTTTTGATAAAAAGGGCATATAGAACTAATATATTCATTTGAAACTTGATTTGAGCAGTGCTAACCATATATTTAGAATGGTATCGAACATAGCTACAATCGATCCTAATAGATCATGAATTCATCAACGTGAATTTAGATGAGCTATGTATGCATGCAGTTAACGCTTAGTAGTTGGAATCTTTTATTTAGGATAACATAGTTGTTTCAAAATTTTTCACGAAATCCCAAATCAATATTCATTTTCAGAGTATTTCCTTATTAAAAGTGTTTCTAAGATATTCATTTTTCCATGCTTTCTCTTATCCGCTGCAAATTCTGGCAATTAATCTTGAAATACCTCACTTTTAATATTGGAATTCCAGAATGAATACTGAAATCTGCGATCCCCAGGCATCCCGGCAATATCCTTTTTTCTAATACCTGTGGTTGTACCTATACTAGGATGGTATAATTCGTCTACTTCAAAAAAAAAAAGAAAAAAGCTTTATCTTAGTTGCTTTTAAAAAAAAAGTAATGCATTCACGAAATTTTATAAATAAATAGAATAATAGTAGCGTCTGGATTTTTTTGTGCCATTATATATTATAAAATAATTCACATGAGAGCAATTATACTGTACATTACAAATGTTACTCGATCAGTGCGACCTTTTCTTTTGCCCCTTTTTGGATTGACACTACACAGGCTGCCATCTCTTTTCCTGGGCACCGCATAAATTATTAGCACAAATAGAAAAAGGAAATCTCCTCATGTAAAATAATTCTGAATATTGAATGTTGCAACTGTTGATTTAAAGACCTTCTACTACTAAAGATTGCAATGCGATGAAAAAATAGTAAGTTTGTAATAGTGTTCATGAAACGTGCATTGGATCACCATTAGATCACACAATGGCGGCCCCACCGATATTTACAGTTTGGATCTTTGGCTACCAATTTTGCGGCCACGTAGAGTAACCCATCAGGATTAAGCTCGACGTGCAATCAAATCATTAAATGCATGCGATCTATCTTTTTTTCCAATAAATTCTTCCGCCTCCATCCCATCTTTCCTTGCGGACGTATCATGGCGGAGAGGAAGTTCAGGGGGCGCCAGAAGATCGAGATCAAGAAGATAGAGAAGAAGGCTGCTCGAGATGTGGCATTCTCGAAGCGCAGAGCTGGGATGTTCAGCAAGGCGAGCGAGCTCGCGACCCTCTGCGGGGTGGACGTCGGGGTGGTGGCGTTCTCTCCTGCCGGCCGGCCGTACACGTTCGGATATCCGGATGCCAACGTGGTGTTCGACCGCTTTCTCGGGATAGTCCGAGCGGGAGGAGGCTCCGGCGGCCCCGCGGGCACGACGGCGAGCCATCAGGCCGACATACTCCGCCAGCTGAGCCAGCGCTGCTCGCAGATGATGGACCTTCTGAGTGCGGGAAGAGAGAAGAGAGCCGTCCTGGAAGAGCGGCTCAACAGTGAGAGCGAAGATCCGGAGGACCGGGCGTGGCCGGAGGACCTCGAGGGGCTTGGGCTCGAGCGGCTTGCCAGGATGGTTAGGGGCTTCGAGGAGCAGAGGGCGAAAGCTCGCTTGAGGGTGCTTCAGATCCAGGAGCAAGGGGGGTCATCTGCGGGGCCTTCAGCCATGGCTGTCATTCCGATGCGCGCCGCTGGTTTTGGTGCGCCCGGGGGCTCTGGCCCGTGGATCAACTGATTAACCGATGGTGCTTTCATCAGCGACTCCAATAAGTGATGTGGTTGTATAAACCATACCACCCATGCATTCAAAATCTTTGAACTCCAAATAAGATCTGTCGGAATATCTGCATGCAATGATTTAATTATGTTAATGGGCGTTCTATTTGAAATTAATCTTTTAGCTTTTTTAGTCGAGGATAATAGATCTTGGCATGTCAAAGCTGGCCCACAGGTTGAAATTCCTAGGCTTTGTTATCAAAAAGAATTTTTTAAAAAAAATATCGTGTACGATGTGCATTATTTATCGAATAGAGCATTTGATGAATTCCATCATCATGCTACACTTGTCTACAATATGTTCAAATACGAATATTCATTTTGTTTACTTTTTTTGATATTCTCATATTTACCTTAATTAATGTGAATTGGAAGGTGGTAGATAAATGATCCAATCGAGAAAAAAAAATAGAAAAATGAACAAAAAATTAATGAAAATAGGATTTAAATCTTCTTTTCTTCTATTGATTAATAATAAATTGAGATATATATAATCTCTATTTATAAAAGTGAGGTCTGTTTTTGCACAACTCGGGTTGGATTTCTTTTCTAGCTCAAACAAAATTCATTTTTTCCAAAATAAACATGACCAAAGGAAATAATCACAAAAAACTAAAATCTTATAACAAGTAGTGCATCGGTTCAAAAGAAATTATGCTTTGATTGACCCGTTTTGGGATATAAATGATGGATTTTGACGTTGATTGTTTGGTACATTGCACCCTTAATTTACAAGATGGTGCCATGTTATAGATCTCATAAAATTATCCCCTTTTTTTTAAAAAAAAATATAATCTCAATTGGGTCTCATAAAACCAAGTTATGACATCCAGAAGTTTGGCATATGAATTGGCTTTCTAATATATGATCTCACTCTTGGATCCTATCCAGCCTAGAGCTGATCAAATGATAGGCAAAGCCAGGCTCGGCTCGGGCCCTATAGTAGTTATAGGCTTGATGTTTATGCCCAAGCCAGGTCTGGACATCGGGCCTCTATTTTTTGTCCAGGCTTAGCTCAATCACGAAAGGTCAATACCAAGCCCACCCAATATACTCGATAATGATAATATTCATTACCCCATAGTATAAGATTTTATTATCATAATATTTAATATAATTGATATTAAAGCCTTTTTTTGCCCAGGCCCATCCCAGAGCCTATCTTTAGTGTTCAAGCCCACCAAATTTCGAGCTGGGTTGAACGGGCCTGACGATCCATAATTAATTCTAGTTCAGCTCTACCATGGTAGCCGAAGTGCTCGACATCAAGCGTGTTGATCCTTTTGGATCAATAAGTTATATGTGTATTAAAAAATTTTTAAAAAGAGTGTTGTGTAATGAGATTCACTAAAGATTGGCTTAAAGAAGTTTATATTATTATTTTTTTATTGAAAACAAATATATATTATTGAACGTGCAGTTGGGCACCAAAGGATGACTGAATTTTATATTTTAATTTATAGTATTCATTATAGGGTGGTGGAATAGAGGGTTAGTCTTGGTGTAATGATAAGACTGCTTTAGTGTGATCTAAATGTTTTGGGTTCAAAATCCGGAAATAGCCTTTCTATATACAAGGGTAAGGCTACATACATCTAACCTTTTCTAGAATCAACATGCAATATATTATTATTCAGATGATATCCCTACACATTTATTTTCTAGCATGTGCATCTATACTCGAGGGAAAGGGAGGGAAGGAGAGAGGGAGAGATTGGTGCAATGTATGGTGGTAAACAGAATTAACCAAAAAAATTGCTCCATCGATTAGGAATGTCTATGCACCTGTTGTCTTGATCTAAATGAAAGAAAAGGAACAAAATATTATACAGATGAATGGTTTAACTATGGTGAATTGCGTTGATCACCTCTTGAATCTTGCTACTTTAGATAGCTAATTGAGCAAAGTAGGATAGTTGGACCATATTTTATGCTTGATAGAGAATTTTGAGAGTTTTTCTTTTAGAATAACACACAATAATATTTTTTTAGGGCTGAAAATAGATCGCATACGGATCCGATATTGGTATATCCAAATTTGTATCCATATTTTTCAACTAATATAAAAATGGATATAGATATTAAATGAATATCAAAATTAATATTCATATTTGTTCTAAATAGATATGGCTATGAATTGGATATTACACATATCAATATTTATTATAAATAGATACAGACACAAAATATATATAAACATATCCATACTTTTTTTTATCAAAATACGAATATAAATTAGATATTTTTTCGAATGTTAATCAAATTTGAGCAAACTTTAATTACGAAAACTAGCAATAAAGATACGATCATAAAGAAAAAATTCAATTAAAAAATATATTTTTAATAACTATTCATTAATAATAAAAACTAATAATTTCATAAAGGATATACCACTCAAGATTATAATTCGTCACCGTAGTAGACGGGATCTGTGGCACTTGTAAGGTATTTCACAGCTATCGATAGATGAAAACTATGAAGTGGACGGGACCTTTAGGACCCTAGTTGTTTGAAGACGATGAAGAGAAAAGATGGATGAAATAAACGAACAAAAATTTTGAGCCTTTCAGGCATGCAGGGTGATTCAAAAAATTTTATTCGAATTATGTATTCCGCATTCAAAAATCTTTCGGACACGGATCTGATCAGAGCAAAAAATAGTATCTGAATCCGATATGAATTGGATACAGAAATGGATATGGTCGGATATAATCGGACCCGCATTCGGCCCTATTTTTTTATAAGTAAAATCTACTTTTTGAGAAGAAGTCGTGACTATTTCATTAAGTGAAATGATTATAAAGAGGTGAAAGAGCACATTTGAAGCAAAATCTTGCATCTCCAAACTCATATCTACTAAAAACTGGATATTAGGGGTTCACACAGGAGTGGAACTTATGGTAGAGGCTCTTTAAGAAAGTATATATATATTTTACAATTTGTGATAGGCTAGCAACTTTGTGTCTCTAATTCTTATAAACTCCCTAAGATGTTGATTTTGGACATATAGATTGCTATTTCTTTCCTCGTTTTTGAGTAAAAACGTGACAACTCCATCATATTTTATTTCAGAAAAGTGAAAAAAATGATTGGCCACTCTAGCAAAAAGCTAAAATTTGAATGTTCACAATATCTTTAGAAATTGTTTCACAAGATGGGCTTTGCAAATCTCACAAATGGCTTAAAAAAATTTTATGTTATAAGTGTAGATGGACATAATGCTTTCAAATATGTCGAATAAATATGCATTATAATATTCATATATAGTTGGGAAACTAAGGCTGTGTTTGAGTGCTGGTTAAATGATAGATGGAAGGTTGCCAATTTAACTAACCAAATACTATATGGCAACCAAGAAAGATTAAGTTCAACTGAGATAGATATCACAAATCATGGATCAATTTGTACCAATAGCATGTCATTGTTCTACTCAACTGATGCAGCATTTTTGCACTCTTTTCTTTTTTGGTTAAAAACGGTATATCATATATCTCTAACGTGAGTACATTCAACCAAGTCAAAAGTAAGTAAAAGATACAGGAGAGGGGGTAAAACTGTCGATGACGTCCAAATAAAATTTCTAAAGTGCCGAGCTACAAATGAGGCGACCCAGTCAGCTGTTCTGTTCGCCTTCCAAAACACATATGCTGCCTGGACAGAGGTAAACTCCTGAACCAGCCTGCGAATCTCACAAATCAGTGGGTGGTCACCTTCAAACCTATCATCTTCCCGAATCCAGTCAATCACCGTAGAAGAGTTCCCTTCGAGGCACACTCTGTCGACACCTAGCACGCGCCTCACATAGCATTTTTGCTCTTTATTAGATTGATCCCCAGTTTGACACCATATAAAGAATATGTACTAGGAGCCACACCAGTCGAGCCATGCTTCTACATGGTTTGCTATTTTTAAGAAAAAGTAAGGGAAAAAAAAAGATAGTTATAATTCTCATTAATTCCGTCATTTCAACTTTCATTACAGTGTTTTAATACAATTGCAAACTTGGCAAGGTTTCTTGATGTTTATCAACTCATACATTGAATTTCAACTAACAATAGCGACCGCTATTTCATCACTACCCACATCCAATTTACATGCTTCATCAACCCGCGAGATTTTTCTGCTCGATACCGCTCGCGAATGGAAACTAATCAAGACCGTGTCGCGCAAATCACTTTGCATGCACCAACCAAGAACATTTAATTCTAATATTCCTCTCCTCCTCGCCATTTTTGATATAAATGGAATCCCTATGTCCATCTCCTAAACCCATCCCTCCCCCTTCCCTCTTGTCAATGGCCACCAAGCCCAGGAAGACCAGGGGCCGTCAAAAGGTCGAGCTCAAGAGGATAGAGAATGAGGATGCTCGCTACGTAACCTTCTCCAAGAGAAAGCTGAGTCTCTTCAAGAAAGCTGCCGAGCTTGCCACCTTGTGCGGCGCCGAGATAGCGCTTGTTGTGTTCTCCCCGGCAGGCCGGCCCTACTCCCTCGGCCTCCCCACCATCGACGAGGTGTTCCGCCGAGTCCTCTCGAGTGGACCTGCCCAAGTGGGCTCCGGGATGGCCGGCCACAGCGTGGTGAACCCCTCCGCCGAGCAGTGCTCCGAGGTAGCCAAACACTTGGAACAAGAGAGGAGCAGGAAGGCCGTTCTCGCAAAGAGGCTGCAGATGGCGGCGCCACCCAGGTGGGAAGGTGGGCTCGATGGACTCGGGTGGGACGAGCTCCTGGCACAGGTTAAAGAGGTGCAGGAGCTTAAGTCCAAGGTTGATTCCAGGGTCGGCGAGGTCCTTCTCCAAGGGTCTTCATCGTCGACGAATCCGATCGCCACGGTTGATGCTTGGCCCGTCGGAGGATCTGCGGCTCATCCTCAGTATCGTCCTGGGGGTTTCGTGAGGTTCGACCACGGGGGCTGGTGACGAGCTTGGGCATGGGTTTCGATAAAGCAATGATTTGTAACCAAACTGGCCCTTTCTGGAACTTCATGAGTTGTGTCGTTTGATTGAGGATTTTTAATAAAAGAAACGCATTGAAGTTTTTGTGCTGTGATGATGCTGATCATATTTTTGTTTGATTGCGTTTGCTGATCATGATTTGAAGGTTTGACGTTGTTAAAAAGGAGAGTTTATGTCATATGAAAAATTCCATGGGTTCGGTGCTTGAAGGCTGCCCGGCCTCTTTGTTTTTTTTTTTTTTTTTTGCTAAAGCGGGCATTTCATACATCACGAGTACGAATATACTCTAAAGAGTCAGAATACAAAATGCCCCGAAATGCTCCGCGCATCTCTCTCTCTCCAACCCATAGGGTGCCTCCTGAGTGGCTCGCTACGTATGCAGCCATCCAGTCGGCCGCCTCATTGGCCTCACGATATACATGCATGGCCTGTAGTGTAACCCTCTCTCTCATCATCATCCAAATGTCGCGAAGCAAGGGATGAACACATCCATGAGTACCCGGGCTCCTACGGATCCAGCTAATCACCGTGCTCGGCCTCTTTGTTCAGGCCAGGGAAATATTGACGAAGGATGATGTCCTCGCTACTCTTTAGCGACTGATTCAACTGCTATAGGATGATTTTGATATTGTGTTTTTAGCTGTTTGTAAAGACCTCGGAGTGTTTGAAAGTTTTTCTTTTCTTCTGCTATCATGTCAATCTATCTAGTAATGTCACCGAGCCTAACCTTGGTACCAAGAAAAGTTGCTTCCTTGCTAGCATCATGCCATGGCGTAGCAGGGGATTGGTGTAATTTAGAGGAATGGCACAAAACATTGGTTCTTTGTGGTTCAAAGCATCAATCCAATTATGGCATGTGGCTCTAGAATTTTATTTTGGTATTCAAATTGCATTGCAAAGCAATTTCATGATAGATCTATGAACGAGGGATGTTGCTCTCTCTCTCTCTCTTTGTTTTTACCGGGCACATAACCACGTTTTAATGCGTGGAGATTTGTAGAAGGATGAGCTCTCTAGACAAGAGCGGCTCAATGCATTTGGGGGCTTTAGGCAAACTTAAAGGCCCCAAAATTAATGCATTTGGAGGCCTCAATGCATAAATAATAAACAAAAGATAATAAATTTTTTTAGGTAAGAAATGCGTCCTAATATAAATGCATTTGGAGGCCTCAATACATTTATAGCTATAAAGATATGTAGCATTTGAGGCCGCCAAATGCATTGGAGGCCTCAATGCATTTGGACGCATTTGGAAGCCTTAATGCATTTGGACGCTCACCTTGGAACTCACTATAAAAAATGCATTTGGGGGCTGAGGTCTAAGGATTGTGCCTCAGTTGCCTAAGGATTGTGCCGACCTTGTCTCTAGATCTTAGAAAGCCTTCGTAACAATCTTGTGAATCCTATAGTTTACAATCTTAAGTATAATTGCATCTGATATGCCAAATTAATCCCATCAATAAATTACGGATAATAATAAATTCAACAATGTTAAATGCATTAGTCCAATTACAACACGTCGCTCTACAATTCTAATTTGATAGTATTTTCATAATGGATCTATCGACGAGGGATCTTTTCCTTGCTTTTTTTTTTGGCGCATAAATGAACATGCTTTAACACGTGGAGGCTTATAATAGGATGGGCATGTGATATTCTCTAAATCTTAGAAAGCCTTATAACAATCTTGCACATTATATAGTTTACAATCTTAAGTAAAATTGCATCTAAAGTTCGATATGCCAAATAAATCCTATTAATAAATCATAGATAACAATAAATTCAGCAATGTTAAATGCATTAGTCCAAGTACGACACATGGCTCTAGAATTCTAATTCGATAGTATTTTCATAATAGATCTATCAATGAGGGATCTTTTTCTTGCTTTTTTTTGGCGCAGAACATGCTTTAACACGTGAAGGCTTATAATAGGATGGGCATGTGATATTCTCTAAATCTTAGAAAGCCTTTATAACAATCTTGTACATTCTATAGTTTACAATCTTAAGTAAAATTGCATCTACAGTTCGATATACCAAAATAGTCCTATTAATAAATCATGGATTTCAATAAATTCAGCAATGTTAAATGCATTAATCCAATTATGACAAATGGCTCTAGAATTCTAATATGATAGATTGCACTGTAAAGCATTTTCATAATAGATCTATCAATAAGGGATGTTTTTCTCCCTATTTTTGGCACACACATGAACGTGCTTTAACATGTGGACGCTTATAATTGGCTGAGCATATTATGTTCTCTCAATCTTAGAAAGCGTTTATAATAATCTTGCAAATTCTGTAGTTTACAGTCACAAGTAAAATTGCATCTAAAGTTCGATATGCCAAATTAATTCTATTAATAAATCATGGAAAATAATAAATTCAACAATGTTAAATGCATTAGTCCAATTACAACACATGGCTCTAGAATTCTAATGTGATAGTAAGATTGCAATACAAGGCATTTTCATAAGAGAGCTATCAATGAGGGATGTTTTTCTCGTTGTCTTTGGCACACACATGAACATGCTTTAACACGTGGAGGCTTATAACAGGATGAGCATCTTATCTTCTCTAGATGTTAGAAAGCCCTCATAACAATCTTGGGAATCATATAGTTTACAATCTTAAATATAATTGCATCTAAAGTTCAATATGCCAAATTAATCTCATTAATAAATCATAGATAATAATAAATTCAACAATGTTAAATGCGTTAGTCTAATTACAACACGTGGCCCTAGAATTCTAATTTGATAGTAAGATTGCACTACAGAGCATTTTCATAATAGATCTTTTCTCTTTGTTTTTGGCAAGCACACGAGCATGCTTTAACATGTGGAGGCTTATAACAGGATGAGCACATTATGTCCTCTAGATCTCAGAAAACCTTCATAACTCTTGCAATTCCTATAGTTTAAAGTCTTAAGTATAAATGCAACTAAATTAGTTCAATGTGCCAAATTAATCTCATTAGTGAATCATGGATACTAATAAGTTCAACAATGATAAAAGCATGCATGGCCATAGATTTCTATTTTTGTATTAAGATTACACTGCAAAGCATATTCATAATCATTTGGTCAATGAGGGATCTGTTTCTCTTTTTTTTGGTGCACTCGTGAACACACTTTCATACATGGTGGCTTAAATAGGACGAGCATGTTATATTATCTAAATCTCTTAGAAAGCCTTCATAACAATCTTGCAAATCCTAAAAGTTTAAATTCTTAAGTACAATTGCATCTAAATTTCAAAATACTAAATTAATCTCTTTAATGAATCATGGATGATAATAAGTTCAACAATATTAAAAAATTTTATACGAAAATTAGAGCTTCCTTTTTTTTTTGGGTTAAAAAAATTAGTGCTAATTTTTTTAACCCACTTCCAGCATATTTTCCACAAAAAAAAAAAAAATTGTTATCCTTAGAGGAGCCCTGCATATCCATATCCAAGGGAGATCCAAGTGAAGAGAATTAGAAGATGGTTGGTCAGCAGATAACAACCTAGAGGCCTCCTTTATTTGTATCAGTTTGATTGCAGCCCTCCCCATGAATGCCTGATATATACTTATAATTCTCAAACTTATTGCAAGCTAAGACCACCTTTGCTGTAATCTGAAAGCACGACCTTCCATGAAATTAAATGAAGTCTTCTTTGATCAGGAATGAAACCTCGAAGTAGTTTTGTTCCAAAGTATCAATAATCTTTAGAGGTATAGAGCAACTAGCCATGAGGTAGACATAAGCACAGACCTTGTCAAAGTAATGCTTCTTAGTGAAAGAGAGTGCCTTCCACTTCCACCCATCAATATTGTTATAAAAATTCTAGTTATCAGAGAACTCCAATCACTGCAGGATAGCCTAGCGGTGCACCACAGACCTTGTCAAAGTAATGTTTCTTAGTGAAAGTGAGTGCCTTCCACTTTCACCCATCAATATTGTTATGCATTCTAGTTGTCAGATAACTCCAAGCTTGCAGAAATCCTCACATACTTCATTTAAGCCTTAACATTCTCATTGGGCTAAAAGTTCAAATCCATTCAAATTTAACCATAAACACTACGATTGACCCATAGTGAACCCGTGGGGGCAGCGTCCCCTAGCCTACATAGACTATGGACAAGATCTGCTCTGATACAATTTGTAATAATTTAGAATCTTATCCAAAAAGATTAGCTAGAAAGTATTATTTAGGTTTTTTTAGACTTGTATTAGCTAGTACCCAAGGTCTTTCCGATGAATAATCAATATGAAACTAAATATACGCTTGCATGGATTCTTGCATCTGGCTTCACCGGAGCATCCTGAAAAGTGGCGACAGATATTTGCTTGAGCCGCTGAACATTACATTTTGTTGCTTCCACGAGAGAGTCATCTACAAAGGAACAAGTGGGACACTCACGGACCAGCCAGTTGGCCGAAAAGCTTCAAGAGCGCTGCTATCAACAGCATTTGTAAAAGTTCCGGAGAACATGTAAATCGGATAAGAATGGTGGAATGGGGCATACCTGTTGAGGTCCCATGTTTGATTTGAACCAACCAGAGGGAGAACCGTTAGCTAGGACAGACAAATCTTGCACGGCTACCTTCAACCCATTAGATGATTCCGCTCCAAGAACCATAGTGACTGATCAGGACTTCATGCAAGTAGTTCCGCGGTCAGCTTCAATAGCCATCAGTTCTTTAGACTCTGAAGCATTCTCATCTCTGGAGCCAAGTAAATATTATCTTTAATATTCCTGCCACCAACAAAAGCACCTTGAGTTTTAGATATCAAGTAAGGCATAATTGCCTTATGCCTATTCACCAACCCCAAAGTAACAGCCAAGTAAGCTGCGTTGCAGAAGCTTATGGATCTTAATCTTTGGGTTCAATGAGGTCAATCATCATTCCAGAGGTGAACGGGGGTTTTCTGATGAGTAGCTGATGCATCCAATTGCGATCTGCACACTATTGCACCTTGTTTGTGGGAGACTCCAATGGTACATTGGGGTGCAGGCTGGGCACCACATGACCAAAGAAATGACAAACCTTTGAATTGAGAGTACTTGTGACCAAACTGCTAAAGCTAAGGCAGGCAAAAGATTTGACTCATAAATTTGGCCATGTCCATCATCTACAAGTCTCTCTCTCTCTCTCTCTCTCTCTCTCTCTCTCTCTCTCCTCATTGGATGAGATCAGATCTGATCTTAGGAAATTGGGTAAAGATACACTTTTACCAGTAATGCGGTGCTTTTACTAGTTACCCCAAAAAGCCAAAAAGATGCACTTTTACTGATCTGATCCTTGAACTAATGCAACTCCCCAACCTTTGACGGAAGAAACCCTTAACAAAAACTCTCTTCCGTCTACTCCTTCCTCTCCGTTCCTCCACAATCGGCGAATCCTAAGAGAAAGGAGCCTGCTTTCCTTCTTCCAGGTATGCGATGATTCCAAAGATGGGACCTTTTAGATTGCTGTTATGGTTGGTCACTTTGTTTTCGGGGGTGAACTGAACCGGTATTTTGACTCGTGTAAGCAGTTACTCTCGATTCTGTTGATGTTTTGTGGTATGTTGAGTTGATTTCTTTTTGTTTTTCTGGAAATTATTTGGTTTACGATGTAAAAGATTCCGGATTTTGATTTGTTTTTGGTGCCCTTGTGGCTCTGATTCATTTGAATTTTGGGGGAGGAGAGAGAGAGAGGGATTCCTTTCTTCATTTTGATCTTTCCTCTCTTTTTTTTTAATTTTAAAGGGGGAGAATAACTGATGTTCTCACATTGCATTTGGGGGATATGGTGTTCTTGCTTTATGGCATGCTTTTATTAGACTTCATATAAACTGATGCATATCATTAGGTTTTTTATGTGTTATCATGTATGGAAAAATGTCTAAGTTATTAATTTTTTTTATTTTTTCTTTTTTTTTTGAGTGGGCTTTTTTATTTATTTATTTTGGGGGGATTGAGGTGGTAGATTGGTTGTACATGATTAATTTTTTCTGTGTTAATGGGGAGTTAGTTTGTTTTGGGGGTGAGGGTGTGCTTTTGAGCCACGATTAAAATTTTCCTGTGTTGATGGGGAGTTGGTTTGCTTCATGTATGGATAAATGCCTAGAAGTTGATTTTTCTGTTCTTCTTTCTTCCTGGGGGTTGCTTTTGAGCTGTGACTTGCATGCTCCTACTTGTTTTGTGCCCTAAAAAGAAAAAGAAAATTCACTAAAAAAGACGACACTGTGTGCTTTTTATTTCCACCTGTCATTGCTCCCCCTACTCTTCATCAACTTCATATGTGGTAATTTGATGCTGTTTGTCTTTCATTTTCTTTCTGAAAATCCTGTACAGGCACTGTTGTAACCTGTTTGGGTAAAGGTTGGTTGGATTATCTTAAGGTTGATAGATTCCAAAATTGTGAGGGACAGATTGCTTGTTCTTAGAAGAAGATACCATGTTGAGACAGGTCCCCAGTCGGAACCAGAGAACCAAAGGGTTGAGGGTGAAACATGTTCTTCAGATATCTTTGTTGCTTGCTATCTCTGTCTGGTTGCTTTACCAAATTATGCACTCTCATGACAAGAAGAGTACATATGTGGAGAGGAACTCGAAGAGTTCACTGAAGCTAGATGAGAGCCAGACCAAGATTTTCAAATTTGGCAGGAAGGACCTTCCTCGCACTGTGGAGACAGATTCAGTAACTGTGTCTAGAATCAAGGAAAAAGAGAATAAAGAAGTTGGGGATGTAGAACAAGAAAACAAGCATGAAGAAACTGAGGATGGAGGAGGAGGAGGTGGGAATGACGAGATCGACGAACAAGATCAAGAGAAAGTGGAGGAGGAAGCTAATCATGGAAAAGAAATTGATGATGAAGAAGACAAGAATGAAGATAAGAATGGTCAAGTTGAGGAATTGGACTTGTTGAGAGACCGAGAACACGAAGAGGTATCTCATGAGGCTCGCGTGAACAGCTTTAAAGGTGATGATGCATCCAACACTGTAGTTCATTATACCCAAGTGAAAGAACAGGAAGAAAGATCCCGTGAGGCACAGGAAATGAGTTTCAAAGGTGATGATGCATCCAGTGCTGTAGGTCATGATGCACAAGTGACAGAACATGAAGTGGGATCTTATGAGAAGAGAGAAAAAAGCTTTCAAGATGATGATGCATCGAGTGCTGTAGAACACGATATCCAAGTGACAGAATCCAAATCTGAAAATGGAGGTTCCGGGGGTGTGGATGAGAAGCAATTAGGAAAAATGGAAAGGAAAGAAATAGAGAATGAAACTACCAATGGAACAATAGGTGGTTTCAAAGGTAATGATTCAAGTGCCGCTGGATCGGATATTTCCAACACTCGTGTTTCAATTGTCATCCATGAAGATAGTGAGACCACACCAAATAATTACCTAACCAGAAATGGAAATGCTGTTGAGAAAAGAGAATCAGATGTTGGAGCTTATCGTAAATTGGAGGATGGGTCTTCCTCCAATTCAACAACAGCAGGGAAGTCTAACAACCACACAGAACAGCAGGCTGATTTACCTACGGTGAATGCGATTGGCGATCAAACTGAACCGCACATGAACTCAAGGAAAAATGAAATGGAACTACAGACAACTTCTTCGACTATGTTTAGCCACAAAAGGGAACCACAGATGAATTCAACAAGTGCTTCTGACCAATCAGAATCTGAGATCAAAATGATGGTGATTGAGACAGTAACTAGTGGTGTACCTCAGCAGAATGAATCTGCCGCTTTGGAATCAGTTCAAGATCAACATGCTACAGTCGAGATGGTTACTCCTAGTGAAAATAAGTCCAACTTAGAGAATATCGTGATGGAGCAAACTGAGAGTTCCAATACAACTGCGAGACCGGAGGAGTCAGGAGGGAGCTCTACCGCATCTTCAGCCAAAAATGAGAATGGAGAAACAGTTTCTACTGAATCAGGCAATTCTTCTCATTAAGTGGCTGCACATACAGATCAGTCCACCTTACAGAACATCAAGACAAAAGCAGAGAGTGGCGGGGAGGAAGCTGCAGAATGATAATCTGTTTGGAAACATGGGATCAATTCCTAACTCTGAAGTAGGCGGCAGGGCCTAGTAATAGTCATATGTTCTCTTCATTTGCTTCAATGAATGATCAAGGCAATTTGTTTTGTGTTTTACTCGAATAACTTTGCCTAACACCGTTATGAGTTCCAGTCCTAATATTTTTGGAGGGATATAGAAACAGCATCTATCTTTCATGCCTGTTCGTTTCTTCTAAACATATCTGTGATTTGATCATACGGTCTTTTACGGAAACCAATGCTTGCATGGAGTATGCTGCCTTGTTTGTGCCATCAGTTATCTCTCACAAGTCATAACCTGCAGGTTGTAACATATCCAGTATATTTTACCTTGTTCATAGTTATGATTACTTGTTAGCTGTTGAGTTGTTTTAACATCGGATTGGAGAGTCATCTTAATAATTTTCATTTTCCCATTTCTTTGCTGTGCTTGACGTATGGTGGACAGGTGAAAAGTTTCCAAGCAATTTGTTTGGGGTACCCTTTGCATTTGCAGGATAATATCATGTACTTAACGCAGGTGGCCGAATTGGATACTCTGCCTTCTCTGGAGTGCTTGTGGTAGAATAACTATTATTCTGCTTTGATTGGTGGATCGTTTGTGGTAGGTGGACATGGAAGCATTTTATTGTGCAAAGGGTGTTTCAACATTGCAAGCATTTTGTTGGTACTGAGTTTGGTAGAAGAATAAGTTTTGAAGGGATATTCCCGCTACTGTAGAAGGGATAGGCTATACTCCTTAGGGTAAATCCATTTTGATATTTGTTTGGAGGGATTGGTGGAGGATATAAGTGAATGCATCAGTTTTTGTGATGGTTTGGATTTAATGATAAGAACAAAATTGTCCACTCACTTTTTGGTGTGTTTAGAGGGTAAATAAGGACAAAATCATATTTAGAGAGAATAAATTTTCTCCATTCCGTAGGACAATTCTATTCCACCAATTTGGCGGAATAGAATTGTCCAAATAATTCCACATTTTGAACTTTAGTTAGTGTGCTGCGCGGCTGTTTTGAGGTGTTTGGCAGGATAACTCTCTGTTTAGGGTGATATCGCCCTGACTCATCTCCTATATGCTAAATGCGTTGTTAAAACTATCTATTCAGGGTGATATTGGTCTAACTTATCTCCTATACCAAATGCGTCGTTAAAACTAGATTTCTAAGGCTTGTAAATGGCTTTACGGGTTCCAGTAGGATCCAGATACTCACAAAGCTAGTTGCATGAATTATTATGAATTAAAGAGAGGCCTTGGAATTGCACAAGGGATCTTTTGCTAGGTTAAACCTCATAAACCTCAGAAACAAGGAAGAGGAGAACCAATGCAGTGTGATTGGTAAGGCAATACTTTGCAACAGCCAAGAGAGGCGAAAAAAGATAACATCACTGTTAGAAATGGTAAGAAACAGGGAAGAAGAATCCTTGTGCCATCCTTCTCTCAAAAAACAGAAACACCGTGCCATTAGCCTAACATGTCATGGGAAGGAAAAATGAAAACACAGATATCATATCTTTATTAGCATGACTTAAATCTCCCTTTCCAAAGGAAGTTGAATAGGTTCGTCAGCCAAAAAGAGATCAACGCCATACAGCTTGACAGAGAGAGATAAATTTACTTGCAAAAAGAAGGTTCGACAATATTATTATATATATATATGTATATATTTTTTTCAAATCAAATGTAATGGCAAAGTAGCTTTGAACAGCCGCTCCAAGTTTGCAAGCTCTCAACTTGAGAATGTTCCAAGCGAAAATCAGGAATAATGGGAATGCTGCCCTAATGCTCAGCATGCTTCCTCTCAAAGAGACCATCAGGACCTGAAAGCCATAAACCAAGTGACAAGTATTTAAAGTAATAGTTTCGGTAAAAAATGGCAGCCAAGAAAATTGTAAGGAAACCAAAAAAGATTAACTCAGATGGACAAGTTTCAACTCTAGTTTCTTCACAAAGCTATAGCACTTGAGAGAGAATTAATAAACAAACAGAAGCATCAAATTCAACTTTCTACAACTCTATCGATAGCGAAACAACATCAAACTGCTACAACAAAAATAGAAAACATGAACATCAGGGAACTAAGTTTCCTGCACAGTATAGTATAAAAAAAATAAAAATCAAAAACCAGTGAGAAAGATGAAAAAACCCATTCTACATCCAAAAGGATTTGTGCATTTGACTAATAGCTGATGCAATTATTTTTTTTAAGCTGGGAAACAGTGTTTCTTTCTATTCAAATGAACAAGAAGACCATGGTTGATGGCGGTCAAAGATCATGTCCGGACACGGCAATGGGCTGCAGGAACATGGTTTTCTCTCAAACTTAGTTTTAGTTGTCAATTTTTTGCATTTGTTACTCTAGTTAGTTTTAGCTTTTATAGGTTATTTTGAATCAAGGACTAGATCAAAAGATCTCATTTTTTATTTGATGCATGGGTATAATTTTGTAGCAGTACTGCTCAAAGTACTCGTCAGCTACAATAATCATGAACAGAAACCATAGCTTATGGGGTTAGTTTTGGGATCATAAAATTTGCCAAGGTTTACAAATAGGCATCCTAGGATTTAATATAATTGAGTTGGATGGTTGAGCAATGAAGAATGATGTTTTGAATAATGTCTTCCTATTATCTTGTAGTGTGATTCCGCAACATGAGTGTGAGACCTTCAAATGTTAGTGTGAGGCATAGATTTCTTTTAGTGGTGCAAGCCCACTAGGTGTTGTCTACTTCTGTCACCTTTTCTATTTTGTTTTTTCTAGCACTAGCCCATCTTTCTTCCAAACATTCTTGATCAAAAATATTGGTCTCCATAGTTCACAGAAGCTTTATTTCCCACAGGTCATTTGTGTCATACAAATATCAGATTTTTCTGATAAAAAATTCCAGCAATACACCCTTAAAAGCCATATAGCCCCCCAAATCCTAAACCCTATGTTAGACAACTTTAACCCATCACCTATCTGCTTCAAGAACATTGTCTTTCTAGTACAATTTTAGTGACACTTCACATCTAAACCTACTCCTCCAGCAATACATTATAATAGCCTTATTGGTTCCTTTCCATAGACTGTCCCACACCAAAGGTCATGTTATAATATAGTATATCTGAAACAACTCACAAACAGCCTACTATCGAGCCAAGGATACAGCTTGAAGGTGTTTAAACTATCTCATGCACATAAATAAGAGCATCAAGTGGTAACATGAATATAGCTGTCAGGTGCATCATTTCCAAGTCCTAGATACAAAAATATATTGTAATTATAGTATGTTTATTTGGTAATGTATTTATTATCAAGTATGCATCACTGTAGGCAAGTTATATTCAAGATAAAGTTATATGCATCAAGTACGCATTACTATAGGCGAGTTGTATTCAAGATGAACAGTCATTTTTGAGATCAAAGCAGATTTTACATCAATTCAAATAAAACCCCCAAAAGCAAGCTACATATGTATTTCTAGCCATATAATGTGAATTGTTCAAAATTTAAAAGAGGTGGGAGCACACCAAGATCAGCATAATCATTGAGATAACAAGTCATCACTCCATTATGTCATGCACAGACCTTTGGAGTTTGGACAATTGCATAAGGAACATCCTTTGTTGTTAAATTACTATGTCTCAGCAATTGAATGGTGCTTTTTTTGGCATGAACTTTAAATGACAAAACTAGACTACTTTGCAACATCCAGACTGGAAACAGAGAGATACACATCAGTCACATTTCATACAAGGTGATTAGGAAATACATGACTGAACAAGAAAACAATGGCATGCTCTCTGCACCACGGTGATATAGAAAACCGCATATGTACATGAGAAATTATAGACCAAAACTTCCAAGCTAATTAGAAGATCTGAAACTAATTTTAAGTTTGCAAAAGAAAACCAGTAAGTAGAGAAACAGCGATCAGATTCTACATACATTAAACAAAGCCAACGCGATGTAAAAATAGCATAGAAGTATAACATTAGAAATGTCTGGAAGGATGGTGACTACCAAATAATCCTAGGGGGCAGGAAAACGAAGAAAAGATAAAATAGTCCCCTAAATTATTTTTTTTATTTGAGTCACACCCGTAACAACAGAATCCATAATAATTAGAACCATACCAAACCCGAGTTTGTAATGTGCAATAGAGTTTAAGGGGAAGATATAAGGCAAGGAAAATGAGCGAAGACCTATTGGTGTCTAGATATGTCCCAGTACGTGAAGAGATTGTGTGGCCTTAAACAATCTTGATCCACCCAAATTGTGGTGGAGTTCAGCTACAGTTTGGGACTCCTCTAATTGCTTGTCCAAATGATGCTAACAATCTGGACTGCTACGAATAAATGAAGAAGCCAAAACAAGGCATTGCCTAGATTTCTCAACGGTCCTTAGCCTCCTAAGAGTTATCTTCCTGGAACAAGTCATTTTTCTGAATAAATCTCCCATAAAATCACCCAACCATGTAACACTACAGTCCCACTGAGTCATTAGAACGTGCTAATGCGAAGCAACATGACCGCTAGAGAAATTGTCGCCTCACACGAAGTCAGCCTATCAGGATAAATTGTCAACTGACCAATCTAAATTACAAAAATACCATGGAGCCTGATCCACTTCAGTGGCAAGATTATTAAGAATTCCTTCTAATTTATATGGATATGAGTAGGATCAAGTCAGGTCCTCAGAATCCACATAATGGAAATCTAAAATCAGAATGCCATGAATGATCAGGTTGATATCTAATTCAAGCATACAAAAAATAAACATTATTCTGATTACAACACTTGTCCTTTATTTTTTTTAAAAAAAATAAAGCTTGATAAATACTAAATAGATTTGGGTTCCACAATGTAGTAAAAGAAAAGCCAAAATACATGCAGAAAGGCAGAAGAAATGCCAAAAATAGACATCTGATGCGCTAAACAGTCATAATAATTACCATCAAAAGAAGAAAAATAATATCAAGGAAAGAAACCTAGACTCTTTCACTAATTCTGACTCTCAAAAGGACAAATAAAAAGGAATGATTAAGAAAATACGTGTTCCATCCAAAGATGCACCCCTCAAAAGTTCAAGCATGGGAAGATAAATTGCATGTTAAATAAGCAAACCTTGTCATAGATCTGGTTGTTGTGGTTAATTTGGAAAAACACAAGATTCTAGTGATAGAAAAATATGAAGAAACACTGGGCATAACTCAGAACCACTGTTTGCAATTCAATGAAGCTCTCTCAAACTTTAACTATAGCATATAATAGGTGCATGCCTCTTACTAGAGATAATCAAATTTCGTATTCAATTTTACGATGGCCTCATGGTTGACTCAAACAATTGGCAAAATGGATTTATAAGCAACAATTCAGAAAACATCAACTGCGTAATAAATCAACATGATACAAAAGGATCAGTTAAACATCAACAACATATCAAAAGAAACATTTCCAACATTTAAAAGACGTACTATGCTGGCCCCAAATCCTTCCTTCGGTTTTCACATATAATGATAGATGACACAATATCAAGAATCGAACTTTTTCACATATGATGATGGATGACACAATATCAAAAATCGAACAGAAAACACAAGTCATCATAACAATTATTCAGAAAAGGAAAAACAAGAAAAGAAAGATAACAAAGCATACCCCAAGGGAACTCCTTGTTACGGACGTGCAAATATTGATAAGCCTGCGAAATAACATATTTTTTTTATGATCTAATATCAGTGAATGCTTAATTTCAACAGCATAATTACTAAAAACATGATCAAAAAATGAATTATCTTTTTTTCAGAAAATAAAACAGCACCGGGGGTTCGGGATGGTGGGGGTGATCCTGGGAGAGGTTATAGATCGAGAGCACAGTACAGGTGACGATCCCCGCATACGTTATCTTCTCCCATTTCGCCGTCTCATCTGCCAAGATCGAATCGGATCAAAAGAAGTTCTCATTCCAAGAGACTCAAACCATAACCCTAATCCAAAGAGATCGAACAAATGGAATCTATTCCGAATGGAAAGAAAACGGAAAAAGGGATACAAAGCACATACGAGCGTCGTCGTGGAGGGGGGAGGAGGAGAAGCTCCTCTTGCCGGCGGCGGGTTTACTCCGCAACGCTCCGCCGCGCAGAAGCACTCGCAGGCCATACCGCGCCGCCGCCATCACGATCGTCGTTTGCCTTCGTCTCGCCCTCTCCCGTGGGGCTTCTTTTCTATCAGTTCTGGCCTGCCGGCACGTGAGAACAAATAATGAACGGCTATGATGGCGTGACGGTGATTAATGGCTGTGGTTTTAACCTTAATAGTGGTTGTCTAAATTTCCTTGTTAATCAACTATCTTTATTTGTAGAGGTTATCAGTCAACACTAGTTGACAATTCACAGCCCTGGACTTTGAAATATTTTTATGCCCAATGATCTGTCTCTCTCTCTCCCCCCTGTTAAAGGAAAATAAAAATCTCTCTCGAAATGCAATTCTAGATCTTCTAGACCTAGACAAATCTAGTAAGTCGTTGACATGATATGTGAGGAAGATGGTCAGTTTTGTTCTAGTATCACTATAGAAAAGATTATCTTATAGTTCAGGATTGCACACCATTAGTTACCACAGGAAGCATGTCAAGATTGGTGATATAAGTTGATGTCAATGGACTATAAGGAGATGCTAGAATAAAATGTTGATGATATCACCAACTGGTCCTGCAGGAAGAAAATTTTCCTCTTGAATTCTTACAAAAGGAATATAATTTTAAAAATAATATTAAATATTTTTTTAAAAAATATAGGAAGTAATTATAAAATTTTTGATTCTTACTTGGAAACATGATTCAGAGTTCTATTGCTTGCACATGAAGAGTTCTCTGGCCTTCTGAAGTTGGCTTAGCAACTCAATATTCCAGCTAGTATGCCACAATTTCTTGGAGTTGTATTGATCCCTGGAGACTTTAAGAGCAGTGAAGGGGATGGAATGGTCCATCCGACTGCCCCCTGGTGCTGGGAAAGTGGTTCAAGGGTAGAGGTCCCATTTGAGCTACCATTGAGGTGGAAACACTTCTAGGAAGTCATTCTTCCTTCCAGGGAGGCAGAGAAGCTGTTCGGAGACCTAGACGCTATGAGGACTGGTGCTCTTTTTTTTTTTTTTTTGATGATAAGAGAGGCCCAAAAATAAGGCCGCCCAGATTTTATTGAGAAAAAAAATATACATAGGGGACTATGTACAATGAAGAGAGGAGTAAAATGTGATTAAGCTAAAAACTCTAAGACTGTAAAGTTAAAGCTCGCTGTTGAATAGTAGTCAGAACATAATATGCTCTAATTATAATTAATTTTCAAGAGGACATTTCATAAAAGATGCAGGCTGGAATTCTCATCATATACAACCAAGGCAAAATCATGCTGTCAAGGAAAAATAGGATCCTATGTTTGAACAATTTGAAATGAGAGCATTCTATGGAAAAATTAGCATAGCAATCCAACTGATTTGAAATTCATCTACTATTCTGTTCAACTTCTTTAGTCATCCACAAGCTTAAAGACAACATTCTTCACTTTGAACCAGATTCTTCCCAACTCCATCTGCATATTGGGATCACATAGCCCCGACCAGTCATTGAAATTTGTAAGTCCCTCTATAGCACTTGACGCAATTGAAGATCTTTTATTTAAGAAAATTCGGGAGTTCTGCTCCTTCCAACAGGTCCAACATCCAGTAGCAATCAGCATAAGAATGGTCGATTGAGCACATTTTGTAAAATGATTCAACCTCTAATCAATGCATAGATTTTCAAAACTTAGTTGAGGATGAAGCATCCCAAGAAAAGAATAAATGGTCTTCCATATAGTGGAAAAGAACTTACAGATGCGGAAGAGATGATCAGCACTCTCATTTGTATTATCGCATAACCAAAGAAAACATTTGATTTTAAGTGATATTGAAAGCTTCCACAATGAGTAAGCAAATCTACATTTGATACCCCTTGTGTTCAAGAAATAGTAAAGGAATTTTGTGGAAAAGGACCCGTTAGTACTCAATTTCCAACATATTTGATTTTCTACCTGATTAAGAGTGATCGAAATCAAGAGAGATGAAATATTAATGAATTGGGTTTGAGCTTCCAAGGAGGCAAAGGCTGGCCTCCTAAGCCTCCAAGATATAGAATGTGGGAATGTGGGTTATGGTGATCAACAATAGTGCCATTTTTTCTCCTGCTAAAATTGTATAAAGCTGGAAATAGGAATTAAAGGGGTGCATCACAGACCCAAGGATCTTTCCTATTATGTCCATTGCCAATTTTAAATGAGCTCTATTCCAAAAGGCAGGAAGAGCGTTAATGACATCACGCCAACGATTAGAACACCTTCTAATAGGTTTCTAACTCATAGATAATTTGACTTTTCTATAATAGGCAAATTGTACCTATTTCCTCCAAAATTCTGGATCATTTAAATGATACCTCCATCCTACTTTGATAATAGAGACACATTAAATTCAGCCAGATCCTTGACTCCCAAACTTTTATCTTTTTTTCGATGACAATCTATACTCCAATTAACCTTACATGATACTCCATAACAACTCAAAGAGTTTGACCATTGAAAAGATTTTCCATATTTATTAATTTTCTTGATCACGCATGCCGAAAGCTTGTAAATCGACATAAAGTAAATAAGAAGAGATGTGAGTATGGAGTTGATTAACTTCAACCTCCTCTAAAAGACAAGGATTTGCTTTCCCATATTGTCATTCTAGCTTCAACCCTCCGCACCAAGGGTGTTTTCGTGGCCAATTATCTTCAAATCAATCTTACTCGGTTATTCCTTTGCTTGTGAGGAGGGTGTACCTGGCAAGCATCCGGGACCTGCATTGAATGCTTATCGCAAGACTGCCATGACCGCATACCCAAGATTTCAAGACCAATTCATGCTCCTGAATCTTGGGTACAGTTGTTTAAGAAACCTCATTTAATGTCCACCTACCTTAACCAGAAACAGGTGGAAGGCATTTACTCTGCTGGTTATTGACCTCCCTCCGCCTGGTTTCCAGAAATAACGACCCCTCTTTAAACCAAGTGCCTGCTTCTGATGTACGAAATTTGGCCATCCTAAGAGAGATTGTAGAAATGGCCTAGTGTGCTTCATTTGTAGAGGGGTTGGGCATTCTTCTAGGATGATGTATGTAAGAAGATGGAATCGGATGATGTCTTGTACATCCATGGGAGACCTGAATCCCTTAATGTTTTCCTCAATGTGGAAGAAGCTCACATCAGAAGGCATCATGATCTGAAAACGACCACTGTAGTTCACGCCTATCCGTTGAGGAAAGAGCAATGTAATAGTTAGCTATCTCTAAGCTAAGGAGCAATATCAATTTAACAAAATCTCTTTTAATTTCTAAATATTATGGTCAATGAAGTTTAAATATCTTATCATAAGGTTGCTAACTGGTTGACTTATTAATGTCACCATGTTTTGTATTTTGGTGACCTAACAGACTCCTGATCGATTTGGTCCTATGCTCACCCCAATTTCGGTCATGCTTCCTCTTGGTTTCTTTTTTCCTTCGAAAAAAATGCCTCGTTGCATCTGGAGCATTTTTTTTCCCAAAGAAAGTTTTGAGATTTGTGAACAACTCAGCTGCTGGAAATGCTATGTCCCGATATACAATTTATTTGCACGCATTCTCGTAATAATTTTCAGTGTAACTACCTGAATGAAGCTGGTTGGGCTTTGTTCTATCTTTCTCCCCCGAGGCAGAAGGAAAAAGGAAAAAGGAAAAAGGAAAAAGAAAATAAAGGCTGTTTACAAGAGATTTTCATGTTCATCGAGGGATTACATAAGAGCAACAACATAATCTTCTATTTAGGTTTATATTTATTTTCAAGTATAACTTACTATCATTCTCCTTTTCAATCTGAATCAATCACAATAACATGAGATCATGCTGCAAGTGAATCATCGGGCAACTTATTTCCAAAGCTCCAAAATTCACATCACAATTCACACACTAATCAATAATGACTGAATACAATAATTGCATAGTAATTGGTGAATGAAGCAATTTCACTTTGAAGTGCAGATGGTTTGGAGGTCAGCAAGGAGCTAACACTCTCCAGGATTCTGAATCCTTTATTGATTCATGGTGGAAATGATCAGGTCAACTAGGTGTTGACCCACACTCTTCCGCATATTTCTTCATTTTCAATATTTCTCACAGAAGTCAAGAAATCCCATATATTCATCCTGCTTAATCATGAAGATGCTCTTCTCAGTTCCAACAACACCTAAAACGGGAAAAAGAAAAAAAAGAAGATGTTACGAGACGCATCCAACATTGTTCTTAAGCCTAAATATTTTTCTCAAGGACAAGTAGTAAGCTCAAAAGTGCATAATCTATATTGGTTACCCATGGTAAGAGCACTGGCAAAGATGACAGAGGATAGGATGAAAATGATGATGGATGGTCTTTTGAGAATCTTAATCAACTTTCTGACAAAGAATTGCCCCCAGAATCCAGCCATCACAGACACCGCAATGAGATAGAGTGCTGCAGCAATAACAAGGTGTGGTTGTTAACTACTTCCTTGATGGAAGATTTTGGTGTAAACTAATGCTGTTGCTAATTTAACTGATTATACTACAATGGCTACTATCATTGTTGATGAAGTTGAGGTGTTTTTGTGATGAAGGATGGAAGTATATTGCACATACCATAAGGAATGGGAAATCTTTTGAGAAAGTAGAACTCCACAACTGAGAGGGATGAGGAGAACATCATAACAAATGTTGCTGTTGCGCTTGCAACCTACCAAAACCATCAGAGAAAATCCATTAAAGCTTAGTTTAGCATTCCATTTTCATAACTATACTTGTATAAAGGGAAAAAAAAGGAAAGCAAGATCAAACATTTTTTGATTAATGTGTTGAGACCCAAATTGGATTACCTAAGATGTGTCATAGAATTTAGTGGAGGTTTGCTTTACTCCAGCCTCTGTAACATTTTATAGTCTTAACTGAAAATTGAGGTGGCACTCCCACCTGTTCTCTTTTTTCAAAAAAAAAAAAAGCCTAATGGAAGAAGTGGAATTTATGTCTTCTGATGCTTGCTCACATGTTGGCTTTTGTACCCTTTATTTTCTTAATGTAGAAATGATAGGAAACATGAAGAATAAAATTGATCTCCAGATTATTTTATCAACCCAAGGAGCATACCATTTAAAATTTCAACAATAACAGAGATGCAATTAGTATCATCTTTGATGCCTTCCCAGTGTAGACTTAGGGCTTGGGACTTCTCGCATGAGATTTGTTCAGCATTTATGGAATATAGATGTGAATTGATTGTTAATTTCGATGAATATTATTTCAAGGCATGTATGAGATCCACTTCATGAAACAATACAAGCATGAATTCTTAACATGTGAAACAGATCATAGTCAAAGTTGAAAATAACCCCCCAAAAGGTGTGACGTTTTATGAGTTTTATCATGCAAAACCTATGTTTCACGTGCCTTGGATCTCGCGCATTATGGGATGGATTGTATGATCCAATGTTGTGGTGGAAAATTAGCAGCCGCAACAATGCAGGGCCTAGATTATGTTGATGTACCTTGGCCAACATTTAAGCGGTTTATGGATTGATAGGCGGTGTTTGGTGACCTAAATGGGACTACTAAAGAAATTTTAGATCACTAATGATCCTTATCCTAGAATAATCTGATCCTTAATGATCTAAGATCACTATGTTTGGTGTGCTATGTTCCAATTTTTAAATATCCCCGACTAATAGCCTATCACTATGTTTGGTGTGCTATGTTCTAATTTTTAAATATCCCCGACTAATAGCCTATTTGGTATTCGATGAAAATCCAAAAAGATTGATCATATAATACTAAAACAATCCCTGATAAATTCCATAAAAATATATTAATTAGAATTATAGAATTAATATTTTATTTATACTTATAACATAAGGCAAATAGAAGCAATATTTATATAATTTCATAATATATATATAAAATGCAATAATATATTTCTATTGTAATTTTAAAATATAATTGAATAATAATATGATTAATAATATATTATAATATATATCATATATATATATATATATATAATATTGTATACTAATTTTTTCAGTTAGACTGATGGATATTTTTGTTTCCAAATTTTAGTCTAAGATTGCCGCCCTAATGTCATCTTAAAAACCCGTCCTCAAAGACAGGTTTCGCATCGTGTCAAGCAGTGATTTAAGAAGTGAGGGTGATTTGGGATCGATGTCGCATAGGATCATCGTAGGGACCGCTGTGGCTAACAATATGCATGGGTGCTATGACAATGGGTGCTATCACATGTGGGCCGGTCATTCACATGATTCGAACCTTTATCAAGGTACAGTTGCTACTTTATATATTACAAAACCTTTTCATGTCACCATTCTTTTGTACTATAAACTTGTCATTTTCCCATTGGCGAAGCTTGGCTAGCTGTCCTAACTCTTAAGCAATTATTCATTCAAACTTACATAGGGACGGACCACTACAGCTTTTCCATAAGACAACTCTGAACTCAAAGGACAAGGAAATCCTATAGACGTACTCCTCCTCTTTGTCACAAAGGATGAATACAAACGCCTCTTTTTTTTTTTGTTTTTGATACAAGGAGGTGCAAAGCTAAAAGAAACAAAAAGAGTAAGACTCTTTCTACGGAAGAACTAAGAAGGCCAGATATGCACAAACTCCATAAGCATCAGCTCAAAGAATTTGAGCAAAGACCAGATCAAGTCGATCATGATATGCAAGTGTAAAGATTCAAGTTCTTGTAGGGTAGTTCGAAAAGAACTTTCATCTAACTCTCTCGGTGCCTAACATCAATTTTATCAACAGAAGAATACCATGAAAAGGGTTACAGCAAAGGTAAATAGAAGAAAAGGTATTTGCTTGTGGTGTGTTACCATTGGCACCTGGCACCAAAGGTTAAAAGGTTGTCTGCTTTCCCAAAGAGATCAGTTAAACAATATATCCACTGGTGTCTAAGTGACAACTTAATGTTATGACCCCACGCATGCAACATGGTACATGCAATTGCTTGTTGCTGGATTTAAAATAAATATACAATTTTATAAATGAATCAAAGCCAATGATGTTGGAGAGGAATTAACCATAAGAAGTATTCATTTAAACAACCTCCACTGGTTTTAGTTTTGCTATTATACTAGACATGACTCCTCTGACCAAGATTAATTTACAAAGGTCCTAGATGAAAGTATCTAAGTAACATATATGATATCACTACATAAAGAGCCATAATTATTGTATTGGATTACAGACCTTTTCTTGAACAATATATTCATGTGGACAAAACCCTCCTTATTCTTCATGCTTTGAGCCTCAGTGAGAATCATGAAGACTGAGGATAAAAGAATTCAAGAAAAAAAATAGAAATCTTGTCCCAAAGTAAGATATTCAACAAAGACAGCTTTTTGAAAACGCCTTAGTCTAACAATGACCATGAAAGAGTGGTAAGTTAATTAAGCAACATTGTTGAATATATTTTTTGACTTTTAAGATAAAATTGCATTCATTAAACAAGGAAGGTATTCCAAACCTGAGGAATGACTCCAATTTCAAGCAGTAGAGGGCCAAGAATGAAGCCACCACCAGAACCAAGGAGTCCCCCAACAGTGCCACCAAGGAGGCCACAGAAGGCACATAAGAGCAGCTGCCACCTACGAAACTCAATGGAGGCCTCACAAACACATTCCCAGTTCCCACACATCCTCCTCTCCCTGCTCTCCCTCCACAATTTTGCTGCCTCCCATCCAAAAACGCTCAAGGCAATTGGAAACTGTCAAGTTAATCAAATTAAACAAGAAATTACTAACTAATCCTTTTTAATTACAATAAATTATTATTTTTATAATATAATCATTGTAGAGAAATTAAAAGTAATACAGATGAATAAGAGAAATTAGGCAAATTAGTTGAGGTTGAGGTCCCCCACCTGCAAGATATTGACCACCCAGTAGAAAGGACTGCAGACTTCTGAATTGTTCTGCGGCCACACCAAATCATTGTGAGTAATTCATTCAAGAGAGAAAAATGAGGGTAGAAAAAGGAAGGAATCTGTCAGAATATAGGTAAAGAACAAGAGAAACTGAGTTAAAAGCTTAGGAGTGTTGCCTTTAGGATTTGGAGGAGCAGGAAAGAGGACCAAACAAGCATCAGCACCAAGATCCCCTTCCACCTTATGTTGAAGAGCAATATATCCTTGAAAAATTAAAGAAAATAATTCAATTAACCAATAAACAGATAGATGATACTGTGTCATATGAGTAGTTTAGTGTTTTTTCTCTTGTTTCAGATATATGAATTTTTTCACTTACAAGTCCTGATTTCTCTGGCTGAGGAAGTAGAGGCCTGTATTCTGAATCAATGATAACTGCTTCAAAAAAAAAAGCGTTAAAATCAAATCAAGCAATTGGAATGGCTAATTGGTTAAGCATCTATAACATTGGTTCCTTTTTGTAAAAAAGGGAAGACTAACCATCATTTCCATTAAATTCAGACTTGGCCTCCTGCTCTTGCTTCTCCATCTCCATCTGCACTCGGTCATAGATTTACGGGTCGATTAAGAACTACAGTTCAAAAAGAATCAATCTTCTTCTTGCTAACATTACTCTCCAACTTCTGAGAAAAGAAAAGAAGAAACAAACAGACCTTGAGCATGGTTTCCTGCTTCCACATCTCAATTCCCTTGAAGAAAGACCTTGATGAAGTACCTAAAGTATTTACAAACATCATTGCCATTAACTACATGTTCATCATTACCATCTTTTGTATCTGACTATTAGTATCCTGCAGAAGAACTTAAGAGGTTCGGAGTCTGAAAACTAACCCAAGAAGAGAAAGATAATGAGAACAGTGATGAGCCAGTAGGGAAACACTACACTTAGCTCTACACCGATAGTGATTCCCAGCATGAGCATGGGCTGGAACAGCAGCGCCAGGTTGTAGTCTATGATCGGCACCTCCTTCGAAGGATGCGATACCCGAAGATTGTACCACACCGACGATGCAGACGCTCCCATGATCATACCTAAGAGACAAAGAAACAAAAAACGATCATACGCATAACAAGCCTTGTCGGCATGATCCACTGTGATCCAGCACCGAAGAACTGTAAAAGCATACATTTTGAGAGGGCGGCGGCAGCCTTGGTGTCGAAGCCGACGATGAGATTAAGCATGGGGACGAAGATGCCACCGCCCCCGACACCGCCCACCGTGCCGAAGGCTGAGCCCAAGAAGCCAATGATCGTCGCCAAGATGGTCCTCCAATTCAACTCCAGCTCCTGTTTGTCCAGTCCCACATCAAACACCTTGTCACAATATCGCATAGGACAGGTGGAAAAGAATGGAAATAAGAGATCAAGAGTCCTCACCGGCCAAACTCTGGTGTCCTTGGACGAGGCAGCAAGGAGGTTGCTTTGAGATCCATCGGAAGAATATTTGCTAGAGACGAAGAAAGCGGCGGCTATGGCTATAGAGGAGGCGGCAAGGAGATAAGAAATGAATCCCTTGGTGCCGCTGCTGTTGATGAAGCCATAGCTAATGCCATCCATCAGACTTGAACAAAACTCCTCCTCTCGTTTTACGAACTCAAAACCCCTCCGTTTTTATCCTTCTTCTTGTGTTTGGACTCTTCTTGCAGGATAAGAGTTTTGGAAGAAGACTCCTGTGGATTGTGGAGAACGGGAGGGGAAGGAGAGTCCTACTCTTAGAGAAAATATGCCGATGGAAGGAGGTAAGGAGGAAATATTTATAACTGGAAGTAACGTCATGCATTAGTTTATTTCCTATCTTGGCGTCTAAAATTTAGGGGTAAGTGAAATTAAGTAAGGTAATTAAGAGGAGGGAGGGGGCCAGCAAAGCGTGGTCCGCGTGGTTCCGCGGTTTGCCAGCAAAGCGGTTGTGGCGGCACATGCTCCTCTTGTCACATTATCGCAACTGTTCATATGCATACGTCCAACTGTATTTATTTATATTTTCACTTTCTTCTCAAATATTATATTATATTATGAACTTGTATTATTTTAAATTTTTGTTTTTGATTGAATTTTTATTTTAATTTTTTAATATATATAAAGATTATGACCATTTGAATTTAGAAGCGAAAGACAACTAAAACTCGTCCTCGTGATGGTTTGATGTAAGACGGGTCTGCATCATAAGGTGTACATCGTATATTGAAGCTTAGAATACATAGATTGCACATGCTCAAGCTATAAAAAAAAAAATTATTAAGTGGTTCAGATCTACTAGAATCACACTTAAAATATAGTACTAACTTTTCAAGCTAGAGCCCCACGATATGTACTAACTTTTCACACTTGTTTGTCGATCCATGACTCCTCTTTAATATAATAAAAATATATATACAATACTTATCCAGATCATAACAAAAAATCTCTTAAAATTCCACCTATGAAAATTATATTATGGTTCTGGTGGAACCTAAGTAACTTCTACCTTTTATGGGGTGAGTTTTCTCAAAAAAAAAAAGTAAAAAATGTATATATATTAAAAAAAAAGCAAATGGACCCCCCCTCTTCCTGTCACAATTTAGTCTTCCATATACCCCTAAAGTTTTATATAGATAAAGACAAATAGAGGAGGGCATTACCTCTTCAAATTCTCTTTCTCTTTCTCTTCCATGGTGGAAAATGTACGAGCTCCATGTCCACCTCAATTTATGTAGGCGATCGCCGTCTTACATCCATCATTTATTCCTTGCCAAACAAAACGCTTTCTCCCATATATTTTGTTTGGCTTCATTCCAACAACCGATCATCCGATCATCCTATTTACAAGGGGTATGCAATTATTTGAACACTACTACCAATCAATTTTTTTCTTTTTTCTTTCTTTCTTTTTTTTTGGTGCTTCCAAGTGGAATTCTGCTATCCGTAGAATCTGGTCGACCGTTTTTAGATAAGCAAGTGCAGATCTTGGTTTAGATCTTGGTTTTTTAACGATATTAGATATTTTCTAGATAGATATATCATGTTCTTGTTCAAACTTTTAGTTTAAATTGAAATAACCTAGAGCTTGGTATGCAACAAATTAAAGGTCGAAACAAGTGGCCAGAAATCAACGTATATCACTGTTTTGGCTGCTAAAATTCAAGTGGTCAACGGTCCCAATCAAGAGTAACGTGAGACAATTTAAGGGACCAAACCGAACATTGCATTATTGCTTGATGTACGTCGCAGTATAATCCATTATACATGAAGCGGGTACAAGGAACAGTTGATGCATGTGGCAATATAGTTTATCAGACAAAATCATTAATTTGTACACCATTTTCATTATGTTTATCAGAAATGAGATTTAATTTTTTTTATTTTATTCATGACTATTTTATATACAAGTTGAATCTAGAGCGACTAAATATAGTAGAATATAATAATAAAATTTCAAAAACTTGATACAACATAATATAATAACAGAATTTTATAATTTGGTATAAATATTAAAATTGAAAATCACATCAAGATCCATAATTTTTGAATATTGCTCTGAGCTGATATATTAAGATTGTTCATGCAATATATAGCAACCATGATATCTAAAATAGTACGCGACTATGATATTGTCAAATTTTACTCAAAAAAATTTTTCTATCCCAAAAACATTGGGTTCTACGGGTGCAAGGTTTAATTATGTTTATAAGCTAGTGGTGCAAATATTGACGGGTCAAACAAATTGGAAATTGAGGTATATGAATAACGTGTCTATTTATGATTGTTTATCTTAATGATACCTACAAACAAAGAGCTTGTTGAACAAATACTTGATTTTGATTAGTCCTTCCTGTATGGATGTCACATTTGAGCAAAAGGACCCGGTAAAAGCAACATCAAATGGACAATTTCCTGCCTACAGCCACCATTACACATAGAAAGGGACCGACATGGACGGGCCACGCAACAAAATTCCATGGGTTTATGTATTATTGTGATGTGTCATCAAGATTCTTGCAGGCATGACTCTCATTTACAATGTCTTCATCAACCGTTCCAATAATTTGTGGTTGTATGGCCTATTGAATTATAAGCGCTTTTGATATTATATGTGGTCTAGCATCATATATGAAGGTAGCTAATCTATCTATGAAATGGCTCTAGTTCTAGCTAGCATTTATTTGTTATGTCTTGATCAAATATAAGGGACATGTCACACATGCCTTATGCTAGTTGTAGTTTCACAAATGTTCGGGGCTCACAAAAATAATAGATCTCATAATGTAGAGACAATGAGAGATAAGTTATTCTAGTTGTGCCATAGATTACAACATGTTGATGAGTGAGTCTTATATGTGCATTACAATAGCTATATATATATATATACACACACATACGTGTACGTATACATCCATACATATCCATCTATCTATGCATACATACATACATATATACATATACACATACATAGAATACATATATGAGAGAGATGGACTATGCTTTTCTCTAGAATATTTACTTTTTTCGATGTCAAAATAAATAATAAAATATCTAAATTGAAGGTTCACACCATTCATCATTATATATATATATATATAACATATGCATATATGTAAGTGTATGCCTGTGTATGTCTGCGTGTTAAGTTTCCACATGCATAATCATATATATGTATGAATAAATTCACAACAAACCTCTCAATAGTACATTTACTAAAAATAAATAAAAAAAAATGCTACTGCAAAATTTATTTTGAGGTGTGGCGTTTGGCAGGCTTGCTCGAAATTATATGGCCTGTTTGATAAACCGAAAGGGTGCCGATATGCTCACCTAATAATCTTTCTGCAGTAGGTGTAAATCCAGTTTTTCAGCACCATAAACAATAGTAGATGGTTTGTCATGAATAAAATATTTACCAAAACTTAAAATAAAATTAAAAAAAAAACAGGGAGTCCAACGGTCGAGAAAGGTTTTTCGTGAGTCAATGCATTTTCCATATTGAAAATAAGATGATCGCTACCTTATCAGTGTTTGATTATTTATCTAGGAGCTATCTGCCTAAAATATATGCACTAATTATTTGAAGATTCTATAGCTGATCAAATGGTAGGTCATATAAACAGTACTGTTGTTTGGATAGTGAACGTAGGTTTGAATAAGCATAAATTATTTATTTATATTGTATCTTCAGAAAAAATAAATTATTTATTTATGTAGAGTCAGTAGTTGAGTTTGCGAAATAATCTATTTAGAGGGAAAAAAAACCCCTCTTCAAATCGTTCGTCCCACCTAAGATGCAGTGCCTTGTGAGACCTACCTTCCATGGTAGGTGTATCGATCATATGGACCCCATCATCTATCACATATGTTCTCGTACCCCTCCACCAAACTAAAATACATAAACACTATAAGATGTGCGTATCTTATGAGGCAACAATTTTCTTATCACATGACATGAGATGATTATTATAGATGGTTAATGGTGGAACTACTAAGCAATGTTTGCAAGTCTTTGAAAAACAAAAAAAAAAAAATCTTCCCATGCGTAAATATATAACAGGGGCCTAAAATATATTTTTAAAAGATATATTCCCTACTCCAAATGTTATTTCTTTAGAATATGGCAACCTAGAAGTTATAACTCCCCTATCTTTGATGAAAAAATAAACTCAAAGGTCTCTCTCTACGCAATTACTTACGGCAAGTAAATAAATTCAAATATTTATGATTATTCAGATCTTGCAGATTATGCTTACATTGCTGTCATCCAACTGCCCCAAAGTTAAATACAAAGAAAAATAAAACCAAGTTGGAGTTGAGGGACTCTGCATGGAGGAGAGTGGGAACTGCTTCAGATGGTGTTGGACTTCAATTAATAGCAAAACCCCACCACCCATGAATCAGTTCATTACTATAAAGCTTTATCTTCGGATCATAATAATTAATTTCTTTACTACAAGTGACCTATAAATTCATAAGCCTGAAGGGGTTTGCAATTTGGTTTGGTATTATACAGGAAATAATCAAATATGGATTTATATGTAAAATTTGGTTGCTTGAAAAGATCAAGTGGCGGTGGGTTCGCTCGAGAAAAGCAGAGAGGGGTCAATGGGTTTGCTTGGCACAAAAAAATCGGTCTGTCACATGTGAAGAAGTGATTGATGTGATCTTTTAGTGCGACTCATGAAAGCTATTTGAGCAATAAGTTGCAATCCCAGCATTATAGGGCCTGAAGACTATTTGTAATATTGGAATTTATGAATTAATTCATATAAATGTTCATCCTAACTCAAGGGAGCCGCATTTATTAAGGAGAAGCCAATTAGAATTATGAACTTGAATCCAAAGAATGTAAATTGTTGAACTAGGCTATAGTTTAAACAGTCCAATGGATGATAACAAGATTAGTATTCCTGATAAGATTTCTTTTTTTTTGCCAAGCGATTCCCTTAGGAAAGATTCTTTGGCAATTTTTTTTACTATTTGTTTCTTTTTGGAGCAAAAAGGTGACAGAGATTTGGGATTTTCTGGAATTTGAACTTGAAACAAACAAGTCTTGCAAAACATCACCCATTGTCCACGTATTGTAAGACTGTAGGTGTTTAAACAAGCTAGGGACATTTGCACCCTAGTTTTCTTCAATCATTTGTTCCATGATACCAATTTCATCAGCAAATTCCGGAGAATGTGGATTCAACTGATCCATTCTATCTTTTCTAGTTGCCACTATTATGAGTTATTTGTGGTGGTCAAGATGCTGATATCAATTGAGCCCCCTGTAAGAATCCGTGTGGACATATATTTAGTCTCATATTGGTTATTTGTTAGATAAATCTTGGGTACTTATACAGGATCAAGAAACTCAAATAATACCTTCCAACTAGCCATCTTAGATGAGGTCCTAAATTGTTACACCTCCACAAGTGAAGTTTAAGGTAATGCCCTATAGCTAGTTGGCCAAGGTATCTTTCTCTCTCTTTTTTTATGTGCAAAAAATCATAATAAGGATTGAAGTCCAAAGCAAGATAAAAAAAAGTACATGCACCCGACCAGAACAAAGAACAGTACACCAACAAAATCATTGGCCCCTCAAAGGATACCATCTTTTGCCTCCTTGCGAATTCCCCAACTCAAGGCAAGGGATCAAACTGCAAGGATACATTCCATCCCATATTTCTTGGATTCATGCGGATTATGTTAACAAGCAGCCAAAGGTCGTATAAAAGAGAGAACCAATGAGAGAGGCTGGTGAGAAAGACAGGGTGGCGTAACGCGGCCAGCATTGCAAATAACCTATTTAAATATCCAAGTTCTCTTTTCAGGAAAATTTAATATCAAGGGACTCTGCAGCTTAAAATTGTTCCCTATCTTTAACCAATTAATATAGTGTTGACAGGGCATGCTTTGAATAATCCATTTCTGTGAATTGCACCAATAACCTAACATGTTGGCAAGATAAGTGAAAGGAAAAGATGATAAAAAGAGGTTTTGATTGCAATATATTGCACCAACAACCAATGAGAAAACCTGCAAATCAGTTGATTGCAGTTATCTGTTGGAAAATATGGAAGGAACAAAATGGTCAGATTTTTTTAAAGAAATCATGTTCTATTTATTGTGTTTTGCAGAAAATCTTATCAACCTTCTTCAGTTGAAAGCATTTGTATTCAAAAAAGTTGGTTGATCATCATCTCAAATTTTAGAATAACCTCGCAACATTGGCGTCGTGTGTTGAGAGACGTCGATTTATCATTTAGAAAAAAGCTGACTCACATCAGGATACAGAGCTCATATAGTTGTACATTGAAGATACAGAGATCTTTCAAATCACTTATAACATTGTTCAGCTTGTTGAATAGCTTAACATGTCTACTTACATACCACTATCTTTTGTAAAAAAATTTATTGCTCTTTTATATTTTTTTTGTTTGTAAATTTTTTTTAAATAATTTCTATAAACTTCTGTTTTTCTAATAAAGATCGGATGGTTTTGCCTCCCTCTTCATCGGAAAAAAAAAAAAAAGAACTAATAAATCTGATGGTATGATACATGGACAGATGGATGTGTTGAATAGCATCCAATTGGACTGGAGGATGGTGACAGTGTCTCCCAAGTCTACCATTCCATCGCTAATTGTGATTGCGATAGGCGGTGATGTGATGCAGACCACATCGAAGATGGTGAGAATTAATTTAGAGCATTGCTTCTTATTTCATTTCATGCTCGCCGATCATAAGCTAATCGGGATGTTACTGTTGAGTTGTCCCTTGTGTACTAAGCTAGCAAAAAATTGAATCATTTCTTGATTCATTTGTGTTCATCATCTTCTTGCATGCGCCATGTGCCATTTCACTTGTAGTTTCTTCTGATCGAAGAAACTGCATATGTTGGTTGGGGTTATTACATGGGGAAACTAGGAAGAAATATTTAAGGGAAATTGTCCCCACAATATACGAGCACAGAACAAGAGATTTTGCTTAAATTTAGTTGCATGCGGAGTCGCATGCTCCGGTTTCCTGCTAGCATTATTCAAGTTAGATTACATAAAATGGTGTTTGGCGTGAAAAATGGATGTAATTGCATGCTCCAGACATTCTTGAAAGATTATATTCATATGTTTCAATGTTGCGGCCGGATGTTTTCAATCGCCATTATCCCTAAAGCACATCCAATTCACCACCCATGCGTTTCTCCACAAAATATTAGAGATACGCTTAGTTTCATGGTCCGATGCAAATTTTTTTTTGCCATATATCATTGGATCGAATTTTTCACTGCATGCAATTTACACCATAGATAGCAGTATAATTTTGAATAGCTAATGTAACAACTCAGAATCTCACCCAAAATGGCTAGGTGGAAGGTATTATTCGAATTCCTTAATTCTGCATAAGTATCCAAGGTCTATCCTGCGAATAACCGATGTGAGACTAAACACACGCCCACTCGGATCCTCACATACTCCTCCCGTTCAAGCCTTGATGTCCTCGTCAGGCTAAAATTTTAAATCTATTTAAATTTAATCACAAACATTTCGATCGACTCATGGTTTGCCCCAATAGATTCGTGTTACAGTGTCTCCTATTCCACATAGGTTATGGGCTGAGTCTGCTTAACAACTCAAACCTTATCCAAAATTGCTAGTCGGAAGGTATTATTTGGATTTCTTGATTCTGTATAAGTATCCAACATGTACCTAATAAATAATCGATGCGAGACTAAACACACGTCCGCTCGGATTCTTACAGCTAATGCATCATTTGATCATGAAGACATATAACTACCCAACGGAATATACATCATGTGACGTACATAACAGTACATCTTGCATGCTCCACTAGGCAGCAACGCCCGAAGCAGCTTTGGTCGGCCTGTATCACATCCAAACCCATCATCCCTCTTCTGATGCCCTGCACTTGATGTCACATCAGCATCCATATGATGTGGCTTTCTTGGAGGTTTTGGAGGTCATGAAAGTTGGATGTATTCAGCATTAGTTGTTCCGTCCCTTATGTCTCGGAGGCAATGAGTTGGATCGGACCAACCATATGTCTTTAGTACCTAAGCTGGGCCCCAGGTGTCAATCGATATGACCACAGCCAATGCGATTCGAACACGGTCGCAATCCAGTTGTATAAGCGGAGTGATACGATTGCAAGGCAGATCATTTTCCATTGGCCCCAGCTCAACATCACATTCTATGTGCAGTGCATTGAATTTGATCTCATGACTTTACATGCCTCAATTTGTTAATTAATTGAACTTAGTCCAAAATCATTGCTCCTCTTTTTGTTATTTAGAGTATTAGGTGGATGGATGTCCAAGCAAAATTATTCGAGTCATCTTTTTATAGTCCCTATGATAAGAGTAATTGCAACATGTATATTCCATGACTTACGTATCCCGATATGTGAACTCCTTTCCATCGGCTATCTCTTGCCATATCTATTCTTGTCGCTAACGTGCTATCTAAACTTCGCAGGTGGGCTAGGGCCATTTGTCTAATTGAAGGTATCGGTTGCGAACTTTGTTTTTTAAATATTAAAAGTTTTCATTTTGTAGACGATGCACTATCTTTTTGTGCCAAAAAGAGAGAATCTGTGATTGTAGTGAAAATGCTTCTACTTGCCTTTGAGATTGCAGCTCGGTTGACGATCAATGTCCACAAAAGCTCCTTACTATACATCAATATAAAAGAAAGGCAAGTAATATGATCAGATCCCAAAAAAAGGATGAATTTTCTCTCAAAATAAATTTAAAACAAAAATGAAGGAATTTTGAAAGTAGGGCTTATGTCTCTTTTTCTTATCTTCTAAACTAAGATACATAGCCTCTATTTATAATACTAGTGAGGTTCTACCTTATACAATTTGGGTTGAATTTCTCTTCTAATTCAAATAAGACTAGATCTCCAAAAATAGATAAAAAATAAAAATTCTACAGAAGGTAGATCTCGACTTCCAAAAGTACATGCTTCCAAGGATAACCTGACAAACATCCAAAAAAACTACTTCACAACTTACCTCGTCAATATGCATCTCAATTATGGCGAATTTGAAGGTACACAACTCGGTAATCTTCAACTTAATATCTTTCTGAACCAATCGAGAGGGTAGAGGCTTGGATGAGATTAGGTCTGCAATTCTAGCTTCTGAACCAAATTTCAAAGATGAGGTTCTTCTAACTTTCAAGATCTACAGTAGCCTCGATGATGCTCTGCTTCATCTGGATCTTCAAGTGATTCACAGAGACATCAAAGCTAGTAATGTATTGCTCGATAGCGAATTTAATGGAAGGCTAGGTGATTTTGGCCTAGCTAGATTATATGATCATGGGACTGATCCCCGAACCACCCATGTCGTTGGAACTATGGGGCTATATTGCACCAGAGCTTTCTAAGACCAGCAAGGCCACCACTAGGTCTGATGTGTTTGCTTTTGTAGCACTTGTCCTTGAGGTTGCTTGTGGGAGAAGGCCAATCGAGCCAAGTGAACAAGCAGAGGAGCAGATTTTGGTGGACTGGGTGTTTAAGAATTGGCGAAGGGGAGCTATCCTTGAGACAAGCAACCCTAGAGCAGAAGAAATGAAGCTGGTTTTGAAGCTTGGATTACTTTGTTCACACCCCATGCCTGCAGCTAGGCCGAGCATGAGGCAAGTGACACAATTCTTGGAGTGTGATGTTCCCCTCCCTGAGCTATCACATATTGATCCAATTGCTTGCAGCTTGGTGTCAATCCCAAGTGAAGAGTCTGGTAATTACAACATTATGCTGTATCCTTCCTTAGTGACTGTCGAATTAGTTCAATCCATTGGTGAGTAAATCAAAATCTTATTCTAAGTACCCTTGTTTAATCTCCATATGGTTAAAATGTCACTGTTCTGTTTCTCTTGAGGCAATCTACTACCATATTATATGTATTGTTGGCTTGTTATTTACAGCTAAATTAACTTTGTTTGTTAAGTATATGAACATCATTTCCTCGAATGATCTTGCCTCTTGTATGTGCTGTAAATCTTTTCGTTTTGATAGTGCAATCCAAGGCTATTGGATTATAGGGTTCAAATAAAAAAGGCTAGTGGGCTACACACAAATGAGAACCAGCCCCTGACCAGGGCTGAACTGCAGCCAACAACGCACCAACTACTTCGCAATCAATCCTTGCCCGTTCCGGATGGAAGTGGGCCTTCTTGTACTGGGTCCGGAATGCTGGTGACCTTATAAACTCATTTTAAGAAAAAGGAATAAGAATCGAAATGGAATGGATTTTTTTAAATTAATACATTTTATTTTAATATTTTGGTATTTTCTCTGTCATTGTAATTCATAATTTTATTATACCCTTGCGGTGTTACTATGAAGGAGAGATGGAAACGACTAAAATAGTACTATTAATATCAGAGCATTGATCAGAGAGGGGATGGTTAGGGCTTCTTTTTCTCGTATTGTCTGGCCGAACTTTGTCGTGTTTGGACCTGCTTATCTCCTTCTTCCATTTTTATTATTTCTATTTTTTTGAGGAGTCAATAGGCACAGTGTGGCTGAAGGAATTTATTGCTGAGTAGAGTAGAGAGAGTTTATAAGGAGAGGAAGAGGAAAAGAAAGAAGAGAAAGAAACCAAAAAAAAAAGTACAAGACAACCGGCAAATTGGACTCTAATCTTCCTGCAGAAAGTCTTTACAGCTGTGAAATCCTTGTCCAGAAAACTATGGAGAAGGGGCAGACAACACCACCATTGTTAGCGAATCTATAACATGAGTCAACAGAACAAATGCCACTCTTTATGAACTTCCATACAAGAACATCTGCTAATCTTGATAGGAGCGAGTCATTGAAATGTTTAAAATCACCCCCCACAATCCACGGACCAGGTAAAGACATTTTGATGTGTTTGAGTTCGTGCCAAAATTAAGGAAGTCTTGACATTATGCTCTGTCGGCCCATACACACAAGTGAAGGTCCAAGATGCTTCGAGCTTTCTATCCATCCACGGAACCGTGACCAAGAACCCGTTAATTTCACTTCTAATGACCTCAAACCCTGCTTCATTCCAACTATAAGAATGCCCACTGCAGAGCCAACCGCATCCCCTAATAGCCATTTGTCGATTTTTTCTCTCGGTAATGACTGAAGCACACCGGGGGTTGGGGATGGCCACCGCTGATTCGTGAGACTTGCAGATTGGTCAGAGAGATAGGGTCCTCCAGGCAGCACATATGTGTCGAAAAACAAATAGAGCTGTAGATTTGATTGGCTCCTTCGTTGCTCAGCACTTCGAAGAGTTTATCTGAACTAGGGCCGCTGATATTTCTTCTTTCTTGTATCATTTTCTTTCTTTTGACTTGGCAGGTTATATCCACGTAAGAGCTATATGAAATGCCAATTTTACCAAAAAAAAAAAAAACACAATCTCTAACCATTCCCCCTCTTTTTTTCTTTTTTTTTTTTTCTTTTTTGATACACTAACCATTCCCTTTTCACTGGCTCCCCAAGACCATGGACATTCCAACAAATAATAGTCATAATTGAAAGGCCAAGACAACATTGATATCCAAACAAACGTAGGAAGCATAATGACTGAAAACCAGAAAGAGTGGGAGCAACATACGTAGAGACTCAGATCCACCCCCCACAGGGACAGGAGGGATCCTCCTACTAAGTACAAACAAACTGGAGGCATCATAATAGCTTCCAACTTAGGTCCATAACAACATCACCCAGGATACAATAGACGACTAAACTGAGCTTAAAGAGGCTCTGCTCTCCTCCATGCAATGGATGATTTGAACAATGTTCTCAACTTCAGAATCCAATATCTTCACCCAAGAAAGCCTCTGGGTCAACAGATTTCAAGAGCAAGTGAGACTTAGCAACCTCAAACTGGAGACTCTTCGAGCAAGCATGCGGATGGACCTCGTTGCCAGATCTCTGCTCGGCGTCCGACGGGGGTACAGGAGGCTTGCTAGTGCCACCTTTCTTCTTCTTTGCCAGGAGAAGCTTGGCTGTTGCTATCTTGACTCCATGAAGGGCTTTCATCCTTTGGGCCCGTTTACCCCGACCCCGAGGAGACTCCGATGCGGGTAAAGGTGAAGAAGACGCTCGCCGGTGCAGGTTTGCCGTAGCCTGGAGAGACTAACGCTGAAGGGTCCACCATTGGCGGCGAGGAGGTTTCAGCTGCCATTCATCTTGGAGTGTGGCTCAATTCTTGCCGAAACAGTGCTGGGAGGGTGGGAGGAAGACACAGGAGAGAAAGGGGCATCAATGCCAGTGGAAGGAGCTCTGCTTCTAACTTCACTGCAAAGGGGAAAGGCCGGATTGCATGGTTTGATCCCGGCAGGTCTGAGGTTGGACCCTTCTCTGCATGATGGGCCGAGCTACAAAGAGTTGGCGAGCGTGGGCGGCGTGGAAATTGGGCCAGTTCGGCTTCTGGGCAAAAGGGATCCGAATGTCGAGGCCCAGAGAAAGAAGCCCAACCCAAAGATCGTTCTGAGCAGGCTTAGCCAGCACCTTTAGTGACCCAGATTTCAAATTTACAAGGATCGGCGTCAACACCTGAGGAGAGAAATTGATGGGTGCCGTGGGGGAACGAGCCGTCCCGCTCGTCCGTTCCCAACAGCCAGGTTCACAGATCCCCTATTTCCGGTGGGGGTCAACTCCAGCCTTAAATGCTCGATTGCCGAGTTGTGAACCCGGCTCGACTCACCTTGCTCCCAATAACCCAATAACTCGGACGAGTCACCTTCTCCGATGGTTCTCCCTCTATCTTTCCTAGGGCTGCAAATAGGTCGGATCGATTTGTAACCCGACCCGAACCACATAAGATCCAACCCGATCCGAATTTTAGAACCCGCGAGACCGGGTCCGGTTCTAAATTTGAACTTATTCTACTTTTCGGATCGGGTTGGGTCTACCCAATTTTGATCCGGATCCGGATCCGACCCGATCTATTTTTTCTGGGGTCAGTTTTTTACTATTATATAGTGGAACTTTGAATATAAAAATATATGGATCCGAACCCGATCCAATCCGACCCGAATGATCCGTCAAGTCAAAATTTATAGGCATGGACTCGATCCGACCCGATTTTCAACCGGATCGGATCTGGGTCCATATTTAGGATCCGACTCGATCCGACTCATGTGCTATGGTGTTCTTGTCCCGTTTCCTTTGCTGATGAAAAGTGAGGTGGCTTGACGCTGTTTTGCTCAGCCAAAAATTTGGCCATTCCTTGAATGAAATTGAAACAACCTAGAGAATGACTCAACTCTTTCTTCTGTAGAGCCTCTTTCCCACTTCTTTGCCATCCAAATAAAAAATCGAATCCAGACTGCTCACATAGTCCGCACATTTCTGAAATAAAAACAAAAAAAAATGTGGTCGTTTTCAATCGTTAAAAACAAGACCATCCCAAGATTTAGAAACATTGTATATATGCAAACGACATTTATCATGTTCCCATCATACTGAGGTCATTCAGAAAGCAAAACTCTTCCATCCAATTGCAATGCCACACTCGTACCCACCCAAATACCGTGTTACAGCGGCTAACCAACTCTCTGAGGACTCGTCGCGGCAATCTGCTGACTTCTGGTGCAAAGTTTTACTGCTTGTGTTTTGAAGTCTAAAGTCCGACTTCTAAATCGTCATCAGGATCAGGAGAGACGGCATTATCAACCCAGCCTCTGGATCTCATATCCAACACCAGATTCTTTCCTTGCTGAGCAATCTCTTCTTCCCCTAACAAAGAAGATTTATGGGTGTCCAAGAACACAGGAAAAAACTAATGCCAAGTATCTTTCTGGAGACTCTGGTGGTCTGTGTTCTCTTCCTAGAAGTTTCAGCTTCAATAGATGGCGAATTTACCTTCAATGGCTTCCAAGGTGCTAATCTGAGCTCCGACGGAGTAGCATCAGTGATGCCCAATGGTCTCCTGAGACTGACCAACCTCACGATGCATGCGACGGGCCATGCCTTCCATCCCACTTCGCTTCTCTTCAAAAATTCTCAAATCGGCAGCGTCATCTCCTTCTCTACGACATTCGTGTTTGCAATCGTCCCGGGATATCCACTAGGTGGCATGGGGATGGCCTTCGTTCTCTCTCCTTCCAAAAATCTCTCTGGAGCCACACATAGCCAGTACTTGGGCCTCTTCAACCCCAGTAACAATGGCAACTTATCAAACCATATTGCTGCAGTTGAGCTCGACACATCCTTCAACCCTGAATTCAAAGACATCAACGACAATCATGTAGGAATCGACATCGATAGCTTGGTTTCCACCGAGTCCTATTATGCCGGCTATTTCACAAATGATGGCAAGTTTAGGAACCTTACCCTCATGAGTGGCGAACCAATGCAAGTTTGGATCGACTACGATGGTAAAGCAATGCAGCTTAATGTAACGTTGTCTCCTTTCAAAGCACCTAAACCAAATCATCCTATCTTGTCTTCAAATATCAACCTTTCCAGCGTATTCTTCGACCGCATGTATGCGGGCTTCTCAGCATCTACCGGCACGGTTCAAGCATCTCACTACATTCTTGGGTGGAGCTTCAAGTTGGATGGGATTGCTCAGCCACTAGATTACTCCAAGCTGCCACATCTCCCTCGGAGCAAATCCAAACGGAGGCCAAGGGGTATGGCTATTTGGATCCCCATATTGGTGTTGGTGTTCTTCTTAGTAACTGCGGCTATTGTTCTTTTTGTCGTGAGAAGGAAGAACAAGTTTGCAGAGATTCTTGAGGACTGGGAACTTGAATATGGAACTCATAGGTTCTCATACAGAGATCTCTACAGAGCCACCCACGGCTTCAAAGACAGCGGCCTTCTTGGAGTAGGAGGCTTTGGGAGGGTCTACAAAGGGGTCCTACGCACTTCTAATACTGAAGTTGCTGTCAAAAGGGTCTCCCATGAATCCAAGCAGGGGGTGAGGGAGTTTGTAGCTGAGATCACGAGCATCGGCCAGCTCCGGCATCGCAGCCTGGTCCAGCTCCTGGGTTACTGCCGGCGCAAGGGGGAATTACTTCTGGTATATGAATTCATGCCCAATGGCAGCCTCGACAAGCTTCTGTTCGACCAGAAGAAATCCATCCTGGATTGGGCTCAAAGGCTTCGGATCATCAACGGCGTCGCTCTCGGCCTCCTGTACTTGCATGAAGACTGCGAGCAGGTCATCGTCCATCGAGACATCAAAGCCAGCAACGTACTGCTAGATGGTGAATTGAACGGTAAACTAGGAGATTTTGGGCTCGCAAGGCTATACGATCATGGGAGCGATCCAAGAAGCACCATTGCGGTGGGAACAATGGGCTATCTCGCACCGGAGCTCACCAAGAGAGGGAAGGTGACTACGAGCACTGATGTGTTTGCTTTTGGAGCTTTCCTTCTCGAGGTTGCTTGCGGACGAAGGCCAATCGAACCGAGAGCATCAAAGGAGGAGACAGTATTGGTCGACTGGGTCATGAAGAATTGGCGAAGAGGAGCTATTCTCGGTGTTGTGGACTGGAGATTGCAAGGTCAATACGCAGTCGAGGAAGTCGAGCTAGTGTTGAAGCTGGGACTGCTTTGCTCGCACCCGTCACCAGTTGCAAGGCCTAGCATGAGGAAGGTGATACGGATACTAGATGGTGTCCTTCCAATGCCGGAGCTGGTGGTTGATCAATAGGAACTGCTTGAGTTCAGTCTGAAGGCAGATGATTGAGTAGAATTCACTGTCAATCGAACTCTGCTAATGAATTAGGAGGGTGCCAACTGACCTAGTTTGGTTCAGTTGGCAAAACCTCTTGTGCTTTTAAGAGACATGGATTTTATGAATCACCAAGCTACTTTGACATATGAATTGCTGAATGTTGTGAAAATATATATGTTTAGCCATATGGGAGGTTATGTTGTTTCTAGGATTCCAAGAATAGGTGCCCAAAAGATCTTCCTTGGCTCTTTGATTTTAAATTTTTTGCTAAAGGTAAATGATCAAGTTATAAGCAGAGACACATGCATGTCCAAATGCAAGCGCATGGCACTACAGCTGCATCAAGTTTTTTCAGATCAAAACATATCAAGAATAATCTAAAACTATAACAAATATTTATAAATTAATCAATAAGATATAGTGAATATACTATATCTATTAATTAATACATTATGATAGATAATATACGAACATTATTAATAACCTATTCGACATAAGATCGGATTGATTACTGGTCCTATACAAACATGAATGCAAGCAACCACAGACACTACTACTAATGGAAAAAAAAAATTGATGCTACTAGTTTGGGTATGTCATGCAGGATAGCCAAAGCCAAAAATGTCTGCATCTGGGATTCCCATCCAATTAGGACCTACCCCTAGTTGACCATGATCCGGAAAAATGATAGGAAGAAATGTGGCATCCATGTAAGACACGTACGGCCATTTCCAAGAAGTTGCAGCATCCGGTTAGCTAAAGGACTTCATGGTTCATTTTAAAAAAAAATAAATAAAAGAAGAAAAAGGAGCCGGGGAGAAAAATCTCTGTGACCATAGGGTTGTAGGCTTCAAAAACTTAAGAACACCTTTTCTTTTTTATAGGTGCTTGTAGACTTGATACAACTTAGGCTAGATTTTTTTGATGTAAAGGGGGACAGAAAGGAGCCACCCGGCTTTTATTGAAGATTAATCGTATTTACAATAGAGATGAGGGGTAGAGATGAGTTACATTGTTAAGCAACTTGAAACTGTGCTCATATTTTTGGCTCTAGTAGGGCTGGATGAACATAAATTAACTTGGGTCGGGTATGGTTTAAACAATGTCAAACCGACATGAATTGGGGCTGGATCATATTTAGAATTTGGGCAATTGATGGCACACAAATATCAACCAGGATTTTCATAACAGAGCACCTAACTCAGGTCCAATCAGAAACTAAATTCTTCTTCTTTGTAGGACTCCCAATGTCTCAACTAGGTAAAACTCAAGCTTTTTTTTTTTGATGGAAGGTAAGAAACCAAACTTAATTCATACTTCATGATAAAGTTCTCAGTTGAATCTAGCTTAAACACATTTAATTGTATTTGGGATGAAATGTTGGAGATAAGCATGGATTCCGTTGGTATTTAGTTTATCTCTAATGAAATGTTTAAAGTCATTGTGCTGAATAAAATAGGAAGAGAAGGTTGGGTCTGGACGCTAGAAAGTCATCCTAGGCTTGGATTGGTTGTCAACTTAACCCAACTACCTACACTGCACCTCAAGAAACACGGCATCCGTGACTAACTACGATTTTGTCAATGCGAACGCTTTGAAAAACAAAGCTACTGTAGACCAAGATCGTCATAAGTGACAAACTATCGGCCAAAAAGTCATCGTAAATTTATTAATGATGGAGACTTCGATGGAGACTTCCCTTAGTATATACTGGTGAGGTCTTGAGTTGTCCCTACTTTTTTTGTATGGTTTTGAAACAAAAATATTGCTCTTTTGAAGACAACTTGGCCTACTGGAATCTTGACAATTTTGGGATGACTCAAGCAAGCATCATTATTCTACAAATACGCCGACCTCATTCCCCTAGTTAGGACTTCCGAAGATGCAGTAGCATATGTCAATGATTTTTTTAACAAACGTAAATGGTTTCACCTAACAAATAAAAACATTTGGGGCTCCTTGAGCCCATCTTCTCTCGAAAATATTATATCCAATCAAAGACAGGTCCTGGCTTCTTGTTTCCTGCACTGCAATGTTTCTAAAGCTTGTGATCTGGCTTCTCCTCCTAAGGTTTGCAGCCTCGAGTGAAGATGGCTTCACCTTCAACGGATTCATCGGTGCAAACCTAAGTCGGGACGGCGCTGCAGTGGTGACGCCGGAAGGACTGCTGAGACTGACCAATACCACGGACCAAAGCAAGGGCCATGCCTTCTACCCTGTTCCCCTCCATTTCCGGCCATCTCCGACCGCTAATGTCCTCACCTTCTCCACCACCTTTGTCTTTGGGATAGTCACCGAATACAGTGGGTTCAGTAGCCATGGCTTTGCCTTCTTCATCTCCCCATCCAATGACCTCTCCACAGCTCTAGGAGTTCAGTATCTGGGCCTCTTTAACTCGAGCGACAATGGTGATCCATCTAACCATATCGTTGCAGTCGAGTTCGACACAATACTCGACCCTGAATTCGAAGACATCAATGACAACCATGTCGGAATTGATGTCAATAGCTTAATATCCAACAAATCCTCTACAGCAGGCTATTTCAGCGACCAGGGCAATGAATTGAAGAGCCTAAGCCTCGTCAGTGGCGAACCCATGCAAGTTTGGGTAGACTACGATGGCATCAAAATGCAACTTAACGTCACGTTGTCTCCTCTGGGAACATCAAAACCCAATCATCCTCTCCTGTCTTCAACTATCAATCTCTCGAGCATCATGTTGGATCCCATGTTTGTGGGCTTCAGTGGATCTCAAGGTATTAGTCGATCATCCCATTATATTCTAGGTTGGAGTCTGAAGACTGATGGAAGAGCCGATGACCTCAACCTGTCAAGTCTACCTTCACTTCCTCGACGGAGAAACCTCGAGAAGAAAACAAACTATCTGAGAGCTTTGTTGCCATCTTCACTATCTGCGATTGTATTAACGGCTGTCGCCCTTGCAACTTTCATGGTGATAAGGAAGAGGAAGTTTGCAGAGTTGATTGAGGATTGGGAGCTTCAGTATGGGCCACACCGGTTCTCGTACAAGGACTTGTACATGGCGACCAAGGGTTTCGCGGACAAAGAACTTCTTGGCTCTGGAGGCTTCGGCCGGGTCTACAGAGGAACCTTGCCGGCTTCCAACATGGAAGTTGCTGTCAAGAGAGTTTCCCATGAGTCTAGACAAGGGATGAGGGAGTTCATAGCCGAGATTGTGAGCATAGGCCAACTCCGGCATCGAAATCTGGTGCAACTTCTAGGATATTGCCGCCGGCGCAACGGCGAGCTTCTTCTGGTCTACGAGTTCATGCCTAATGGCAGCCTCGACAAGCTCCTCTTCAACAAGGATGGGTTCATCCTTGACTGGCGTCGGAGGCTTCAGATCATCAAAGGTGTGGCCTCGGGACTGCTATATCTGCATCAAGGCTGGGAGAAGGTAGTGATTCACAGAGATATCAAGGCCAGCAACGTGTTGCTAGACTGTGAGCTGAATGGGAGGCTCGGTGACTTTGGCCTGGCCAGATTATATGATCATGGGACAGATCCTCATACCACTCATGTCGTCGGAACTTTGGGCTATATTGCACCAGAACTCACAAGAACCGGCAAGGCGACCACCGGCACCGATGTCTTCGCTTTCGGAGTTTTCCTTCTTGAGGTTGCCTGTGGAAGGAGGCCGCTGGACCTAACAGCACCGGAAGAGGAGGAGCTGTTGGTGGATTGGGTGGTGGGAAATTGGAAAAGAGGAGAGCTCCTCGAATCATGCGATCGGAGACTGGCAGGAGAATATCCAGCGGAGGAAATGGAATTAATGTTGAAACTGGGGCTGCTCTGTTGTCACCCGTTGCCTGCGGCAAGGCCGAGCATGCGGCAAGCGATGCAGATACTGGATGGCCATGTTCCCCTGCCAGAATTTTCGCCCAGTTATCTGAGTGATAGCATCATGGAGTTCTTCACTGATGAAGGCTTTGATGATAACATTTCATCCTATCCATCATCTGCATTTGTAAGCTCTATGCTTTCAGGAGGTCGCTGATGCAATGCTGTATCTCTTTTAATTTTTTTAGATGGAAATTGGATTTAGAACATTGTATTATTAGCATTCTGTCAAGTAACATTGCCTACCATCCTTGGTGGCAGCCTGTGTATGCCATTTGAATTCCAAGCCAGGGTTCATAAAAATCTGGTTTAGCTAATTATAGATGCAGTGAACTTACATATTTAAATCTATCATATACCAATTCTGTGGCCCTTGGTGGTGAAGCACATAGGTGGTATTTTTCCTCTGTTTTCATGTAGAGAGAGATGAGACTCTTCTCTTTAGCGCTTGCAACCTCTGCAACAAAAGCAAAATCGGAGAATCAATTCTATTAGGCTTCACGTTAAGGAGATGATTTCGTAATTTACCTCAAAAAAAAGGGAAATGGTTTTGTAAATAACTTGAAGTAAAGAGCTTTTGCTTGTTCATCGAGATGGACTTGCAGATTTTATCCCAAGAATGGACTTGAAGATTTTATCTTTTCTAGGCTGGTCATAAAGAAAATGGAGAAAAATAAATGTCTACTCAATATTGAAGGGAACTAGTTGAACTACAGTGAATCTTGAAAGAGTAATGCCCATGCCCATGACAAAATTTCAGAAGAACATTTGTTTTGAGGGATAGTGATAAGCAACATCCAGAAGAAAAACTCCAGAGGAGAAGACATGAGCCATAGTTGCCGACTTCTAAGTTCTTGTCAGCTCTGGAATCTGGATCAATACAGCTCGTGGTTCCAGCCACATTGATAGTTTGAGGATTAGTCCTATGATCCCATGATATATCCAGGCCAAAATCACCTAACCTTCTATTGAGGATTATTTGTGACATCATGACATTAGTGTGCGACCACTTTACTAGTAAAATTACTTCCATCGACAAAGACCACCAACAGATAGTTGGAGGCCATGGTAGTTGTGATTATTATTCTACAACTATGTATCGTGGATTGAACGGTAAGGTCTTCATGGTCAAACTTGCTTGTCGTTAATCTAGTGTTATGCATCTCATGTCAAGATATTATTTAGGTGAAAGCATATTTAAAATGTAGCAAAAAAAATAAAAAATCTAACACTATATAAAAGTCTTTTGATGATGACACTATAAAAGACAAAATTTTCCTTTACGTCGATATGTTCGCACCTCACGTCCGAAATATATTGCTTTCTTCTTTCCTTCTTCATCTATCCGTTTTCTTTTCCAAGTCTAAAATCGTTATTTGTCACATTAGTGTCCTTCCAATATGGTGGTCGGGCCACTTTGCAAATACTGATTGAATAAGGGCAGAATTGGTTTCATCACAGGTAGGGTTGTCCATAGGTGGTTGGTCCCAGGTTCGAAACCTAAGGCCTCAATCCGGCCCGGCCTCAAATTGGCCCGAGGGAACCGCGCCGAAGCATGACTTGAAAGTCAGTTATTTTTAGTTGGACTGGGCTCAAGTTATGTTGGTAGCATTTTGTGATTGGCCATAACCTTTCAGATCAAGGCTTTTGGCCCAAAAAACTTGAACCCAGGCCCAGTTTTTTAGGCCAGTCTTCGAGACTGCACTGGTCAGCCCATTGAGAGCTTAACACCTGATCCTTTTTTTTGACTGCCATTTCACCGCCGGTTCTTTGACCATTTAACATTTAATTTCCGATCCTGCACACAATTTAGGAGGCTCGAATACGCTTGTATTGCGCACACTTATATTAGTTCTTCACACAATTAAATTGTCTCTATACACACTTGTATTTGTATGAATATAGTTATTTGTAATTGTGTACAAGGTCAGATATACATGTGAGTAGGCCTATGGGCTAAATATTAAATAGCCTAGAACTTATGGGTAGCAATTAAACTTTTGATTAAGGAGGATTAAACATTTGATGAGGGGTAAGCCATTCAGATGGCAATACTTCTTGATATGCAAATGTTGATCATCAAAAGTGACTCTCTTACCCTTCAATCTTGAGGCAAGGTGAGCCAACTCCTTGGACGATCAAATATTTGCTTTAGGATGTACTCACTCTTCTTCTTATTGCTTTTGAAGACTTAAAAAATCCAACACATGTACACAGAGACCAAAAGTATGGCAGATGGCTTGTAAACCATGAAGATATACAGATAATGGATATAATATGAGGACTTGTGCGAGCTTGTATTTAGCCTCACATTGGCTATGCGGTATGCACTAAGTAGATATTAGGTACTTATACAGGGTCAAAGAACCTAAATAATATTTTCTGGTTAGTTTTTTTTGGATGAGATCCTGCGTTGTGACGTATAAACTAGGGAGTTTATCGCACACCCATATTTCATGTGTAAATAACATGATATGTGTTTTGTGATACCGTAATTATTGGTTGTCGTAAGCATTTTATAATTAAAAAAAAGGTGATAAAGTTTCTATTCATGGGTTGCTTAAAAACATCGGGAACATCAAGCAAGTATATTTGAAGGCCAATCTGTTTGAAACAATCATCCAACTAGATTGCATATGGTCAGATCACTTTGTGATCAGGCCCAATTCTGGCCCCTACTTCACTTTTTAAAATCCATGGCTCATGTATAGGCTAGAAAAATTACCCATTTTAAAAAATAGAACGTATCTAGGTCATGTATTTTTTTTCACTCGGTTCTATGGGGAAAAAAATGTTGTAATGCTTGGATTCAAAATTGGTCAGGCAAAATGACAAACTTGAGCTTCATTGCTTAAAATAAAACACTTACACTAAATTGTGTTATAATTGTAGAGCAAAGTTAATATTTGGTATCATAGGTGACGAGACGCGCATGAGAAGAGGCTTTTACACGTTAATGTGGCAGCATATGATTGGTTATGCATGAGATTATACATGCTAATAATCATATGTAAGCTCTTAACATTGCATGGAATGAAGATCATTTAGTGAAAGGAAGGGGAATTTCCAATCCTTCCTTTTGAGTGCTATTTTATGTTTAGCTCGCATGCAATTAATATTTTATGTGAGGTCTCGCTACACAAAGAATAAGATATAAAATGACACCAAAGCAAGAAAGCAGGTGAAAATTTTCCGAGAAACAAGGATTGCACGGAAAATGATAATAGCCCGAAATAATGGACCTTAATTGCCCCAAGGATCATCCGATGGTAGAGAAAGAGAGAGAGAGAGAGAGCATATCATGGGTGAAAAGTCCCATCAAAGGCTTCACATCTCGTCACCCAACGAACTGATAGCAAGGAAAATATTAGTGCCAGCAAATTTATGTTTCGAGAAGCTGGAGAAGTCAACATGTGCCCTTTAATTTGTTCTTGTTAACAATTATTTACTTGTGATTTAAGCTATGGTGTGACTTTATGTAGACGTGACATTTCATAGAGATGCAGCAACGTGTGAGAAGCCCAAAAAAAAACAGAGAGGAAGAAAACAATCTCGAGAGAAGAGAACGAGCCCAAATTCCTATAATATGTTATGTATTCACAGCGTAACACCAGCACGAGCATACAAATTACGAAGACAAAACCTTAATTACTGGCATCTAAAACTCTAAAGTTCGACATAGAACCAGCAATGAATGTGGGGATATTTTTTACACCACTGAGTGCAGAAAGAGAGTAATTCCCACGTTCAAAACAAAGAACATGAACAAAAGAAACAACACAAAGACGACCAAAAAATTAGAAAGTTCACCAAAGCATTGTCACTTCTCGAGAAGTATCTTTGGACGGTTTAAATGGCGCTCTGATTGTCTCTTCTTCTAACTGATTGCCATTAAGTAGTCATGGATTGAGGATCATGTGTCCACACTTGCATTTCCAGCTCAAAGGCTTGTAGTTGGAGCTGTCGTCACCTCTCGTAGCGATTGTTTTGGGGGAATACCGATTCCTATTCTTGCCCTGTGGTACTGCAGGTACTTGCACTGCCTCACAAGGGCCACAAGAGAGACACCTCCTCTCACATCTTGGTGGCCTCGATCCAATCAGGGCTCCCACCATCGCCATCTCCTGGCCTTTTTCCTCCTAAATCCCAGTCCAATATCAAACTTACGAACTAAAGCTGAAATTTCTCATCAAAAACAAGGACAAGGAATACTGCATTTAATAAAAATCTCACCTCAGTGACCTCCATAAGATGAAATGATGGCCTACCTGCAGATGTCAAAGCTTCAGACTTTATAGTAAAGGAAGTTTTGAAACAAAACTCATTTGGTGAGAAATTAAGCTACCTTGAGCCGAGTATCTGGCCTGAGCGAAGATCAGCAGGAGTAATGACAAAAAGAGATGTGCTTGTCTCGGCGTTCCAGTGACGCATGGATGAATTCCCATTAGAGATGAGTGGATATGAGTGAAAGAAACGTAGAGGAAAGAGAATGATAAATGAAAAGAGTGAAAGAAAGCTAAGAGTCCTCAATAAATGTGGTGTTGGTGAGAGAGAGAGAGAGAGAGAGACAGCAAGATTAAAAGGATGATAGCTGGTGGTATACAAGTGCGAATAGATATCTGGAAATGGAATGCTGTGGAGCCAGTATTGAATGCATTTATAACCATAGAAAGCTCTGCCCTTCACTTCGCAGTCAGTTCAGTCTCACACACAAACACGCAGAGAGATAGAGATAGATAGAGAGAGAGAGAGAGAGAACACAACAGGTGGAGCAGAGGTTTGCAAGAAAGCGAGGAACCTAAAATTTCAGAAGCACAGAAGCACATCAGCAGCATACATTGATAAACCTCTCCAAGCACTAAAATATTAGCGGAAATGAGCAGCAGGAGCTCAAATGAATCTATCCATGTTATGTTATCAGAAGAAAGTTGTGGAGAGAGAGAGAGAGAGAGAGCACCTGTTGTCAGAGAGACAGAGCGAGTGAGTGACAGACGGGCCAATAGACGGAGGGTTCAGCTGCGGGGGATTCTTTCCACAAACCGACACTGAGATAACAGCTGCGCGATAACCCTTTTTCATCTCTACTGTTAATATCCTGCCATTCTTATATATTTTCTTGAGTACGTAGAGGGTGTTTGCTTGGGGCAGTCCCGTTTCTTTTCTTGAGCAGTCCCATTTCAACACGCCAGCATCTTCTGTTCTTCAGAAGAAAGAAGGCATACAGGAGTCCGTGCTTACACCACGGCTCCTGACATTGAACTTGTTGCCTGGTGGAGTCACTATCAGACTTGTGGGTGTTGTGTACCTATGAGAGGATTGATGTAACGTTGAGAAGTTAATGACTTGATGGAAATCCAAAGATTATTACGTTCTATTCTACAAATCTGAAGCAGTAAGTATGCCGTCGTTAGAAACTCCATATCATGTAAAAATAGCCATCATACTTTCCTCAATAAATGATGGCTATCCACAAAAATAACTTTAGATTACAGTTGCTCTCCTCTCTCTCTGCGTGTCATGTCTGTGTGGCTGTTATCTTGGGTTAGGTTCTCTCGGAAGGGAAACTGCCACTGGGAAAGGAAAGGTGGCAGTGCTCCTTTAAATGCTGGAACACGCAACGCCATCAATTAATAATGAGTGGGGAGTAGTAAGGCTCTGTGAGCTCCGAGTATCAGACCGTTAGATGTTTGTGGGTTCGGTACTGGTACCGGTATACCACCACACCATTTCTGCTTTAGATTTAAGACAATGTTGAGCGAGTCAAGCACGTCGCGCTCACGTTAAGATGTTTCATTGGTTGATGAAACACGGACACGTTTACTAATCAAATACTCCGAGAACATCGAACATGCCACATCATGTCGAAACTTGATATGATAACAGCCATCAATTAATAATATCCTGATCGGTACACGCGTCATGATGCATGTTAAGTTTGTGCCACGAGTACCAGATGGTAGTCGCAACTAGAACAAAACACGCAACCTTGAGCCACCAAACGACGATGAGGTGGTTTGGTGATGGCAATTTTGATGGCCGATGGGGAGGATCCAAGGAAAGAATGCAAAGGAGCAGTCGTCCAACACCTCTATACAACAGCTGTGTCAAAAGTCGATTGAAATCCAGCATTGTATATGTTGTCTCAGGTGTGCTTCCCTGCCCTTTTCCTCTCTTCTCTATTCTCTTCTGTTTTCTTCCTTCTTTTTTGATGCCTATTACTGTCCTCCTACCAATTTCATGTTTATGTGGTGGTCCTTCCCACAGTTCTCCAAGAAAAAGTTTCTACTAATACAGAGTGCTAATGATTGGTGCATTGAGTGTTGCCTACAAAAGGAGTTGCAGAGTTCGAAAATAATTCCATTAATCAACTTGGAGTTGGGAGAGGAATGAGAGTAGAGAAGCATGCACACACACACACAGCAGCATCCTTTTGCTCACTCCATATAATAATATACTGAGAAATTGACATATAATGAATACACAAATATAAAAACGGGCTGGATAATACAAAGCTTGAGACTTGCTGTACATTTCCAACAAAATTACAGGACGTCAAATAGAACTCAAAAATAGCTATCAGAATTTAGATCTTTTTTTTCTTCTGATGTATTAGTACAACAGTCCTTTGCTTGGATATGGAGACTTAAAGCCCCAATGAGAGAAAAAACCTTTTGGTGGCTACTCTCATGGAGGCGACCACCCAGCAAAGTGCTGCTGTATAGACGGGCTATTATTGCAGAACAAAATCAGACAAGTGATGTTTGTGACTCAGAAGTGGATGACTGTAAACATGCTATTATCAGCTGTCCATATGCCGGGGCATGATGGACTGCTCTGTGTTGCATCTATGGGGCAGCCTTTCGCCCCATGACTTTGCCCGGCGTTGAAACACATTTATCGCATGGAAAAGAATGTCAGTAAGTTTTTGTTGTCAAACACATTTATCGCCAAGCTAATTATGCTGCAGATTTTGTAGTTAACAGGGCAAGGCTGGGTGAAATTCATCTTCATGTTGCTGATAATCTGATGCTGGAATTTACAGGTATTTTGCAGACTGATGCAACAGGAGTAGCGTTTCAGAGATGGAAGCTGTTTCAACTTCAGGTTCAGTGGTGATTGGCACATCCTAATACTTTCAACAGGAGCCAGATGTGTTATTTTTATCCTCTTCTTACTATAATATAGCTAGTATGTATGGTGAGGTTTTCGTATTTCTGAAATCCTTATTCTGATTCCTATTGTATCCTGACCTTATTGTTAGCTTGTTCGCTTTAAGCCCTTACTTGCACCAAAAAAAACAAAAACAAAAACAAAATTAGAGGAAGTCTATAAACTTTTATAATTTGCATTAATTGTGCAGGTATTCGAGGCCTCCTAAGCATGTACCTTTGGGACAATTCACTACATTCCCTTCCTTCCCTAGACCAGGATGCAATCCTTTAAGAGACTTATACACGGCCTGTTTTGACACCATACTCAAAAATGTTTTCCCAAGAACTTCTTAAATCTAGTTGCAAAAGCTTAGACATAAATACATGGATGACCATCTCATATTGGAGAAACTACAACTCGACTCAACTAAGCCTTAATGCTAAACTAGTTGGAATCGGCTACATGAATCATTTTTCTCCCTTCAACTTAATTTAGGAAATTGGAGAGACTACATCTTTGTAGATTAGAAAAAGCTGAGACTGTTCATTATAAAAGAAAATTGTCGATCATGTGAAAGATCACGTCTGCACCATCTGAATTTATGAAGTATGTATTTACCTGCACCAAAATAATACAATGCTTATTGACCAAGAAGCTATAACTTCCCCATGATTACATATGTTATAATGCGTGAAATGGCAAGTTTAGACATCCAAACCTAGATTGTGATTCTTCACATAATGTAGCACAATGCGATGAAGATTATGGAGCTAGTTGAGTTTGGCCTTGAGGTCAGGGTAGGCAAGGGGGCATTTGTATCCAGTCTTTTAAGGCTTTTTTAACTTTAGGTATTGTGCTGAGTACAGTGTAACTATGGCTAAAACATCACAAAATCTGTTCCTCTAACCTTAGTTCTGATAACAAACAACTTTATAAATTGACAGTATATGAACTTAAGAAGAATAATGACCCAGAACTTACTATCAAGAAATTTTGATGCCTAGTAGGTTTTAGTAGAAAGATTGTTAGGCTGGCTTAAATCCACTGCTCAAATCCAGAAAAGAAAAGAAAAAATACTTGAAAGAATAGGGTCTTAGGATTCCCATTCAATAGACAAGGAAAATAATGGAGGGAAATTAAGAGATAATCTGATAGCATCAAGTGATAGAAAGCTGGAAAAAGAGAAAGTTTGGGTTGAACTGATGTAGGATGAGTATTATTATTTTGTATTTGGCAGCTGCGAGGGTCCTCCTGGAACCGATCCAGGTTGCCAAAATGGAGTAACCCGTTGGTTCTTTTGGGAGGCTTTTTGGCCTTTCTTTGTTCAGGGGTCTCTAACCCGTTTCACCATTTCATTATATCAATGAAATGTGTGGTGGTATTTCCACCATTTTACTTGAAAAAAGTCGAGTTTATAGAAGGATTAAGCATTGGTAGAAACCAGTGTTCTCAGTAATTTAGATTTAGCTCATGATAGCATTTAAGAGGCATATGATCGTTTAAATTGAGGGCATAAATATGTCAGATTCTGAACCCAAAAATGGCCCATGAAAGAAAGAAAAGAACAACCTTATGAAACATACAAGATTCCTTATATAAGAGTGAGATATTAGAACTCAAAGGACACAAATACAAGGTATTCACCACCACAATAAAAGAATCATCAGCCAAGCTCTTCATTCTTGACAAAAAATCACCAGAAAACATGACCTTGCAAGGAAGAAATGCTCTCAAGTTTTCATAATCAAGTGAATCAAGAAATTAAAGTTGCAACTGAAGGATGGAGCCCAAAGAAACTTCAATTCCAATAGGCAAGAGCACAAAAACCAAGTTAGATGTTGGATCAAAACTGAAGAAAGCCCAGAGATGCAAAGACCACATTGTTGAATCATGCAGAAAATACTTAAGCAAATTGTGTTCTGCATGCCGTAGCTGCCAAAAGTGAATGCAGGAACAGAGCCCTCTTAGCTGTCAAGATATGCATCTCAAGCCAATTCGCCATCATATATGGGATCTCAACTTGGAGAACAGGGAAACAAGGTCCAGAACTGAGAAGATCTTGACAAGAGTTATTGATGTAACTTAGCAAGATTTGGACAAGAACTTGGACACACCTGTTGTTGAGTTTAACCTGGGATGCGAAGAGAAATTGCAACTGTCCTATAAAGAGTTATTGATGTAACTTGGCAAGATTTGTTTGCAAAATCAAGGAGTACCCTACAACTACTCCAAGACCAAGGACTTACAACACAGACCGCACACATGCAAGCTCACATACAGAATTTTAGACAAGCTGACAAAATTTTCTCCCCTAACAATTAACTAAATGGCTTTGTAGTCTGGCAGAGGGGAAAAGGGCGGACAGACTACTGACAATTTTTTCTCACATACTTATCCATTTATGTCATCTCCTTTACTTGAGAATGAATTGTGTCACATATATCTAAAATAAAATGCATTTTTTAGATGAAAATGATGGCAGACAGTTGACATAAGTGAAATGGAATCAATCGTTGATATGTTTCGCAAACACGAAGAGAAGGTAACATACCTGAATAGTACAGTGAGCAAAAATTTTTTGTACACTTTTTTGGAAGCTGATATCTACTCTTTCCCACGGAACTGTGGTTAAACCTTTGATCATTGCCTCTGCAGTTAAAGGAAACAAGACATGCTTGAGACAATCAGTCCGTGAAAGGAAGCAGTGAAGAAGCAGCACACAAAGTTCTACCATAAATATCCTATAACATCTTCACTGTTCGGGACCCACTCTCATCAACATACAATTACTAAATGAAACAAAAGAATACAACAGTGTATTACAATGAACACTTTCAAGCAAGCTAAAACATCTACATATCCTTACCTACACATTTTTCTTCCCTGTCAAATTAAAATTCTCGGAACAAATCAGCATAAAATGTTGAGATTTAAACTAAATTTAGTATTTACAGTTTCAACTAACAAGTCCTTGTTTTTTCTTTCATTTTCAATGCCAGGTGTGACTGCTGTACCATAAACAACTTATTTTCTGACTTTAATTCAAAGCGCTAAACTTTTGCTTTCCTAATCTCAGAATTTACCAACTTTTTTCTAACTTCAAATTTCTCTTAGATATTTCGTGCTTTTAGAAACAAATACATGTACTCATATACCTAAGCCAGTACATTCATCATTTTATCTCCTAATATAACCCCGAGTAAAAGGGATGCAATGATGACAAGATATTTACATAGAAAATAGACAATGACAAAGATAGTTACATCACATGCATTTTAACAAAAAAAGTTACCAGAACACCCTCTCAACTTAGGATTTTCACTTAGTATGCCTCGAATTGAAACAAATTTCAATCTGATCCCCGAGCCCTACCTGGCATCCAACACCAATAAGACGCCATCTAAAAAGACATAATTACCTCATCTTCAGTTCCTTCCTCCTTTTCTTTGTTTCCTCCCAAACTACACCCCTCCTCTCCCAATCTGCCCTATCTCTCCTTTCCCACCGCCTCTCGCTGGTTGAGACCTGAGATGAGATCCCATCGCCCATCTCCATCGATGATCCAAGGAACATTGGAAAAAGGAACCCTCCTCCCCCTCACCATGAAAGCCGAGCGAATGCACCAAGTGATGCTCCCGTAGACCAGATCCTTCAGCACGCGTGTTGCTCTCATGGGTGGTAATCATACCACTGCTTAATTCTGCACTTGCTAATCTCACCTCTATCACTGCCTGCAGTGTTTTCTTTTGCCATCGCAAAGTTCATCTAGTTTCCATCTTTGCTGTATTTAGCAAAGAAATACCACCATGATTAAAGCCAGCTCTCGAACAATGATCAAACACCTCCTGGAGGGTCCCTCCGCCTCCATTCCGACCACTATAGCCATTGAGCTTAAGAGAGAACCACCTTGCGATCCTGCTACTCCAACTGAATGCCCAGTTGGTGCTCCTAACCACCGTCCTCACCTTCTCCTGGCTCCATGTTGTGCTCCCCTCGGCTGGAATGCCCCCAGCTCTGCTGGTCAGTGCTACTGCACGGTCTCGATGCATCGACGACCCGCTCTATCTTGCAGTGCTTCTCCACTATCTATGCCAAGGACTACTCAACACCAATGTCCACACCATCTTCCTCAGTGACCCCGGCTCCTAGCTCCCCTTCTTGAAGCAAAACAAGATCGAGCCAGTGTCCTCGGACCAAGAGTGGATAATTCCTGACCACTTCATAGAATTCTTGCTCGCCATCGGTAGCATCAGTGAAGTCTCCTCTGAATTCCTCAATCGGGTGTTGAGAGTCAACGACATTACTGTAGTTCAATTGAGCTCGAACCTGTCGCATTCTTTCAACCTATCGTCGAATTATTGCAATCCTCTTCCTCCACATTTCCTTGGCCGACAGTAGAGAGGAGCTCCTCTCCCTATCCTTGGTCTGGAAGTTCCTGGACACTTTTCTCATCTACCAAGAAGAATTCCACATGATTTCAACATCAAGGGGATCCTCTTCACCGACCTCACCATCCTCTTGCTCGACAAGGAGGCTAGCTCCATCCTCATCCACCATAACCGACTTGCAGCCGTTATTAGATGGAAAGGAAAAGAGGACAATGAGGAAGACCCTAAGTTGAGGGGGTGTTTCAATAATTTTCTCTTTTAACAATTATGCTCCAAATTCATGAGGTAGTATTTATCATATGATTGTACATATAACAATCAAAAGTCTTGTGCGCATTTGTTTAGTGATGTTTTTAAGAAAACTGTTTCCACCATCTCTTTCTAGCACATGTTTGAGGTTTTACAACTTAACAAATATAAAATAAATTTATAAAAGCAGCTAAAACCTGGACTTTTCTACAATAATGGGTCCTGCCCTCCTGGTGACAATGCTATAAAAGAAATCCAAGAACTGAAAGGAGGCATAAAACATAAAAATTCTTTTCAAAACAATACCTTGAAAACTTCAGATGAACAGACAGCTATATTGAAGAAAATAACACAAAATTCAGTAATTAAATTTAAGACAAACCTTCCATCTCGCTTGCAGATTTTGGTTGAGAAATCATTGTCTCTGAAAAGTCTTCCTGCTGCACGATAGCAGTTTTGGGTTTCTCCACATAGACGACGTGTGGATATTGGCCATTCTTTGTGAAACTTTCACGCTGCATTAAGGAAAATAGAGCGCAATTAAATGAATTGTTATATCCAAACTAGTAGAAATATTGAAAACTTTACCTTGGGAAGCTCATCTTGATGACGTATCGAAGATGTCTTCCAGCCAACAATAACTGAATCGAGTTAAAGTGCTTTATTAAGGTAAGTGATTGCAAAACTTCTTTAAATGACGAAACTGATATAATGTAGCCACAAACTTACAATACTATATTGCACTACTAGTTACCAAAATAGGATACAGTCATAACAAGCATTTGAGTAAGCAACACATCGCTTGAAAGATTGCAAAGCAGACCTGCAGAAGCAAGCAAAACTGGTCATAATATGGTAAGATCCTAATGCAAAGCCATTAATAACAAAGATTAACTATCAATGAAACCTTACATGAATTTGAGATCTCCACAGTCATTGACCATCCGGAGGAGAAGAGGAGGCTTTCCCTCTTCCCGGTCTTTAAGGAACAGATGCTTTCCTGTTCTTCCAATAATCCATGAAATATGATATGCCATCTTTTCTAGCGCATAGGAGCCACGGAGTATTGGGATCTGCAAAGTTATTTTCAGAAACCCAAATATTTTTCTTCTTAGAAGATTCAAACAAGCAGAAGTAACTCGACACAGCTGATATGAAGATTGTTTGTTCTTGAGGCTAATTATGCTTTTGCATATTGTGATTGTTGGTTTAGTCTGGTTGATTTATTTAATGATATCATGCCAAACTTCACATCAGAGGAATCAATTAGATTTACAGCTTAAATCATTTATTAGCAATGAAATAACTTAATGACTATTGCTAAAATTAAATACATTAGATCAACAATTACACAGGCTAAGCAGATGAAATGATGTAAGAAAAGGAAGCACAGGAAGAGGCAAAATAGTGAAGTAGCTAATATGAAGAACAGAAGATATCCATAGAGTGAGGGATGGAAAATTAAATGGATATAGAAATTTCCCAACTGACATGAAAGCAAACATCAGTTTAGCATTGGCAAATTGCAGTTACAACAAAGAGATTAGGTTGTTTTCAAACCAGGACGTAAAGAACCAGAGTAAATGAAGATTACACGGCCTTGGATGTCACCTGTTTGTGCAATCTTGAGCCGAGGTGAGGTGTTGCAAAAGTTATAAAATTCATTGGCTCCAGTCCAGCAATTTTTCTTTTTAATTTTTCTTCCATGCATTGAGCTCCAGATGTATAAGTTTTACAGCCACCATTTTCCTCTGGAGGATTCCTTGGCACATCTTTTCCGTATAATATACCAATTGCATATCTTGCAATCAAGCCACCTAGTGAATGCCCAACAAAGGAGATTTTTTGAAGCTCCGGTCTACGTGCAACAGCCGATATGACCTGATTTCATGAATACGGCAATGTAAGTCTACAGGGATACTGTGGTATAATCAATAAAGCGATTGTAACAATGAAAACTGATCTATTTGCTGCACCAATTTACAGGGGGGAAAAAACACAAATTAAGAGGTACACCTAGTCATGCACACCTCTTCTGCTAGTCTTTCTCCCATTACATCAACACCATCAAATGTGAGGGTTAAGTAATTACATTCACTGCCTGCAAAATACATGGTAACTAATCACACTCAGATCTGAAGAAAAAAGGAAAGAAAAAGTGGAGTGCATGATCATAACAAATATAACTGCCTTTATTTCTCCAGTCAATTTTAGGGGCTTGTTTGCAATCAGAATGTGCGGTGAGATGAGAACATGTCCCATTTGATAGTTCTTGAAATGGAGTTACTAGTAGTTCACCTTAGCAAGAGTTGAAAGAAGACAATACTGTCTTTTGTCAGAGAGTGAGCATTAAGCTTAGATTAGTTCGAATTAAAAATTATGACATTTGAGTATTGAGATAAAACAAGCCCAAGGTCTTCCTTTCTAATGATCAGTAGTAGCCTGTTCTTGTCAACTATCTTAACCCATAAATTCTTTTTTCTCCTGCAGCTGCCTTTTGCTACTTCTACCTCCTTATTTTTCTCCTCTGCATGGGCATGTATATGTCAATTCTGTACATGCTGGATCTGGTTAATTTTTTTTTGTCAGCAATTAACTACCCATCAAGCGCATGCTCTGCTGCCATTTATTTTGATTCTATATCAACTGCCATTCATTGTAATGTTCCTAGACATCCTATTGTCTATTGTGGTAGTACAACAGGTGTTGAATCTCCTGCTTAGACTTATACATCCTCGGTTCACCGTAACTAAGTCTTTAATCCCATAAGTCACATATATAAGACAATTATCTTTGGTAAAACACTCCAAGAGCAACCTTATGTCGCTTTTATTTTAATTGCAACAGGCTCGGCAGGCCGTGCAAGGTCCTTGAGCAATCAATATCTGATAGAAATCTGCAAGATCATAATGCCTTGAATTCTAAAGGCTTTTAACCATATGATTAGGATGGTCGAAGAATAAAACCCATGCCAAATGAATTATATAGCCTTCAGCAGTACATCTAGCTTCACTCTTTTTTCATCAGATTTTAGAAGGGGAAAAACAAAACAATGTTAAAGCATAAGGGAACTCACAAAGCACAATAACATCTTCGGGATATTTCTTCACAAACTGTTTTGCAGTAAATCTCCAATTTGCAGCACTGCAAATACAAAAGAGAAGTATTGTGTCACAAATAAGAAAAGACTGAGAGATGCAAGTTGCTTAAAAAAGCATTCTGTGCAGCAAAAATAATCCATAAAAACACAAAAATTGATCAAATTTGACAGAAAGAAAAAATGAATACAAATATAAATTCCAGCAGCTGTTGCCGCTAAAGGATTGGATTAGGAATCAGCTAGCCTCTTCATGGTCAATTAAGCTTTGTATTTTTGTTAGATGGTGAGTTTGAATTAGAGTAAATGCCAGTGCCATTGACGTGCTCGGGTCTACAAACACAGTAAGTTGATAATATCTTGCTAATATAGTTTATAAATACTTAAGCTTGGACATGGATAACACATTTTAATCCTTCAACTACGCATTATTTGCTATCTCATCACCATCTTTTACTGCCGAAGCATGGCATCGGTGCCTCCAGGCGGGGCCCACTCCCTTGCCATGCCAGGACTGCTCGCTGTCTCATTTTATGGCAAGACCGGCTGATCCCTGACCATATTAATATATGGGGATAAAAAGGAATAAAAAAGAGCGGATCTCGATAGATATCCAATCTCATTTATCATAAAAAGGGGAAGGAGAAAAATTAAGAAAACTAAAAAGCGAATCACCTTCCGATGATGCCATTCACCGTCACCACCAGATGCGTTGGGATCCGCCGCTCCCCTTCCACGTCGTCTCCGCCGCCACACGCCGCCGGCGGATCGGCGGCGGGCTTGAAGCAACTCAGCCGACGGAGATAAGCCGAGTGTCTCCGTCCCTTCCTTCTGCTCCGCTTTCCCCCGCTCACGGCCTCTCCTCCTCCTCGCGCCTCCCCCGCCACCGCCGCCGCCGCTGGAGCCATGTCGAGACTTCGATCTCGTCGGATCGATCGGCCGAGGTGGGGCAATAGGGTTTTATAGTCTCGGTGGTTCTTCCATCTAGATTCTAAATGCCATCGCAGCTCTCTTTCTCTCTCTATCCGGGGCTCATTTCCTCTTCGTTCAAAGCTGGACTTGGCGGTCGCATGGAAGATTCCTGGTGGCCTCTTATTCCTGGTCGCATGGAATATCCGACTTCTCCAACTCCTCCCCTCTTATTCCTGGTGGCCTCTTCGCCTGGCGGACTACCTGCTGTTTTATTATGCGAACGATCGTCTCGGCGTTTCTACGCGGCCACGTAAATATGAAAATTAGATCCCCACCGTCCGTCCGTGACGAGGTGAGATAAGGTCCACCGTATACCGTCGTGTATCAGCAGCCAGGTTGAGATGTACGTGTATTTAAACAAATTCCCAAGCTATGAATATCACCTGAACGTAACTTGTGGTCTGAGCCGGCTCAACCTTTAGGCAATTGAGGCAGTCATTTAAGGCTCCGGCCCAAAGAAAAGCTCCCTGTAGTCCGTAGAGCTACAGCAAAAGCTACTTCGTTGTGACCTGTGGCCTGTAGAAAATTACTTTAGCCTTCAAAACGATAAGACGCAGGAAAGAAGTCCCAATCTCATTGCAGCTAGGTCCCCAGGAGCAGTCGAAAGAAGTTCTTCCATCGCTGTAAAGCTGGTATAACCTATAGCTATTGGTCCTATTCGGCTGTTCCTTGTCCTTGCCTCCTTGGTCCCAAATCCCAGCACAATAGCACATGACTCGGTCACATGTCACATATTTAACAAACAAATGCAGCTTAGATGTGCTTCAATGTCGCCCAAATCCAGCATGATAACAATCCAATCATGTTAGGTGTAGACCTATAATTTAAATATTTTTAACCAACCAGTTTCATCTATGTGTTGTTTCATCAGCGCATCCAAATCTAATCGAAGGGGTTGCCCGGTCCATCATTTTATGCTTTATAGCATAAACTCGATTGCAATTTACCGGCATACCAATTTCTTCTAGTTGAATTCAAGTGAGATTCTCTGAATTAAACTTGAAATTGCTGGACTTACGCAGCAACTCACATCTTATTATTGCTCGAATTCAAGTCTCTATCAGGCTCAAACACAATTCAGCTTGTTTGGTTCTTATCATGGTTGCTGGATCCATATCAAACCCACTTTTTTCGGGTACCATCAACCCCGTTTGTTCTGCAAACTCCGAAAGCATCATAGCGTGAAGTTCTATACTAGTGATCGCATACAAGAAGAAAATTATGCGGGCCATGGCTTTCTAGACGAGCCGAGTGGGTCCCATACAATGCAGGAGCATTGAAATGCGTGTGGGGCCGGCCCTTTCTTCACGCCACCGTCGCACCCGTTAGGTATTCTCGTCCCTGCGCAAAATAATCCAACACCATAAAATCCCACGCACAACGGCCTCTGAGCCGCACCTGTGGTGGAATACAAGCACTAGTGAGTCACCTTTTGGGTCTCATTTGTGTCCGGGCGGAGAAATTTAGGCAAGAAAGCTGGGGACTGGAAATCTTTCTGGCCCTTTGTTTTCTTTCTCTCAACCAATAAGAGAATCGGACCCAAAGCCAACCCTACATGGCACATGATACATCAACTCCCATACTGTGATGGTATTTTATGCTTATAAAATAAATGGGAAAGAAAGAACAATTATAAATAGATTTTTTTTTAATATGAACAACCACTTACAAATTCAAATTTACTTAAATATTTTTTTAAAATTCATATTTATTTTTGTACTTCCATAAAATACTGTTTTGCACAAATACCCCCTAATATAACACTTATTCTGACACTGTTAATAAAAACCATATTTATTTTAATTAAAAATAAAATAAAATTTTGAAATTACTTTTTTTCTCCATCACAATCGTCTTATAAATATTTTTTTTTGCACATCCACTTATTAAAACTATTTTAATTATTTTAATTTGAAATTTTTAATTTTTTTAATGACATTAGATAATGTAAGTATATATATGAAAAAACAAGAACAAAGAAAAAAAAGTAGAATAAGAAAAAAAAAAAGGTATTTTACAAATGTAAACATGCAAAAAAAATCAATTTTGAAACGATATTCACATAACATTCGATATTTATGGGAATATTTATGAAAAAAATTCATTATATTTTTTTTTTTTTTGACCAGCAAGGAATTTCAATTTTCAAAGCCGCCGAAATCCAAGGGAGCATGTTCTGGAACGTGTACGGTCATCATTTTCCAATGAAGTTATGTGGAGTTGATACTCATTGCTGTATGAACACCATGGTTGATGTGAGGGAACTTTAGTCTACAAACCCCGTGTGACAGCGTAATAACTGGGCCTTCTAGAAGTGTAACCTATGCAAGGAGCCAATGTCATGGACTCGATTGGACTCATTAAATGCCAAAACCAACGAATGTCAAAGTAAGAATTTAGGAATGCAAGCTGGATTTAAGATAGACATTAAGAGATGATGTGTAGGCAGTCCCAAATTCTAGCGTTATTTCCAACTAAACAAAAGGAGTACGAGCAGCGCTTTCAGATTCGCAAAGCCTTCATCTTTTCTCTCTTCTCTTCTCTTCTTCCATCCCCAGCCGAGACAGATACAGAGAGGAAAAAATAAAACTGTCATACTAAGGGGGTTAGTTTAAGGTCAGTCAGGTATGAGGAAAAATAGAGGGAAGGGCAAAAGTAACTTCCTTTCAGTAAATTGGATTGGGCACTGCCCAATTCTTTTCTCAGAAAAAAAAAAGAAAAGAAAAAAAGGATATAGGTTAGAATATGATTTCTGACTCGATAAAATCTTAATTTATATTCAATAAAATATGTTTTATAATTATGACTTATGGTGATTCAAGTTTCAGAATATCTCTTGGAATGGAGAAAGGATTTCCATGTTAGTTTGAACTTTTTGGTGGTTTGTGCTTCTTTATGATACCTGTTACGGGGGAACTTAGCCACCATGCCCCACGTGACCGGCACGCGCGCCCAGGAAGACTACGGCTGCCCCTTGATCCAGCAATCCGACCTCGGGTCGGATATCTTCGGCTCCGCAGCCCGACCCCGAGTCGGCTGCCCCTTGATCCAGCAATCCGACCCCGAGTCGGCAATCTCTCGACAACAACAGACTGTTCCTCTGAGGCACGCCGCGGCCCCCTGCTCCACTACTCCCTGCAACGGCCGTATCCGGCGCTGCCCCACGATCCCCTGTAACAGCCGTACAAAGCGGAGCTCCACTATGCCCTGCCATGGCCGTACCCAGCGCTGCCCCACGACGCCCTGTAACGGCCATGTCAGTGGCAGCCCCATCGTGCCACACGATGACGAATCCCCGGAAAAACCCCCCAGCCTGATATATATGAGGCTGGGGGGAAAGGGGGAGGGTAAGATATATCTTCCAGAGTATCATCTCACCTGCTACCTTCTCCTTCTCCTTCTCCTTCGATCTCCTCTGACTTGATCGTCGGAGGGCCCCCACTACCCCGGTGGTGGTGCGAGGCTTGCTTGCAGGTTTCACGGCGGAGGGCGGAGCGCAACCAAAGCAACTCAAAGGGAACCCCGTTCACACCGCTGTGCCAATCGTTCTCGGTTTGGACCACCAGCAACAATATCTAAATGAACCATGATAAAATTCCAAAATAGACATTGGAGTACATCTCAAGCAAACTGATTGTTTTTTTAATTAATCTTTTTTTTTTTAAGTTCTTGATCATGATGCTGTGTCTTGATATATATATATATATATATATAGCAATCTTAGGGCCCCAGTGCATCATCCTAGAGAGGGACTCAGTGGAGATGGTAGAGTGGATTCTACAGAATAGACCGGGGGTCTTCGACCATCCACTTCTAAAGAACGTCAGACGGTTATTGCAGGAGTGTATTATTTTCCAGGTTGGCCATGTGTTTCGGAAGACAAACAAAGCCGCTAACTGGATCGCCTTCTTTGCTGCTCATCATTCTTGAGAGATTTTTTGGACCCGTTGTGTACATGTCCCTCCACCGCTGTAGAGTATTTTGTCTCTTGACTATGTAGGCAATGCTCACACAAGATTAGTGTGAGTGGCCGGTTTATCCCCCCTCCCCACCCCCCAAAAAAAAATAATAATAATAATAATTGTTGGTGGAAAAATGGACCACCCCACAAATGTAATTATAGCACCCAAATCCATCAGTAAGCTCGAGCTCATCCTAAGTGATCGGGCTCTTCCGCTCTCGAGCTCATCCTAAGTGATCGGGCTCTTCCGCTCTCGAGCTCATACTAAGTGATCGGGCTCTTCCGCTCTCGAGCTCATAGACCAGAGAGCCGAGACCAGAGAGCCGAGACCAGAAAGCCGAGACCAGAAGGCCGAGACCAGAAGGCCGAGCACAGCAGGCCGAGCTCATGCCTTAGCCAAATATCCAATTTCCACCTAACCCTCTAAGGGACCTGACAACTCCACTATAACCTGCCACTATCTCCAAGCCATCAAGGCATAAGATCTTTGCAGGTATTCGGCACGACCTGCCATTAATGCACGAGACTCTCTCAAGTCTCCGATGCACTCAGTCATTTAATGAACACGGCCCAAGACGATCTCCGGATCACTGAACCATCAGAACGTATGGCTCTCCCTGACCGCCGGTTCATTCGGTAATAAATGCACTTACCATTCACGGACCCCAGGCCCACCACGGCCGGCGGTTCAACCACTCCAACAGGTCCGATCGACCGTGACAACTCCCTGATTCCGGTCTGATCCGGTCCCGTTCTCCACTACGCCATTAATGGGCCAAATCGTGCCCAATTATTACAGAACAGGACAAACCTCCTGTCACCTCCTAGGTAACCAAATCCTTCTATAAAAGGAAACCTGGGGGGAAGAGGAAGGGAACTGGACTCTGAGGACCCCGGGACAGAACTCTCCTGGACCGGGTGAAAAGAAGTAAACAGCACAGACGCAATGGAGGGCATGATCCTCTTGATCTTCTTGATCTGATCCAAATATTCTCCTCCTTGTTCTCTCCACATATTCGCCCTCTCTGACTTAGGCATCGGAGGGCCGGCGCCGGGGAGCCCGGCCACCGGTTCTTCCTGCAGGACTCGCACCCCACAGTGGAGGACGCGGCCGGCCGACGCACCGTCGACCACCTTTCCAGCGGCGGAGCTCTGCCCCTCCAGGAGGACGCCACCAGTCGGCGCGCCGTCGATCACCGTCCCTGCGGCGGAGCCCCTCCTTCCCCGGCTTCGTGGCGGCCCCCGGGTCCGATTTCCAGCAACAACAACAATAATAATAATAATAATAATAATAATAATAATAATACAGGCGTAGCAAATTTGTGAGTTTCATTTGGAATTGGACTTTGCAAAGCTTAGTTTAGTAATTCATTTTTGTTTTGCTACAGCGAGCGTGTCATACTACATAAGTACAAACGCACTCAATAAAATTTAAAAATAAATAAAATATTACAGAATACCCTAGGCAGTTCTTCCTCCCGGATCCACGGCATACCATTCAAATGATAGGCCACATAAGTAGCCACCCAATCTGCGGCTCCGTTGGCCTTCCTGAATCTTCGCATCACCATAAGCAAGCGGAGTCTCTTCACTGCTTTGCATGGCATGGAACAACAAAAGATGGTCACACTTCTACAAAATGCTCTCTAGTTCTTAATATGATCCACAACAAGATTAGGGATATAATTATACCATAAGACATATTTGGTTTGCTAAATTAAATGGAAAATCTCCACGCATTAATATGCGAGATATGTCCTTTATGTTTGTTTTTGATTATGCCCCTCTCCTCCATTTCTCTCAAGTAATCTTTAAGCAATTTTAACTATTGCATTAAGAACTGTTATAGTCACACGAATGTAGACAGTATCTCAATGCAATGGGATAAGTGATGAGGATTTCCTCCTGGCTTTCCCATTTCATTCCATCCCTTAAATGACACTTGATCACCTACTATTCCCCTATTCTCCAGAACCTACCCTTGCTTAACCGGGCTTTCAGATGCAAGTGAGATAAAGAAAACTCTTTCTAGGAAATAAAACAACTATATAGTACCTACTCAACCTAAAGGGCCAAAATTGTTAGGCTGCTATTTGGTTAGATAATTATGGGAATGTTAATATATTATTATATCGGGAGAGTTGTTGCGATTCCACCAACAGCCAAAAACTTGATGACAAAGATATCTTACCTCCACTGTCCAAATTGATGTTCTGAAATAGATGTGGGAGGTACCAATATGATTATAAGTTAGGTAGTTTATCCAACAAATTTGCTTTCTCAAAAACCCTATAAAAAGTGGCTTTAATGAATTTTAAAAACTATATTTAATCCATTTCAAACTATAGAATTTTCATGCTAAGAGCTATTGTATTTTTTCTTCTTGTCTTTTTCTTTTTATTAGGAGGGGGAGATGCTAGCTTTATCGATATTTGTGACACCAGCAAGCAAGGGGGGTAACGCCCTACAGAGAGATGCCACATAAAAGGAGCATTAATATGTTATAAAACATAGTTTCACAAATTTTGGTTCCAGAAAAGTGAATTCCAAGTCCCCTCTTTGATTGTCAGTCAAGCATCGTCAAAATTTAATTTTTGCTCCCTTGTTTTGATGATAATTTAATCATTACTCCCTAGTTTGAAGAGGCAAATACAGGAATACAAACATATATATATGTGCAAAACACATATGTTAGTGTTAGAATGTGTAGAAACAAGGCAAAAAATGTGCATAAAATCAAAGCAAGGGTTTTAAAAAAATGAAAATGATTAAACACTAATTGTTAAATGACAGCTAAATGCAGGGTTGGAAATTAAATTTTTTAATTAATTATCCATTTTTTATAGTTTATTTGACACAGTCTGGACCCAAAACTTCAGAATCATTTTATTCTACTGGAATGCAATGTAAGATAGCCCAGTACAGCCAACCTTCATTACTTCTCACACCAAATAAAAAAAAAAGGAGATGTTTTTATCCTTTCTTCTTCAGTGTCCAAAGGCATCAAAAGCCAAAGTAAGGAGTAACCCTCTCCCTCAATCAAGGAAAGCAAGACAAGATCCTTTGCCGTCTGGGGTTTTTAGTATTGCTGGAAACACCCCATGCTCGTTGCCTCCTCGGTTGATAAACCTCGAGTGAGAAACCGCCGCCGCTGAGATCGTATGAGGAGGTGGCTGTCGGGCTTTTGTCTCAGCGGGCCGAAGCGGCGTTCCGTCAGAACCCACGACCGACCGGATCCCACGGTAAATCCAGCCAACCATACCTGTCGTCTCTCCAATTACCCCTTTCGGAATTGGATTCCTCATCTAAAATTCCAATTTCTCCTCAAAAAGATCTCATCTTTTGTATATGTTCATGACAGGAGACTCGTGGAGGATCCATGGTTGAACCACAAGGAAGCAATTCCACTGCTGACCCTCAAAGCAGCAGTCGAATCTCGAACGGCTCTCAGGTATGTCTCGTGTTGATGGCTAGCCAACCATTTTGCCTTCGAAAACGAATGAATTCTGATGATTGCTGCTGGGCGATGTTTTGGAAGAATGCTTGTGTTTTTCTATAGAAAAATGATCGTAGATTTAGAAAGCGTATGGATGCAAGTGGATTTTGGATGCGTGCTGTTGCTGTGTGGATAGCTTTATGTAGTTGCCGGTCTAATCTAGCTCAATGTACTGTACTGTGAGTTTAAAATGTTTTTGAATGTTATGTTTCTTTATCAGAGAATGGAAATGGTGGTTGATTTGCAGGCTAGTCAGCAGAAAAATATCATATTGAATCATGAATTCTCTGAAGGGCTGAATTACTGGCATCCCAATTGCTGTCATGGGTATGTGGCATCGGAAGGGTGTGGTCTTCTTGATGGAGTTAGAGCAAACTCGGGGGGGAATTATGCAGTTGTCACGCAGCGGACTGAAAGCTGGCAAGGTTTGGAACAGGACATTACAGGGAAAATTACTCTTGGTGTGAGATATAATGTCTCGGCCTATGTTAGAGCCTATGGGGATCTTCAGGAACCTTGTGGAGTCCAAGCAACGCTAAAATTAGAGAATCAAGATTCTTCTATCAATTATTTATTGGTCGAAAGGTAACATTCTTGGACCAATATGTTGCATTGGTTCTTCTTCTTCTTTAGTTTTGTTTGAAGAGCTCCATTGATAAGCATTGGCTGTTCTAGGGTCTTAGTTGCAAAAGATCGCTGGGAGAAGTTAGAAGGTTCCTTTTCATTGACAAGCATGCCGAAACATGCAGTGTTTTATTTGGAAGGACCTCCTCCTGGTGTAGACCTGCTCATAGATTCCGTAACAGTCTCTTGTGAGGTATCTTTTTTTATCTTTATTTTTCTCTTCTCAATATATTTGACTTACTAATTCACATAATTTTGTTCTTGTTTTCTGGCACACGTCATTTGCTTTTATCTTTATGACTTATTTTCTTTGAATCTTGTAGCTACTAACTCGAATGCTTCAGTTTAATTTTGCCATATCTCTAACATGATATTGTGTGATAGACAACAAGCATATGTGTGCTATTTGTTTGAATTCTTTAGCATTACTTCCTTTTATGGAGAAAAGTTGGATTTTTTGTCTATGTGTGGTCATAGCAAGAACCAAAAAAAACTTATCCCATCTAGAGGGTAGCTATTAGAAGAAACCTGTTGACGTTCTGTGCCTATTACGAGGGTTATCCTCAATCAACCCAAGCTTTTGCAGTTCCTTTTCACAGCTTCTGCTGGTCTATTATTGGTATACCTGGTGATCGGTTCAATGCCTTGTGGCTACTCTCTCTGTGGTGCATGTAAATACCATCTTATTTAATCCCCTATTATTGTGACATCTGTTGGTGGAATTCCTAAACTTTCTGTATTTTCTAGAAGAGGATTGACAAGAGTGAGTAAGAGAGATTTTAATTGCACTGGACTTGAAGTGAAATATTAGCACAAAAATTATTATCTCATCACACTTATGATAGACATATACACCATGATATTATTGTAACAAAGTTTTCTGACTGTTTCTTGTGTCTCATAGAAAACAGAGATGGTAGTTGGTTCGCAGATTAGCCACACAAACAACATTATCTCGAACCATGATTTCTCTGGAGGGCTTCATTCCTGGTGTCCTAACTGTTGCCATGCATATGTGGCTTCTGAGTGGTCTGGTTTCCTTAATGGAGTAAGAGCAAACTCAGGAGGAAATTATGCTGTCGTCACGAAACGTACTGAATGCTGGCAAGGGTTGGAACAGGATATCACGGGGAAAGTTTCTTCTGGTAACACATACTTTGTCTCAGCCTATGTTCGAGTTTATGGGGATCTTCAGGGTTCCACTGAAGTCCAGGCAACACTTAAATTAGAGTATTCAGATTCTTCTACTAGTTATTTATTTATTGAGAGGTAATATGTTGAAAAAGGGTATACTAGAATGGTTCCCCTTCTTGTTATTTATTGATTGGGGTTGGCTGTTGTAGGATATTAGCCTCTAAAGAATGCTGGGAAAAGTTGGAAGGTTCTTTTTCACTGAAAACCATGCCTAGACGTATTGTATTTTTTCTGGAAGGACCTCCACCCGGGTTGGACCTGCTCATAGATTCTGTCACCATCTCTTCTTCTGGCCTAAAGCAGTTTGAGGTCTGCATTTTTCATTTTTATCAAGTATCTTCCCTGTAATGTTGCTTTCCAGGCTAAAGAAGGCAAGAGAAAAACAAATTCCTCTTTTTCTTATGGCATGTTTCGTTCATTTAATATTTGACATACTTCATTTTTTCCAATCTCTTGGCCATTTTTTAGAATGTTTCGCTGCATCTGTTTATATCTTTTACTTTGTAATTGATAAAGAAATTCCGGAAGAGCTGTTGATGGCATAGTATATAACTCTTGTAAGAGAAAAATTGCAAGGTCAGGCAATTGAGATAGAATGACAAAATATGATTGTTGGCCTCTACCCTCATATATGTTGTGTTCTCTCATCACTATTTCTTACTAAACCAGATTTCTGTTACCTTTTTATTTTTGAAAGGAAAAGAGCCCCAGATGTGTTACCAATGGAGATGAGACTATCTCGTGGAACCCTCATTTTGATACTGGCATACATAATTGGTCTGGAAGAGGATGCAAGATTCACAGACATGAATTTGGAGGGGATGGAAATATACGTCCATTTAGTGGAAATTTTTTTGTTTCAGCAACTGAGCGCACTCAAAGCTGGAATGGTATCCAGCAGGAAATCACTGGTCGGGTGCAAAGAAAGCTTGCGTATGAGGTCACTTCAGTGGTTCGGATATCTGGGAGTGCTAGTTCTGCTGACGTGCGGGCAACTTTGTGGGTTCAGGCACCAAATGGCCGTGAACAATACATAGGCATTGCCAAGTGAGTTCTTATCATAATTTTTATTATATATAAGCTATCCTACATCAGTTGATATATATATATATCATCATCTGGTGAGGAACCTGCACTAATTTACATGTCACAAACAAGTAGTGTGATAGCCATTCTTCTTAATGTAGTTGTTACTTAAAACAGACTGCAGGCATCAGATAAAGAGTGGGTGCAGTTGCAGGGAAAATTCCTCTTAAATGGTGCTGCTTCAAAAGCCATAATATTTCTAGAAGGGCCGCCACCAGGTACTGACATTCTTGTCGACAGTTTTGTAGTAAAACATGCTGCGGAAGTCCGATCTTCACCTCCACCTCATTTTGAGGTTAGTAGATTTAAAAGACCTTTTATGTCAAGCATATTATGTACCATAAGTTATAAACTAAATGATAATATGCTGCCTACAAATTAAAAATGAACTGTGGGGCTTCAGAACATCATCTTTCTAGAAATGTGGTGCTAATTAGGTGCTTTATATTACTAGCTAATACCCATGCGACATGATTTGTTTGGAAGTGCCAAATTGCTAAAACTGTTGTTTTGACTTTTAAGTTGGTGAAGGACAATCTAATGGGGAAAAAAAGAGGATATTGCAAGTATTGATGAATTTGCTGTGATTGACACTGCTTCTACTGGAACTGGGGGCTTTCGTTATATAGTTCTGGAAATGGTAAATATGCCCAGATGGTGGCCGACTGTGTCATATGCAACTTCTAGGATCAGCTGAAATATATGATTTCAAAACATTGCGTGTCTGATCACGACATCTTTGAATAGTTTTAACAAATCTCTTGGCAATTTGCATATAGGCACATCATAATTTGCATATAGGCACATCAGTGACCAGCACTAAATACTTTCTGAGAAGGAAGTAGTTTTCAATTTTTTTAGTTTTAAGTTGATTTCTGTTGCTATAATTCTGGTATTAATGGTAATAAATATTGGGACTCTTCATATGTTGATTTATGTTTTGTTGCTTGGAGTGCAAGTATATAATATTCATGAGATCCTTTGACATCATGTTTTATAATTGATGCTACTTGATTAACAGTATTTATATTAGGAGAATCAAAATGATAATCTTCATTGAAAAAGGGGAACGTATAAATGGGTTACACGTACACCCTTGTGTTTCGATGTGCAAATAACCAGAGCTGCTTTATTGACGGTAGAGTATGGTTAATCACAACAGTATTAAAACCTCGGGCGATTGTTTGTATTTCACACCACTTACGCTGGTCTCTCTTCTGAATGGAAGATCATGATTGGAACTATTTATGTGTTATCCAACCAAATCAATTTTCTTGTAATGCCTCCATATTCCAGCATTGTCAATGGTGATTATATGGTGTACAACAGATTAGGTCATATGGTTTCTGGATGAAGTGGCTGTTAGAGATTTTTCATCATATTGAAATGAGATATGCTTCCTTACTTTTGTACTCATCAGACATTTTGTAAGGTCTCTGATTTCATAGAAACTTAATGAAGACTAAACAAGGTCCACGCTGTCCTTATATTCTGATAATTACGAAACAACCAGCAGAATCCTATTTTAAATTTTACAGTTAGGGAATGGTTATATAGCTTCCAGGAAGTCTCTAAAGTGCACTGCAATTACTCAGACATTATTATACATCATAAGCAGAGGATACTACTATAAAGCACTTGATACCTACAATAGGAAGTTACTTCCACTTGTCTTAACTCTTGCTTCTATCTTTTGTATCTTTACAACGGAGATATTTGGGTGCAATCTCGTGTTCAGTTGCAAAATCACCAGAAAATGGACTGTCTTTGAGAACTATTTTTAGAAGTATCAGCCGAACCATACCCGATAATGTTGTTAATTTCATGGATGTTCTGTGCAGCTATCAAGTCATGATACTCACAGTATGCAATGAATTTCACATAGTACATAGTGTTCATACACTTAAACTACTCATTTTGATGCTCCTTTTTGGACATGTCAGATGAAGAGTCCAATTGAATCATCATGTTCTTATTTAAATAGTACCACTTTAGAGATACTAGCAAAGAGCCAAATCGAGATTAGCCAATAAACTATAATTTATATTTTGTTTTGTTGCCCAGATAGACAACCCAAGAGGGGGGGGTGAATTGGGTTTTTAAATTAACTTAGCTAATTAAAACTTTGTGGATGATTAACTAAATACTATAGCCAGTTATTTAATTAAAGCTAAGTGCTGTGAGTAATGTGTGGGGAAGAAGATGAGAGACAATGCACTACAAACACAAAGTTTTATAGTGGTTCGGAGCTAACCCTTGCTCCTACGTCCACTCCCCAAGTCTCACTTGGGAATTTCACTATAACCCCCTTGGATTACAGCCGGTTGTTTTGCAAGCTCACAACCGAACTTGTTGTTTTACGAGCTCATAACGAACTCGGTCGGTTTTCCCAGGCTCACCGACTAGAACCAACCCCGATTGTTTTCCCGGGCTCACAATCAAACCCTTACACTCGTTGGTTTTAAACCGGCTCACCAACCAACCTTAATCCCCTTGATTCAATCCCCCGATTGAATCAAGTAAATACACGAGATAGAAGAAAACAGAAGATAGCTTCTCAAAAAGCAGATTTAAAACAATATAATCGTAAAGGAGTTAGAAGCCCTCAAACGCTTTTAAGATGGTGAAGAGGTGTGGCTTCTGGAACTCCGGTCTCCTCTTGAAAGAGTGATCGACTTGAAAGCAGGAGGAGGAAGCTTTGAATGCTGGGAAGATGTTGGTGGAGCAGTAAATGCAGATCTTCCCTTTTTCTCGTTGAAGAGCACTTAGAGAGCTTGAAGACTTGAATGCTAGGAGTGGAATGTGTGTTCTCTACCTTGCTACAGTCTTCTGTGGCTATTTAAGCCAACCCCCACGGAAACTAGCCGTTACTCTGCTTTTTCTGGCCGTTCTGCACACTCTGCGCAGCCTGACAATGTGACCGTTGGTGGGTTGGAGTCGACTCGCGCGATCAGGAGTCGACTCGGCTGTAGCAGGAGTCGACTCGAGCTTTTCCGGAGTCGACTCGGCAACTGTTCCCAGTTTGAATTAAAGTTGCCGTCTTGACTGGGAGTCGACTCGTCTTGACCCGGAGTCGACTCGCCAACTTCTGGCGCTGACCTGGCAATTTTGGAGTCGGCTCATCCTCTGTAGTCCGTGGATCCAAATTTGAATTTTGTCCACTCGAGTCGACTCGACTGTCCTGGGAGTCGACTCGAATCTCAGAGCCCGAACTCCCGATTCTCTGTCTTTTGGCTCATCCAGTCTTGGAGTCGACTCGAACTTCCTTGGAGTCGACTCGGCTCTCAGTTTCCGAAAGTTGGTCTTCTGCCTTTTGACGTGAAGCTTGTCTTGGAGTCGACTCGAGCTGTCTGTGAGTCGACTCGAATCTCAGAGGCAGTAACATGGTCTTCTGTCTGTCGATGGTCGCACAGTCTCGGAGTCGACTCGCGTACTGCGGGAGTCGACTCGAATCTCAGAGTCCATAAAACGCTCTCTGACTTTTTCTGTGTGTACCGCTGGGAGTCGACTCGCATTCCACTGGAGTCGACTCGAATCTCAGACCTGAAAAACTGCTCTTCTGTCCTTCTGTCTGTTTTCAGTCGGAGTCGACTCATACTGATCAGGAGTCGGCTCGAGCTCGTGCCAGTGACCTTGATACGCTTGGAGTCGACTCGTGATACTCGGAAGTCGACTCGAGTCTCAGACATTGGTTCATGCAGACTTCTTAACTTATCCAAAATACTATGAACCAAGTCTAGAAACACTTGGACAGGATTTTCACTGAAACACTCAATTGAATTCATTAGTAATCACAAGATATACTCAATTGCTTTGAGCTCATCAAAATCAAATGGGGTTTTAATCAATCACTCCACAATCTCCCCCTTTTTGATGATGACAAAACTTTGAGTATATGTAAAATGAGTTGCTCAGTAAATAATGAAATAAACTCCATAAATGAATTCAAATGTCTGATAATTTAATTTATCCAAGTTTGAAAGGAGTGAAACATTAAATTTGGGAGTTAAAGTTCCCCCTTTCATTTGGAATTATATAAGCCTTCATATTCTGCAATCAATTGTTTGGCTTATATGTCATTAATGTTTTAGCTTGATTAAAATTCAGATTCTCCCCCTCAACATATGCATTCAACTATATTTTGATTTTCTGAATTTCCTCTTCATGCTTTGAAGGTTTTTTGAACTGAATTTTATCTTTAGAGGGAAAATCTGTCAATTTGTTCTTGAGTAGGATTCAGCTAATCTCCGAATATCCCTTGAATAGATTCTGGAGATTACTCCATTAGGAGCCCCAAAAGAGAGATAATGAGCCTCGAGGTACCGAATCCACTTAGAACAAATTTATGTGTGGTTTTAAGAGTTTATCGTTTTATTTATTTCCATTGATTTCTTTTACATATTTTTTTAATATTTCTCCCCTTTTACATATTTTATACTTACACATTTCTCCCCCTTTTTGTCATCATACCAAAAAGAAGGTAATCACACACAATCAATGACACAAATGGCACAGTCAATCATCAAATGGCACAGAAATGAAGATAAGATGTCTACTCATTGTATTGATATGAAGGTGAATACATTTGAGCATACAATAGGTAAAGCAAGAACAATACAAAAGAAGACAAAACACAACTCAAAATCATCTATGACCTCCTCGAGGATGTGGCTCCCCCTCTCGAGGATACATCTCCTCCTCTGGAGGATGTAGCTCCCCCTCTCGAGGATACATCTCCTCCTCTGGAGGATGTAGCTCCCCCTCTCGAGGATACATCTCCTCCTCTGGAGGATGTAGCTCCTCCTCTCGAGGATGTGACTCCTCCTCTCAATCGGCTCTGCTCCATGAGGAGGGCGACTGCCTCTGTAACATGGCCCAGCTGCGTGATAATAGACGTGGTGGCTCTGCTATGTGTAGTGGAGAGCTCAGTCACCGACGTCTGAAGCCCAGTCACCGAGGTCTGAAGTGCATCCAGCTTGTCGATGAGCACATTCGACAAGCGCTCGGCCCCCTCGGTGGTGGTGTGCATGTCACGGCGGATGTCATCCCGCATCCTCCTCGTGGTGCTCGTGACCTCGCTCATGCTGTGGAACTGGGCCTGCACCAGGGTCCTAATGTTGTAGATCTCCTGCCGCACCTCAGCCGTCATGTCTGTCACGGCTGTCAAAGATGGGACCAATGCTGAGGATGGAGTGGGTGCAGGAGTGGGAGCTGGCACGGAACCTCGGAGCTCCCGGAGCAGCTCGTCCCTCAAATCTTGGACGATCTCCTGCCGCAGCTCCCGGAGCTGCTCTGGATCAATACGGACCTCCATAGATGGTGGAGCTGAGGAGGAAGGTCCGGCAGAGGTGGTAGGAGCAGGAGGAGTGGATGGAAGGTCTGGATGGTCTGGGGACTCTGGGTAGTCAGAATCTGGCTCTGGACAGGGTGATGGTCTGGTGGTCTGAGCGGTGAGAGTGGACTTCCTAACCCAGATCCCTTCTCTCTTCCGAAATCCCATCCTGTGCATGGTCCCCGTACCCAAGCGATCAGTCCATCGCAAGGCACGAGAGGGTTCCTTCTCAGGAATGGAAATTTCGTACTGCCTAAAGAGAAGAGTGAATATCATTCCGTATGGGAGGGAGAGCCTAGGTCTATCCAGGGGCTCACACATATACCTATAAATGAGCTTGGGGAAGTTGACCGGGGTGTCCTGAAGAATGTAAGACATAATAGCTAGGTCCCTCTCATTCACAAAATCAAATCTCCCTATCTTAGGGAAGATGGACCTGGACAAAATGCTCAAAAGGATTCTCACTTCAATAGGAAGTGAGCTAGCAGATACCTCATCTAGGGGAGACTGAGGTGGATGCCCTAAGACGATCGTAAGGGCCTCAAATCTATCCTCAGGATGTGCAGGAGCCACCCCTACTAATGGAAGGTGGAGGATATGGGCAATGAGGTCCTCTGTGACACGCAATGGGACACCTAATACCGTGCCCTCAATACCTCCATCTCTCCGATGGACGGTACTGTAGAACTCTTGAACTAGGCCAGGATAGGTGGGAAGGTCCAAGGTGAGGAAGTACTCTAGACCCTGGGCTCTAAGCCTATCGCCTATGGTGAATCCTTCCCGGGAGAGATAGTCGAAAGTGACATACCTCCCGGAGGTGACGGCCTTCCCGGCCAACGGCCTAACATGAACCACCCTAGGCGGGGAACGATCCGGAGGAGGTTGCCTCGCGGGATCGTGCCGCGCCTTGGAGCGCCGCTCGGGACCGGCCACGGGACGGGACCTCTTTCTAACAACTCCCTTGCGAGGCATCTTGACCTAAACGAGATGAAAACCTAGAGAACGAAGAAGGATCGATAGAGGAAGCTCGGGACTGACCTGAAAAGACCTAGGAACGGACGGAAACTCAATGTCCGGCGAAGAATCGACGGGAAAAGGGCTTGGAGACGATCGAGGATGACCTAGGAGTCGGCTCTAGGGCTTTGTGAACAGTGGCGGCTTGAGAAAAAAGTGTTTGCGAAACGACAAACCTAGGGTTAAAAAGTCGGATCCCGACTGCGAGTCGACTCCCCTGAGTCGCGAGTCGACTCGACCTCGAGTCGACTCCAGAAAATGCGCGAGTCGACTCTCCTTATGCGCCTGTAGACTTCGAGTCGACTCCCGACAATGTGCGAGTCGACTCCCCCTCAGCTGCCAACTTTGCGAGTCGACTCCCCCAAATGCGCGAGTCGACTCCCCCTTAGGAGCCGGCTCTGAAACTTACTCGAGTCGTCTCTAACCTTGGCACGCACTTAAAAATCATGCTATAACCGTGCCAAATGAGGGAAAATCACCTAGTTGGGATCTGATTTGATGATCATTGAATAGAAACTCTATTTTAACCTCATTTTAACCATCAAAATCAATTAATCTAGTGGAAACTCCCACTAGGATGGGTCAATCACTCCTAATCCCCTCCTAAGTACACTGAACCTCTCTTCACTTAGGGGTTTTGTGAAAATATCTGCTAATTGATCATCAGTACAAACAAATTGGAGAGTCACATCACCATTCAATACATGATCTCTTATGAAGTGATGTCTTATCTCAATGTGTTTAGTTCTTGAGTGTTGAATTGGATTTTTAGTTAGGTTTATGGCACTTGTATTATCACAATTAATGGGGATTTTATCTTGTTTAATGCCATAATCTTCTAATTGTTGTTTAATCCACAAGATTTGAGCACAACAACTCCCGGCTGCAACATATTCAGCTTCTGCAGTGGATAATGCAACCGAGTTTTGTTTCTTGCTAAACCATGAGATTAGGTTTTCTCCTAGAAATTGACAAGACCCGCTGGTACTTTTTCTATCAAGCTTACATCCAGCGAAGTCTGAATCTGTGTACCCTATTAAGTTTAGGCTAGATTCTTTAGAGTACCACAACCTTATGTTCTTAGTTCCTATTAAGTATTTAAAGATTCTCTTAACTGCAGCTAGGTGTGATTCTTTAGGATTAGCCTGATATCTAGCACACATGCACACACTAAACATAATATCAGGCCTACTTGCAGTGAGATACAGTAAAGAACCTATCATACCTCTATAAAGTTTTTGATCTACAGATTTACCTGATTCATCTTGGTCTAACTTACATGATGAGCTCATGGGGGTGCTGATTGACTTGTTTCCCTCCATATCGAACTTCTTGAGCATCTCCTTGATATATTTGGCTTGATTGATGAAGATGCCTCCTTCAGATTGTTTGATTTGAAGCCCGAGGAAGTAGTTCAGCTCTCCCATCATGCTCATCTCAAACTCACTCTGCATCAAATCAGCAAATTCCTCGCAGAGGCGATTGTTAGTAGCACCGAAAATGATATCATCAACATAAATCTGTACTAATAACATATCCTTATTTTTCTTTTTCAGAAATAATGTTGTATCTACATTTCCCCTAGAGAATCCATGTTCTAATAGAAATTTACTAAGTCTCTCATACCATGCTCTAGGTGCTTGTTTTAGACCATAAAGTGCTTTGTTCAGTTTATACACATGATTGGGGTATTGATGATTTTCAAAACCAGGAGGTTGTTCCACATATACCTCCTCATTAATAAACCCATTTAGAAAAGCACTTTTTACATCCATTTGATATAGCTTGAAGTCCTTAGAGCATGCATATGCTAATAATAGTCTAATAGCCTCAAGTCTAGCTACGGGAGCAAAGGTTTCATCAAAGTCTATACCTTCTTCTTGATTATAACCCTTTGCTACTAGTCTAGCCTTATTCCTTATAACAATTCCATTTTCATCTAGCTTATTTTTATATATCCATTTTGTACCTATAATTGGATATTCAGAAGGTCTCTCTACTAGATCCCACACTTTATTTCTAGTAAATTGGTTTAGTTCTTCTTGCATTGCATTTATCCAATTTACATCATTTTCGGCTTCTTCTATATGTTTGGGCTCAAAGTGTGAAACAAAAGCTAGATGGTTATTCAAATTTCTAAGGGATGCTCTAGTCCTAACGGGTTGGGATGGATCATCTAGAATTAGTTCCTTAGGATGCCCATGAGCATACCTCCAAGCTTTAGTTAGCCCATGATCCACTATAGGCTCTTGGTTTGATGATTCTCCTTCAATCAACTTTTGATTATCATCTTGTAATCCCATCTCATCTATCTTTTCTTCAAGTATTTCAATATCATCATCAAAATTAACCTTCTTACTAGATGAGATGTCACTAGAGTCATCAAAAACAACATGTATAGATTCTTCTATAACTAGGGTTCTTTTATTAAAGATTCTATAGGCTTTACTAGTTGTAGAATAACCTAGGAATATTCCTTCATCAGATTTTGGATCAAATTTTCCTAGATTATCTTTCCCATTATTATGTACAAAACACCTACATCCGAAAACATGAAAATAGTTAACCTTTGGTTTTCTGTTTTTCCACAGTTCATATGGTGTTTTCTTTATGATGGGTCTTAATAGAACTCTATTTAATACATGGCAAGAAGTATTAATGGCTTCTCCCCAAAAGTACTTAGGGAGGTTACTTTCACATAACATCGTTCTAGCCATTTCCTCTAGGGTTCTATTTTTCCTTTCACAACTCCATTTTGTTGTGGTGTCCTAGGTGCTGAGAAATTATGGGTTATCCCCTTTTTACTACAAAATTCATCAAATAATTGATTTTCGAATTCGGTACCATGGTCACTTCTAATAGCTATAACTGAGGACTCTCTAGCATTTGTTACTTCCTTATGGAACTTCTTAAACATAGAAAATGCTTGATCCTTATGCGCTAGAAACATGACCCATGTGTACCTAGAGTAATCATCTACTATAACTAGACCATATTTATTTCCACCTAGGCTTGTTGTTCTAGTTGGACCAAATAGGTCCATGTGTAGTAATTCTAGAGGCCTAGAAGTAGAGACACATTTTATGGATTTAAAAGAGTTTCTAGATTGTTTGCCAAATTGACATGCTTCACATATTTTGTTCTTTTCAAATTTTAATTTTGGCAAACCTATCACGGAGTCTCTTTTAACTAGTTTAGTTATTGTGTCCATGCTTGCATGACCTAACTTACGGTGCCATAACCAACTAGCATCATTTTCTTTAGTTTCATTAACAACTAGACATTGGTTATGTTTTGTAAGGTCTTCTAGATCTACCACATATACATTTCCACGTCTCATCCCTTTAAAAACTAAACTATTATCATTAGTATTTGTTATAATGCACAGTGATGGTTTAAACATAACATCATATCCTTTGTCACATAATTGACTAATGCTTAACAAGTTATGCTTAAGACCATCAACATATCTACCATTATCTATAAAAGTAGAAGGGGTGATTTGAACTTTACCAATACCAATGATGTGACCTTGGTTGTTGTCTCCAAACGTCACAGCACCTCCCTTCTTAGCTTCAAGGGTGAAAAATTGGTCTTTATCACCCGTCATGTGCCTTGAGCAGCCACTATCCAAATACCAGCAATTTTTGTTGACCTTGGCTGCAAGACACTCCTACACAAGCAAATCATGTCATCTTAGGTACCCAAGTTTTCTTGGGTCCTTCATGGTTAGTCAAGTTTGTTCCTTTTGGAACCCATACCCTTTTAATTTTTCTTTTAGTTTTACTTTTCCTAAAATTACATACATTTGCTTTATGGCCTACTGTACCACAACAAAAGCAGGTTATTTTCTTAGTTTTTGTTTCCCCAGCTTTAACAAAGAAGTTACTAAGAAGTTTTTGCTTATTCCTTGGTTTATATCCTAAACCGGCTTTATTAAACACTGCACGTTGACTATTTAGTATCATGTTTAATTTTTCAGAACTATAGGTAAATCTTTCAACTAAGGGTTTGTATTTGTTAAGTTCTTTAGTTAGTGTCTGATTTTCGGCTTTTAGATCATTAAGTTCTTTAGTAAGATCCTTATCTAAGGTTTGTTTATATTTTTTAAGTTCTGAAAATTCCTTAGTTAGTTTTTCATTTTCTTTAGTTAAGGTGTTGGTCTTTTGAGTTAAAAGTTGGTTGCTTGTTTTAAGTTCTATATTTTCTTTGGTGATTAAATCCTTATCCTTAACTAATTTATCGTATTTATGTAGGTATGATTGATTAGTTATTTTCAGTTCTTTATTCTTAATATTTATAGCCTTATATTCTACCATTAATTCATTAAATGCATCATAAAGTTCATCAACTGAAAAATCATAGTGCGTATCGGAAGTTACCTCATTTTCGTTGGCCATGAAACAAAAATTGGCCTTCTCTTCTTGTTCTTCATCCGATGATGAAGATGATGCGTCGGAGTCCGATAGGGTGGTGACAAGGGCTTTCTTCTTCTTCTTGTACTTGCTGCTCTTCTTTAGTAAGGGACACTCAGCTCGGATGTGTCCCGGCTTTTTGCACTCATAGCAGCCGGTCCCCTCACTTTCCCTTTCCTTACCTTTGTCCTTGCGGTAGGAATTTGAGGGGCCTCTCCTTTGATGATAGGACTTCTTGTGGTTGATGAATTTCTTGAACTTGCGCACAAGAAGAGCCTCACCACCATCTTCCTCATCTTCTTCTTCTTCACTGCTGCTGCTGCTGCAAGACAAGTCCTTGTTAGAAGAAGTAGATTTTAAAGCTATTACCTTTTTCTTATGGGAGGACTCTTCCTCGTTGTGTTGTTTCATGGTAAGCTCATGCGTCATAAGGAATCCAAGGAGCTCTTCAAGTGGAAGCTTGTTCAAGTCTTTAGCTTCTTGGATTGCCGTCACTTTAGCTTCCCACGACCTTGGTAGACACCGAAGGATTTTCCTGACAAGTTCACTGTTAGTATAGTTCTTGCCAAGGCTTTTTAGGCCATTGACAATATCAGTAAACCTAGTGAACATGCATGTAATTGTTTCGTTAGAGTCCATTTTAAATAGTTCATATTTATGAACCAAAATATTTATTTTGGACTCTTTCACTTGATTCGTGCCCTCATGGGTCACTTCAAGTCTGTCCCAAATCTCTTTTGCAGAATTGCAAGTAGAGACCCTATTGAATTCATTACGGTCTAAGGCACAATAGAAGACATTCATTGCTTTAGAGTTTAATTGTGCCTTCCTCATGTCATGTTCATCCCAGTCCATTTCAAGTTTAGGTACCTTAACACCATCTACGTATATGGATGGGATGTATGGCCCATTTACTACAATGGACCACATCTCATAGTCTTGGGCTTGGATGAATATTCTCATCCTAGCCTTCCAGTATGAGTAGTCAGATCCATTGAAGAAAGGGGGTCTTTGGGTGGACTGACCCTCAATGTGAGAAGATCCAAATGGGGTTGTCATTTTGATCTTTTAACTCTTGAGTGGAAGAGTTTTTGGCTCTGATACCACTTGTTGCCCAGATAGACAACCCAAGAGGGGGGGTGAATTGGGTTTTTAAATTAACTTAGCTAATTAAAACTTTGTGGATGATTAACTAAATACTATAGCCAGTTATTTAATTAAAGCTAAGTGCTGTGAGTAATGTGTGGGGAAGAAGATGAGAGACAATGCACTACAAACACAAAGTTTTATAGTGGTTCGGAGCTAACCCTTGCTCCTACGTCCACTCCCCAAGTCTCACTTGGGAATTTCACTATAACCCCCTTGGATTACAGCCGGTTGTTTTGCAAGCTCACAACCGAACTTGTTGTTTTACGAGCTCACAACGAACTCGGTCGGTTTTCCCAGGCTCACCGACTAGAACCAACCCCGATTGTTTTCCCGGGCTCACAATCAAACCCTTACACTCGTTGGTTTTAAACCGGCTCACCAACCAACCTTAATCCCCTTGATTCAATCCCCCGATTGAATCAAGTAAATACACGAGATAGAAGAAAACAGAAGATAGCTTCTCAAAAAGCAGATTTAAAACAATATAATCGTAAAGGAGTTAGAAGCCCTCAAACGCTTTTAAGATGGTGAAGAGGTGTGGCTTCTGGAACTCCGGTCTCCTCTTGAAAGAGTGATCGACTTGAAAGCAGGAGGAGGAAGCTTTGAATGCTGGGAAGATGTTGGTGGAGCAGTAAATGCAGATCTTCCCTTTTTCTCGTTGAAGAGCACTTAGAGAGCTTGAAGACTTGAATGCTAGGAGTGGAATGTGTGTTCTCTACCTTGCTACAGTCTTCTGTGGCTATTTAAGCCAACCCCCACGGAAACTAGCCGTTACTCTGCTTTTTCTGGCCGTTCTGCACACTCTGCGCAGCCTGACAATGTGACCGTTGGTGGGTTGGAGTCGACTCGCGCGATCAGGAGTCGACTCGGCTGTAGCAGGAGTCGACTCGAGCTTTTCCGGAGTCGACTCGGCAACTGTTCCCAGTTTGAATTAAAGTTGCCGTCTTGACTGGGAGTCGACTCGTCTTGACCCGGAGTCGACTCGCCAACTTCTGGCGCTGACCTGGCAATTTTGGAGTCGGCTCATCCTCTGTAGTCCGTGGATCCAAATTTGAATTTTGTCCACTCGAGTCGACTCGACTGTCCTGAGAGTCGACTCGAATCTCAGAGCCCGAACTCCCGATTCTCTGTCTTTTGGCTCATCCAGTCTTGGAGTCGACTCGAACTTCCTTGGAGTCGACTCGGCTCTCAGTTTCCGAAAGTTGGTCTTCTGCCTTTTGACGTGAAGCTTGTCTTGGAGTCGACTCGAGCTGTCTGTGAGTCGACTCGAATCTCAGAGGCAGTAACATGGTCTTCTGTCTGTCGATGGTCGCACAGTCTCGGAGTCGACTCGCGTACTGCGGGAGTCGACTCGAATCTCAGAGTCCATAAAACGCTCTCTGACTTTTTCTGTGTGTACCGCTGGGAGTCGACTCGCATTCCACTGGAGTCGACTCGAATCTCAGACCTGAAAAACTGCTCTTCTGTCCTTCTGTCTGTTTTCAGTCGGAGTCGACTCATACTGATCAGGAGTCGGCTCGAGCTCGTGCCAGTGACCTTGATACGCTTGGAGTCGACTCGTGATACTCGGAAGTCGACTCGAGTCTCAGACATTGGTTCATGCAGACTTCTTAACTTATCCAAAATACTATGAACCAAGTCTAGAAACACTTGGACAGGATTTTCACTGAAACACTCAATTGAATTCATTAGTAATCACAAGATATACTCAATTGCTTTGAGCTCATCAAAATCAAATGGGGTTTTAATCAATCACTCCACATGTTTGTTGTTTGATGCATTTGGCCTTGTTGAGATATTAAATTTGCATGAGCATAAACTTCTGAAAAGCAATGCAGGCAAGGAAGCCAAGCACCTCATGTTTCAGAGTATGTCAAACATGTGCAGATGCAAGAACGGTAAAGCCAATTTCAGTTAAAAAGTCATGAAAAGCTACGTTCAAGATCAGAGTGGGATGCACGGAAACAAAAGCATCAACCCATTCATGTGGTAATGGAACTGAAAGAAGCAGCAAAGGAGTTACCTAAGGACTTTGATATTGTGCAAAATCTTAAAAACATAGTAGAATATAGTGATGGAAGAAGCTTCCTGTGATTCACATCTAAGTAAGAGCTTAATAAAATAAATGATAATGAGGCTATGATCAAAGATTCTGCTATGATGTTAGAACAGAAAGGTTACACCTCTTGTTGATCCATTAAAATGAGGCTGTTTGGATGTTGCAATTCCTGAAAAAGATGTTAAAGAAGTTAGGAAACTTGCTCTTTATGATCCTTATAAATTTAATGAAGAAGATTGCCCACAGGTTCCATCAAACCTTGGAGAAGTTGTCACCTTAAAAGAAATACATGCTGATAATGGTTTCTTCATGCAAGGCAACATTGTGAAGGGCAAGGGTAACATGAAAAATAATGAAGCTTGGGCCGATTCAAAGCAGGTCAAGATTTACTTTGATCAAGAACAAACATATTTGATGAGATCACACATCAAATGGAGTTTAAAACTTACTCATAATGTTACACTACGTTCAATAATTGGTATCCATCACCAGTTATTATTGAGACAACGAATCAATAAAAGTAGGTTTGATTTTGACCTAAAAGAACCTGACATGAATTTTCATGCTGCGAAAGCGAATGATGGAGATCAAGCACATATAATGGTGCATTGAAGGGCTGGAACATGGGATCTTTCTTAAATTTAATTATACTTATCAATTTTCTGTTTTTTCTTTTTTTTTTCAGTTATTTTTAGTTTTCAGTAGGTCTTTTAACATCATAGGCTGAGATCAAAAGATCTCAGTTTTAGTTGCTAGCTTGATGAGACTGATTTATTGCAGTAGTACTGTTCATGGACTATTCAGTATTCACACTACAGTAGTAGTGATCAGTAACCTTGCCCTATTAGGGGCAGTTTTAGAATTTTAAAATAGGGTAATGGAATCTTTGGTTTCTTTACTCTTGTGGTGTGATTTTGCTACAGAGATGTGTGGCCTTCAAATCCTAGGTATGAGTCCTAGGTCCTAGAGCAAGTCCCATATTGTCTTCTTTATTTTCTTTATTTCTTTAGCACTAATTTGTATTTTGCTTTACATTTTCTTGATTTCTTGTGTATCTGTTTTTTCCGCTTGTTTTCTTCCTTGTATTGATTCCAAATTGTTTCGTTTGATATCTAAACATCCTATTGTCTGCCTATAAACCTCACTGCTCAGATTAATCTTTCAATAGCCCTTTAAATCCTTTTGTTTCCTTTTATAGATTTTGCCCACTAGTTAAACCCTAGTTTTATAATCTATAGGTTCATAGGCACATCCATCGTCAGTTTCATGGTAAAATTCCAATTTTTACAGTTCAGATTTATTTAAAACTCAGATCTTAAAATTCCAATTACTTTGGGTTTCAATCTTATCCTAAAACCCTCAAGATCCCCTTCCCTTGATCGTCCTGCATCAGTTGTATTTTGACTTTTATCAATTTTTACTAATAATGCTGGATGTTATAACCTACTAAGTATAGAACAAGTTGAAAAATGTAATCTGCATGACTTTGTTTATGTTCATATTTCTATTTTGTTTTCATATCCATTTAGGATTACAGATTTCCTTGTGTTTAATGCTTTACTTCGCATATGAACCTGATCATTGAGGAAAGGCAACCATTTCTTTTTAATTGAAGTTATCCTATCTGGTGCATATATCTTGACGTGTTTATTATTTTATTTGTTCAAACTTCAGTGTAATTCTTATTCCTTTTTGTTTTCTGTTCTGGCTGTGTGCTTTCTCGTTTCCTTTTTTAGAATGACAATAAGGAAACCACTGGTTTGGGAACAAATTCCATGGTTTGGACCAGGAATTTTATCATGGTGGAGGGGGAGTGCAACCACTGTAAGCCTAGTTTGTGCCTTTTTCAATCTTTTTATTAGGAACATCATGTTGATTTTGGAAGGATGGTATAAATTCTTTTCTTTCTATCTGCTGCTTTGGTTTTGCTAATATTCATATTGGCGGAATCGAGTATATCTTTGAAGTATATTTCTTGCAGAAAGATCTTACGCCAGACTCATCTTTAATGTTCTTTTCATGACTTTGAAGAATGGGATGACAGAACTAGCATATGTTTGGAGAATATAGTCTGCCTCTCTAAATTTCATTTTAGGTCAAATTTTTTCCTTTTTGATAAGCACAGTGGCATTGCCTTCTAAGATACAGACTTTATTTTGCAGAATATCTTGTATGGAGTTAATATAATCAAGAACAGCACTCTTAATGATGGTCTAAATGGGTGGAGTCCTCTCGGCTCATGTACTCTACGTGTATCTACCGATCCATACTATTTGTTTCCTTCAATAGCAAGTAATTCTCTTGGGCATGACCAACCTTTGGGCAATTGCTACATCCTCACTGTGAATCGCACAGAGACCTGGATGGGCCCTTCTCAGACAATCACAGGCAAGCTAAAGTTGCACTTGACATATCGAGTTGCTGCGTGGGTTCGTGTTGGCTCAGGAGCAACCGGTCCTCAAAACGTCAATGTTGCACTTGCTGTAGATAATCAGTGGATCAATGGGGGACAGGTTGAAGCAAATACTGACAGATGGTATGAACTCAAGGGATCTTTTAGAATTGAGAAGCAGCCATCCAAAGTTGTTGTTTATGTTCAAGGCCCTTCACCAGGTGTTGATCTGATGGTTGGAGGACTCCAGATATTTCCAGTTGACAGGAAAGCACGAGTTAAATATCTGAAGGAAAAAACTGAGAAGGTATCTCTGTTTTGTTGTGACTCAGATATTGCTATGCTATACTACTTTACCAATATACTGTAGTACTTCATAGAAGTCTTTAGAGCTCACAAATTCCTTTGTGAATTAAATTAATTGTCCATGCATTTTTTCACAGGTAAGGAAACGTGATGTTGTCCTAAAACTCCCAGGTTTTGACAGTGCCAGTTTACATGGTGCACCTATAAAAATTAGGCAAACACAGAACAGCTTTCCATTTGGGTCTTGTATCAATAGGTCAAACATTGAGAATGAGGAGTTTGTCGATTTCTTTGTGAAGAATTTCAATTGGGCTGTGTTTGGGAATGAGTTGAAGTGGTACCACACAGAGCCACAACAAGGGAAGTTGAACTACAAAGATGCTGATGAGATGCTAGATTTTTGTCAGAGACATGGTAAAGAAACTAGAGGCCATTGCATCTTCTGGGAAGTGGAAGATGCTGTCCAGCCATGGGTCCGATCATTGAACAGTCATGAGCTGATGATAGCCATCCAGAAGCGTCTCAAAAGTCTGCTGTCTAGGTACAAGGGTAAATTCAGGCACTATGATGTGAACAATGAGATGCTTCATGGATCATTCTATCAAGATAAGCTTGGAGAAGATATCAGAGCATACATGTTTAGAGAATCCCATCAGCTGGATCCTTCTGCCATCCTGTTTGTGAATGATTATAATGTAGAAGATGGATGTGATCCTAAGTCTACTCCAGAGATGTATATCCACCAGATCCTTGATTTGCAGGAGCGAGGTGCACCAGTGGGAGGGATTGGCATTCAAGCTCATATCAGTCATCCGGTGGGAGAAATTATATGTGATGCGCTGGATAAATTGGCAATACTGGGTCTTCCTATTTGGTTTACTGAGTTGGATGTATCTGCGGTAAATGAACATGTTCGAGCTGACGACCTGGAGGTTGTCCTCCGTGAAGCTTATGCACATCCTGCTGTGGAGGGGGTCATGCTTTGGGGATTTTGGGAATTGTTCACGTTCAGGGATAACTCTCACTTGGTTGATGCTGAAGGCAGCATTAATGAAGCTGGTAAGCGGTACCTTGCTTTGAAGCAAGAGTGGTTGTCACATACTGATGGGCATATCAATGCCTATGGAGAATTCAAATTTAGGGGGTATCATGGAACATACACTGTAGAGATAACTACTCCTCCAGGAAAGAAAATATCGCAATCATTTGTTGTAGACAGTGGAGATTCTCCGCTTGTGTTGATTGTAAATTTATAGATTGTCCATACATGATGTAAATTTTTCCCCATATATACTATTTCATGTGTTATATGTGTTCAGTTCTAGAAGAAAATATAAACTGGATGGTCTTTCCTTTTAAGGCTTTTATCTTATGCATGGATTGATCTGAAGAAGTTCATTGTTTGTTTGCTTAAAGCATTCATTTCAAGAGCAGATCATGTTAATTTTCTTTGCAATTTGTGCAATGTGATTTTTGTTTGTGTTAGTATATCACCATAACCTAGATTTGGATTTGGATTCTTTTCATGTTTATCTTCTCAGGTTCCTTGTATCGGAATCTGATGGTGGTTCTGATTGTGTGCGGATAAGATGTTTCCCGCAAGCAAGGTGCCACTGACTTTTCGGTGTCAAGTTAGAGCTCATTCATACTTTTGAGAGATGTTCTTCCAACAAAAAGAAGAAATGCATTTTTTTGCAAGAAGACCAAACTGATCTTATTTTGCCAATTTATTAGCATAATAATATTTAAGTACATCTGTTTGATCCTAAGTTGCTGTCATAGCTCGTAATCTTGTTTATATCAGTCCTGAGATGAAATATTGGAGGAATTTAAGAAAGAATCTGCAGCTTCCCTTCAAGTTTAAATAATGAGAATGTAATCCATGATCCAACTGTCCAGTATGAACAAATCAGAAATCCTGTTTTTTTTATCTCATTATTCTTACAAACAAGTATACCTTTGATCCTCTAAGGTAATGGAGCTTTACTTTATTATGTCTTGATCCAACCCACATAAGGACCTGATGAAGTTACTTCAAGTTACTAAAACCTATGTAGAATTAGGTCGAGCCGACAGCTTACAGGACCAGACTTGATCCTATCCAAATTCATGCATCACTCATTTGGCCATTTCTAAAGATAATCCAAGGTGGACCCACTATGGCCAATTCATTTATCAATAAAGTCCATCATCCTGACATGTACAATAATCAGGCTGAATTAAAGTGATATAGGGTACAATATAGATAAATCGTAGATCCATTCCTTGTTCATTGTTGGCAAGTTTCCGTCATCTGCTCGATTTCCCTGTGAATTTATCAGTGTTTAAGATCTTTTCCTGCACAATGTCAGTCTACTGAAAAAATAGTCAGAGCCTCATGCCAAAACATGCATGTTTTTATTACTCACATTGTAAGTTTGTGTACTGATGTTAGTACTTAGTACAGTAGGACTAGGACCCCATTGAAAATCACATTAAATTTCGGTCTTTGCTATGTTGCCCAAGGCATTCGGATGAGCTATCCATCAATGTCCTTCACTCTGAAAAATCCTCATGCCAATTAAATAGATCTTGCATAACCATGTAATTGGTTCTCTCCAACTACTCGATCTTGCATATAGTTTTGTCTTGTGATGAAGGGATCGATGCACATCCTAATCGCTATCGATCGTACCAAGGTTTCCTTCGACAAATTTCTTGAGAAGTGTCAGATCTTGTACATTTACTTCATCAAAAAAGTTTAAGAGGTAAACTAAAATACAATGTTAATGGCACCCCTAAAAATCGACTTCAGATGGTTCCCACTTAACCATACGATAACATAATGAGCATATGGAATGGAGAGGGCTCATGTCTCACGGTGTGTGTTTTTTCCTGCACAAACAAAGTTAATATTATTGTCAGCAATCTTCTCCCAACTAGTAGAGTGTACTTTGGATAATTGGAAAGAGGGCTGTGCAAGAATAAATCAATCAATAGCTTATTCGACCCTGGCCATTTTATCTTCAACTATCTAAGAGAAGTAATAAGGCCTTAAATCACAAAACCGAGGTTCCCCTATTGCTGTGCATCCGTATCTGTGCAAGTTTATATGTACATAAAAACCATACACTATCTGCACTAAAGTTGTTTAGTGGCCACTGATTCCAGCGAACCCATGCAAAACCTTATATCAGCTAGGTTCATGAACAAGGGGATGAATCATATTCAATTAATACAAATACTTGTTATGGTTATCTACTTATCTTCCTATCTCACCATCCATTCAATGCCTTGCATCCTCTCCTCTCTCCCTCTCCCTCTCTCTCCTATCAGAGCTAGTTTGCATGGACACCATCGCTAAGGCCTGGCCTAAATGCGATATTAAATATTGCACCTATCGATACAAGGCAATTGCTTCCATACGGTTCCATATGGCTGAGGGAGTTAGTAATAACAATTATGGGGGTCGAGGACCACCAGGAAGCAGCTGGCGTCTCTTGGTACCATCTCAGGTCATTCAGAGGGTCACTTTGTCCGACCAGTTACGTTCACTTGCCCCATCATACAACTACCATGCAAGACATGAGATGGTGACATGGTGATTGCTAGTTTCCATCCCTCCCAAGTAGGAGGGGGAGTTGCTTAATGTAAGATTTTTTCTGTACTTAAATTATTTTTTTTGAAAAATTGATACCTACATGAATGATATCTAAATTTTTTTTTTTTTTGCATGTTTTATTAATGAAAAATAATATATTTCAAAATAACTTATATTTGGTTGGTCATCTATTTTTTTTTAAAAAAATATTTAAAATATCTGTTATGCTTTTAATAAAAAAAAATCTTATCTCATTATATCTAAAAGCTTAATAATATTTTTGAAAAAAATTATCTTAATTTTCAGCTGGTGAAAATTGAACTTTCTCATGTTCTACATAAAAAAATTTTTCTCATGAAATATAAAAATTTTATTTCCATAGAAAAACTACCTTTTCATTTATCTTCTTTAAAAACTCCAACAAAATATGAAGTGTTTCTGCATTTTTCTGTTGATTCTATTTTTTTTTCATTCTTTTTTCGCGAACCAGGCGATTCCTAAAATGTAATTAGAGAGAAAATCCAAAGTCCTTTTCATCGTTATTGCAATGGGGTATGGTTGGGATATCCTTATCTGCCAACACTTTTGGTCGCTCATATGCTCTTACGCCCATTCTCTCTCCTACATGAGGTTTTTAAATACTTTTTCTTTTTGGTACATCGATTCTTATATGCTACTTCTCTCTTATCTCCCTCAAATAATACTTTTGATGAATTTGTTATTTTTCTTTTTGAGAAAAAAATATTAGACAAAGCCTAGATCCATTCGTTTAGATAATGAACAAAATATTACGCAAGTATCGTCCCACTTTCATAATAATCAAGAGACTCTTCACTGTGTAGTTGTGCTATCGAAATCTTTTAGTCAATTAAGCAAAGAAAGATGGTATGCCAACTCCATGCCATTTGGCCATTTGAACTGGAGGAAAGAAAAGGGATATGCTTAGAAAAAAGAAATAAAATCATGGCACGACTTAGTTTCTAAAAAGAAAATTGATCACGAAATTCTTCTAACATCCATGAACCGGGCATCGCCTCGTGTCGATCTCATTCGATTTAATAATTACTTTTTTCGGAAATGAAAAATTTACGAAGGCTAATCTGCCCCGACAAGGGAGGCTGTCGGCGGCCCATGACCAATTAGATCACACCAGGCCGAAACTGGTCATGTCTCATACCACCACGTGTGCACCAAGATAATAATATAATATAGTCACCGTCGGCAGACGGCCCCACTCAGAGGTGACGTGGCTTGGTCGATAGATCCTCTGATAAGAAGTAGATAGTGGTCACAGCGTACGTTCGGCTCGAGGCCGTCTGATTCAGATTGTACGGCTACAATGATGATAAAATTGACGGCTATTTCATCACTTGGTAAATCCACTGAAATTAATCATTAAGTCAGATGTTTTGAGAATAGCCGATTAATATTATTTTGCTTGAGAAAATAATAGCGATGGTTAGCCATTATATTCTAAATTATGTCTATCCAATGATTATTGGGATGTAAATTTGGCGAATATGTACTTGCCTGATATATATGGGCGGTGCACAAGAGACTTCTAAACCCTTGTAATGGCGTTCATAACTTTTACCGTAGGTAGCAGCTATCGTTTCGAACCAGTTTCTCCGCTTTGCCGTGACGTGCGACTACTGTATACCCTCATTGCCCTGTGGGAGACTTTTAAGCACTGTTGTTACGAAATTAAAGCCTTTAAGCAGCAATCAGCCTACAGGACAAACCGACGTGAGTGAAGCTAAGAATCACAGGATGAGCGAGAGAGAGAGAAGAAAACAACAGTTAAAGCGAGGGCCGGGGACGGCTTGCTATTAGCTGGAAGACACGGCTGTCATGGGGCTTTCCATGTCAATGAAGGAATCCCCATTTCTTCTTCTTCTTCTTCTTCCTGCATATCTCTTTCCCCTCTCTTTCTCTCCCTATAAAACCCCCACCCTTCCGCCATTCTTTCCACAACCACACTCACAAAACAACCCTCTTCCTAATCCATCACCACCACTAGGTCTTGCTATATAGTGGCAGTGGGAGTATGGATCACAGCACTCTCTCTTTTCTCTTCCATCTCCTCACGCTCGCCGCCTATGTATCAGCCCTACCGGCCACCTTCCTCCAAGACTTCCGCGTCACTTGGGCCGACACTCATATCAAGCAGCTGCAAGGTGGCGCCGCCATTCAATTGACCCTCGACCAATCCTCAGGTAAATATACTTTAGCTGTTGACAAAAAACTAAAAAAAGATGATCTTCCATTTACTTATAGTACCATAGACTGGTGCTGCATACAAACAAACCTAACTAACATTATTATCTGCATGAATATAATTCAGGATGTGGGTTTGCTTCCAAGAGGCAATACTTGTTCGGGCGTGTGAGCATGAAGATTAAGCTCATTCCCGGAGATTCCGCCGGAACCGTTGCCGCCTTCTACGTCGGTGACTTGCCGGTTTACGTACATATTATACTTTACTCTCCCTCATGGCTTGGCTAATGTTTGATTTGGGCAGATGAATTCCAATACCAGCGGTATCCGCGACGAGCTGGATTTTGAGTTCTTGGGGAATAGGAGCGGACATCCTTACACGGTACAGACCAATGTGTACACCCATGGCAAAGGCGACCGGGAGCAGAGGGTCAACCTTTGGTTTGACCCCGCCTCCGACTTCCACACCTACTCCATCCTATGGAACCACTACCACGTCCTGTATGTATTGCATCACCATCATGGAGATTTCCAACAAACTCCATCTTAGAAATTCTCATGTCTTAATCCAGTTAGTTTCCGAGATTAAATGCAAAGGCACGCGTTCTTTCTTCCTGCATCAATACTCGTGCGCTTGTTTCTTAAAATTTTGAAAAAAAAAATAACAAGAGAGAGACAGAGAGGAAAGACCTAGGAGGAAGTAATTAATAAGTCGAAAGACAAAGTGACATGATTATTACCTTTCTTATGCGCCGCATAGCAAAAGTAGACCCGTGATCAGTAAATATAAAGCACCAACTCAACCACATACATGTGAACTAGCTCTATATAAAGCCTTTCTAATTACCTTATCACTTTACCGGCATACATGAACTTATATATCTTTAATAACGAGAGTGGCTTTTCTGCTGGAGTTGCTTGCTTGTATAGATTCTTTGTGGACGAAGTGCCCATCCGAGTGTTCAAGAGCAACCAAGCCCGGGGCATAGCGTTCCCCAAGTCGCAGCCCATGGGAGTGTACTCTACGCTATGGGAGGCCGACGACTGGGCCACGCGAGGAGGGCTCGAGAAGATCGATTGGAGAAAGGCCCCATTCCACGCTTTCTACAAGGATTTCGACATCGAGGGCTGTCCCAACCCTGGCCCAGCAAGCTGCGCTTCAAACCCAAACAACTGGTGGGAGGGCCCGGCATTCCGTCAGCTCAGTGCGATCCAAGCCAGGAAGTATAGGTGGGTTCGTGTGAACTACATGGTCTACGACTACTGCACCGATAAGTCCCGAAACCCGGTCACCCCGCCGGAATGCTTGGCCGGAATTTGAAGCACTAAGAATGAAGAAAATCGGACGCAAGGCCTATAAGTTTGCTTGCCTAAACGCATACTATAAGATGGTGTGTTGTCTCATTTGGTGGCTATGTAACAAATATTGTGCACTGTTGTTTAATTGTACCAATGTAATGTATTCGAGTTGTGATTGTCAAGTTAGTTGTGCATTTGATGGCTATGTAACAAAATTATTGTGCATGCGCTGTGGGTTAATTGCACCAATCTAGGTAGGTGACAGCGTTTATTTGTCGAACAAAACGAAGTCAAAGCAAATCAGAAGGGAATCGTGGTTCCCCTACACGGGAGGAGGATGGGCCGTCGCGCTGCCTCGCGTATTCGTCGTTGTATGGGCCCGTTGAGGTCTTTAGCCATCATTTACCGGGGGAAAAAAAGGAAAAAAAAAAAGGGTCTTTTGCCATCACCGGCATCACCTGGGTACAAGTGGGGCCCAGAATGGGTTTCTGGGGCTGTTATACGGCCACGTGTCTCGTGGAAGGCCGGAAAGCATGGATGGCTGACCGATTTGTTCGCTTTTTGTCTCGTGTTTTCTTAAAAGGGACCTTAAAAAGGAACCCGTTTCCTACAGTGATTTCTGTCGGTCGGGCTCATCAGGACAAGGAGTTCAGAGTACCCCATAACTTCTAGGGTAGCTATATTGCTACGAATACATGAAGTCAAATGGATGGGGAACAGCCAAGTAGGAACATGGTGAGAGATGTAATTTTTAGTTGAATCAGATCCACCGTTGAGCTGATAGATCGATTCAGCACACACAAAAATATGTGTATCATGCGTCTTTTCTTCTTTCTCTAGTTTTGTGCAGTGTTGCTTTGCAATTGGACTAGTCTCCTGGCTGAGCGGCGGACTTCTCTAGTGAGAGACACAAATCCATGAGATGATAGCTATCTCATATTATTGCACGGCCTCACCCGATTCTCTATAACAAAGGCCAGGGTGGACCCAGTTTAGATTAATGATGTTGTTGGATACCAATGTCAAATTTGTTCCCTTCAAGTACCTGATTTTTTCTTTAAGTAAAAAATTTAGAAAATGATAGAGGCCATGCAAAGGAAGGATTCACCTTTCTTCACATGAATCACCATTGGATCGAACAACGACCACTTCAAGATCTATATGAGAAGGTAAATGAAAAAGCTCAAAGTATTTTGAGATCTATAAGGGGTATGATCCAATGGTCAACATCATTGTGGAAGAACATCAATCATTCTTTGGCGCAAAAGATACAACCTGAACCTTCGGGAAAATCTTTATTTGCATGGAGAGGAAATGTTCTTTTTTTGATAATGATTGCTTTGGAGATCTAATACCAAGTCTGGCCTGATTAAGGTTGGAAGGACTCACGGATATCAAGGCAAAGCTATCTTCCGTTGCCTTAAGCTCTGACAGGTAGAGTTGTAAATCAAGGGGTCCTAGATTAAGAGCTGCACCAAAAAATTGACACAACAAAGTTAGACAGCGAAGTGCAACATCCCCATTAATTGCTTCTCAGCCTCACATATGATGGTTCTGTAACTTATTTTCCAAAAAGGATTTACCTGTTAATAGGGATCGATTTTTTTCATCTAATTTAAGTCGGGTCCGATTCAGGTCCGATGATTCTAATTTTGGGACAAATGAGGGTTTAAGGATTGGTGTGAAACTAGAAAATTAATGGTAAACCACTTCCTCGTAAAAATGCTTCAAGAAGTTGACCTTTGAATAGTAAGAGATGGCTTAAATTAGGCCAGAACTGGGAGGAACAAAGATATGTTCCAAATTTCCTGCCCTCAGTGTCTGTAAGTACCTCCTATGGCATGCTGGGTTCGGTCTTGTGAGATCCAACTTAAAACTCCAGGAGTTTGATTCTCATCTTCCTATTTTAGCGCGTTTACTACATTTCTACTTTTCTAGAGCAGAGCCTAGACATGTTTTAGGTTGGCACGATCAAAATATAGTGAGAACCGATAGTATATATCCACGATTTCCATCAAATTTTCCAAAAAGCCTTGAGATTCAGACACCAGGAATGGGTCCCGAAGAGTAAAGCCTTGAGATTCAGACACCAGGAATGGGTCCCGATAGTAAAACCTAGCCTACTTCAAGAAAATTCTACAATTTGCCTTCTTACACTCCCTCCCGAAGAGTAACTAAGACCAATTCAGTGACGTTTTCATGTTCCAATTGAACACTTTCCATTTATGATCAAAGGGGAAGATTATTCTTTTTACCAAACATATGCGGATCAAATCACGATTGTTGCTTGTCTATTTAACCTTTTTGCATGTATAATGAAAATTGTACAAATATACCAGGACATGGGACATGCCAGAAGGTCAAGCTCAGATATTTTCAGCACCTTTGCAAATTTTGAAGGCCAGCAATGAAAAGAGCACTAATCAATGTACCGTGTTTCGGCAATCCAAAAAGAGCATTCTCGGTTTTAAATGGAACTTGACTATGTTGGTTCTCACCATTCCCGGTTGTCTTCCCTTGCACAATCTAATACCATTTTGGTTCGCTGCTGCAATCCAAAAATATCAGACAGAATCTAATACCCTATTCGGCTGTGATCCAAAAATGAATGTTTCGGTGTGGAACGGTATGCTGGTTGTTTATTTCTCTCATCTGCTACTGATTTGGAGTTGCGCCGTCATTTTTTGGTTTTCTTTGTTTTCTTTGTTATTGTGAGACACGGGGCTGAAGTCGGCAGCCCTCGCCGACTTCAGCCCCGATTCATTTGGGGAAGGAGCCGGAACAGAGGATCGCGTGGGCGATCCTCTCCGGCTCCTCCGGAGGGGCAAACAAGGCAAGGGCGCCGCGAGATTCCCGCGGCGCCCCTCCTAGTCCATCCACGGCCGATTCACGGCCGTGAATCGGCCGTGGATCTCGCTTGACCGCCGCGATCTTCGCGGCGGAGAACCGTTACGATGGGGCTATAAAGCCCCATCTACTCCTTCCCCTAGGGCATCCCGAGCTCCTCCTCCTCCTCCTCTTCTTCCTTCCCTCCTCCTCTTCTCCGACCGGTGTACCCTCCCGACCGAGCGCCGCCCGGATCCCCCTCGCGGCCACCCCCTGTTTTGAGACCCATCTCCTTGGGTTCAAGCGTCGCCGCCGCCGCCTGACACCGGACCGAGCCTCCCCCGGCCGAGATCCGCCACTCCCGTCGACTGCCGGTAAGCCCTCTTCCCTTAGTGCTCTCCAATCATAGCCGATGCATGCCTTACTCCCTTGGTTTTGGCCCCATGAACCGAGACCATTCTCGGTTGCTTCTTCACGCCGGAAGCCGCAGCGGCCGCCGGCCGCCACCGTGATCGGCTGGCCGTCGATCGGGCGACGGCCCCCAGCCACCTAGGCCGGCCCTTTCCCCTCTCCCCTCTTCCTTCTCTTGCTATCCAACTCCCCTGTCCATGGGGAGTTTGGGGAAGATGAAGGCCCATCGTGGGCCGAACTGGGCCAACTTGGGCCTGGTTCACTAGGGGCCCAACTTGGGCCCAGTTCAATAGTGTTGGGCCCAGATGGGCCATAATCTTTTGTGGGCCCAATTTGGGCCCAGTTCAGCCTAGTTTGGGCCCTATTTGGGTCGTACCCTTTTATGGGCCCAATCCAAATCCGAAACCCAGTCCAAACCCGAAATCCGTTTCGAACCCGAACCTGAACCCGAAACCCAATAGTATTATTTTTGATTTCTTTTGCTTAGCTCTGAAATTAACAAAGAAATTAATTAAATGTTAACAGGTGAACCTGATCCGCCTACCTGAAGTAGGAATTAAGCGAGAAGATGTAAGTAACTTAATGCTTCAAAGTGCATTTTTCTAAATTATTCGGTAAAATAATTATTGCTGGATTAAATTTTGAAATATGTTTTGTATTTAGTAAAATGGGTCTGGCATGTTAAGTTTTATTTGAAAATCATATTATATGCTCTGAAATCCATGAAATATGACTGTACAGTTTATGAAATCTATTTATATATATATATGTATTCTCAGCATGGCTATGATCTGTTCTGTTCTGGCCCCGCCAATGGGGATTATACGTTGGACCTGTCGACTTGTAATCTGTGAGGAACCGGTTTCGACACCGCACCACCGGTGATTAGAATAGTGGTTTCTGGACACCGTTTCCACCGGTGACTAACAATAGTGGTTTCTGGCACTCTGTGCAACCCATGCCACTGGGTTACGTGGCCGTAGCCTATCATGTTGAGATTATGATATCAGAGTTTTATAAAGACAAAAATGATATTATTTGTGATTTGTTTCAAACATTATCCTGTATTTTGATCTGATATGCTCTGACCCCACTCTGGGGTATTTTGTTGCTTACTGGGCTAGTGTAGCTCATTATTCTGTTTTCTCCATTTTTCAGATCCAGAGGCTTGATCGCACGGGATTGGGGAGTGCGTTAGAGTTTCCGATGATTCTTCAGTTATTGGCATTTTAGTTAGTTTAGTTTGGACATTTGAATTATGTTGGCATATGTTATTTTAGAATTTTGTAAGACCGCTTTTGAACAATTTAAATAATTATGTTATCTTTGAAAAGCTGTATCTGCTTTGATATGATCTGCTGCCTTGCGCGCCCGTGCGGCCCGCCGTGCAGGCGTGCGGCGTCTGCCGCGCCTCGGGCTCGGGGCGTGACAGATTTTGTGGTATCAGAGCTTAGGTTTCAGATTCATAGGGATTATGTTTGAAACAGTCATATTTGAGCCTAAGTTTTAAGATCCTTAGGATTCGTTGGAAAGTTGAGAGATGGGGTAGTAACTAGACAAAGGGATAATGTTCATTTGCTTTGATTATTTTTGTATTATTCTATTTGGATAAATATTTTTAAAATTTATATATTTTCATTGAATCAGAATGCCGCCTCGCCGTGTCCGTAGCTTGAATCGGATGGTTGGGCGCTCTCGGGGAAGAGCCCCCACTAACCAAACGTGCGAGGCATCGCATAACTCAGGGCCCCAGGGTCAATCAACTCCAGAAGCTGCTGCCGGAAATCAAACTCGGGTGCTCGAACTGATCGAGGAGGTCGTCGGGTTAGTACGCCAACAGAGGCAACAACCTCAGCAACCAGTCCAGCAGGATGTTGCTCCTCCTGAGCAAAAAAGGAGTATAGCAGAATTCAAGAGAATGGCACCTTCGGCTTTTAAAGGCACCACTAGTCCTCAAGAGGCCGAAACCTGGATAAATGAAATGGAGAAAGCCTTCAGGGCAATGGAGTGCACCGATGAAGAGAAGGTCAGATTTGCCACCTATATGCTTCAGGACCGAGCTCATCATTGGTGGATGTCTGTGGAGCGCACATTGGCACCCGAGCAGGAGGCGCTTACCTGGCAGAGATTCCGCACAGCATTCTACTCCATGTATTTTCCATCCAGTCGCCTGAGGGAGCTAGAGAGGGAATTTCTCAATCTGAATCAAGGAACTATGACTGTAGATGAGTATGAGGCAGAGTTTGACAGGCTATCTCGGTTTGCTCCCACCCTCATCATGGATGCAGAGTCCCGGATGAGGAGATTTGAAGAAGGATTGAAGCCTCACTTACATCGGAGTTTGGCCGCAATACACTCGACAAACTATGATGATCTGGTGGACAGGGCTAAGAATCTGGAAATTGTCTGGAAAGAAACCTATGATGCCAAAGATAAGAAACAAAAGAAGAGAAGCAGAGATTATGATGCTCGCAGTGGACAAAATTCTAGCAAGACTACAAAATCACATAACCAATCTTGGCAATCAGGGAAGCAAGGATCTGATGGAAAGACTATTCAGCAAGAGAAGCATAAGTGTGATGCATGTGGTGGTATGCATAAGACTGAACACTGTAGACGATTATCTGGTGCTTGTTTCAGATGCGGCCAGCAGGGTCATAAGGTAGCTGAGTGTACTCAACAGGACCTTCGATCAGTTCAGAGGTCTCAAACTTCAAGAAACCAGCAAGTGCAAGCTTTTCCTGCTCCGGCTCAGTCAGCTCAGCCTTCTTCTCCTAAGCAGCAGAAAGGGGGGAGACTGCGCACACAGGGTCGTATTTATGCACTGACTCAGCAGGATGCTCAGGCATCTAACACGGTGGTGTCAGGTACATTGTCAGTTGCTTCTGTTTACGCTCATACACTATTTGATTCTGGTGCTACGCATTCCTTTGTGTCATCTACATTTGTGCAAAAATATGACCTGCCTTATGTGCAATTAGAGTATGATCTGCATGTTAGCACTCCTGCCGGGAGCGGGATGATTGGTAACCAGGTCTGCAAGACTTGTCCGATTCAGATAGTAGGTAGAGACTTGCCTGCTGATTTGATAGTTATAGATATGCATGACTTTGACATAATCCTCGGTATAGACTGGTTAGCATCACAATTTGCCACCATTAATTGCCATGAGAAACGGGTAAACTTTCAGATCCCCGGAGATACCGAATTCAGCTTCGTAGGGAGTGGTGCTTATACCTCCCCTCGAGTTGTCTCCGCTATGCAAATTTAGCGGCTGCTTAGAAAGGGGAGTATGGCGTATATTGCCACAGTGGTTGATACCAGACAATCAGATCAAAGATTGGAAGATATTCGAGTAGTGAATGAATACCCTGATGTCTTTCCGGAAGATCTTCCTGGCTTGCCACCAGATAGAGAAATTGAATTTGCAATTGATTTAATTTCTGGTACCACACCAATCTCTAAGACCCCCTATAGAATGGCTCCAGCTGAAATGAAGGAATTAAAGGAGCAGTTGCAGGATCTTCTTGATAAGGGTTTCATCAGACCTAGTGTTTCACCTTGGGGAGCTCCAGTCTTATTTGTAAAGAAGAAGGATGGTAGTATGAGATTATGTATTGATTATCGAGAGATAAATAAAGCAACAATAAAGAACAAGTATCCTCTACCAAGAATTGATGACTTATTTGATCAGTTAAAGGGTGCTCAGATATTCTCTAAAATTGATCTTCGTTCTGGGTACCATCAATTAAAGATAAGGGCTGAAGATGTGCCTAAAACTGCTTTTCGTACTCGTTATGGGCACTATGAATTTTTGGTCATGCCTTTTGGACTGACAAATGCCCCTGCAGCTTTTATGGATCTGATGAACAGGGTGTTCAGACTTTTTCTGGACAAATTTGTAGTAGTCTTTATTGATGATATTTTGATCTATTCTGGGAGCCAGGCCGAGCACGAGCAACATTTGAGGTTAGTACTGGAAACCCTAAGACAAGAGCAGTTGTATGGTAAGTTGAAGAAAAGTGAATTCTGGCTAGACAGTGTGATGTTCCTAGGGCATGTAATATCTAAAGAGGGTATCTATGTGGACCCAAAGAAGATCGAGGCAGTGGTCAACTGGAGCAGACCCAATAGTGTTACTGAGATTCGCAGCTTCTTGGGCCTAGCAGGATATTATAGACGATTTGTTGAGGACTTTTTCTCTATTGCTGCATCTTTGACTCGACTAACTCGTAAAGGAGTTAAGTTTGAGTGGTCAGATAAATGTGAACAGAGCTTCCAGGAGCTTAAGCAACGTTTGGTGTCCGCTCCCATCCTTACCCTTCCCTCTAGTGGCGAAGGTTATACCATCTACAGTGATGCCTCAAAGAAAGGATTGGGTTGTGTACTGATGCAGAATGATAAGGTTATTGCATATGCTTCCCGACAATTAAAGTCATATGAGGAGAACTACCCCGTTCATGATCTGGAACTTGCTGCTGTTGTTTTTGCATTAAAAATTTGGAGACATTATTTATATGGTGAATCTTGTAAGGTGTACACTGATCACAAAAGTTTGAAATACCTTTTTACCCAGAAGGAATTAAACATGAGACAGAGAAGATGGTTAGAGTTACTGAAGGATTATGATTTGTCTATTCATTACCATCCGGGAAAAGCTAATGTGGTAGCAGATGTACTGAGCAGAAAATCCACTGGTAGTATTGCTGCCTTACTCACCTCTGAGAGGAAAATTCTGGAAGATCTAAGGAGAGCAGAAATTGAGGTATGTTGGCATGACTCTGATGCACAATTGGCAAACTTACGTGTCCAACCTACCTTGATAGAGAGGATCAGGATTGCTCAAGCAGATGACCCTCAGTTGCAAAAGCTTAGAAGTGATATTGAATCAGGTTCTCAATCAGAATTCAGACTTCATGAGGATGGATCATTGAGATACAGGAACAGAATGTGTATTCCAAATGACTCCGATTTAAAGAATGAAATTATGAAGGAAGCTCATAATACTGGATATACAGTGCATCCTGGGGGTACTAAGATGTATAAGGATTTGAAAGGCACATTTTGGTGGAATAATATGAAGAGAGAAATTGCACAATTTGTGGCTCGGTGTTTGACGTGTCAGCAAGTTAAAGCAGAGCATCAAAGACCAGCAGGGTTGTTGCAGCCCCTACCACTTCCTGAATGGAAGTGGGAACACATCACTATGGACTTCGTCTCCGGGTTGCCTCGCACTCTTAAAGGTTATGATGCTATATGGGTGATTGTGGACAGATTGACAAAGTCGGCACACTTTTTGGCATTCAAAGTAGGAATGACCTTGGTAAAGTTTGCAGAGCTCTACATTGAACAAATAGTGAGGTTGCATGGAGTATCCGTATCCATTGTTTCCGATAGGGACTCGCGGTTTGTATCTCACTTTTGGAGTAGTTTGCATAAAGCCTTGGGGACCACTCTGAGCTTCAGCACAGCTTTCCACCCTCAGACTGATGGCCAATCAGAAAGAACCATTCAAACCTTGGAAGATATGCTAAGAGCTTGTGTAATGGATATGAAAGGTTCTTGGGACCGTCACTTGCCTTTGGTTGAGTTTGCATATAATAACAGTTACCAGGCAAGTATTCAAATGGCACCTTATGAGGCTCTATATGGAAGAAAGTGTAGATCCCCTATCTGTTGGGATGATGTTGGTGAAAGAAAAATTACGGGCCCCGAGATTGTGCAACAAACAGTAGAGAAGATCCAGCTGATCAGGGAACGCCTCCGGATAGCTCAGAGCAGACAGAAAAGTTATGCAGATAATAGAAGAAGGGAATTGGAATTTCAAGTCGGAGATCATGTGTTTCTGAAAGTGTCTCCTACTAAAGGGGTGATGCGATTTGGAATACGCGGAAAACTTAGTCCACGCTATGTCGGCCCCTTTGAGATTCTGGAAAGAGTAGGAGCAGTGGCTTACAAATTGGCACTTCCACCTTCACTGTCTGGAGTTCACAATGTTTTTCATGTTTCCATGCTAAGAAAGTATATTCCAGATATGAGCTATGTGGTAGAAGTGGCTCCCTTGCAGCTTAGAGAAGATTTGACATATCCTGAGCAGCCTGTACGTGTGGTTGATAGAAAAGAGCAAGTGTTGAGGAGGCGCACGATTCCTTATGTTAAGATCCAGTGGAGCAATCACTCAGAACGAGAGGCCACGTGGGAGCTGGAGGACGAGATGAAGGAAAAATATCCGGACCTTTTTGCAAGCTAAGGTATGTTAAATTTCGAGGACGAAATTTTTTTTTAGGGGGGAAGAATGTGAGACACGGGGCTGAAGTCGGCAGCCCTCGCCGACTTCAGCCCCGATTCATTTGGGGAAGGAGCCGGAACAGAGGATCGCGTGGGCGATCCTCTCCGGCTCCTCCGGAGGGGCAAACAAGGCAAGGGCGCCGCGAGATTCCCGCGGCACCCCTCCTAGTCCATCCACGGGCCGTGAATCGGCCGTGGATCTCGCTTGACCGCCGCGATCTTCGCGGCGGAGAACCGTTACGATGGGGCTATAAAGCCCCATCTACTCCTTCCCCTAGGGCATCCCGAGCTCCTCCTCCTCCTCCTCTTCTTCCTTTCCTCCTCCTCTTCTCCGACCGGTGTACCCTCCCGACCGAGCGCCGCCCGGATCCCCCTCGCGGCCACCCCCTGTTCTGAGACCCATCTCCTTGGGTTCAAGCGTCGCCGCCGCCGCCTGACACCGGACCGAGCCTCCCCCGGCCGAGATCCGCCACTCCCGTCGACTGCCGGTAAGCCCTCTTCCCTTAGTGCTCTCCAATCGTAGCCGATGCATGCCTTCCTCCCTTGGTTTTGGCCCCATGAACCGAGACCATTCTCGGTTGCTTCTTCACGCCGGGAGCCGCAGCGGCCGCCGGCCACCACCGTGATCGGCTGGCCGTCGATCGGGCGATGGCCCCCAGCCACCTAGGCCGGCCCTTTCCCCTCTCCCCTCTTCCTTCTCTTGCTATCCAACTCCCCTGTCCATGGGGAGTTTGGGGAAGATGAAGGCCCATCGTGGGCCGAACTGGGCCAACTTGGGCCTGGTTCACTAGGGGCCCAACTTGGGCCCAGTTCAATAGTGTTGGGCCCAGATGGGCCATAATCTTTTGTGGGCCCAATTTGGGCCCAGTTCAGCCTAGTTTGGGCCCTATTTGGGTCGTACCCTTTTATGGGCCCAATCCAAATCCGAAACCCAGTCCAAACCCGAAACCCGTTTCGAACCCGAACCTGAACCCGAAACCCAATAGTATTATTTTTGATTTCTTTTGCTTAGCTCTGAAATTAACAAAGAAATTAATTAAATGTTAACAGGTGAACCTGATCCGCCTACCTGAAGTAGGAATTAAGCGAGAAGATGTAAGTAACTTAATGCTTCAAAGTGCATTTTTCTAAATTATTCGGTAAAATAATTATTGCTGGATTAAATTTTGAAATATGTTTTGTATTTAGTAAAATGGGTCTGGCATGTTAAGTTTTATTTGAAAATCATATTATATGCTCTGAAATCCGTGAAATATGACTGTACAGTTTATGAAATCTATTTATATATATATGTATTCTCAGCATGGCTATGATCTGTTCTGTTCTGGCCCCGCCAATAGGGATTATACGTTGGACCTGTCGACTTGTAATCTGTGAGGAACCGGTTTCGACACCGCACCACCGGTGATTAGAATAGTGGTTTCTGGACACCGTTTCCACCGGTGACTAACAATAGTGGTTTCTGGCACTCTGTGCAACCCATGCCACTGGGTTACGTGGCCGTAGCCTATCATGTTGAGATTATGATATCAGAGTTTTATAAAGACAAAAATGATATTATTTGTGATTTGTTTCAAACATTATCCTGTATTTTGATCTGATATGCTCTGACCCCACTCTGGGGTATTTTGTTGCTTACTGGGCTAGTGTAGCTCATTATTCTGTTTTCTCCATTTTTCAGATCCAGAGGCTTGATCGCACGGGATTGGGGAGTGCGTTAGAGTTTCCGATGATTCTTCAGTTATTGGCATTTTAGTTAGTTTAGTTTGGACATTTGAATTATGTTGGCATATATTATTTTGGAATTTTGTAAGACCGCTTTTGAACAATTTAAATAATTATGTTATCTTTGAAAAGCTGTATCTGCTTTGATATGATCTGCTGCCTTGCGCGCCCGTGCGGCCCGCCGTGCGGGCGTGCGGCGTCTGCCGCGCCTCGGGCTCGGGGCGTGACAGTTATATCATCTCCCTATGATCTAATCTCGGTTAGCTCTCTGGAACTCTTTCCTTCTTCTGTAATTGCTTCTGCAATTCAATAAAAGCTAGGTGGCTGCTTTACCGACCTCCTTTATTATCAAAAAACAAAAAAGTACTTATAATAGTGTATATAGAAGAAGAGATTATAGAGTGAGGTCCTAAGTTGTGATAAATAATATTAGAGCGAAGTCGGCCCATAACCTATGCGGACTAGGAGACGCTGCAGCATGAGCCATGGAGACTGACCACAAGCCAATCATGGTGCTTATAATTAGATTTGAATGGATTTGAACTTTTAGCCCAACAAAGACATCAAGACTTGAACGAGAAGAGTACGTAACAACTCGTGCAAGCGTATGTTTAGTCGCACATCATGGTATATGTGTTTAGGACTAAGGAACTCCTCAAAAATAAAACATTTCGGCTAGTCATTTTAAGTGAGGTCTTGAGTTGTTGCAGTGTTAATTACAGTCTTAACTACTGCAAGTTCAGAACAATAAAGGCAGTTCCCAAATAGAATATCAAATGACCTAGAAAATGATGATACTAGAAAGACATCAAACTAATAGAGTAAGATGAACAGGAAAAAACACGGGTGAGGAACCGGCGCTAAGCAATTATTCTTAGCTGTAAGTTCTTTTCTTCTATCTTTTATACACTCTGCCCTTAATAACAATAGTATCTCTATGTTTCGTAGACAGTAGCTCAACATTTGAGTGCTTTCAGGGATTCGTGTTGAATATTGTTGGACAGGGTCCAATAGTTCTGAACGTGGACATCATAGTTATCATGGCAACTGGAAGCAACAGCTCATCAAATCCTTGACCAAAACTTGACAGCATCCACCAGTACAGAGTTGGCAAAAGTGATAAAAATGAAACTGTAGGTGACAGAAATAGTCCCATAAGACTTAGATACTTATTCTGACGCAACTTAAGTCTACAGCAACGCCGATCAACTTAAATTATGGGCACAAATCTAGAATAGGTCATATGTGGGAGAAGAGTAATCGGATATATCCACTCTTTTGATCACCAAATGCAGCAAGCAACAAGTTCATCCAAGGATATGAATCATCTCCAACAAGTTCGAGCACTCAATAGTTGTGAGAGATTTATCTTCCAGTGCTACGCGCACAAGAAATACCAGTTCTTAAATAGGATAGATATATGATGGTTAAATTATGGGGCGTTCGTTACTTTTCATTGAATAAACACTAACATAGCCAAATGAAAGATCAGAAGTTAATAGCCAGATAGAAGACAAATATTACTAGACCAAGTGAAAAGATTAACATATACCATTTCCTGCCATTTTTCCTCCAGTTCTTTCTCAGTAGATCTACAGTTCAATCTGGACTGGAAAATGGCATCTGGAGCTATTGGAGATTATTGTCATAAACATAAGAAAGAAGAAATAACCAGTGTTTGATAGCAAACTTACTCTGATAAAGACCATGGATTGCGAGCATATGCATAAAATAAGAGATGGCTGCCATCACCTAAAAGAAATTTACCCAGTAAGGATTCATGTTAACAAACACAAATCATCATGAACATTCAAAGAAAGCCTCACCAACACAAATCTGCTGATAGGATGTAACAACAGATGACTGTTTTGGATCTACAACCAACAGATTTCTGTCAATATCTTCTATGTTAGACCAGAACTTCTGCAGCATCTGCAAATGTTGTGTATAATTGCGAAATCATGAAGGGTCGCTACAAAAGGATTGATTCCATAAGCTGAAGGCAAAGGTAAGAGCAGCCAGATGCAAAACAATCAGCCTAGTGATATTGGAAGACCAAAAAGATTCTTCCATTGTCTCATTTCCGGGTTTAATGGAATTCATAGATATAGGAACAAGCCCCATCAAAAGGGAGTAAAAGAAAATCAAGATAGACAACAAAGAAACCAATCTGGAGCAATAAAATACATAACAAGCAAGAAAGGACAACTAATGATAGAGAATAGCAGCATAACAAGAAAGAAAAATACATGCAACTATCACTTCATAAGGTGCCTATTGTGTAGGCTAGGGCCAATCTGGAATGAGTCAAAGAACTCTGTAATCAGTCTATTTCCACTACTCGACTTTCAAATTTTTCACTTCATCAATTCATTATATGAATTGGTATTCAGAGAGCATAAAGCAATCTTCTTTTGTAGGATTGGCAGTATTGCAGACTGGGAAATTGTCTGTGGCTGGGCGTGGTGGTCTGGACATCCAGAAGGTTACTATATATTCACAGGGGATCTACTCATCGATGGAAGTATAAGCTCAAGAGGGAATCAAAGGACTGTCCTAAGGATGAGACAGTGGTAGTTCAAAATTATTTCATCTCCCCATAGATCAGAGAGATGGTGTTGATGGATTAGAATGAGGCCATGACTTAGATATTTTTGTCATATTTGAAACAATCTTATAATGGCGCACAAAATGCAAGGGATTTTAAGCAAAGAAGGCCAGTTGGAATATAATCCATGACTGAAAACGGGTAATAAAAGAGGTAAATAACATGATCTAAATGCTTTTTTTCCCTTTCTTTTAATGAAGTGGATGGATCAGACAAGTGTATTGTGGATAGATTATCAAATGACTTGATCTAAATGTTGAAAACACCAAAATTAGATGGATAGAATGCAACGAGTATTCCTGCTGCATGTGAAGATAACTTCAGCAGGGATATTATAATAACACATCCTGCTAAATTTTACCGAACTTGAAGCGAGATAGATGCCAATAGAAGCATAGAAAAGGTGATTTACTGGGACAAATATATGGGAACTATTACACTAGACTATATGAGACACATGAAAGTAGTTAAAAGGGAAAAAGAAAAGGATTAACGAGAATAGGTAAGGGTTCACCGCAGAGTAGGTGGGGCGATAGAAGTGGGGAGGCGAAAGGTGGCGGGTCTCGGCGTCCACTTTGTTCCATAATGACTCCCCTAAAATCTATTTTTTTTTTTCTGGAAAAGAAAAATTTAGATGAGGCAATTAAGTTTTAAAATAGTTGGCAAATTATTTTAAATAATAAACTTTAAATTTACTTTTTTTATGTAGAATGAAAAAAAAAAGAAGTTAAATGTAGGACCTATTGTCGAGTAAAAAAAAAGCAAATTATATGATAAAAAATAAAATCTATGTGGCTGCTGGGATTCGAGCCCAGGTCTCCACGGCCACAACGTGGAATTCTTACCACTAAACTACAGCCACTTTGGTGTCAACTTGTGACTTCAATTAAACATATACAGAGGTTTTGTCGCTGCAGCACTCAAAAAGCGATTTGCTTTGATGCTACGTATACAAAATCATGTGAATTGTGCTTGGTTTTATTTTTTTTAAGAAAAATAAAAGGAAGGAGAAGGGTGGTGTGTTCCTACTTTAAGGGCTCGTTTGGTTCGCAGGAAAAAGAGGGGGAAAAGTGTGGTCAACGGGAAAGTAATGAAATGCCTCTTGTTTGGTTAGAGTTTTCAAAGGAGAGAGATAGGAAAGTTGTATTCCCATGGGAATATGATTCCCACATTTCATGGGAAAGTCTTTCTCATGAGAAACATGGGAAAGTTACTTTCCCATGAGGTGGGAATCACTCCTTTTTTATTTTTTCCCAAAAAAACCCTTCAGCATTAAAGAAACATTAAAAAGGCATTAAAGATCTAATTTTTATTAAGGGCATAATAGGAATTATACATAACTTTTCTAGGAAAGTGGATGGTCAATCAAACATAAGCACTTTGGAAATTTGTCACTTTCCCATGGTTAACCAAACATGCTAAAAGTACTTTCCTAGGTATCCTCTTCCTAGGAATCTGATTCCCAGGAATCATATTCCTAGGAGGGAAAATACTTCCCGCGAACCAATTAAACGAGCCCTAAGTGTGGCTGTCCTTAGTTCAGATGTCTGTACCAATAGCTAGTATGTTTCATAAATAAGGGCATATTTGAAAAATAAGATTATAGCTCAAAGCATCATGGATGTCTAACAAGAATTGTAGGAGCATGATGGACAATTACGGTGCAGTGGATGAGCAAAAATAAAAAACAAAATTGACAAGAATTTTTTGCCAATCCCTAAGCCTAGCCACATACACCATTTCATTAGCTGAATGGCTGGGAGTGGATGCTTTCGCCATATGGATATTCGATTACCTAAACCTAATGGATATACATATTCGTTAAATCATACCAAACTATAAGAAAGACCAAACATGTTTGATTAGCTAAACCTAATGGCTATGCATGTTTGTTAAATTAAACCAAAACTCATGCTTCTTGTAAATAGCTCGCATTAATAAATTTGAGGTAAGTGCTTTACTGTCTTCATTCTCCACATCGGAAAAAAAAAAACAATAAAATTCCACCAAAGGGCAACTACTACGCACCACTGACACGTCGTTTAATGGTGACTGCTGGCCCCTATCCCGGAGTCAGGAACAACTGCCATAATGGGACGAACGCAAGCCCTCTCAATGGTGAAAAAATCGTCCAAATTTCTTGAGGGAGTACAAATCTAGGTACATATTTGGAAGCAAGTGCCAAGTCCTTTCTGCCATGGCTCCATGTTTGTTAAAGGACATGATAGTAACCCAACTAAAGTTACCATGCTTCAGCGGGATGATCCAAAGCTAGGGATCCTTGTACTGGTTTTGGTGGGCTACCGAACCGAGGCATTTAAAAAGAAAGAACTCGCCTCTATCTTTTCAGGGATTCTGGATGTTAGGTTACTGCCACGAGACATGCTCAGCCTATTACTAAATCATCAGTTTGTTATGTTAAACATTGTTTTTTCGAGAAACAATATTTATGATCGCAACTCATATCCGTGAATGGCATCATTAAAAATTGTGGTCTGTCAGTTGAAACATGTAGAAAGCTGCTAATGAGGTTTGTGGGGACAATTATTTCCAATGCATATGTTCATACAAGTTAAAAGATTTTGTTACCTAGGCACGCAGTTGGTCAGAGTCGACTTCTTTGTGAAGAAACCAAGTAAATCAGGGTGGATTTTATGATGTTATCATACCAATTTCATGGTGAAAATACTTGTACTTAATTAATATGGCCAGAATATATTATACGTAGGCACTGAGTTGCTACAGTTATTGCATCAAGGGGCATCTTCATGTTACTAAAATTTGGTCGCCATAGATTTTGTTTGTTGTGGTGTAGGATGCAACGAAGTTTCACATTCGTAGAATTTAAGCCTTGTTGTACGGTTTGCTTTCATTGTACCAAGTCATTTATGTCGTGTGCTCCCGTGCCAACCATCCGCAGCTACGCCATTACCACCATGAGAAGACAAAACCAACCAAAGGCCCGACAAAGCAAAAGCTGCATGCAGCTGAGCTACCTCCTCCCCATCTTTATGATTATACCTCATGCCCCTCATCGAAGTGACAAAAAAGAAAAGGTTCCTTTCCCAACCCACCTCTCCTTCCAGTCCATATGAGACACCTACATCCACTCCCTCGCACTCCCACGCAAAAACAACACTCCAATCACCAGCGCATGCACCGGCCACCTTCCATCCTTCTAATATTATATGATTTCTAACATTATCCACAACTCAAGTATTGGGAGTTAGGGAACTAACGCAATCAACTTAGCATTAATTATCATGCAACCTAGGCGTTAAATATAGCCCGCGCGCAGGGCGGTCCTTGCTGTGTATTGGTTATTAATTTCATGCCACAACATAGTAGGCCAAGAGATTCAAAAAGTGACTCGAGAAACACACTAATAATATATAAGGCACCCAACATTATGACCTGGGGTTGAGGAGTTCTAGACTCATTGACAACCACCATGATAAGAGATCCAATGTATTTAAAAAGAATTTAATTCATTTGGATAGCATGAAGATCGCGTATATTTCAGATATATCGATCTGTAGTGTAACAGAAAATTAGAATTAATGTGTTAGTAAGTATCACGCAATCTCCATCTCAATGATAATATGGCCATGCATTACTGTCTCAACAAACAGCAAACCACCTTTGAGAAAGCTACTTATCTGGTATAGGCATTAATGGAGAAAGATCCAGTTTACAGACATTGAAACATATAATATACGAAGAAAGCCAAACATCTTTCTAAACCGAATCATCCGAGGAGCTTTGACCTTGGCCAGCCATGCCACGAGTCTACTTGTTATGGAGAGGATTCGAACCAGTTGGTACTGCCCTCTTCTCCTCCAAAGTAGCGTTGATAGAAGAGTAGTAAGTAGGAGAAGGAGAAGAAGATATCGAGCCGATCTCTTGAGCCAACGTGACGGATGCGGCGACAACGGAGACCAAGACCATCGTGAAGATGATGACTCTGCCGAGATTGCCCATCGGCGAGGATCCCTGAGTAGTCGATAAAAATGAGAGCTTGTTGGGGACTCACCTTTGCTGGTTATGGATTATAATGGTGGAGAGGAAGGGAGTACAAAGGAGAGGCAGAAGAGATAGTAAGAGCTCTGCCATCTCTAAAGGAACAGGAAAGAAGTTGGGGGGGGAGGAGTAGTAAATGGACCGCCAGAAAGCTACCCCAGAGGCCTTTGATCGCTGACCGCATGAACATTTAGTGCTCATCTCTAAAGGGAACAAAAGGCTCCTCTTTTTGCACTCTTGTTAGCCCCACCAACTCTTAACTCTCTCTCTCTCTCTCTCTCTCTCTCTCTCTCTCTCTCTCTCTCTCTCTCTCTGTGTGTGTGTGTGTGTGTGTGTGTAGGGAGAGAGAGAGAGAGAGAGGGAGAGGGAGAGGGCTGCCTTCAAGAGAACGCGACCGGAAGATTTTCCAAAGGCTTCTCAAAGGGTCACAGAGATCTCTCATCTCATCCTCTGCTGTCTGTTTGCATATGATTCCTTTCTACAAGAATATATAGGTGGAGGATTAGCTGCTTGGGAGGAAGTAGGAAGTTGGTGCACTCGAGTACTTTAGCCACACACAGAAATTAAGGACAGGTGCAAAGGTTGCTGGTGGAGGCAGTACGGATATTTGTTAGTTTGCTGTGGTAATTGGAAGAAGGAAATGACCCTTTCGAGCTCTGAACACTGCAATCTTTAGAGTAGTGGAAAGTGGGACCTGCATGTGGATCATCAGGCCTTTGTTTCTACAAGTTCACTGAGTTCCCATTGTCCGGCGACGGTCTTTTTCTCTCTTTTTTTCCTTTTTTTTTTTTTTTTTTTTTTTAACTTCACACGCATAAGATGCAACTGACTAGTGCAACTACACCTAATGTTTGGGGTTGGGGCCGGGGGAAAGAAAGGGTACAAGAAATTTAGTGAAGATCAGATCCGCTAGGTGCAGGACATGACATTAAGAAGCAAATCCCAATAAACTAGCCGTTGTTGTCATAACTTCCAAACAGAAGAGTGGATTCTGAAATGTGAAAGAGCTCTCAGACATGGTAAGCTCATCCTTAGTTTACTGCCAGAGGCATCTATTCTTTTAAGGATTTAAAAACACCCCTTAGAGAAGCTACATATATTCTACGCCGCATGCAGCGGTGAACAGCTGCAGATCACAATCCTAGCGGATGAAACCAGCCCTTCCAGGGTCCATCCTAGTGCATTATGAGTTGCACCAAGCAAACTTGAGTCACTCCCAAAGATGAAAGTGTCAACCCCACAATGACTGCATATGAAAGTTAGAGCGCAGCAAAAACAAGTATTTTTTTTGAATCGATCTCTGAAGATCACAAGTCGATCTCTGAATATCACAATTCAATCTTTGAAGAAGTCAAGTCGACCCCAGAGTGGTCGTAGAAAGCATACAGATAAAAATAAAAGCCAGCCCTTTCGCGAGTCAGCCCTAGTAGATCACGAGTCGACCCTAAGCAAACTCAATCCAACCCTAAATGACTGCAGGTGAAAGACAGCGTAGCAAAAACAAGCATTTTCTTGAGTCGACATCTAAAAACTACGAGTTGACCTCTAAAGAAATTGAATTGATCCTAAAATAGCTACAGACAGAAAATAAAAAGCAATAAAAACAAATCTTTTCATAAGTTGACCCTAGTATGTCATGAGTCGACCCTAATGGATCATGATTGACCCAAGCAAACTCGAGTCAATACCTCAAAGATAGACGAGTCGACCCATAAAGATCGCGAGTTGACCTCTGAAGAAGTCGAGTCGACCCCAGAATGCCCTAGAAAGAAAACAAAAAAAATGAAAAGCAACCTCTTCACGAGTCGATCCTATTAGATCATGAGTCGACCCCAAAAATAGACGCGCCAACCCTACAATGACTACATGCAACAAACAAAGTACTGCAAAAACAAGCAATTTTTTGAGTCGACACCTGAAGAAATATAGTCGACCCTTAAAGAAATGGAGTTGAACCCACATTAAGCATAAGCAAAAGACAGAGTATAGCAAAAATTGGCACTTTCTTGAGTCAACCCTTGAAGAAGTTGAGTCGACCTCAAAATGATTGCAGACAGAAAACAAAAAGCAATGAAAGCCAGCCCTTTCACCAGTCCATCTCTAAAAAAGCTAAATTGACCACAGAATGACCGCAGCTAGAATACATATGGCAAAGAAAGCCATCCCTTTCACTAGTCGACCTTAAGAAGAAGAGTAGATCCTTGAAGATCACGAGTTGACCTGTAAAGAAATCGAATCGACCCTAAAATAGCTACAAACAAAATTTAGATAGCAATAAAAACTTGCCCTTTTACGAGTCGACCCTAATGGATAACCACTCGACTCCGAACAAACTTGAGTCGACATCAACAATAAACGAATCGACCCCCAAATAACCAAAGGCGAATAGCAGAATGCAGCAAAAACAACGGACCCATGAAAAAAAAATCGACCAAAGATCATGAGTAAATTTTTGAAAATCTCAATAAATGAAAACCATGGAACGAGATTTCTTCTCCAACCCATTTACCAGAAATGCAATAATTTTATTTTTCTACCATGCTCACCTTCCCCACGGGCAAGAGCTTGATTTTGAAAGAGATCCAGGATTAAATCCTTAGTTGCGGCATGTTTAAACCATATTATATTAAAAATATCACCAAATTATCTGATTGGTGCCAACATATCAATTTGCTCAGAGAAAAAAAAGGGTCCGGAACCAAGAATAAAGGAAGCCATCCAACTAATACATGCTTCACAAAAAGAGGCAATGAACCACCAAAGTGGTAGCACGGTGGGAACGAAACTTTTTTTCCATACCAGTAGGCTCTACCACGAGTAAAAAAAATATGAGTAAAAAAAATTCTACGCGCTAAAGAAAGAGTGCCCAATCGGAGTTGCAACGCGAATGAGATTCTCCTCATCCCATCTTCCCTTTTCCTAAGCAAAAAAAAAAAAAAAAAAGGCAACGTTGCGGGTAGACTAATAAATGAACAAATTTTAGACAATGCTGACAAACAAAAATATTTTTGAAGGCGAAGGTTAACAAAAATATATTCCAAGCTCGGGTTTTTTCCGTCAAGCAAAAAATGAGCTCCCAATATGCTTAAATGCCGCACGTGCTAACATGCTGGAGTTAAGCACAAGTTGTCAAGAAGCCTAGCCCACGTAGTGCGGCCCATCAGAAGATGACCTCTTAGCAACTGATACAATATTCCAACACTATAAAATCATCAACTTATTCAGAAATATTGCCATGATGGTAATAATATTTGTTACACCAATAACTTCAATAGATTTAAGAAGGTAGCCACATCAATAACTAGTACAAACGGCATTACTAGTTACAGCCCCTAAATTACGAACAAAAAAAGATGACGGGCATTCAAAAATCATGAAAATTCCCCACTACCACAAGCATAACCATACACTTCAATTTCCCCAACAAACAGGCCTCTAAGAAACTATTACAACAAAGCCAGGTACACCAAGACCAGGTCATGGTCCGAATCGGTACAAGCCCTCACCCATTAAATGCCCATCCATGTACAGAGCAGCGGCGTTCTGGGGATGGTAACCATCCATCACAACAAACTGCATATCCTCCGTCGGCTTCCAATGCCGCTTCCTTTGGTTTATGAACCAGTTGTTAATCTGTTTCTGATCAAGGCCAGTCGATTCTGCCAGGGCCACCTTTTCTGACTCCTGCTCATCGTAATGCAATCATGTTTGCTTCCAGTAGTTAGGTATAACACAATTGTAAAAGCAAGAAAAATCAGTACTCCCTATCAAGAAGATTGTTCAAGAAGAAAGATGATGTAATCTAGTTCAGCTTGCCAAGGATTACTCTTTATTGATACTGAAATGATGAACCTGGTTTCATGCTATCAAGAATATAAAATATATATATATATAAGTATATATGGAGAGAGGAGAGAGAGAGAGAGAGCCTACCGAGGGATATGGCCACTTATAATGCAGCTCCCACCAGCTAAGCAGCTTCTGCCGGGCCTCCTTCGGAAGCTTACCTTTCTTCTTCTTCTTGGACAGCTCCTGCCTCAGGCTGCTCAAGTACCCACTATACTTCTTCAGCAGATGGTGTTTCAGTTCCCTGTCTTCTGCTCGGGGATCAATCTCAGGAAGCTCCGTTTCGCCCCCACTGCCTTCTTGGTGATCCTCTTCAGAGGAACAAGCTCCACATTTATCATCTGGATGGTTCCAATGGAACAGAAACAACTTATTATTGAACATTTATAATGCACACCATCTTGTCATCAGCTTGTCAGTTTTTCCACCACAAGAAAGCATTATACAAAGTTTGATCGACCTCAACAAGTGATATATTCATCTCTCTCTCTCTCTCTCTCTCTCTCTCTCTCTCTCTCTATATATATATATATATATATATATATATATATAAAATAAAGGAAACAAATTTACCAACAAAGGTCGTAGGGCTTGACAAAAAGGACTAAAATGGCCGAATGACTGCCATGTATCTCCAAAACAACATAATCCTAAAACATCTACAGATGATTTTGATAAAGGTAAGAAGTCCAGAATCTTTCATTCAAACAATCTCTTTTTATAATATTTGTGTTTTCATCAACTAGCACAAAATTGCTTAAAGAAGATCAGAGTGGCAGACATGCGCATATATACAAATTAATTCATTTTTCATCCATTTCCTCTCTTATTTCAGCCAACACAAATAAAAATTTTAGGAATCTTTTCCCCTTTTCGTGGAACTACAAATAAAAGTGTAGGACATCCATATATAGGCAGGTCAGTTGTCTTTGGAGATATTTTCATCAATTTCCATTTGTGGATCTTGAAGAAAAGTAGAAACAAGCACTATATTTATATCCCTCAAGGGTAAAACAAGACTCATAAATTAACAGAGAAGCAAAGTTGAACCAAGCCAACATGCAAGTGTTTGAGGTTTTCTACCCCAAAAAGGTTTATCACTGTGCCTCATCATCCCCTAAATAGACTAGCACGCCTCAACTTGCACAAAATTCTAGTTCAACAATTATAGTTAAGGATATTACATATGTAGGTCTCAATTTAGTGGTCACACATCATCCAGATATTGATTTGAAGATCAGCCAAGTACTAATAATTTCGTTCTTCATTCTAGATGTATGCATAGTCCTTATCATTTAAAGACATCTACATCAATCCTATTCTCTCCCACTATTTATTTCCCATGACACTAAACCTCAAATGTAATCCTCAACAAAAAAATATTATTTACATATTTATCATATTCTCGCATTTCAAGTATTTCGACTTCCAGCGAGATAAAAGCAAAATGGTTCACTTGATCATGCTTGCAATGAACTCCAAGGACAATTCATTTGGTCCAACATATTGATTTACCATATTTATCCAAACGATTCACCCTTTGCTTTGCAATCGTATTTGCGATAAAGCATCACCTTTATAGACCCCCAAAACCATTGAAGATCATATTTTTTTTAAAAGAAAAAACCCTAAAACACTTGGTTAATCCTCGTAAAAACATTTCTTCAGGAATAGTGCAGGGATCAGCCAAGTACTAATAATTTCGTTCTTCATTCTAGATGTATGCATAGTCCTTATCATTTAAAGACATCTACATCAATCCTATTCTCTCCCACTATTTATTTCCCATGACACTAAACCTCAAATGTAATCCTCAACAAAAAAATATTATTTACATATTTATCATATTCTCGCATTTCAAGTATTTCGACTTCCAGCGAGATAAAAGCAAAATGGTTCACTTGATCATGCTTGCAATGAACTCCAAGGACAATTCATTTGGTCCAACATATTGATTTACCATATTTATCCAAACGATTCACCCTTTGCTTTGCAATCGTATTTGCGATAAAGCATCACCTTTATAGACCCCCAAAACCATTGAAGATCATATTTTTTTAAAAGAAAAAACCCTAAAACACTTGGTTAATCCTCGTAAAAACATTTCTTCAGGAATAGTGCAGGGATGCCACTGCCTAGGTTTTGAACCAAAGAACTCCGATGCTAACCTACTGAACTAAGTTCGGTAGGCTATCTTCAAGAGCACCTAGTCAAGTTCCACATCCTCGTAATAAATAAACCTGCAACTCTATTTTACATCCATACAATCAGCCTTCTAGTTTTTATCACTATTTAAGAATCTTTTCATAGCTTTGAAACTCAACTTTTTTCCCCATCCATAAATGCTTAATTTAGTTGCACCAATTTTCATGTTTCAGGTTTAAATGATGGTACACACCTTCAAAAGACAAAACTATCCTTATTTTACCCATCATTGTGAGCTTAAATGCTGCCCTGTTGTTTCCTAGAAAGTTTCAGCATTATAGGACTTTTAAAGTTTCATCTGCTACATAGTTAGGAGTATGCAATGTGTGCAATTCAAATAAATGGAAAAATATATAGTGCCAAGAAAAACAAGTATAATTCCCTCAAGGATACATCCTGTGACAAAATTTAGCTACTAAATGATGATATTTCTAATATCTTAAAAAATTATCTTTTTTAGGTATATTAATCTTTCTGTTATATTAGTTTTCCAACCTTTAGCTCTCTCCTAACTATAGTAGGGAATGTTCATTACCTACAAGGGGGGCAGGGCATCTTGGAGGAGACACCTTCGTGCCTCAATCTATGCCTCGCAACCCTAAGGATTTTACAAACAAGGCAGAGCCCTGAGGGTTGAGATATGATTACAGCAACAGAAATATGCTTCCCATTCTTATATCCATCATACTTTGATTTACTATTCATGAGTTGCAGGTGTTGGCGAGAGGATTGTGGTGTTCTCAAGATTGCCACCTGCAAAATCCAGAAGACGTTGTTCTGCAGGTATATTGCCTTAGCCTGTTAGCAAACTCAAACATTGAGGGAGGGCACAGCACCTCGAAAAAACCATCCACGTTCTTGAAAGCCTACAACATCTAACTCATATTCTCATATCCCACTTCATCCATTAGATACCTTGCAGTCATCTTGGTAGCCATATTCCATGGTGAAAAAACACCTTAGGATCAGCCTGTACCTTTCAGACATACTTAGGCTTAATTCCACTTTCCTCTTTAAATCATATCTTGGCTTGCTCTTAAGATACATATTAATAGGAAATTACAATCTGCAAACCTCGAGATTCATGGTGAAAAAACACCATAGGATTAGCCTGTAACTTTCAGCTTTGCATGCACATGTTTGCAATAGGGTAATTAACATGGTTAGCTCCTTAACCTAGAAATCATGCTTTGCTATTATAATCTGTATGTTTAACATCTATTCATAGAAGCTAATTAGATCACGAGATTTAGACAAAGCCAAGCAACAAGCTATGCCAAAGTGTTAAGCTAGACAGATCCTTTCAGCGCAGCAGGCAAACCTCAGTCACCAACTAAATTGCTTTTCAGATGAAGATACCATGTTTGCAAAACCTCAAATATGCAATGTCTGACAAAATGTTCAAGGAGTCAAAGATAAAGCTAAAGCTCCATCGCAGCATTTAATAGATGTCTATCGTGAGTCAAACCTGCCATGCCATGGTCCAGCTGCAACCATGGCTCACCGCTAATTATAACTTTTATATCTTCAAGGTCCATGATCTTCACCTCAATCAAAGTATATTTTTATGATTACCGAATTCTTAATGAGGGTCTGAAAATGCAAATGAGTTGTGCCCGTACATTCAGTTATTTAAAAGCAATGCAGATAAATTGCTAAGAGAATGGTAATGTGAAAATTGCCATGACTCGCTATAGGAATCCCTGGCATTGATGGCGCTTTTTAAGTCACTTGCGACTCTCAAAAGCGTCACATGATTATGCCCCGACACTTTAAGAAGCATCGAAAAAGTGTTGGCAATGCAAACATGAAAAACCAAATTCATGATGCCTTTTGGTTCGCGTCGTGCGTTAATCATAACGGCATTTTTAATTGTCGCTAATCGATGACGTTTTTAACATGCGTAGGCAAGTGAAGCGCCTGGACAAGGCTTCCGAAGATGCTTTGGTGCATCACAAATTAGCACTGCTAATTTGGGGATAAGGCAGAGGAGGGGGATGAGGAGGAGAAAATTGAGGTTTGGATTTAGGGTTTGGATTGGGGCAAGGGGATCGAAAATGTAGGAGGAGTTTTGGTGTCCGACAACGCTCATTATCATCGTCCTCTTCATGAAATTTAACGACACTAATAACACTAGCCAGAAAAGCGTCATGGGAGGCCAGTTTAAAATTTCCGCCGCTTATAAGCATCGCTAATCTTTGACGCTTCTTAAAAATGTCGAGAGATTTTGGCACGCTCGGGAGCTGCCGACGCTTTCTACTAGCATCAACAGCTTAGTATTGGCTTTCCATCTTTTTCTTGTGGTGACTAGCATCATGCAATCATGCCCTAACGCGTCAGCAATGGAAGAGAAAATCAGGTCTTAGAACCTGTATGCATACGATGTCCAAGCATGCAAAACATGCAAACCGTGAGGTAAACTAGCTGACTAGCAAAGCATGCATGTGTCCAGTCCATTGTGAGCATGGGTGCATATAGCCAGAGGTGGCACTTTGATGCTATTATTCACATACAACAATGTTGAATATAGTTACACTAAAGAACCAGAAGAATATGGAGAGTGGATGATATGGAAGGTGTTCACATTTACTTGACTATTTAAACCGAATGCTAGTCAAACTTAAATAATAAAATCACACATCACAAACAGCTAGAAAAGGCATAACCATGGCCACGAAAAGGCATCAAATGACCAATGAACAATTTTAAGTGATCCAAGAGGATAATCGGACTCGATTTGGACTACTTTGGCTACTATGGGTTGAGCTAGACGAAATCCAGGAGCGAGTTTTGCCACATCCAAAAGCTAAATCGCATACAAAACTTCCGAAGGTCATGACATACAATGCCCAATTGAAATAATCTTTACTAGAATTGGATAACTTTTAATGTTCTACGATATAGTGCCAACCCCTAAAGGGTTGAAATGGGCTGAATTTCCATCTTTTGGGAAATGAAATAGGCTGGTCAAACAAAATTTGACCAAACATATCTACTAAGCTGTAAAAAATCAGTCCGAGCAACAGAAGACAAAGTCAATGTAGAACTTGTAGAATTTTAAATTTTTTTATTTCTAATAATTATTTTATTTTTTAAAAGCTAATCCTATTATGCAAGAATGGGAATTATGCAAGAACGGATCTCACTACAATTACTATAAATAGAGGCTATCTGCCTCAATTTTAATTCATCAATTGAATCATTTATTGGTCATAGATGAAAGAAAAAAAAAAGTGAACTCTACTTCTGGCAATTTTTCATCTTTTCCTAAATTTATTTTGAAAGATTCTAGCTGTGCGGGTTGAGGAAAAATTCTCTCCCCTATTGGATCATTAAACCTTAAACAAACCACCAAAATATAGTACACGACACAGGATAAAAAATATATAAACAATATAAGTTTAACGAAAAAAAGGATAAAAAGACAAATGGATAGAACAAAGCAACAAGACAATATATAGAGCATCTTGGCTGATTCTTTACATTTCAATTTGTTCAAAAATAGGATATATCTTTTCCTTTTAAAACAATCTACAGAAGAAGAAAGAATTGAAAAATTGTTACTTCTAGTTAGAGCATACTGTACTGTCTGAAAAAAATACTGCAGAGCAATATACACAGAACACTTTAATAAATGTCTTTGGTCGAGGTCCCTTCTATGAAGGCAAGCTGACAGCATGTCAAATATGCAAACAAGAGACATTTATGACATTAACAAAATTTGCTTTGGCTAAACATATTGAAAGTATGCCTAGCTCATCCTACTAAAGATCCTCCAAGGGAGAAAAGTGCAATACGAATTCTCCATAATTTTGAAGAAACCTAATAATTGTCACATTATCTCCACTTTTCAAGGAAAATGCACTCGTTAAGTTCAGTGTAATGCAAATGAATTTGGAGAAGTACCAGAAATACAAGATGCATTTTTTGATTATTTTAAACAAATGATTGTATGGCTACCATGAGATTCGTGCTCAAGACCAGCACAAGAACCGTAAATATGACAATGCATTGCTACATAATGTTTAATATCCTACGTCAGTTCCAGAACTCCAACTTACATTAACTGCAGTCATTAACACAGTCCAGATATCATAAATTCAGTGTGTGACAAAAAACTTCAAAACAAGGCAAGATTACAAGCATTACTTAATCACTCATTAATTGCTGAACAAATGTTAGGTGCAGTTGAGTCATGAGCAAATTTTCAAAATCTTGCACTAGCTAGCATAAGTAGCTTCATAGCTACAAGAAACAACCATTCAGTTTTAAGCTTTCTTTTATAATACCCTTCAAGTATTTGAACTTCGCAATCTACCCCACATGATCAAGAATATGCAAAATCTATCTAATATTCAAGTGGGAAGCCAACACCAAGACTATGTCCGTCGCCAAAGTCAGTTGTACTGAAAGGACAGCAACTTATAATTCGTGCATCCAATGTTCTTTCTGGTATTGCTACATGCCCCATTACCCTAGAGAGGGAAGGGGAGCATAAAGTGTAAGATGGAATTAATAACATAATAAATAGATAAACAAGGGAAGTGATACAACGATTATTCCCGAGACTTTGGAACCCCGAGATAGCACTTGTCCACAACGGAAAAGGCAAATTTTTTAAGACCAAAATCTGTCTTGTCATCTCCCTCCTCTCTAAATATTTTCACATTAAGACTGCTTGTACATGTATAGATGCCCTCCAAGCCCCTTTCGTTTTCCTCCTCTCTCCCCTCATAATAAACACAATATACAGTGGAACGGAAATGATAGCTACTATAGCCTCGCGAGACAGCCAGAGAAAGCCTTCCTTCCCCTTTATATGTCCCGTTACTATATAGGATACATCCATATAGAAGGATCACTTAAAAAACAAAGAATTATAATACATCTAGAGATATAGGGAGAGAGTAATAGTAGTAATATCCACTTTTTTTTTCTTTTTGAGAAAGAGAACGGTGTGGACAATTATAACGAAAGAAGAAGCAAGCAAGAAGCCGGTCAAGATTTTCTGTTTACGGGCTCGCGTGAAAGAAGGGTGTCTTCGCTCATAAATATGCAACGTACTTGGCGTACTGGCATACGGCCGTACGCCTCGGCGTTGCACTGTTGCAGTCCAAGCGTCCGAAACCCTAACACCACACCACCACTCCTCTTTTCCAGATGGATTAACAGCCCATATGGAGGAGAAAATATAAGCCAAGAAACTTACCTTCTATCCCAATACCCAATGGCTTAATTGTTCACGATGCTAAAATGTTGATCAATTATAAAAATTTAACATATTTAGTGCTAGCTAGCCAGTAGAATCACAAATTTAACCAGTACCAGTGGGGGTTTACCAGTGAGGATGCAGAAGGATCCATTGGTGAGGGAGTTGAGCTGCGACTCAAACCTCCTGATAAAATCCATCGCCTCCTCCATTGGCCTTGTTAGTTCCTCCCTATACTTCACTAGCATATGGTAGTATGCCTCCTGTCACGATTCAAAAAATTGCAAAATATTAACCAATTTGGATCTTCAAACTAAAATTCAAAACAACCAATTGGTTCAGCAACAAGTTTGAGTGGTTGTAAGAAAATAAGTACCATGAATTGGTCGAGCTCGGGGTCGGCCGGCTGGTCCCGGCAGCCCACGTGGGCCCGCTGCCTCACTTCAAACTCCCTCGCCACTGCCGAGAGCCGGTCCGCCACCTCCGGCGGAGCTCCGACCTGTTAACAAACATGTATGTTATTATTACCTGCTATAAACGTTAACATGAAAAGGAGGTCGTGAGAGATTTCGAAAACCTTTTGGCAGTCCATGTAGGCTTTGAGGAGGTTGGAATAATGGGGGTGGGAGATGATTCGGGCCTTCATGGCGTCCACGTCAGTAGGTCTGGTGACCGGGTAGAGGTGGGAGGAGGAAGAGGAGGCGGCCTCGGGTTTGGGGGGGTGGAGGTGGGGAAAAGTGTTCGCCTTTGGGTTTGTGCCAGAGTAGATGGAAATGGAGGCAGTGGTGGGGGGTGCAACCAGTACAGTGGTTGGGGTGGTGGTGGTGGTGGTTGAGGCTGTGACCACGGAGGAGGGTGCGTACATGAAGCGCCCCCCTCTGGGGTTGGCCCCCGTCTGGGACAACTCCTCCATCCCTCCCCCAGCTACCAGACGCTCCAGACCTCCAAAAGTATATCAACGAAATAAAGAAAAAGTACAAGAAACGACTGCTAGAGAAGAGAGGAGTGCGGGGGAAAGTAGCAAGAGAGGAGATGGTGGAAGAGAAACCTTTAGACGGAATTATATATCATCCGACGGAGAGGAGATGAGAGAGCCGGAAGAAGATGGGATGGATGGCAACCACCACCAAAAGAGAGAGACAGAGACAGAGAGAGGGAGAGAGAGAGAGGGGAAAGGCATAATATCTGGTGGCTTTCTTTTCCGATGTCAAATCATCTAGACAGGAGCAGTTTTTTTTTTTTTTTGTTTTTTTTTGCAGTGGCGGTAGAGATGTAACTCAAAGCCTCAACTGAAAAAAATTTACCCCCAGAATCCACAAGAATACGAGAGAAGTGATGGGGACGAGAGAGAAAGTGACTTCCATTGGGGAAATGGCTTGGAGATACACCGGACCAATACTAGCTGCTGTATAAGATATAATAAATATATAATATTTGTCACGACGCACTCACAAGTCTCACACCATGCCTTATTTTAATTCCTATGCGATCGTGACTGTACGTATATATATATATATATATATATGATCAACTATATTCTCTTTCTTAATATGTTTTCAGTCGAGTCCTCGGAGAGCTGGAATGGCCGGCGGGCACCGGCAAGCCATCGCCAGTTCCCCACTGCGACAAGACCGCTTGCTTGTGGCCCATCGAGAGGGTTGTTAAAGGTTGAAAAAAACTGTGCAACTCTTTTCAACAAATATATATATTATTGCCAGCTTACGGCATCTAATTGTGGTTTTTGTCTTCACGGCATCTTGTAAGCATCGGAACGGATGAAGCGAGAACCTTAGATGAGATGGAGGGATGGTGATGTAGAAAGCCGGGGCATCTTGGGAATAAAGCTGAATACATAGGGATGGGAAAGATGCTACCAGTTAAGGGGCGTATTGGAAAAATACGACTACTTCGTCCATTTGGGAGTCTGCATGATAAAAGACTTATCCTTTACGGTGGTTCCTTGGTCCATTTTTTCGGTTTCTCGCCCTGAGCACGGCTTGCTGTGCCGCACTAGCTTGCGCTGTTTTCTTACGAGCAATTTGGACCGATGAGGAAAAGCAACTTCATGCAGCGGCCTACGATGTTTTCAGTTCTACACTGTCACAATGCGTGTTCGGAAGGATGAGGGATTTGTTACCTCGCTGAATTAAAAAAAAAAAAAACTAAAATGATAACAAATTAATTATTACAATAATCTTGTTGAAAATTGCAGTGAAAATGCCACCATCCATATTTGATAATCTCTCCCATCCAAAAGGGAATGATAACTGGATAGGTAGAAGTGTCATAACACTGGTTCGCATGAAGCATTTTTTCTTTTATAAATATGATTTCTGGAAAGAAGATTTTTGAAAAAAATATATCTGAAAAAATACTTTTGGTATGTTTGGTTGACCATAAGAAAGTGATAAATTTCCAAAATGCTTATATTTGGTTGACCATTCACTTCCTGAAAAAGTTATGTATAATTTCTATTAACCCTTAAGAAAACTTAGATTTTTAATGCCTTTTTAATGGTGAAAGATCTTTTTGGAAAAAAATAAAAATATTTTGATTTCTGACTTATGAGAAAGTAACTTTCCCATGTTTTTCATGGAAAAAACCTTTCCATGAAACGTGAAAATCATATTCCCATGGGAATACAACTTTTTCATTTCTCTCCTTTAAAAACTCCAACCAAACAAGAGGCATCTTTTTACTTTTCCGTTGACCACACTTTTTTTCCTTATTTTTCCGCAAACCAAACGAGCTCTTAATGACAATCATAATACATAAATGTTCAGATGTATATTGTATTGATGGATGACCAACTAGAAAAATCAGGATTTAAAGTGTAAAAAAATTGAAAAGAAAAACATTTCAATACCTAAGCCAAGATACCAGCCTTGAGATTTACTAATATTTTCATACTGCACTAGCTAACATCATGCACCAACCATATATATCCATATATACACACACACACACACATATATATATATATAGATAGATAGATATTCAGAATGCCAAGATTTTAATAGATACACTATATAAGTAGGTGAATGATACAAATTTATATCTTGATCAATATATCAGCTGAAATGAAACCTTAAAAACAAACAATCTTGTGCAAATATTTTGAATACATTGGTAAAGTATCATAATACTTGCATATTGAAACTTTACAAAAAAGAGAACAAGTGCAGAACTAATATTAACATTCCAAGTTATAATTAAATATATATAATTTTTATGATGATCGGGAACATTAAAATTGCAATGTCAAAGTGTTTTAAGTGCACGAGTAGCATTATGTGTATCCTTTTCTCTTTTGATGATGGATTTTCTTTTCCAAGCCATCAATAAAAATCATCTCTGGTTAGCTAATCTAATGAAGAAATTGCAACCACATCATTTTTATGTCTAGAAATCAGGGTGGCTCTCTTGCCTATTATTTAAATGGATAATTAATAGCAGATCTCAAAGTGCAGTCCCATCTATTTAATCATCTTCTTACAAAGAAGTTTTTCTAAGAAATAAAACTAAAGGATGAAGTAGACAACTATGCTAAAATTATGGCTAGTTATATCTAGAATGCTAGTTGATAGATCAAGAAAATATTTAAAAAAAATGCAGACTAGAATAACAAGTCTTTAGCAAAAGATTTAAAGATTAGGCATTGCAATTTGCAAAGTGCATTAAAAAATGCCTGCATCATATATAGTTACATTGGTATTCATAAGGGGAGGTAGAAGAAGCTCAGTCATTTGGTCATCATGTTATGTCTAACCTTACATTACGTAACACTTAATGTTTGTTGCGCGCATCCTGAGGCTAGTCTTTTGAGCACAAATATGTCTAGTTGCAAGGATTTCGTGCCTACTTTTGTACAGAGTTCTATTTTTTCTCTACAAATGGTTGAACTTGGTCAAGACTAGTAACTCAGCATAGAATAATCATCACAATTGAGGGAGCATAAATAAACTGTCTAATCAACAAGGACTAAACAGTAAAGTACGTCAATCCAAAGAGATAGATTTTGACTTCTTTTTAGACGTAATCGATGATGATAATACGTACCCACGGTAGATTAATCACATGAGAGCTTCAGCAAGAAAACAAAACGCCCATCCGAAAGTATCGCTTGTAGATTGCTTGGAAACTTACCGGCGAAGATAAGATCCATCAACTAATTTAGCAGTTCACATCAAATACGTGCAAGGCTATCCACATAAGTGAAAATAGTAGAAGAAGCTCTTTTAAGAAGATCTAATAGAGCGATCAAAGTTTTTGCCACCTTACTCATCATGCGAATCACCATAAGACTCACGAAATATTGGCGAGCCACTTCACATTATTAAACCAAACTTCAAACGAGCGATCATGCTCATACACGGTCACTGTATTCAACCTTTTGTTTTCTCCTTTCGTCAGCTGCAGAGTCTAAAACAATATAGAAATCTAACAGCAAATATGAAACTTTTCATTGGACCTAATCTTTAGCGAACAGGACCATGTCTGATACTACCTGTCAGCGCTGAATCTAGCTAACGGGAGAGCGACACAACACTTCCGTAAAATTTGTGCAGGATTTTTCTCACCAGATCACAGCTCTTTTTCTGTCTCTGTCCCCATGACACGTGCTCCTGCGACCTAGTCCGAGTACTGGTCCTCGCCTAGGGTGGCTAAAACTCCGAGGAAACTGGTAAAGAGTGTAAAAGCGAATGAACAGGACAAGCACAGACTGACCGAGGTACGAATATTTGTTCAACGGTAAACAGTGATAGGTAGCATACTGGGCGGGCCCAAACCCAAACTCTCAGGCCTTTTTTATTTCCATGAGTTTTATTTTGGTAGAAAAGAAGGATGGCTGCAGGAGGAGGAGGAGGAGGAGGAGGAGGAGGGGAGAGGAGAGAGAGAAGGGAACGAGGAAAAAGCTGCGGGGCTCAGAAAGAGCTCGACTGGTCTAATTATTAGATGGACGAGATCAAATGGACCATTCGCCATAAAACATTTTCATATTTATATAATTTAAGATCGAGTTAAAAGTGCCGGTTTTGCACCGTACATGTGTCTGATATATGAGACTTGGTCCGTGTAATAATTTCTGGGATGACTGAGGTGGATGGGGCTGGGGCCCGCGGCCATAATGCCCCCCGAGACTCTCGCTCTCTCCTTCCGGCAGCGGAGCCCACTCACAGCTTTGCGGGGTGACACGACGTTTCCACGCTGACAGGCACCCATCGCGTCATTCCACCCATGGTCGCCATTTCCCTATGCAATATTTAAAGCAAAACCCCATCCTGATCCCATCCCCACCTTGATCCCTCCCTCCCTGATACGAAACCATGGAAGTGAGAATAATCTCCAGTGATGTGTTCCTTTGTTCGACACGCGTTAAGTTAAAGGTATTCTTGGCGTTTGTATAAGCTGCTAAGCTCATCTGCATTGGGCGATGCAGGTTCCACTAACGCTGCAAGCTTGATTTGACGCACAGCATATTATCGTCCCAAGCTCAAGATATCTACCGTAGTATCTGCCATCACTAATCGACGAGTTGTATTGAGAGGCTCATAAATCAATATTTTAGTGGTGACCTTTTTTTTTAAGAAAAGGGAAAGAGAAAGCATGCGCTAAGTTCATTAAGAAATGGAGGTACGGAAGATGCGAGGGATCAAAAGGTTGCTTAAGGTTTCACGCATGAGCAAACATTGAATAGACCGTGTTGTGGTTCAAATTTAGCCCGAGGATGACAACGTCGAAGAAGTCGAAGAAGCTGCCAGAGGGTGAAGAAAAAAGATGAGCTACCTCCCATGCGGTAGCAAATCTGCATAAAATTTTACCGATAGTTTCAATAAGAATCCTCCGGTGATCAAGCTAGAATAAATTTCGGATAGATTTTCAGAAGAAGTTCCTCTTTACGTTATCTTACGGGACTATTTATAGTTCCTGTAGACATGTCCAGGTGACGGAGGTATGGCCCATTTCATCATGAGAGAGAGTAGCTTTAAGCCAGATAGCATGTAGCTGGGGCTGCTTATGGCGCGCAGTGCAGTTCGTCCTTGCGAATGGTAAGTCATTGACAGTCGTAGCAGGGGACAGCCGGAATAGCATGGCGTTGTCCTCGACTGTCGTAGGCCAGTAGGTAAAGCATGGCGCGACGATATTGCAATATACGACCACGTAGGTGGGCGTAAGCGAGATAGAGCTCGATGAGAGGTCGCATCATATACTCGGCGAGATCGGCTTGACGGGTACTGAGGCTAGCCCGGCATCCCTGATTCCGAGATGCGCTCGGTAGAGCGTCCCGAGCTCGGAGGTCGGGCCATGTCATTGGATAAGGCACCCCGAGCTCGGTCGGGGTGCGTCGGTGAATATAGAGGCGCCCTGAGCTTGGCCAGAGCGTGTTGTTTATGGAAGATACTGGAGCAGCTCGATGGAAAGCAAGGTATTGTCTGCTTTGGGAGAATACGCACGTGCTTAACATCGTGCGCGTCTCGTGCACGACAATTTTTTCCTCGCGGCTTTGTCCCACGAGGGGCACCTTGCTATGGGCATCGGAGAAGGTCGGCGCAAATTGTAGCAGTGGAGAGACCCGTCCAAGGTCGACTGAGCCCTTGACGAAGTTCGAGCTCGGAGTGACTCTTGGCGAGACCGAGGTTCGGCTCAACTAGTGTTGGAGTCTATTTGGCTGAAATTGGGTGGTCCAACTGTAGCGAACAGGACGATCCATTTTGCCCCCATCAGGTGGAAAGATTGTTGTTAGGGTAATTAATAATTATTGTGATACGGTGAGTTGGAATTTGTCCAACTTATGATCTATATGGTGATTTCAATTACCAAATTTTTTTTGAGGAGTGGAAGCATATGACCTCCAAGACTGGTACTATGCAGCCTCATCTCTTCCATAAGGAGAGCATCTTAGCCTCCAATTGCCTTCAAAGCACGTTCGACTCCATCACACCCGCTACCATACATCCTCAAAGTTGTTACGCTGTATCAATGGGTTGGTGCGGTAAGACTTCATGTTTGTTAAAATACAATTCTAGAAGATTCGAGATTCCAACTATAAATAAGTCCAAATGTTCTCAGTAAAATAGCGTGAATAATCTAAATCTAGGGAGAGATCCCATCTCTGTGTTCTTTTTATTTTTTTATCTCTTTTTTTTCTTCTTTTGTTCCATAAAAAAAATCCTTACCAACTTTATCTGAGGAGCCATTATCTGTTATTTGTTGTTTCGTAGATCCACGAAGATAATTCATATATCAGTGTCCGAGATCCTGCGGCAATAACAGGAAAACAAAGTGCAGAATGGTCAGCAACCCAACATTAGCAGTAGTCCCTAAATCGCTTTTGAAAACGCAATGACTTGCCAAGAAGGGCGACAGCATTCTTGAGAACCATAAAAAAATATATTATTCCCCTCATGTGACAGAAACCATTGAAGTCCAACAACATTTTAAATAAGTTTCTATATTGTTGGTCACTTTCAAGCAGCCCTACTTACGTTGCTTTAGTCACTGCAAATTTTTTATCTTAGAGCATTTAGAATTACAGCACGGCTCATTTTGTCCAGCTTTAACTTGTGGCTATTTTGGTCGCCGGTTGAGCCGCAGAGCCAGCAACTAATGTGCATAGTCTTTCGTCTAAAGTCCATGGCAGGCAGCTAAATGCCTTCGAAATTTGATTGAAATGCACTTATTGGAAAAAGAAAACAAGTGAAATTACTGTAGACATTAATTTTATCTTATTTTGGCAGATCATGTCGGCTAGGATACTTGTTTAGAGCATCATTTTGATTTGAAGGAAGTAGTTAATTAAACATGACTGGCCAGCAAAAAGTCCACGTAAGCAAAACTCCCAGATATGATAAAGAAATAGCAGTCAATGTGTGACGCTATAAAGGGACCTGGAGCCTCATGATTAATGAATCAATTTGTGGTTCGCAAATCCACATCACTGGCCTGTTTGGAGCAGCCGTCCTTGATTACCATAAGCTTAAGCAAAGATTATTATTCAATGATGGTACAAGTTAAGGCATCATTACCAATGAAACGGAAAGCATGAAGGCTAAAATATAGTGCCATTTGTACGAACCTCCAACCTGTAAATACTTATCATATACTCGACCAAATCCCTGCGACCTGAGAACGATCACCTAACAAGTTCTCACGTACATGCAAGCTGGGGTTGGTGAACCGTATCCGGTTCCTTCCGGTTTGCAAACGCGAGCCGGAGCAAATCGGGAATAGGTAATAAGGACTTAAGAGTTAAGAGTTGCCTAAATAACGGGGAAAGAAGAATGCCACGTGGGCGAGGCCCCACTCATGGGAATGGGCATTGCCGGGACCCACCGAAGCCAGGCAAATCTGGGCTGGTATCCAACCTCGATCGACCGGCCGGCGCGAACCCCGCGGGGTCTGTCGGGCCGGCCCCCAACGATTCGATCCGATACGATTCTGACGCGTGACGTGGACGGCCGTCGGCCATTCGCCAGGCTTTTTTATATCCTTGCCTTCTCGAGAAAAACTATTACATAGATGCTCGGGCGCGCAAGACATGGCCCACTTCTGAGAAGCCAACCTACTGATGGGGCCATTAAGTTGATCAAAGGCCACAAGGTCCTTATTCTAGGACCCACTGATGCTGTCCTCTATGCAATCTTGGTCTCTCCTTACCATTTAATCCAAGGCTACCATCCGGATTGGAACACAAAACCTCGTTAAAGGAGAGTGGTGCCAACTATTCGACCTAAGTTCAATTGACAGTTAGATAGATATTGTTCGTCCACTCACGTATATAAGCTCGCTAATCACTATCCACGTTATATTATTTTTTCAGCAAAAACTATATCAAGTTGTACTAACACAAAGTGTTCTATAAATTATTGTAAAATGTAAGAATTATTCTTGTTTTTTGACCTTGTTGAATGACTTATGAACCACTGAGTTAATCATGAATTTTATATTGTATGATGTGACGTTGTAATGTATGTGATGGCAATGCTGTTAGGCTATTGTTCATCACTGTTGGAGGATTCCTTGATATGTTCTTCGTTTTAGAATTTGAGATGTTTGCTATTGTTCATCACTGCGGCGCTGGAGATGGAACTGCATCCAGCTTCCAAGTGATGGGTGCAGGGAACTCATGTGAGGTGGGAGCCGCCCTATGAGATGGCCATGGTCTCTCTGGCAATTTGTTGGTTAGGCTTGGCAAAGTGCTCGGTGGCGATCCTATCAAGTTATGAGATATAAAGATAGAAACATAGGAAAGGATCATAAAGTAATGTTTAGGTGGAGGATGGGGTGTCAAGTATCCACGTACGGTTCCTCTGCTCCCCCGAGTGGGGCTCGGAGACCATTCAAACGACTGGAGCGAGGGCTTCGCGTGGAGTTTGGATGCACTCCAGCCACTGGAGGGGTCCAGTTTTGTTTGCCAACTTGGCATCATCCTGCTACCCGTGCACTGCATAATGATGCTTGATGAATGCCAGATAGAAGCTGTATTTTACTGTGATGTAGTCTATAAGATGTATCAAAGGTTTAGAAAATTGTGTTGTCTGAATTGCCATCAAGATTTTTTTTTCCTCCAAAGAAAAGAAAAGCTATATTTTTACAGAATAGGACTGTGTAGGAGGAAAAGTATTTACACATGAGAATACTTAGCCACCCTTCCTTAAGGTTCTCCATGCATGCACATCTATACACGATCCCACTGCATGCAATAATCTATCTCTGCATACTAATGACGTGCGATTCATTCAAGTTCTGCTATTTCATGCCCTTTGCGGAATAACAATCATCATAAGATTGTGAAATGGGTTCTGATGATTTTGGAAACAAATGTTACATATATCAATAATGACCATCAAGTACCGTCATCACCGAACTTCTTTAATTCATGATCAGTTGGGCATATTGGAAGAATCATGAACCATTACTATCAGTTTGATTTTCCAAAGATCAGAAAATTTGAAACCATATAAATTCATAAATGGTTCAAGATTTTTTTTAAAAAATATTTCAGATTATTTTGTTCTTATGGTATTGGTGGCATAGGATTTGTCGAGGTCCTTCTAGTAATCCTTCTCCCTGGCCCATCGGGTTAATAATGTCCTTTTGTCTATGGGACGGACGGCCTGACACGGACAAGGCTGCATGGGCTTCTCGTCTATGGGCTTAGAATCTTCAATTGTGGTGATGGACTTGTTTTTGGTGGTTATTTATGTCTGTTTCTGTTGATTATTTTGGACTTTGCTCCAAATAGTGGCTTTCAGAGGGACCTATTTGCAAAATGACATTTCATTATATATAAGGTACACATTACCTGTTTCCCGTGAGATGAAGGGTTTTGTTTTGTTTTTAGGGTGAAAGGGATTTCAGCCGCCGCCGCACCCATCTTCTTCATCCTCCCGTGCGCTCTCGGTCTCATGGCAACATTCGACTTGGGTTCCCTTCTGTCTTCACTCGCTGGAGGCTTTCTTCCTTCTTTCCTTCTTCAACCGTGGCTTCTTCCTGTGACTTCCCTGTTTCCGTAAGCCTCTTTCTTCTTTGCTGTTCACAGTAAATGCAACAAGAGAAGGTATGTTTTGATACTCATTTGATCTACCATTGGAGCCATAGAAAGGTTGATTTGCATACTACACTTTTGATCTATCATTGTGGCTGCAGAAGGGTGATCCGATCAGGTTGTTTCTTGCTTTATATTTGGTTTTATCTTGCCTCCTATTGTGATCATTTGGCAGTCCATATTTTGGGCTCTTATGTATCTATGTTTGTACCCTATTGGGAAGATTGATATAGTGGATTGCTCCTCCTCCCCGTGGATGTAGGCACTTGCTGCCGAACCACATAAATTTGGTGTCTTTGTGCTTATCTTTTCATGCCTGTGATGTGTTTGATGGAATGTCTGAATGAGTCCAATTCTTAATTGGTAAGCCGGATACAGTGAGTTTGTGCCCATTAATCTCAACAATTGGTATCAGAGCTATGGCTACTGTTGGGCAACAAAATTCATCTAGGGCTAACGATTTGGCTTCTGTTTCTCATTCCACTACCATAAGGCATGAAGTGGCTGTATTTGATGGCACAGGAGACTTCTCACTATGGAGGTAAGAATGAAATACTTGTTGGTTAAAGAGGGTGTAGCAAAAGCCCTCAAGGGTATGGATGCAATCCCAGGAGATAATGAGGCTGTCAAAGAAGAGATTAATGAGAGAGCACTAGGAACTTTGTTTTCGGGTTTGAGTGATAAAGTCCTGCGCAATGTTGTGGATCTTGATACAGCTAAGGGAGTATGGAAAAAATTGGAGAGTCTATATATGGCAAAATCCCTTACTAATAGATTGTATTTGAGGGGAAAGTTGCACACATTTCGTATGGCAGAAGGGACTTCACTCAAAGATCACTTGGATGAGTATAATAAGCTCCTACTTGATTTATCAAATATTGGTGTTGAAGTAGATGAAGAAGACAAGACTTTGATCCTCATCTACTCATTGCCTAAGTCCTTTGAGCATATTACTACTACTATGCTCTATGGAAAAGAGACAATAAGTCTTGAAGAGGTAGAAGCTACTTTGTTATCTAATGAGCTTAGATTGAAAGTACAGTTATAACATCAAGTTCAGACTCCAGCTCAAGGACTTATAGTTAGAGGTAGAGATGAGCAGAAGAAAGGTGGACAAGGTAGAAGCAAATCCAAAACCAGATCAAAGTCTAGGACTAGAAGACCAGGTGTTTATCACTATTGTAAGAAGCCAGGCCACTGGAAATCAGAATGTAGACTACTACAGTCTAAGAAAGAGAGGGAACAAAAGGATAAAGGAACCGTCTCAGACTCGGCAACGGTTGCAGTTTCATCAGCAGGTCACAACAGTAATGATAATGATGCAGTATTTACAGCTGCTTGCAGTGTCAGTCATCCTGATACTTGGATTGTGGACTCTGGAGCATCTTTCCACATGACACCCCATAAGGAATGGTTCTCTTCTTTTAGATCATGTGAGGGGGGCACCGTTCTTCTTGGAGATGATGGTATTTGCAAAGTGGAAGGTGTTGGTACAGTTCAAATTAAATCTAATGCAAACACTGTGGTGACTTTGGACGATGTCAGATATGTTCCTCAACTAAAGAGAAACCTTCTCTCAGTACATGCTTTCGATAGTGCAGGTTTCGAGGGCAGATGGGGTAGAGGATCAATAACTATCAATAAAGGAGTATTGACTTTATTGAAAGGGAAATTGTGTGGGACCCTTTACTATTTGGATGGTAGTACAATAGTTGGACAGGCTTCAGCAGTACAGTCATCTACGGAGCAGTTAACACACCTGTGGCATCAGAGATTGGGCCACATCTCAGACAAAGGTTTACAGGAGCTGAGCAGACGTGGTTTGCTAGTGGTCAGAAGGTTGGTGCACTTAAATTCTGTAAGCATTGTGTGTTCGGAAAACAACACAGGGTCAGCTTTTCTACAAGCGTGCACAGGACAGCTGGTATATTAGATTATATTCATTCTGACCTATGGGGGCCTGCTCCAATTACATCCAAGGGTGGATCTAGGTATTTACTCACTTTTATTGATGACTACTCCCGCAAAGTCTGGATATACACTATCAGAAATAAGAGTGATGTGTTTGACACATTCAAGAAGTGGAAGGCTATGGTCGAGAGGCATACTGATAGGAAGTTGAAAACCTTCCGAACTGACAATGGATTAGAATTTTGTTCTACTGAGTTTAATGACTTTTGCAAGTTAGAGGGCATTGTCAGACACAGAACCACAGTGGGTACACCTCAACAGAATGGTGTGGCAGAATGCATGAATCGCACACTAATTGAGAGAGTCAGATCTATGCTATCTAGTTCTGGATTAACTAGAGATTTTTGGGCAGAGGCCGCTCACACAGCCTGCTACATTATAAACCGATCTCCAGCATTAGCATTGGGCATGAAAACTCCGGAAGAAATATGGACAGGAAGACCTGCAGACTATTCAGTACTCAGAGTCTGGGTGTCCAGCTTATGCACATGTAAGAGATGGAAAGTTGGACCCTAGGGCTAAGAAGTGTGTATTTCTTGGATACGCATCTGGGGTAAAAGGCTACAGATTATGGTGCACAGAGCCTGGATCCCAAGGTTTTTTAGTCAGTAGGGATGTGACATTTCATGAGATAGCTACTCCTTTAAGGCAGCTACAGCCAAGTTCTTCTGAGAAAGATCAGGGTCAGGATCAGATGGATAGGACTGTTATGAATATTGATCAGACTATCAGATCACAGCAGCAGCATGCAAATGAAGATATTTTTATTCTAAATGAGCAGCAACAGCAGATAGATGCAGAGATACAGACTCAGGAGGAGGTTACCATGGAAGGTCAGGATCAGATTGATAGCATTGCCACTCATAGACCCAGGTGTCAGATCAGAACACCACAAAGGTATGGCTTTGAGGATTCAGCTTGTGCTGGGTTAGTTTATTATGCTCTGAGCATTGCAGATACTATTGGTGATGAGCCGACCACATATCAGGAGGCTATTAGTAGTCCACAGGCTGAACAATGGACCATGGCTATGGTTGAAGAATTACACTCTTTAGAGAAGAATCAGACTTGGAAATTAGTCAGATTACCAGAGGGCAAGAAGGCAATAGGGTGCAAATGGATCTTCAAGAATAAAGAGGGAGCCAGTCATCAGGATTTTAGATATAAGGCCAGGTTAGTAGCTAAGGGCTATTGTCAACGGGAGGGAATTGACTATAAGGAAATATTTTCTCCTGTAGTTAAACACTCTTCTATTCGTGTGTTGCTTGCCTTAGTTGTTTCTCAGAATTTAGAGCTGGAACAGCTAGATGTTAAAACAACTTTTCTTCACGGTGATTTAGAGGAACAGATTTATATGCAACAGCCACCTGGTTTTGAGGTTCCAGACAAGGAAGATCATGTATGTTTGCTCAAGAGATCATTATATGGTCTCAAGCAGTCTCCAAGACAGTGATATCGCAAATTTGATAAGTTTATGGTCGACCATGGATACAACAGATCTCCATATGACAGTTGCGTATATCACCAGCGGTTGTCAGATGGATCCTTTTGTTACTTATTACTGTATGTGGATGATATGATGATAGCAGCCAAGGATATATCAATCATCCAAAATCTGAAAGCTGAGCTCAGTACTGCATTTGAGATGAAGGATCTTGGACCGGCAAAGAAGATACTTGGGATGGAGATCAGTCGTGACAGGCAGTTGGGTAGACTTTTTCTTACTCAGCATGGATATATTAAGAAAGTCTTGGATAGATTTTGGTATGTCTACAGTCAAGCCAGTCACTACTCCTTTTGCCAGTCATTTCAAATTATCTGCCACACTCTGTCCCCAGACTGAGGATGAGGAGAGATATATGTCCAGAGTGCCATATGCAAGTGCAGTAGGTAGCATCATGTATGCAATGGTCTGCACTCGACCTGATATTTCACAGGCAGTAAGCGTAGTAAGCAGATACATGGATAAGCCTGGAAAGGCTCACTGGTCAGCTGTGAAATGGATACTTAGATATCTAAAAGGCACTTCCAATTTGGGATTGGTATTCTCCGCACAGAGTAATTGCACTGTTACAGAATTTTCTGATTCAGATTATGCTAGTGATTTGGACAGGAGGAGGTCATTAACCGGATATGTATTTACTCCCTCTGGTTGTGCAGTCAGTTGGAAGGCTACTTTGCAGCCTACAGTTGCTTTGTCTACTACAGAAGCAGAGTATATGGCGTTGACAGAGGCAGCAAAGGAAGCTATTTGGTTAAGAGGATTAGTACAGGATTTTGGTCTCGAGCAGGACCGTTTGGATATTAATTGTGACAGTCAAAGTGCTTTGCATCTTGCCAGAGATCAGATGTATCACGAACGCACTAAGCATGTAGATGTCAGGTATCACTTCATCAGAGATTTGGTGGAGAATGGTGATGTCCGGCTTCAGAAAATTTACACTGCTCATAATCTGGCTGATATGTTCATTAAACCAATCACAGCAGTCAAGTTCAGGACTTTCCTGAACTTGATTGGTGTGAGCACTTGTTAATGCCCTTCCGGGCTTGTGGTGAGGAGGAGGTTATTTTATCAATCCATATTTGATGATAGGTACATAATTTGTCGCAAGGAGGAGGATTGTTGATTATTTTGGACTTTGCTCCAAATAGTGGCTTTGAGAGGGACCTATTTGCAAAATGACATTTCATTATATATAAGGTACACATTACCTGTTTCCCGTGAGATGAAGGGTTTTGTTTTGTTTTTAGGGTGAAAGGGATTTCAGCCGCCGCCGCACCCATCTTCTTCATCCTCCCGTGCGCTCTCGGTCTCCTGGCAACATTCGATTTGGGTTCCCTTCTGTCTTCACTCGCTGGAGGCTTTCTTCCTTCTTCCCTTCTTCAACCGTGGCTTCTTCCTGTGACTTCCCTGTTTCCGTGAGCCTCTTTCTTCTTTGCTGTTCACAGTAAATGCAACAAGGGAAGGTATGTTTTGATACTCATTTGATCTACCATTAGAGCCGTAGAAAGGTTGATTTGCATACTACACTTTTGATCTATCATTGTGGCTGCAAAAGGGTGATCCGATCAGGTTGTTTCTTGCTTTATATTTGGTTTTATCTTGCCTCCTATTGTGATCATTTGGCAGTCCATATTTTGGGCTCTTATGTATTTATGTTTGTACCCTATTGGAAAGATTGATATAGTGGATTGCTCCTCCTCCCCGTGGATGTAGGCACTTGCTGCCAAACCACGTAAATTTGGTGTCTTTGTGCTTATCTTTTCATGCCTGTGATGTGTTTGATGGAATGTCTGAATGAGTCCAATTCTTAATTGGTAAGCCGGATACAGTGAGTTTGTGCCCATTAATCTCAACGTTTCTTTCTACTTCGCAATGATTGAGTTGCATCTGTGCGTTGTCCCGTTCATAAATAGGCCAGGAAGCCATGTTAATATACATGACCTGGGAACTATTATAAGGCCTATAGGATTAGATACCTATAGGCTAAGGATATTATTTTCTAAGTAGACGATTCAGATCTTGGTCATGCAAGAGTGTCGAGCATACAGGTTTTCAAAATCGGTGACACAGGGTGATCTAAGGCATAAACTGTCTTTTAAAACATCAAATCATTTGTCCTGGAATTTAGCCTTATGTGCTCAGATTGATTGGCAAGTGCACCACTGCGAGAAGTTGTGCGGGTGTATATTTAAAAAATTTTAGATACTTGTATAGAACTTAGGAATCAAAATAATATATTTCGGCTAGTTTTTTTTAGATAAGATATTAGTTTTTTATAAATGGTAGCCTATTTGAACGAAGAGACATTGCAACACAAGCCTACTAGAGTTTATCATGGGCCGATTGTGATGCTTATGATTTGGACGGTCACATTAAAATTATGGCGTAAGCAGCAAATAAGTGCAGCGCGGCAAATTGTCGAACAATGGCGTGCTGTCCCGTGGGAAGTTGAGGGGCATGCAGCAGGCATTTCGCTCGGGAGGATCCATTTGTTAGTGCAACTAGTCAGATGGTAATGTTAAAAAAGCAGTCAGTTTTACCGTCGTAAGAGAACTTGGTTTGGATTTGGGCTACAACCAACTTCGCTGAAGCCTTATATCCGCTGTAGCCTTGTGGAAATGGAAGCCCAACACTCAGAGCAGGTAGTATGTTCATGCAATCATGCCGGATACACTTGAGGTCACTTGGTCCACTGATTCCAAGTCAGGGGCTAGTAAACGGGCCAATAAAATGAGCCAATCCAGAATTGGCTAAGAACAAGTGGCTCACTTATAGTCTCCATGGACAGGAGGCTAGAGTATTTGCTCTAGCCTTTACCGAGGGCATTAAATTGCATTCTCACAATCATGTCATTTCTTTTCTACAAAGTTTTTGTACAGACAAATTCCACCAAACCACTAGAATATCGGTTTGTACTATGCTTTCTAGGTAACATAGAGGCCAAAGTGCACGCAGAGCTCATAGCAGTTATTTATCAATATGGTAGGAACAATACCTCCAAATCATGATGATTATATTATACAAGCATAGGGAAGGGAGTGCCAACTGATTGAGTTGGTAAAGTTATTGGGTATTGGTCAAGAAAGAAAAACACAAAAGAGCAGTAGGAATCTTTTATAAAAGATAGTGGTACGTAAGTAGACCCATTAAACTATTCTCCTATCCTAATTCTCAAAACAAATTATTATAAGTCTACAAAAATTTGTCCCAAGAAGAAGCCGCAAGAGGAAGCAAGTGTGCTTTGTGCTTCTTCCATGGAACTTTCAAGCTTGCGGTACATATGATTGTAGACAGACCAATCTATACCGCCACAAGCATTCCTATGTCATATAACAAATAGCTCCTCCTTTTATATTAGTTTGGACTTCCATTGGCATTGGAATCTTTCAACAATTTAAGCCACCCTCTTGCAAAAACCTCCTGCAATAGAGGTACAAATTAATTTCCCTCCTCGCCAACTTAAACTTAGATGAAGTAAAAGAACCATCCGTATACCACCTTGTATGAACTAAAATGGACTGGCCAATGTACCTGATGACTTCCTCCATGAAAACGGGCCGGTGCAATTTTCATGTTTACTTATGTCATGTTAAATTGATGAATGAGTATTTCTTTAAGAGGTAATGAAACAAAAAGGAAAAGCAAAAGGAGAAAGCGAAATTATACTCATGTCTGAGCACATTATCGCTGGCTAATATTAGAACTACCATTCTCGTATCTTTTCTTTTTTCGCTTTTTAAATGAAATAATTCCATAAACATGTACCGATTTCTAGCCTTAATAAAGTGGGGCAAAGAGGTCTAAGATGACCTCAAAGAAATCATTCTTCACAACCCACACAATCATCAGTTACCATGACCCCAACCGATAAGCCTTATGTCATCACTTTAGGGTCGACTAGTTGGGTCTTCCCTTATCAAAATCCAATGATTTCAATACCATGTAACTGCTTTTAGGCTTTTCCACCGCTAAGATTCCATACAAACTCAGTATTCTGAACTTCTAGAATGGCATGACCCTTCAATATGGATGACTTGCCGGTGCAACATCACCTTTGCGCTCGAGCACCAGATGTTGATGCAAAAGGAAGACTTTTGCATGCAATGACTCATTAGTTTCTTCGTATAACTAAGTTGAGCCCCACCTCCATCCTTTTTTCTTGTTTCGCATTTGATGTCAGTGCTCTAGAGCCATGGAATCAGCGTCAAAGTTAACTTCAGCACGCCGGAAATGGAAATGGAGGGCTCGTTTGGAAGCACGCCATGGAATCTAAGGGCCTTCGGCGGCTGAGGCTGGGGTGTAGGCTATCAACCACCATTGCCCTCGGATACGCCCGCCCCACGATCTGAATCGATAAGCATGTCGTTTTACTACTAGTCTTCGAGACTTTTTGTGCCCAGCAGGTTTGTGCCCCATTGTTCTACCCCAACGCATACGTTACAACGACGGACGACTCCAGTTTCCTCAAGACTATGTAGTCTTCCCCGGCGTTTCATTCAAAACAAAAATAAAAGGAAAAGAAAAAAGACATCGCCTCAATGGACTCGATTGTTTCCTGTTAATCCACGCTAGTCTCTATAAAAAAATCTTGGTGGCTCGCATTGCTTGACATCTTAAACTTCGTTGTTATCCAAAAGACACCAAGAACGTTGGTGACTGGAAGGCTCCAAGTCCCGATCACCCACCGTCCCCGTATGTTGCGGAGGGATCGATGATCGAGTGGCGTCCTTACAGTGTTTTACTGTTCTCCATACACAGGTTCACTTTCTAGAATACGTAGGCAGAAGGTAAGTCACGATGAGGACTGGACCTTTAGTGCAACAATGAAGTGGAGAGAGAATTATAAATATGTATCACTTGGGAGTCATGCTCCTATCACTGAATCCAACATTAATTCTACTCAACCATCTAAGGGAAAATGGTGGACGACTTCAGTCTCCTCCCTGCTCTGCTCTTCATCACGTTCTTCTTCTTCTACTACTTTATTCAGCATTGCTCATGCGAGAAGAAATCTAATAGAGAGCCTCCGACGAAAATAAGCTTCTTCGAAATGGTGAAGAACAAAGATCGGATTCTGGAGTGGACAACGGAGCTGGTGCTGGCGAGCCCAACCTACACCATCACCATGCCTTCCACTGTCATCACCAGCAATCCCAAGAACATCGAGCACATCCTCAAGACCAACTTCCGCAACTACCCCAAAGGCGACGACTTCATGGCCATCTTCTCGGAATTGCTAGGCCATGGCATCATCAACTCCGATGGCGACCACTGGAAGCTCCAGCGGAAGGCTGCCAGCCGCGAGTTCAGTACCAAGAACATTCGCACCATCATCTTGGACAAGGTCGGCAGCGAGGTCGCCGACCGCCTCGTCCTCCTCCTCTCAAAGGCCGCGGCCACGGGCGCGTCCCTCGACCTCCATGACCTCCTCGACCGCCTCGCCATCGACAACGTCTGCCAGATTGTCTCCGACGTGGATCCAGCCTGGCTTGGCCACGGCAACGTGGACGTCCGCAGGTTCATCCACGCCTTCGAGGCGGTATTGGGTGTCGTCAACAAAAGGTTCAACCAGCCTTGCTTTGTGTGGAAGCTTCAACGGCTGCTCGGCGTTGGATCTGAGCGGCGGCTGAAGGAGGAGATCGGCGACGTGCATGAGTTCGCCATGAGGATTGTGAAGCAGAGGAAGGGAAGGAAGCCCGAGGAGATAAGGAGCAGCAGTGACTTCCTCTCGCATTCCGTGCTTAATGGGAACTCCTCCGACGAGTTTCTTCGTGACATCATCATCAACTTCGTGTTTGCCGCTCGGGAGACCACGCCGACCGCCATGACCTGGTTTTTCTGGTTAGTCTCGACCCGGCCCGAGGTTGAGGAAAGGATTTTGGATGAGATCGATTCAGTCAGGGGGAGGCATGGAAATCATGATGGAAAGCTGACAATGGATGAGCTGAGAGAGATGGATTACCTCCACGCGGTGCTGTCGGAGACGCTAAGGCTCTACCCCCCGGTGCCGCTCTGTCCGCGGCATTGCTCGGAGGATGACATGCTGCCGGACGGGACAATGGTGAAAAAAAGGTGGAGGGTGATTTACAACAGCTACGCAATGGGTGCGATGGAGAGCATTTGGGGGGAGGACTGCAAGGAGTTTAAGCCAGAGCGGTGGCTGGAGAACGGAGTTTTTCGGCCAAAGAGTCCGTTCCAGTTCCCGGTGTTCCATGCCGGGCCGAGGACGTGTCTGGGGAAGGAGACGGCATACATCCAAATGAAGGCGCTGGCTGCAAGCGTGATCGAAAGGTTTAGTTTCGAGGTGGCGGCGACGACAGAGGTTGAATTTATCTCGACTTTGAAGATGAAAGGGGGGTTTCCGGTGTCGGTGAGGGAGAAGCAGGGGAAAAGAACGTGCAAAGGTGGCGGTGACCTTGCAATGGCTTGATGTCGTTGCCATTTGTTGAAGAGCCCAGCCATACTAGCATTATACGTTAGTTATGCCTTTTAGTTTTCCTAGTTTTCTATTTTAATATTATTCTATTTGGAATAGCTAGTTTGTCTTTTAGTGAAAACTTGTCATAATATGCTAAGTTCATGGCATGCTCCGATATCCCTGTGGCGTCCTTTGTCAGCTCCTATGAAGAGAAGGTAGTGAGGGGAAATCCCTAGTCAGCTCCTATATATATAATATCAGCTCTCTATTTGTTTCTTTTCTTAAGAAAAATATTACAGCTTTCGATCAATGGTGGATTGCTTGAGGACCTTGCATGGTTTACAAAACCCGTAACAAATGATATAGAAGGAACCTAAGGTTTTGTTGAGGTCCAGCGGTCTATCAAAAAGCATCTCTTACGTGCATAACCTTTGGAATTACAGCCTAACTACCACTACAAAAATGGTTATCTTTACCAACACTTTTTAGAGCCTTTTTTGACGCGTATAAACATTGGTAATTTACATGTCGACACTCTAATAAGCGTCGCAAAATCGTCGGTAGGTGTAGGTTGGAAGTATTTTTTGCCGACGCTTACAAAATGAGAACCTTTATCGGTCTACTTCGGTTTCCGCCGATGCTAATACGCGTCGGCAAAACTTGGGTTCACGCCGACGCTTATAAGCGTCGGCATTATTTTGGTTTCCGCCGACATCAATATGATTTTTAAATATGGAAATTAGAGTTTAGCAAAATCACCTCTCAATAGGATACATCCGACGGTAGTGAACCGGTCCACCAAGTTTAGCTCCACCGCTAAGTGAATGAGTAGATGAACCATAATAGTAAAAAACTTAAGAGAATTTTTTTTTCATATAACATGGTGTAAGTGCAACATTAGTCTCCAATTGATCAAGCTCCCTAGGATCAAGAATTTTAGAATATAATGTCTTAAAAAATGATGACAACTAAGAAACAATTGCAAGAACTTGCTTCAGCGTTGACGATCTTAAAGCCAACGGAAAGATATCTTGCATCAAAATGTGACCATCGTGACTCTTAAGATTTCAAATTTTTCGCTCTTTAAGATTTACGCATCATGAAATGTTCGATGCATACGGCCATCTGGAACCTTCATACTTTTCAGAACTGTTAGAAATAGATATTTCTCTTGAGTAGACATTGTGTAACATGCAGAAAGTATAAAAAAATTATCATTAGCAAGCTTTTTTGGATGAAGCTCTTGTCTTATACCCATGTCTTTCAAATCAAGATACGTTCTTTGATGTTCTTATCAAGATTTAACAATGTTCCAATCAAGTTATCACAAATATTTTTCTCTATATGCATCACATCAAGATTATGTCGAAGAAGATTATACTCCCAATAAGGTAAATCAAAGAAAATGCTTTTTTTTCATAAATGTTTCTGTGTAAATGCTGCCATTGTGTCATCGTCAGTTTTCAGTCCATATATGTTGTCATCACTCTCGAAAAGGTTGTCACCATTCTCAAAAACCTTTACTAGTAATCCTTCATTCATTGAGCTGCCAACATCCTACCTTCCCCTCTTCTTTGAACATTTGGAGACCTTACCGGGTATATAATTGGTGTCATGCATTTGTTCTAAGAACTCTAGTTCTAGTTGGTGGAATAGGGGTAGATCGCAAATCTATGGTACCATCAAACAAGTCATTCTGAAATTGAAATAGATGGTTTGCTTCTAACCATCGACGATGGCTCATATTACAGAACTTTTCTTAATGTTTTAACCAATACAAATGGGTCGGTCAGGGCCGGAGAGGAGGCCGAGCTCGCATCGAAGAGGAGGGAGGAGGAGATCGATCGGGCTAGGGCTCTGGAGAGGAGATCGATCGGGTCGGTAGCTTGGCACCACAGAGGAGGAAAAGGGGGCTAGGGCTTGGAAAATGAGGGTTACAAGACGATCGGGCACTGGTTTAGTGGGGAGGTAGCCTCTGACGATGCTTATAAGCATCGTCTTAGCTCCCGGCCTCCGATGACACTTATAAGCATCGTCTTAGGGGCTGCCTTACAACGCTTATAAGCGTCGTCCTTGGTCTGGCTCAGTTTGGACTTCAACAATGCTTTTAAGTGTCGTCTAATCCCTTTCCTCCTGTTACATTTGGCCTCCGATGACGCTAATAAAAGCATCGTCGTAGTTTCATATTGGCCTACGCTACTAAGAAGCGTCGGCAAATTTTGGCATAGAGCCAAAATTACTGACGCTTCTACCTAGCGTCGGCATGTAAATGTCGCTATAGCCTTCTTCTGTTGTAGTGTACAAACGAAATAGTAAGAGTTTTGACAATATCTGTTGTATGTTTACTTGGTACACCATTGATATGGTGAATCATGTTTAGTGCAATAATGGTATTCCATTGGTGCAGGGGAAAAAAAATAAAAAAGAAAAAGTATTCCTACAACATTCAGCTGCAACATTCAGCAATCACCCTCCTTATTCTAATCCAACACTCACAAAATTTTAGAAGAATATCATAGAATTAATGTTTGCGCTCCACCATCCTTAATTACATAATATATCATGGGAAAATGAGTAGGAGTAAGGGTTCATATCTATGGTCCAATTAGAGAGATGGAATATGTTTGTCCCTCCATCTGTAGTTTTGTTTTCAATTTATCACAATTTTCTTCAATCACCTAGAACATGTACCCACTGCAACAAGAGAAGCATAAACTCCGTCTGCCAACTCCATGAGGGCTTCATGCCGTCCTTGCTCGACTATCACACCGTTCTTTACCACAGCAATTATATCAGCTCCTTTAATTGTGGATAAACGATGAGCCACAACCATCGTCGACCTTCCAACCTTCACCCTATCCAATGCTTCCTGTACCACATGCTCAGATTCCATGTCTAAAGCGCTGGTTGCTTCGTCAAGCAGCAGAATTTTAGGATTCTTGATAACCGCTCTTGCAATTGCTATGCGCTGCTTTTGCCCACCGGACAGCTGCATCCCTCTCTCCCCGGCGTTGGTGTCATATCCTTGGGGCAATGCCGATATGAACCAATGGGCATTTGCTGTTTTAGCAGCTGCAATGATCTCTTCTTCTGATACCTCCCCTTGCTTTCCATAAGCTATGTTGGCATGGATTGTGTCGTTGAATAGCACTGGCTCTTGGCTTACTAAGCCTATCTGCTGTCTCAGCCAACTTACTTTGAACTTCTGGATTTCTACTCCATCTAACAAGATTTTGCCGGAATCAGGGTCATAGAATCTCTCCAACAGAGCAATGGCCGTCGATTTTCCACTTCCACTCTCTCCAACGAGTGCGACAATCTGTGCAATAAACTTTAAATTGTGAGCATTAGGAAAGGTGTCTAGGAACTATTGTGAGGACCGTGCGGGCGTATATCTAGTCCCACATCAGCTATGTAATCGGTAAAATTTGGATACTTATATAGGGCAAACAAACCCAAATAATATCTTCATTTAGGTCTTGAGTTGTAGTAAATAGTATCTGAGCAAACCCAACCAATTGCTTACGTGGACTAAAGAACACTATAGTACGAGCTCATTGGAGTTGATCATGGGCTTAAAATTAGATTTGAATGGATTTGGACCTTTAGCCTGGGGAGCTAGAACATCAAAGGTTAAAGGAAGAGAGTATGTGAGGATCTATATGGGGATGTGTTGTTTAGTCCAATATCAGTAGATCTTGGATTACTTATACATAACCAAAAAATCAACATAACACCTTTCAACTAGTTTTTTTAGGTAATATTCTGTGTTGTGACAAGAATAACAAAGAAACAAGGGGAAGTAGCAGCGGCAGCTTAATGCTTAAATTTGTGAGAGAACTTGGGAATATTTTCGGTTCAAAACTCACTCTTATATTGATGGATCATGATGATTTAGTTGATACGAAATTTTGATGATGTACCTTTCTCGAGGGGATCCTCAAGCAGAGGTCACTGAAGATTTGCACATCGGGACGGGTAGGATATTTGAAGCAAACATGCTGGAATTCAATGTCTCCCCTCACATTCGATAACACTCTGCCGTCATCAGTGCTCGAGTCAATCTTGGACGTCCGAGCAAGAATTGCAAAAATTGAAGCAGTTGATTCCTTTGCTTTGGCGGAATCTGGACCGAATGCACTTGTCTGTGAAATTCCGATAGCTGCGATGGTCAAAGCGAAGTAGACCTGCCAATTATAAAGAAGAATATGAAGCCAAATTTTGGTACAAATGGAATCAGCAACAACAATGACAAGAACAAAATTCCATGGCACTGACCATAAATACTTGAGTAAAACTTGCATGACCATCATGAATAAAAATGGCGCCCACATAAAAACATAGTGCATAGGTGCAATAGAGCACCAAATTTGAGAAGCCAAAACCGAAGCCACTTATGGCTCCTCGTCGGACTCCATGTTTCATGGGCACTCTGCATTTCTTTTCGTAAGTATCCAAAATCCTCTGCTCTGCACAAAACGATGCAACAGTTCGAATGCTCCTGACTGCATCGCTTGCTACCCGACTGGCATCTTCATACATAACCTGCAAAAATTTTAATTGCATTCTTCATGAGAACATATCCATATAAGAAAAAGAGAGTTCACAGGCATTGTTACGTACCTTGACATCTGCACTGGATGGCTCAAGTAACTTCGTCTGAACATACCCCTGCAAACCCACCAGAGGTCCCAATATAGAGACTATGAGTGCAAGTCTCCAGTTTGCAACCATGGCTATGACAAACCCCATGACAGCAGAAGATAAGTTCTGAACCATCACTGCCAAGGAATCTCCTACAAGCGCTCGTACGGTCGAAGCATCTGTTGATAGCCTTGCACCAATTGCCCCGCTGGGAAGATACAAGAATGCATGTTAGGAGGGATTACCAGGCTTGTGATGTTGTTGTATAGGCGAAATCCAATCTACCTGGAATTTGAAGGCTCGTCAAACCAGCTGATCTCTTGGTGCACCACTCTCTCAAATAACAAGGACCGTATACGTTTGATCAGATTTCCACCTGCCACCGCAAAGAAGTAGTGCTGTGCTGGTGCCATAATGAGAGAGAATACCCCCAGAAGCGCATACATCAGTGTCCAAAACCTGGCATCTTTTCGCTGTTCGTGTGGCGGTTCGAAGAATGTCTTGATGGAACGCGAAATGAGGAATCCAAACACTGGAAATATCACTCCATGTAACGCGGCAGCGGTGGATCCTAGCAGAAGAATTGGCAGCTCCGGTTTGTTCAGAGAGGCCAGTCGCCTGACAGGTACCCCTTTGCTCACTTCGCCATCATCATCCTGCTCTTCTAATTCCTTGTGTTCATCTTCTAAAGATGTTGAGGAATAAGGCACGATGCCTCCTCCATGGGAGGAACCTCGGCTAGTTGATCTCTGATGGGAAAACCTGGAACTCGCCGATCTGCTCAATGACCTTGCAATGTCACAACTCGAACATGATTTTCTCGACTCCACCGGAGGTTCTTCATCTTGTTTGTTAACCTCCTGCAGGCGTACAAGTTGCGAGTACGTCCCGTCAACGTCTTTGATCAACTCAGCATGCGAACCTGCTCAGCATAATTCAGACCACATAGATTTGGTAGTTAGTACTAGAGTTTCATGAATGTCTTTGGTACGTTCTTTTTATCTTCTCTACTGATTATGATAGCATGAGACAGCGAGAAGAAATATTACGACGAACCTATCACCTTGTTCTACAAGTTTTCCGTGATGCAGGACTGAGATCGCATCAGAATTCCTCACAGTGCTCAAACGATGAGCAACCACGATGGTGGTCCTTCCTGACATGATTCTGACCAATGCATCTTGAACCATCCTCTCGGATTCAGCATCCAACGCGCTCGTGGCTTCGTCCAAAAGTAGGATCTTGGGGTTCTTCAGAATTGCCCTCGCAATTGCAATCCTCTGCTTTTGTCCGCCAGAGAGTTGCGCTCCATGCTCGCCAACCAACGTATCAAGGCCCTGCCATTGCAACCATGTAACTGAGAAATAGAGTCGTAGGAGAAAATCAAATAGCTAGAAGAAAGTGATGTATTTACTTCCGGCATCATGTCAACGAACTTGGCAGCATTTGCAAGCTCAAGAGCTCTCTTAATATCTTCCAGTGTTGCTCCTTCCTTCCCATACGCAATGTTCTCCTTGATGGTGGCATCAAACAAGACGGGCTCTTGGCTAACTAGTCCCACCTTCTGCCTCATCCACCCAAGCCTTAAGCTCTTCAGGTCGACGCCATCTATCAGCACCTCACCAGCCTGTGGATCATAAAATCTCTCCACCAAACTAATCACAGTAGATTTCCCACTGCCACTCTCTCCAACTAGAGCCATGGTTCTGCCACTTGGTATACGCAACGAGAAGCCATCAAATATCAACTGATCGGGCCTTGCTGGGTAGCTGAAATAAATATCTTTAAGTTCGATGTCGCCCTTCATATCTTCCAACTCGATGCCGTTTGTGTCATAGGCATCAATGCCTGGTTTTCGATTGATAGTCTCGAACATTTTATATGCTGCTGCCTGCCCTGCTGCAAATTTATTCAAACAGGGGGATGTCTGGCCAAGGGACCTGGTTCAACAAAATTTCAGCCACAAGAATCAGGGTTTGAAATAAAGTTTTCGAACGATAAGAGCAAAAAGTGATTAATGAACTCTGACTTACATTCCACCGATCACAATGGCTTCTATGACATTCATGACAACTCCACCATTGTAGCTTTTCTCAATTATCAACTTGGAACCGTACCATACAGCTAAGCCATAACTGCAGAACAAAATGAATAACATGAAGCCAGTTCCTAAGCCAGTGACGGCCCCTTCGTGAACAGTAGCCCTGTATGCAACTTTTATGAACTTGTTGTACTTGTCAATGGCTCGCTTCTCACTTGTAAAGGATACAACCTAGAAAAAAATGCATACAAACAGGAATAAAACTAAGAAATCATGAAGCACTTGATATATAATAGAGGATGCAACACAAATTCATACGTACTGTTCTGATGGATCCAAGTGTTTGTTCGACCACAGCTCCAGCTTCAGCGTATGCCTTCCGTCCACGGCTCGACAATTTGGACAGTAACACATACATGGTTCCAAAAGCAATAACAATGGGAGGAAAACTAGACAACATGACCAGAGACAAAAGCCAGCCTCTTGTAAATGCTATAATAAAGCCACCAAAGAAGGTTGAAACGAGTTGCACAAAAGTTGCAGCCTAGGAATAACAACAAAAAATAATTATTAGATGCTTTTGAAATTACAACGGGTTCAACTTTCATATGATAAGACAGGAAATCATGGGGGAGCTTTTGCATGGACCAGGGGAGATCAAGAATTGCATGCTGTTAAAATTTTTACATGGTTATTTTTTAGAACAACATAAAACTTCTGGTTTATAGCTTATTTTTCTTCCTTCCATCCTTTTCCTTCTTGATGGAACGATTTAAAGCATGTCCAAAAAACTATATGTCAAAGAAGATGTGGATATGATATATATATTGAGATGCCATGGCACTTAACCCTCATGTTAAAAATAAAAATGAATCTTCTTTAATGTTATGAAGAAATTACATTATCAAAAAAAGTTATGCAGATATTAGCAGAACAATATTTCAGATGAGATAAAATTGAAATATGTTTGGATGTAATTAGGGTCTAGGGAACTCTCTGTGTATATTTTTTTGAATGGAAACTCTCCCTGCATCAATGATATGTGTCTCACTTTTGGACCAATGGCATCCTGAATAAGTGCAGTGTCCCCAGTTATCCTCTCAATTGCTTCCCCAGTTGTAGTTTCATTATCAAAGAATGCAATGTCCTGTCTCAGTAAAGCTTTGAGGTATAAGCCACGAATTCGAGTTGCTTGTCTCTCTCCAGTCACCATCCAGCATGAGACCTCTGGCATCGAGAAGTTACAATGTTTAGATTGTTACACAAAAACAAGCCTTCATTCATAAAAGATGCACAAAAACAAGGCTTTGGCCAACTATTTCATTTACCAGTTCAGTATATCAGTGCAATGAAAATACCACATATATCACTTGGCAAAAAAACTGTGCTGACAGATTACTTCGATTTCAGAGTCTGGCATCCTCAATGAGACCCGTTCCTGAACTATCCGAAGATGCTTTTAATTTGATATTTGCAAAAGACTAACCTATAGGTGCTATCATGATATACTACAGATTGTTTGATCTAAATGAATGAGCCTGAGAGACACATGAAGTATAACGATGCTTGAATTTTTTTTTCGAACAGAGTACTTCGATTACTTACGTAGAACAGAAGCAACACCTGATCCTGCAGCTAAATATAAAAATTTGACAACCACCTGAAACAAAATTGCAACCAAACTCAGATTAGTGAAGTCTTCCATCAATAGCACACAGCATGACTAATTATAAGTAAGGAAGACAAATCAGCCCAGTGCGTTCAGATTCCCTACATGCAAAACAGTACAGGAAATATATCATCGATTCTTTACCTTTTTTTTTTTTTTTTGAGATGCGGCTCTGTACTACAAAATTTAATAAAGAAATTTCCCTCGACAAAAAAACTTAATTAAAAATTTAAGCTCTTGATGGGTACTTAAAGAAACAGAACAGTCAGTAATCCCCGTTAGCCTGATTAAACAGGCGATGGGATCTCACGCTACATGGAAAACAGAATGAGGAGACTGAAAGATTGGTGCGAGGCACAGCTTGTTCACCCAAAACAAAGTTCCTCAGGCAATGATGTCACTGGTGTGGCCCGGGGAACTTTTTTGTGCGACAGAGAAACACATCTTAGACTTAGAAATGTTAATGGTGATGGGCTGTGAGGGAGGCACCAACCTTGGAGACCTCATGCACTATAGAGGCCTTACTACTGAAGCCGAAGGCATTAACGAGCTGACCAAAGACGTAGGACACGAGCGACATCGAGATCCCGTTAGCGACCGCTGCGACAGTACCGACGGCCATCAAAGCCACATCGCAAGTGTCCGCAAATGAAAACATCTTACAGAATGGCACTGTTTCGTCCCCCTTCTTCGTCCGACCACCATCTCCCTCCCTCAGAATTTCCTCTTGTTTCTTCATATCTTCTCCTATTGCGTCTGTCAAGTCTTTTTTTCCCTGTTTACTCTCTCTATTTTCTCTGCTGGAACACAAGCCTACCTACATGCTGTCATCCCACCGAGCTTCTGGATTGAACTTGGAAACCAAGAAACACGCTATAACTGGTAGGAATCGCTATGCATTAAGTTCCATAGAAGCGGCATGTCAAAGCAGTGCCCTTTTTGATGGACTTCTAAGTGGGATGTTCCCAGTTTTCACCAGTGCTTGGCGTCCGTCATCATCCTGATGTACTTGAAAATTTGGGCGGCCCAATGTGACTCCAAACAAACGGACAGTGAAGGAACTAACGTCAAACAAGGAAATTTCTTTGTTGTCGGTATTCTCTTCCTTCATTGTCCATCGTGTATTATATTACATAACATTTATTAGTCATCTGAGCCCCTCATTAGAGAAAGTGAAGAAGAAATTATTAGATAGATTTAAGTCTATTTCAGCTGCTGCGAAATAGGCTCCTTCCAGTGGTGATCGACATGACCGAGCCAGCCCTCTCCCATGAAGCTCTATTTGAGCTTCTTGCTAAAGAAATTCAATTTAAAAAACATGAAAACTTGCTTCCACGTATTTGTTGAGGGACTAAAAAGAAAAAAGAAAAATATTTGAAATAATTGGTTTTATTTTTTTGAAATTTAAATTATTTTATAAGTTTTTTTTTATGTAAAGGGAGGTAAAAAGGAGCTCTGACTTTTATTGAAGATAATCATATTTACAACAGAGATGTGAGACAAAGATGAGTTACATTGTCGAGAAAAGAAAAGAACATATGTTAGAAAAAGAAGCTAAATGGCTCCAAACCAAATTAGGACAGAAAATGTTGATCCTTGTAAGAAGAAGCAGTGAAGAAAAGGATCTCATCCAGACCTATAAGCAGGAGTATTCATTGTCTGAAAGTTCCAAACAATTTCACAAAAAAATTCAGGCCAACACTTTCCTGCTATACCATCCTCTTTTGAACATAAAGAGCTCTGTTTTGTTGATCTCAGAAAACTAAGCTGCTGTACCCCTTCCCACCTCCAAGGATTATAAGTTAAACACCAACACTTCTCGGCCATCATCTTCTCGTTGTTCTTCTCCTTCAGCAGGGTGCAATGGAAGCAGGGGCCGGTCCATGCTGTAGCACGCTGTGAATTGGAAGTTATGCTGTATCTTCTTTTTGATCAGTTTGATGTAGTGCCCATGCTGCGAATTGGAAGTTATGATCACATCAGTGGCTTTTAGCATTTCATTCACAAGAGGAAGTCATACCATTATGTCTTGAAGATCAGACCATTAGTCCTCTTCGTTTAAAGCTTATTTTCGTCTGTCTATTTTAGTCATGGAAAACTTTTGTGTGCCACCGGCCCTGCTTGGCATTCTGATGTATACCGAGGATTGGCAGCTGATGGCCAATTTAAGTCCTAGGATCCTCCATCAGAAATCTGGATATCGGGATATTTTGGGCATACTAGCTAGGATTATGGCAATGGATTTTGGGGAGAAGTTTAATAAAAAGGCTGCACCAATTGAAGTGCTTGTTTTCAATTCTCTCAAGACCAATCGAGCGTTTCTCACCGACACCGCTACTTTCAACCGTATTAGTATTCGCTTCCTCTCTGTTCTACTGATGAGGAAGAACTGTCACTGAATTATCCTGCATGCCCAGTATTCCACTCAGCAAAAAAAATCTGTTTAAATAGCTTCTCGATCCCAAAGATGGAGTCTTCAGAAGGCAAATGGAGTTGTCCCAGAAGAACACTGAAAATTTCATACAATCTATTTTTTCTGAGTCTGAAGAATCCTACCTGATCACTCTCAAGTTAATTTCATGTAATGAGCATCTATCAGGTTCGCAAATGTTTTTTTTTGAAAAGTTCACTAACCTAGTTGGGACTAGGGCTCAGCGACACTGGGACTAGAGCTCCTCTTCTGTGTCAACATTAACAACAAATGAAGCAGATGACAACAGTACTGGAGGCTTTGATGACTTGAGCTCTTTGGTTTTGTGCTAAAACTTCTTTTTTTCACAGTTTCAAAACTCTGTTTTGAAACTCATGATGAGGGTGTCCTCGGCACAAAATTAGATGGGAAAGATTACCGTGTCCCAATGAATCTAAATAATATTTTCTAACTAACTTTTTTTTTAGGTAAGATTCTAAATTATTGCAAATAGTATCAAAACAGATCCAACCTACAGTCAATATGTACTAAGGGACACTACAACATTGATCTAGAATAGATTTATAGTATTTATGATTTGATTTGAATGCATTTGAACCTTTAGCCTGATGAAGATACTAAGACTTAAATGAAAAGAATATGTGAGGATCTGTGTTGGCGTTTGTTTAGCCCCATATTGACTATACAGTAAATAGATCTTAAATACTTATTAAATAACTTTTGGATATTACATTCTGCTAGGTTAGACTTCATTCCTCTTTTAGGATAATATCTATGATCCTTTTTTATTGAGATTTCATATATTAAAAAATTAAAAATATAGCTGATTGGATGATGTATTATATGGCTAACTGCACTGAATCTATATTACAAAATCTCCGACAAATATCTAGTTCAATTGTTAAATATTTTATTTTTTTGATTTCCGCAGATATATCTATACTCAAATATTTTAATTTATCTGATTTACTAAACAAACATGCATAATATCCACCATCCTTGATTCTTTCCTCAATCTAACATTTTATTTGGAATTAAAACCCACCATAGATCTCATTATAAGTTGATTGTAGCTGATTGATCGGTGGTAATGAGAGATGCATACATCTCTAATTACAAGAAGTAAAAGGTTATATTGTTTGTTTAATTGTAAGCGATGTGGAGATTGCAATTGTAACTGCCAAAAAGGGCAAAGATGCATCATTGAGACTCACGGCAAGATCAATAAGGTCATAAAATGTGAAATCTACATTTTTGTTACTTAGCATTGTAATCATAAGTGAGAGAACAACCCCTTCTAATCTAACACCGAAAATGAGAAAATAACCTCTCCAAATCTAGCACATAGAAAGTCTCTAGTTCTGTTGCCGCTAAAATCTGGCCTGATTATTAGAACTGTTGGGGGAATAAGATTTTTCCCCCCAAGTGACACAAATGCCCCCAAGAAGCCGCACAATCGCCGACCCTGAACACCCGAAGTCGGCGTCCGACCTCGGAACGTCCGACCTCGGAACGTCCGACCTCAAGACATCCGACCTAGGAAAATCCTGACGCTCAAGGTCTACCCTTGTCGGCCACCTACTACGGCCGTACTCCTCCGAGGTCCAACTGAGGACCATACCCTGCCACTGCTTCAGCATTTATTGCGCATGGCCGCTGTAACCCTCCGGTTCACTCTACAATTAATGCGGATCTCCGGCTTACTCCACAATTAATGCGGATGTCCGGCTTACTCCACCATTAATGCGGATCTCCGGCTTACTCTACAATTAATGTGGATCTTCGGCTTACTCCACCATTAATGCGCATGGCTCCTGACATCTACGGATCCTCGGCTCTCCACGGCAAGTTAGCCCAGCAGAGTCTGGTCAACCATGATAAGTCTCTGATCTCGGCCATACCTCCGACACCAATGCAATGATTCGCCTGGTAGCGTACTGGTTCGGGTCGTACGACGCCCTCACCGCCGACATCAGTACAATGATTCGCCTGACCGTGCGCCGACCTGAGCCACATGCCGAGCCGTACTATGGCCTCGCCCTGTTACATCACAGGTAAACCGACCCCCACCTATAAAAGGGAGCCTTGGCTTCTCAGGAGGGGGTTGGAAAATTCCGCGCCTTACAAGCTCTGTTCATCTCCTCCTTACACTATCTGCCCCCTCCCTGACTTGAGCGTCGGAGGGCCGGCGCCGGAAAACCCGGCCACCGGTTTGTCTGCAGGCACCCAGACGGAGGACGCCGCCCGCTGACGGATCGCTGCCCCACCGTGAGGACCCCCAGCTCCCTCTCTCCGGCCACCCCAGACGAAGGACGCCGCCCGCCGACTGGTCGCCGCCCCGCCGTGGTGACCCGCAGCTCCCTCTCCCTCGACCGAAGATTGTCCCCGGGTCCAATTTCCAGCAACAGTTGGCGCTAGAGGAAGGGCCCGAGTAGCAGTCATGAAGTTGAGAAGTAAGGGAGCCTCCAACGTCTCCCGGCGTCCCCCGCAAAGTCCTGGACGCTCTGTCCAGAATTCTCCAACTCCGGCTGACCCAGTTCCTCAGGTCCAGTCGGAACAGTTCAACGCCTTAGTACAGCAAGTCCAGGCCCTGGCCGCCGCCGTTCAGGGCCTGCGACGCGAGGAAGCTTTACCAACGCTTCCCCCGCGGGCTCAGGTCCCGCCGGAATTTCTTCCCAACGGCCCGGTCCTCCCGGCCAGAATCTACATGGCTCCTCCAGAGCCAATAACGAAGAACGGACTTCCCCCCAGAGAGAGCTACCGGGGGAGGATCTCAACAGAAGACTCCAGCCTTCTGAGGCTGAGTCAGCCCCGGACCGCCGTGAGCCGGCGCAAACCGCGGCGACAATCCCGCGGGTGGGGGAGCTCGACAGAAAGGTTGAGCACTTGGAGCGCCAAATTGCAGCGCTCCACAGTAAGAAGGCGAGGCAGGAGGGAGACTTTGAGTTCACTACCAAGTCCCCCTTCTCCTGCCGGATCGAGGATGAGCCGGTTCCCGCAAGGTTCAAAATGCCTCAGGTGGAGCCCTACAGCGGAATCACCGACCCTCTCGACCACTTGGAGAGCTATCGGGCCCTCATGGCCCTACAAGGGTCCTCGGAGGCCATACTTTGCAAGGCCTTCTCAGCAACCCTCCGAGGGACCGCTCGGCTTTGGTTTTCTGGACTGAAGCCGAACACGGTGTCCTCTTTTGAGCAACTCGGCAGGCAGTTCGCCACCAACTTTGCTGCCAGCCGGCGCCAGCGACGGATGTCAGACTCCCTCCTCGACATCAAACAGAAAGAGGGGGAGTCCCTCAAGGAATACCTAGACCGCTTCACCGCCGCCACATGGGAGGTTCGCGAGCTAGACCAGTCGATAGCCATGTCGGCTCTGAAGACTGGGGTTCGCTCCTACCGATTCCTCTTCTCCATCGAGAAGAGCTTCCCGGCCGACTTCACCAAAATGTTGGCCCGGGCCCGAAAGTATGCCAAGGCCGAGGAGGCAGTTGCCTCTAGGCGAGGAGCAATCGAGCCCGCCTCTAAGAAGCAGAAGAAGCGCCGCGAGGAGCGCGGCCAACAGAGGAGCCGATCCCCTCGCCATGAGAAGAATCTCCCCAGACTGAGGAGCCCGCCCCGTCAGCAGGGGCGACCTCAGCAGAGGACCCCTCCTCGACCGAGGCGACAATTCAGCCAACGGGCCCTTCATTGCCCATAGAAACCCTCGATGCGAGGGACACCCTCTGGAAGAAGCAAGTAGAGCCCGGTGAGCTTCTTGTTCAAGTTCCACTAAAAGAAAATTTTTCCGAGCTAACCGTGCAGGTCGGCTCCGGCCTCGGCGCCCGCGAGAGGGATCGCCTCGTCAGCTTCCTGCGGGACAATGCTGACGTCTTCGCCTGGTCGCCTGCGGACGTGCGGGAATTGACCCTGAGGTCATGGTTCACCGACTCCAGGTGAGGCCAACCAGCAGGCCTGTAAAGCAGAAGAAAAGGGGCCCCGCCCCGGAACGGCAACGTGCTGCGGCCGAGGAGGTGGACAAACTCCTCGAAGCCGGCTTCATCCGGGAGGTCTCCTACCCGGACTGGCTCGCCAACGTAGTCCTCGTAAAGAAGACCAACGAAAAATGGCGTATGTGCGTGGACTACACCGACCTGAACAAGGCCTGCCCGAAAGACAGCTTTCTCCTTCCAAGCATCGACCAGCTCGTCGACTCTACTTCAGGGCACCAACTGCTAACTTTTATGGACGCCTTTTCAGGGTACAATCAAATCCGAATGGCGCCAGAAGACGAGGAAAAGACGGCCTTCATCACCGACAAGGGCACCTACTGCTACAAGGTGATGCTCTTTGGCCTGAAAAATGCTGGGGCCACCTATCAGAGACTGGTCAGCCAAATTTTCAAAGACCAGATCGGCCGAAATATGGAAGTCTACGTGGACGACATGCTGGTGAAAAGCCGAGCGGCAGAACACCACATAGCCAATCTCGACGAGACATTCGCCAAGCTCAGAAGATACAAAATGAAGCTCAACCCGGCGAAATGTGCGTTCGGGGTCACCTCGGGCAAGTTCCTAGGTTTCATAGTGACCCAGCGCGGAATTGAAGCCAACCCGGAGAAAATCCGGGCACTGCAAGAGATGTCGCCTCCGAAGACAGTTAAGGAGGTGCAGCGGCTCGCAGGGCGAGTTGCCGCCTTGGGAAAGTTCGTCTCTCGGTCAGCCGAGCGCTGCCTCCCTTTCTTCAAAAGCCTCAAACGGCCGAAAGACTTCCGGTGGTCAGAAGAATGCCAGCGAGCCTTTGAAGAGCTCCGGAGCCTTCTGGCCTCTCCCCCGCTGCTCACCAAGCCCCAGAAGGGCGAGGTTCTTTATCTATACCTGGCCGTCTCCCCGGCCGCAGTGAGCTCAGTCCTCGTCCGGGAAGAGGACAAGCTCCAAAAGCCGGTCTATTACACCAGCCGGGTTCTCAGGGATGCTGAGACCCGATATTCTAAACTTGAGAAGACCATCTTCGCTCTCATCATCTCGGCTCGGAGACTCAGGCCTTACTTCCAAGCCCACACAATAGCTATATTGACCGACCAGCCTATGAAGCAAATATTGCAAAGGTCGGAACGTGCGGGGAGGATCGCCAAATGGGCGGTTGAGCTCGGGAAATTTGACCTCGAGTATCGACCCAGGCCGGCTATCAAGGCCCAAATACTCGCCGACTTCATCGTGGAGTGTACCCTGCCGGACGACCCCGAGTTGCCACCCGTATCCGCGGAGGAAGCCCCGAGGCAGCCATGGGTCCTGCACTCAGACGGGTCTTCAACCTCGGGGGGTAGTGGAGCCGGACTCATCCTCACCAGTCCAGACGGAGTGGTGGCCGAGCAAGCCTTGCGCCTCGAGTTCCCGGCTTCGAACAACGAGGCCGAGTATGAGGCCCTCATCGCCGGGCTCAAGCTAGCGAAAGAACTGAAAGTGGAAGACCTGACGGCCTTCAGCGACTCCCAGCTGGTAGTAAACCAGATCCAAGGAGACTTTGAAGCTAAAGAGCCATCCATGCAAAAGTATCTCCAAAAGGTGCGGGAACTTACGTCTGCCCTGAATTCTTTCAATATTCAGTACATTCCCAGGGCGGAAAACTTCAGGGCAGACCAGCTGTCCAAATTGGCAACCTCCCGCATGAGCGAGCTTTCCAAGGGAACAACGCTCGAGTATCTCCAGATCCCCAGCACGGAGGAACCCGAGCCCACCATGTGCATCGACTCCGAGCCAAGCTGGATCGATGGGCTCGTCCGCTACCTCCAAGACGGGACCGTACCTCATGACGAGACGGAGGCTCGCCGAATCAAGCGCCAAGCCCCCCGGTATGTCCTGTACGAGAATAGACTTTATCGTCGATCATTCACTTCTCCCCTTCTCAGATGCCTCCGCCCCTCCGAGGCGGACTATGCCCTCCGAGAGGTCCATGAAGGGATCTGCGGAAATCACATGGGGAGTCGGGCACTGGCCCACAAGATCCTGCGGCAAGGATATTACTGGCCCACACTCCAGAAGGATGCGACGGATTTCGTCCGGAAATGCGATCGGTGCCAGCGAAACGCCAATATCCAGCGCCGACCTTCGGCCCTGCTGACTTCTATCATCGCCCCCTGGCCGTTTGCCCAATGGGGGATCGACATCCTGGGGCCCTTTCCCCAAGCCTCCGGACAAAGGAAGTTCCTGGTCGTCTCCATCGACTACTTCACCAAATGGGTCGAGGCCGAACCCGTCGCCCGGATCACCGAGCAAAAGATGCGGGACTTCGTGTGGAAGTCCATAATCTGCAGATTCGGACTCCCCCGTATCCTTATATCTGACAATGGTCGACAATTTGACAATGTTCATTTCAGGAAATTTTGCTCTGAGCTCGGCATTGATCACCGTTTCACCTCGGTCGCTCACCCCCAGACAAATGGGGAAACTGAGGTAACTAATCGCACTATTTTGCAGGGACTCAAGGCTAGGCTTGATCGGTCCAAAGGACAGTGGGTCGAGGACTTGTACAATGTCCTTTGGGCGTACCGGACCACGTTCCGACTGCCCACAGGAGAGACCCCCTTCAACCTAGCATACGGCACTGAGGCCGTCATCCCGTTGGAGATCGGCCTGCCTTCTCCAAGGGTGGAGCATTATGACCCCGACACCAATTCCTCCCAGCTCAGGAGCAACTTGGACCTCGTCGAAGAGACACGAGAGGTCGCCCGGGTCCGCATGGCAAGATACCAACAGCGAACGGCCCAATACTACAACTCCAGAGTCAAGCCCAAGCTCTTCAAAGTAGGGGACCTCGTCCTCAGGAGAGCCGAGACTTCTCAACCGACCGAGCAAGAAAAGCTCGCCCCGAATTGAGAAGGGCCGTATCAAATCGCCCGGGTACAACGACCAGGGGCATACAAATTGAAGTCCCTGGAGGGGACCCTGATCCCGCGAAGCTGGAACTCCGAGAATCTACGAATGTACTACCAGTAAAACTCCTAGGGGTTCAAGACAATCAGGACAATGGGCTCAGTTCCTTTTCTGCAAGTAATTCTCTTATCTTGATGACTGTAATTCTCTTCTAATGTTGGGCTGTCTGTGATCCTCAGATTCCCCGGCCAAAATCGGGATGCCTCGAAGACTCGACCGTAGAGTCCCAAACTCCCTCGACTTCGAGAAGTATCGCAGGACGATGAAACATCGGCTTGACGCAAGGATCCCTCGACTAAGGTCGGGATGCCCGAGGGTCGACCGTAGAGAACCAGACTCCCTCGACCTCGGGAAGAAGCCGTGAGGGGTGGAAAGGGTGGTTCCACCCGGGGCGCCACAAAGTGGACCCCCGGAGCGGTCGACGATCCCCGATCCCCGAAGCGGACAATACTTTCCCTCGACTAAGGTCGGGATGCCCCGAGGGTCGACCGTAGAGAACCAGACTCCCTCGACCTCGGGAAGAAGCCGTGAGGGGTGGAAAGGGTGGTTCCACCCGGGGCGCCACAAAGTGGACCCCCGGAGCGGTCGACGATCTCCGATCCCCGAAGCGGACAATACTTTCCCTCGACTAAGGTCGGGATGCCCCGAGGGTCGACCGTAGAGAACCAGACTCCCTCGACCTCGGGAAGAAGCCGTGAGGGGTGGAAAGGGTGGTTCCACCCGGGGCGCCACAAAGTGGACCCTCGGGAGCGGTCGACGATCCCCGATCCCCGAAGCGGACAATACTTTCCCTCGACTAAGGTCGGGATGCCCCGAGGGTCGACCGTAGAGAACCAGACTCCCTCGACCTCGGGAAGAAGCCGTGAGGGGTGGAAAGGGTGGTTCCACTTGGGGCGCCACAAAGTGGACCCCCGGGAGTGGTCGACGATCCCCGATCCCCGAAGTGGACAATACTTTCCCTCGACTAAGGTCGGGATGCCCCGAGGGTCGACCGTAGAGAACCAGACTCCCTCGACCTCGGGAAGAAGCCGTGAGGGGTGGAAAGGGTGGTTCCACCCGGGGCGCCACAAAGTGGACCCCCGGGAGCGGTCGACGATCCCCGATCCCCGAAGCGGACAATACTTTTCCTCGACTAAGGTCGGGATGCCCCGAGTGTCGACCGAAGAGAACCAGACTCCCTCGACCTCGGGAAGCGTCGCAGGTCGGTAGAGCGTGCCCAGACCCACCGACCTGACGAACGATCCCTCGACTAAGGTCGGGATGCCCCGAGGGTCGACCGCTGAGTTCCAAACTTCCTCGACCTCGGGACGAAGCCGTGAGGGGTGGAAAGGGTGGTTCCACCCGGGGCGCCACAAAGTGGACCCCCGGGAGCGGTCGACGATCCCCGATCCCCGAAGCGGACAATACTTTCTGAAGCAGAGCTCTGCCATTGAACTAGCGCGCACCCTACTTCGGTAGAGCGCCCACAGGCCCGCCGACCTGACACAAGACTCCTCAACTAAGGTTGGGGCGCCCCGGGGTCCGACCAGAGGGTCCCAAGCTCCCTCGACCTCGAAAAGAACTGTAGATCAATAAAGCCTCCCCAGATCCTCTCAACTTCGGTGGGTGTCGTCGGGTCCGTGAGAAGCCCGAGCCCCCTCACAAGTCAAAATGACTCCGGAGGACGACGAGGAAGGGAAGCAACCTACTCCGCCATGTGAAACACAACTCCAAGAATGCAAGAGGTACATCCAACTCGATGCCCTCGTTGTCAAATTTTATCTACATACCGCTAATCATCTAACGTTGGAGTCCTATCTCGCCCCAAAGTCGGGCTACTCCAATGGGTCGGCTTAAGACCGATCTTCTAACTACATTATGCATGCTCTGTTCGACAAGTCTCCACTCGTCAAGTCTCAACTTGAACAAAGTCTTCGTAAGTTAGGGCCCAACTCGGCCCCCATACATAGACTCCGATGTCTAGCTGAGAAAGCGGTCCCGGCCGCAAGTGCACCAGCCGAACACAGATACTAAGGCGATCTTCAGAGATTCCAGCCTTACTCACTGAAATCTCGGCAGAGTCCGAGAGCAATAACTATGAAAACCTTCGGCGATAATTCGACTATTAGTCCGCGCTCCCTACAAAGGACCCTCATCATGAGTCCGCCGCACAAAGCGATCTTGGCGATCCAAGAGACGCCACCCCCGTTACACCCGCTCCGAGAAACGTAAAGACACGAGCTCCACCATAAGTTCGCTGAATAAAGCAACCTCGAAACGCCCAAGGGCGCGGGTCTCGCCATAAACACTCCGAGAAACACGAGGGCGCGGACGAGATTCGCCCCCCAACTTTAATGATAGACTTTACTTCCCACGTCCGAGCCCGCAAGCCGCTCGAACTCGGAAGTCGGGGGGTAGTGTTGGGGGAATAAGATTTTTCCCCCCAAGTGACACAAATGCCCCCAAGAAGCCGCACAATCGCCGACCCTGAACAGCCGAAGTCGGCGTCCGACCTCGGAACGTCCGACCTTGGAACGTCCGACCTCAAGACATCCGACCTAGAAAAATTCTGACGCTCAAGGTCTACCCTTGTCGGCCACCTACTACGGCCGTACTCCTCCGAGGTCCAACTGAGGACCATACCCTGCCACTGCTTCAGCATTTATTGCGCATGGCCGCTGTAACCCTCCGGTTCACTCTACAATTAATGCGGATCTCCGGCTTACTCCATAATTAATGCGGATCTCCGGCTTACTCCACCATTAATGCCGATCTCCGGCTTACTCTATAATTAATGTGGATCTCCGGCTTACTCCACCATTAATGCGCATGGCTCCTGACATCTACGGATCCTCGGCTCTCTACGGCAAGTTAGCCCAGCAGAGTCTGGTCAACCATGATAAGTCTCTGATCTCGGCCATACCTCCGACACCAATGCAATGATTCGCCTGGTAGCGTACTGGTTCGGGTCGTACGACGCCCTCACCGCCGACATCAGTACAATGATTCGCCTGACCGTGCGCCGACCTGAGCCACATGCCGAGCCGTACTATGGCCTCGCCCTGTTACATCACAGGTAAACCGACCCCCACCTATAAAAGGGAGCCTTGGCTTCTCCGGAGGGGGTTGGGAAATTCCGCGCCTTACAAGCTCTGTTCATCTCCTCCTTACACTATCTGCCCCCTCCCTGACTTGAGCGTCGGAGGGCCGGCGCCGGAAAACCCGGCCACCGATTTGTCTGCAGGCACCCAGACGGAGGACGCCACCCGCTGACGAATCGCTGCCCCGCCGTGAGGACCCTCAGCTCCCTCTCTCCGGCCACCCCAGATGAAGGACGCCGCCCGCCGACTGGTCGCCGCCCCGCCGTGGTGACCCGCAGCTCCCTCTCCCTCGACCGAAGATTGCCCCTGGGTCCAATTTCCAGCAACAAGAACCAAAATAACGAGATTGATGAAGCTTCGGATAAGATCAGTAAGGTCGGCTTGGGCATGTTGCCAATTTCCAAGCTTGAGGAAGAAAGGCCAAACGAGGATTGCCGTACTCGGAAGAGGAGTCCGACCCAAACATGACCGAAAATAAGGAAGAAGTTTACTTGCCGAAGTGTGTTCGGCGAGGATCCTCCGATGCCCAAACTATATAGAGATCTTAGAAAATAGAGGAGATCTAAGAGAGATATTTGAGAGAGTGATAAACAAGGCCACAGACTAGAGTACCTTGAGATCCTCGAGCAGTCCTATTTATAGATGGACTAGAGTACCTTGAGATCTTAGACTAGAGGAGATCTAACATTTTATTTGGAATTAAAACCCACCATAGATCTCATTATAAGTTGATTGTAGCTGATTGATCGGTGGTAATGAGAGATGCATACATCTCTAATTACAAGAAGTAAAAGGTTATATTGTTTGTTTAATTGTAAGCGATGTGGAGATTGCAATTGTAACTGCCAAAAAGGGCAAGGATGCATCATTGAGACTCATGGCAAGATCAATAAGGTGATAAAATGTAGCATCTACATTTTTGTTACTTAGCATTGTAATCATAAGTGAGAGAACAACCCCTTCTAATCTAACACCGAAAATGAGAAAATAACCTCTCTCCAAATCTAGCACATAGAAAGTCTCTAGTTCTGTTGCCGCTAAAATCTGGCATGATTATTAGAACCAAAATAACGAGATTGATGAAGCTTCGGATAAGATCAGTAAGGTCGGCTTGGGCATGTTGCCGATTTCCAAGCTTGAGGAAGAAAGGCTAAACGAGGATTGCCGTACTCGGAAGAGGAGTCCGACCCAAACATGACCGAAAATAAGGAAGAAGTTTACTTGCCGAAGTGTGTTCGGCGAGGATCCTCCGATGCCCAAACTATATAGAGATCTTAGAAAATAGAGGAGATCTAAGAGAGATATTTGAGAGAGTGATAAACGAGGCCACAGACTAGAGTACCTTGAGATCCTCGAGCAGTCCTATTTATAGATGGAGCTCGGTGGAATCCATTGAGAGTTCGTTGGAGCTCACTGGAGGAGAATCTCAACTGCTTAACTTCCAATCTTAACGACTAAGACTGTGGAGTAGTAAGCCAAGCTGCAACAGTCTTCTGTTGGGCAATTCTTAACTATTTGTGGAGTGGTAGGCCAGGTGGTGAGTTAGGGCCTAAATCGGCCTGATTCAGGTGGTATAGTGGCTACATGGTGGATGTATATTGGTTGGCTCTGATTTAAACATAACAAGTTCAAATCCAAGGAATGCGGACTTTTTCAGAAAAAAATTCAGAAACTAAAACAGAGACCTTCAATTACATTGTTTTATTTATTTATAGTTTTTTTGCTACAACAATTACATCATCTGTTTGTGAATGAAAACAGAACCTTCCTGACCATTTCTATTAATCCAGGAGGATTATTAAATTCATTGTGAACCACTCTAGTTATTTCAGGTAGATATGGATAAGGTCAGGAAGCAAGATCTATGTAGCCAAATTTTGTATCCGAATTTTCAAAGACCATAACTTCCTCTCTGATTAAGGTGCTCTTTGTTTTTTGAAAAAAATGGATAGCTTTTCGAGGTTTACGATGCAGCATCTATCCTTAAAAGAGTTTGATGCATGCAACATTCAGATATATATACAATAAAATTTGGGCCTCCAAACAAACTTATCGAAGTAAAAGTTTTTTTAAAAAAATAGATTTTGATTGAGCAAATCTCTTGGTTGAAGACAAAGATGTTTAGAAATTAAGATCTAGCTTAAAGAGAATTTGATATTTTTGCTAATCTGGCTATTTTAGTAAAGCTGTAACTTTTTTCGGCTACAAGAGAAATTTGGTTTGAATTTTCTAAGGTCCATTCATAAAAGATTTGAATTTTTTAAAGAGGACTACACTAGTATAAATAGAAACATTATTATCAATTTTCTAATAGAATTTTCTAAAGGCCATATGCGGCCTTTCGCACCCTTTTACCTAAGACTTCAGAATGAGCTCATAGGCTCAAGCAAAGAAAAATGGACCAGTCCCAAACAAATGGAAGTGATTTTTTTTCCATTTTTTAAGGGAAACTATGAAGAAAAAATAGAGAGGAAAACCTCTAAATAGGATAGCCTAGCCCATATCCTCTATGTCATGCCCCAAACTCGCCACTTAGATATGGAACATGACTGCAAACCTATCCAAGTGCATTATTTAGATTTTCTGGTCCTGTATAAATACCTAAAATCTATCCAATACATAGTCGATGTTGGATTAAAAATATACCTACATGGGTCCTCACATACTTATCTTATATAAGCTTTGGCATCCTTATCGAACTCAGTTCTAGACATGTGGGTCCATCCAAAATTTACGACTTTTAGCCTATGAGGATATCAGAGCTTAAAGAGAAATATATGTAAGGATTCATGCATTCACGTGTTTAGTCTCACATCGATTATGCACCGAGTAGATCTTGGATATTTTTATAGAATCAAACGACCTAAATTATACCTATTGATTAACCCTAGGGGTGGCAATCAGGTCGGGTCGGGTCATAAACGGGTCGGGTCACATGCAAGTCGGGTCAGAAAATCATAAACCTGAACCCGATCTGTTTATTAAACAGGTCAGAAACTACAACCTGAACCTGACCTGTTTAATAAACAGGTAACCCGACCCGACCTGTTTAACCTGTTTAATAAACAGGTAATATATTCCAATCCGACCCGACCAGTCAAAACAACTAGATGAAAAACAAAAAAGAACCAAAAACAAGTGCTAAATAATTCACGAACCCAATTTTCTGTCACCTGTCGAAGACTCGAAGCCAGTCTATCCATCATCCAAGCATCCGATTGCACGGGATAAGAGCAAAATCTTGAGGGGAAAAAAAAAGCCGAAAGCAATCTAGAAGGATTGCCAATTAATTCAATAAACCAGCTTTCCGATACTCAAGCCCCAGTTCTCAAAAATCCAGTCATCCACACACAATAGATCATCAGAAATTCAGAGAAAAAATAGATAACCACGGAGATGAGAGATGAGATGAGGAATCGTGCAAGATGACCTTAGATTAGTTGCAGTAGAGCTCGAGGCCCATGCCGTCGTGGATCTCGTAATCGCGGAGGGTGATGTGGTCCTTTGGAATGCAAAAGATAAAACCCTGAGAAAATAAACGATAAGGAAGATTTTTGCCCTAGATGATCCATCTCCTTCCCCAAGGTGGAAAAAAGGCCCTAAGGAAGACAAGAAACGTACAAACGGAAAGAGGAAAGGAAGAGCGAGACGAGAAGGAGGTAATGGAGCGCTCACATGGCGGTTGCCGAAAAGAATCTTGACGGAAGTACTTGTGCGGGGCGGAAGTGGCGGTGCCCTCGTCGCCCCTCTCTTCCGATTACCCTGCGGAGATGCTTCTGCGAGGAGGAGGAGCCGAGGAGGCCTGCGCTGCGTTGCCCTCAAACCTCCGCAGTGATTGAAACGGGAACGAGGGAGGCGGAAGTAGTCGGCACGAGAGAGGAGAGGGCGGAGGCGGAGCCGCGGAGGTCCGGAGGAGAGGGGAAGAGGGACAGGCAAAGAACTCGGGCGGCACAAAGCTAACCCTAAGCCTAAGGTCCCTAACTGGCTAACCCTAAGGAGAATCAAGAAATAAGAATGGAGATTGGAGAACAGACGGTGGATTTCAGCTCGCGCTGAAATTAAAATTAGGCCGAGGCGGGGCCGCGGGGAGTTGGGCGAGGCGGGGAATTGGGCCAGCCCTAAGCCTTATTTTTGTGGGTTGTGGCCTTTATCTATCAGGCCCCAACAATTAAACAGGTTATACGGGGTTTAAACGGGGTCAGACATCTAAAACCTGTATCCGACCCAATTAATAAACGGGTTAACGGGTCAACCTGTTTACAACCCGAACCTGTTTAGGCCAAACCCAAACCTGTTTATGGCGGGTCGAACACGGGTCGGGTTGGCGGGTCGGGTCATATTTTGCCACCCCTAATTAACCCTCTTTAGATAAAAGATTGTTACAACCTACGTATCGTGCCCATTGCCAGCAAACAACCACAAGCTAAAGAGAGTCCATGCTGTTCCATAGGTAGGGGTTGCATCTTTTGCACAAAGAAGAATTCACCTTCTTTCGCACGAAGAAGAGTTCGTCTCTTTTGCACGATCGACAATGGGAGACATGCACAACCCCTACCCCACCAGCATCCCTAGGCCAACCCGCCACTAAATACCACCTCTTCGATCCGTCATAGAAACGGAACTAATTCATATCCCACCTCCAACTCAGAAACAGGGTTCCAGATATCCACAATAGCAGCCGAAACAATGGACTTGAAGCAGGAAAAAGGACAAGACAGGCGCTCCATTTGGTAGGGACCATGTAGAAGTAACGTGAGACCGGATCAGGCCATACAAATATAACAAATTTACTTACAGAGTAGAGGGTTGCCAAATTATTTTGCTCGACAGCATTGTAGTCGTTGTCATTTTGACTGACTTGTAATGCGGCATGCACTGCTGTCGTTGTCATTTTTAGCTTGACTGACTTGCAACTTTGGGTGGTGGGATGGAACGAATGGAAGGTAAAAGAACAAATGATTCAAAGTAGGACCTTGCTGCACCCGTCTAAGACGTTGAATGAGACAACCAGAAACCTGGGGGTGGGGGGCATGGTATGATCATGGGTGGAATCTTCCATGAGCGCACTGATGGAGCTGCTTTGTGGAAGGTGAGCACGCTCGTGCTTGACGAAGCTCTCCAGCATCGTGCCGTGAGACCTGACTTTTTTTAAAAAAATATATATAAAAAGAGATAAAAAAGACCATCCGATTTTTATTGAAGATTGATCGGACGCCGTGACTCTCGCGGTGGTTTATGACAGATTGCGTTTGCCATCTTGTGGATTTTTTGTCCTCAATCGATGTGATGGTTTGATTTTGGGCCTTTTCTTTTGTTTCTTACGGGACTCTGCAGCTTCAGCTCTGGGCCTTTCCTTTAGTCAAGGTGGGTGATACCGTTCCCACCGCATCTCGATGAGATCAAAGAGAAGCAAAGAGATTCAAAAACATAAAAAATAAAAGAAAAACACAGCATATACAGATTAAATGGACCAGCCATAAGCTTGCATCCCAGAGGAGGATGAAGAAGAGATTGTACTATCATTAAAAATAAAAAAGTATGGTACAAGAATAAATTCATCTCTTAAGTACAGCCCAACTCGTGCAGACTATAAAATAAGTTTTTATAAAATACGCATAAAAAAAAATAACTTGGGTTTCAAGATATATGCACGCGATCCTCAACTCGTGCAGCTGGCACGTGCGCCCCGCACGACTCGTGTGCTTCAATATCATGTCTTTTATAGCTAGAAGACATGACCAGCAAGGGCTATGGCCGGTGTCATGCCTCATATAGTTGCAATGGATGCTTCTTCAAATTTCTCGAATAGAATCATGAAATGGGGTGGCTCAAGAAATTCAAGGTATACTTAATAGATGCTGCGAGGGAAATGTTAAACCTCTTCGATTGCGCACTAATTTCTAGAGAACTCTACATCTCGTGGTTTGGGAACGCATCCAATATTCCATGGCCAGCGTAATTGCATGGACAAGAGTTCGCAAGTCCAAATCCATGACAAAGGTTCAGTGAGCCCAAATCCATGGACAGAGGTTCGGCCTAGTTTTAACCAGCAATGGGGTCGTGGTGCCTTAACCTAAGTAATCACTTATCAGTACTTGGTTGGGGTTCGGTCCATAACCATTGTAGGTTGGCCGCGACTGCGGATCTTGTCACCCGGGGTACCGTGGCTAGGCCCGGTTCACGGAATGCTTTTGCTTCCCCATGGGACATGGTTGTTCAAAACGTGTATGTTGTTAACACACCGGATCAAGCGTCGACGTTGACAAGTTATTGTACAATTAAAAAAAAAAAAAAAAAGCCCATCCTGGCTGGCTCGGAAAAGATCATTGGAGGTTGCGTTTCATTTTTTTAAAAAGAAAGATTAGAATAAAGAATGTTCAGAAAGGTTGGAGGTATCATTAATAGAATTTTTTTCAGTATTTTTTACATATATAACTACTTTAAATATATAAAATTATATATAAACTTTTGTAAAATTACTCTTTACAGTATATTTTAATAAAATACTGTTTTTATATTTATATACTTTTTTTTTTTGCATAGTACACCATTACCATCTAATGCTGCTAAAAAATAAATAATTTATAATTAAAATGACTGAAATATATTTATTGATGGATTTCTGAAAAAAATATATGAATATATGCATAAATAGCAATTTTGTAATGGTATTTATATAGTTTTGTTTATTTTGAAAGGTGCGGACTCAAAAAAAGTTGGGAGAATATGGATAGTTTTATGGCCCAGCACAGATACTAGGACCGAGCCCAACTTGACCGGACCTTCCTGAATGTTTACGGCACTTGCGTGAATGGAGACCGGAACAATGGGCCTATTAGCACTTTAGTCATTGCTTAGGAAAGTGACTTAATTAAGATCAATATTTCATGTCGTTCCATGCTGGTGGAAGCACTCATGTAGGTAAAGTGAAGAAGTTCTGGAAAAGATCCATACGAGGGGAGTTTAATTCATCAGAAGATCCATTGAACTGGATGGCAACAAGAAGCCGGTCATTTTAAAATATAAAAAGATAAGCCAATTATGCAACCATTGGCAGCAGAAAAAACCATAGCATTTTAAATATCTTATTTGCTCACAAGGCCGCCTAGTCCAAGAAATATCCTTTTAATCCAAAGAAGTGATAGAGATTTACGAGAAAGTGGGGTGTAACTGATAACCAAAAAAGAGTGTCCTCATGAATAATTTGATTAGTGATAATATAAGTGCCGACTCAATTGTCATAACTTTTTGCTTACAAAGGAAAGGTCCTTGGTTTGAGTCCTAGAAAGTGTTTTCTTGCAATCTTGCCCAGTGTAATATTGCCGTATCTATTTGAAGTGAGACCTCCTTGCTAGAGCTGCTTTCTCTTCTCAAAATTAATAATAATAATAATAATAGCAATAACGATGATGATGATGACGACGACGATTGATAAGAGAGTGGGATTTGAAGCGAAACACCATATTGCAAATGCAACAATTTTTCTTTGAGAAAGTAACATTGGTGAACATCACTAATCATTTTACAAAAGTTATAGATACAAATTAAATAAAATATGTTGCTGACCTCCCTCCACCCTTTCTTTTTTAAGAGAGAAAAAAAAATAACTATTCATGTCAAAGAGAGATCTCAGCCGGTTCGACATAAACCTCTTCCTAGTATAATTGGTGCAGCCATCAGACTGTATATATCTTTATTAGACAATGCTAAACTAATACAGAAGAATGAATATCTAGAAAATTCAAGATTAGCTTACAGGAGGACTAGGAAGGCACATATCCCTGACCTTCTTTTAGAGAGAAGCAAACTCTAATTGCAGTAGTTGCTTGCTTCTTGTTAGTTTTGCAATCTTGGTCTCTCCTTACCATTTAATCCAGGCTACCATCCGGATTGGAGATGTTGCTATTGTTCATCACTAAGGCGTTGGAGCTGGAACTGCATCCAGCTCTCCAGCCACTGGAGGGGTCCAGTTTAGTTTGCCAACTGGTATCATCCTACTACCGGTGTACTGCATAATGATGCTTGATGAATGGCTGATAGAAGCTGTATTTTACTGAGTCTACAAGATATCTCAAAGGTTTAGAAAATTGTGTTAACTGATTTGCCATCAAGATATTTTTTTCCTCCAAAGAAAAGCTTATTTTTCCTCCATAATACCTATAGGCTAAGTATATTATTTTCTAAGAAGACGATTCAGATCTTGGTCATGCAAGAGTGTCGAGATACAGGTTTACAAAATCGGTGACATAGCGAGATCTATGGCGTGAACTGTCTTTTAAAACATCTAATCATTTGTCTTGGAATATGGCCTTATGTGCTCAGATTGATTGGCTGCGAGGTGTTGTGTGGGCGGATGTTTAGTTCCATATCGATCATTCACCTGTAAGATTTTGGATACTCATACAGAACTTAAGAATCAAAATAATAACTTCCGACTAGCTTTCTAAATAAGATATTAGATTGTTATAATAGTAGCCTATTGGACCAAGAGGCATTACAATATGAGCTCATTAGGATTTATCACGGATCGATTGTGATGCTTATGATTTGGACGGTCGCAGCCAATGGCGTAAGCAGCAAGAAAGTGCAGCCTGGCAAATCGCTGAACAGGTGGCGTGCCGTCCCGTGGGAAGTTGAGGGGCATGCAGCAGGCATTTCGCCGTAGAGGATCCATTTGTTAGTGCAAGTGTGCAACTAGTCAGATAGTAATGTTAAAAAAGAAATCGGTTTACCGTGGTAAGAGAATTGGTTGGGATTTGCACTACAAAAGAAGGAATAACTCCCGGCGCTTTTTTTTGTCTCTACCGACGCTTATAAGCGTCGGCGAATTCCCAGCCCACGCGTCCCAAAGCATGGGTCAGACGTCGGGCAGGTGGGCGTGGGTCCGGTTTTTGCCGACGCTAAGAGAAAGCGTCGGAAAAAACAGGGATTTGCCGACGCTAATGAAAGCGTCGGCAAAAACGGCTTTCCCGACGCTTTAAAGCGTCGATAAAGCCCAATCCAGTTTGCGTTTTCGCCGACGCTTTAAAGCGTCGGGAAAAACATCTTTCCCGACGCTTTAAAGCGTCGATAAAGACCAATCGTAGTCAAAAGACACCACGGGCTAACAGGAGTGGTGATGCTGAGCGCAGAGAAGTATCAAAAGTTGCAAGTGGTTCAGGCTTAGCACATGAACCAATTAAAAGACTTAAGAGGAAAAGATACCACATGAAATTGATGTAATATATTTATATAACTAAAGAAGTTTTAAAAAAATGATGCACCCGTTCTCCTACAAACTCCTAGATCCTGAAGAACACAGCATGCCGAGATTCCTCAAGTCCAAGGACAAACATTTGACACGCCCATAATGATAAATAATTTCTAGATTTAGACAGGCCACCAGCTATAAGCAGGGTCATGAAAGACAAAGCACAAAAAATTGACAGCTACGGAGCTTGAAGCAAGATTAGAAGCCGCCCCCCTCAAAATCAAGACCTTCCGTAGCCATGAGCATGCCTGGCAGTGGCACTCGCCACAGCCAAGTTGTGGAAGCCCATCATCCTCATCATCCTCATCTGAAGCTGCGAGAAGAGACTAACTATCATCCTCATCATCGTCCTCTTCGTCATCATCTTGCTCACCATCCTCATCATCTTCAGATCCCTTCTGACAAAAACAGCATAATTGGTCGGGCAGAGTTTATTAGCATGTGCAAATAGGAAATGCTGCACAGTACACAGCAGAGAAGAAACAGATTAAGCAAATAAAACTATCATAGTCCTGTTTAGCCCGTGGCGTCATACAAAAGCAGAAGGGTGGGTGTAAAGACAAACAACTTGATAATCTTTGCTTATCATACGGTATTCAAAGTGAAACTAAGATGAACAATCATACGGTAGCCAGTTAATGTAAGAATTGCTATGCGTATCATCTGGGCCTGACAGATTTCTTTTCTTTCTTGCTAGAGTCCCTGGGTTGAAGTCCTGTACAAAAAGGTATAGATCATGCAATATACACACAAGGATTAATTCCATGTATTCAATAAAAGAAGGCAGGCAAGAAAGAAAAGAAGAAAGAACTGGTGTCAGATATCGTCTCTTGAAAAGACTTGCGAAGAGGATTAGTATCAGAAAAAGAAGAGGAGCAATTAGGTCATAATATGTACCTGAAAGGATGAGAATGATGCAGAATATCAAACAGTTGCCGAGTAGTATACCATCCATCCCCGGCTTGCTGAAGCAGCTGCAAAATATGAAGAATAAATTGATGGGCCTATTTGCCAATTATCTTCCATTCATAGCTACAGAAAGACGAATGAAAGGTTACATAGAGGTGGAAACTATTTCTGACCTTTTTCTTGTATAGTCGATTGTCGTTGGCCCATACTTGTTGATTGTTTCAACATAGATGGTTGTTGCGTCATCGGATTAGAGGCCAATCAGGCAGCCCTCGGCGACAGATTCTATTTTGAGAGTCAACTTGTGGAGGGAAGGGAAGCACGATTGCTCTTCACCAGCACTACTAACCAGTCCGGGAGAGACCCACCCTTCTGCTTTTGTTTGTCTTTCGATTTCATTGGTCCCGGCTTCCTCTGCAACCTGCCCTTCCTTCTTGTCCTAAAACTCACAACAAACCCAAAGCAGACTAAGAAACCCATTTCTTCACTACAAATCCACTAGGAAAACATCAAATGACAAGATAATAGAAGTCACAACCCCAAAAGGATCTCTTACTAAACCATCTCACACGGATGCCCCATCTACACAAGCTACCAGCTTCATCAAAGCTCAAAGAAGTGAGAAGGGAAAGCACCATTTCTTGCTGCATAATCTTTTTTACCATACAAACACCATCTTCTCTCAATCTGGAAGTAAAAACAGTGATAATAATGTAATGCAATTATAAATAAATAAATGATGGGATAATGCAGGGGAGGCCTCGGGGAGGATGGCTGGGGTGCGGGCGGCGGCGAGGGCGCAGAGGCAGGGGAGGGCCTCGGCGATGCCGCCAGAGCCGTGCTCCATGTCGACGACCACGTAGTTGTAGCCGGCGAGGCCGGCGATCTCGGCGAGGGTCGGGGAGGAGCGCAGGAGGAAGAGGCCGTAGAGGGTCTCGCCGGCGACGAGGCGGGACTTGAGGATCCGCAGTTCGGGGGAGAGAGGGGCGAAGTCGGGATCCAAGGAGGCGGCGAAGAGGCGGGCGAAGACATCATCGCGGAGCCTCTGCTTCTTGAATCCGGAGAGGTTAGGGAGGGGGTTGATGATGATGAGAAGGCACCGTTGATGGGTTAGAGAGAGAGAAGACGAGGAGGGCGAGAGAGATGTGGGTAATACTACTAGTTAAATAGATAGAGGAGGGCCGGTGGCCGGGAATCGGAAACCCGGAGAGAGGAGGAGGAGGGAGGAGAGAGGAGGGATGGTCAGAAGAGGGTTGGGATGTAGGTGCGTTGGCTTCCGACGACGCTTTTTAGCGTCGTCTTAGGTCCGAGACTGCACCGACGCTTATTAGCGTCGTCTTTTGCCGACGCTTTTTACAAGTTCGGCAAATTTGACATAGACCGAAATTGCCGACGCTTGTAAAAAGCGTCGGCAAAAATGCGTCGGTAAAACTGACTTTTCCTGTAGTGTTGGGCTACAACCAGAGCAGGTAGCATTTTGATGCTGGATACGCTTGGGAAACTTGGTCCACTGATTTCCATTCAGGAGCTAGTAAACGGGCCAATAAGATGAGCCAATCCAGAATTGACTAGGATCAAGTGCTCACTTCTAGTGTCCATGGATAGGAGACTAGAGTATTGCTCTAGCCTTTAATGAGGGCATTAGATTGCATTTCACCAATCATGTCATTCTTTTCTACAAAGTTTTTGTACAGACAAATTCCACCAAACTACTAGAACATCGGTTTGTGCTATGCTTTAACATGGAGGCCGGAGTGCACACAGAGGTAAGAGTTGTCTGGGAGGGTGTCTTCTATGCGAGACGGATGCTGAGGTGGACCGTATCATCCTTGAGAGGGATTCTGCACGGTGATCGAGGGGATCCAGGATCGCGAGAGTGCTGTCAGGAGGCCAGATGCGGCTGCTCCATAACATTCGTCAACTCTTAGGCGAATGCGGCGCCTCTCGAGCTACCCATGTATTCAAAGAGGCCAATGGTGCGCGGATGGGGTGGCAACCAATGCAGCTCATCACTCCGGGAAGTTTTATCTAGGAGAACCATGCTTTTTGTTTTAGCTCCTTTGCATTGTCTTTTATTATCTAACTCTTTGGGTTGTACTCGCACCCGTTGTGTGTGAGATACTGATGTACCAAAAATAAAATTTATGTGAAAGATGCTGATGTACCAAAAAAAAAGTTATTTACCAATGTAGGAACAATACTTCCAAACCATGATGATTATATTATAAAAGCATATAGAAGAGGATGTCAACTAATTGAGTTGGTAAAGTATTGAGTGTTGGATATCCATAAATTAATCCGATCCCATTCTTGCCCTGATTTTGCTGGATGTTCTCCCATCCTTTTTTTTTGTTTTGGTTTTTTTTGATGAAGAGAGAGGCAAAGCTACCCGGACTTTATTAAAACAAGAGAGTTTACAAAAATTATTTACAAAGAATTTGCAAGGAAGAAAATCATATAAGAGCAATAAATTTTTTTTATAAAAATAGTGGTATGTAGTAGACTCGTTAAACTATTCTTCTATCCAAATTCTCAAAACAAATTATTAGGTCTACAAAAATATTGTCCCCGAGAAGAAGCCGCATGAGGAAGCAAGTGTGCTTTGTGCTTCTCCGATCCAACTTTCAAGCTTGCGGTATATATGATTGTAGGACTGACCAATCTATACCACAACAAGCATTCCTATGTCATTTGACAAATAGCACCTCTTTTATATTAGTTTGGACTCTATTAGCATTGGAATCTTTCAACAATTTAAGCCACCTCTTGCAAAACCTCCTGCAATAGAGGTACAATTATTTCCCTCCTCGCCAACTTAAACTTAGATGATCCGTATACCACCTGTATGAACTAAATGGACTGGCCAATGTACCTGATGACTTCCTCCACTCCCGTCTTAGCTATCAACGAGGTGAATCTGAAGTTCACTTACCATCCATGAAAACAGGCCGGTGCAATTTTCATGTTTTACTTATGTCATGTTAAATTGATGAATGAGTATTTTTTAAGAGGTAAAGAAACAAAAAAGGAAAGCAAAGGAGAAAGCGAACTATACTCATCTCCCAGCACATTATCGCTAGCTAATATTAGAACTACCATTCTCGTTTCTTTTCTTTTTCGCTTTTTATATGAAATAATTGCATAACATGTACCGATTTCTAGCCTTAATAAAGTGAGGCAAAGAGGTCTAAGATGACCTCAACGAAATCATTCTTCACAACCCACACAATCATCAGTTACTATGACCAACCGATAAGCCTTATGTCATCACTTTAGGGTCGACTAGTTGGGTAGTCTTCCCTTATCAAAATCCAACCCCATGATTTCAACACCATGTAACTGCTTTTAGGGTTTTCCACCGCTAACATTCTCTACAAACTCAGTATTCTGAACTTCTAGAATGGCATGACCCTTCAATATAGATGACTTGCCGGTGCAACATCACCTTGCGCTCGAGCACCAGATGTTGATGCAAAAGGAAGACTTTGCATGCAATGACCTTCGACAGGAGCCTGACCTCATTGTGCGCTCATTAGTTTCCTTTTATATCTAAGTTGAGCCCCACCTCCATCCTTTTTTCTTGTTACGCATTATGATGTCGTGCTCTCCAGCCTCAGAGTCAAAGTCCACTTCAACACGCTGGAAATGGAAATGGAGAAGGGCTCGTTTGGAAGCATGACATTGTGAGGACCCGTGCGGGTTTATGTTTAGTCTCACATCAATTATTCGTTGGGTAAATTTTGTATACTTATACAGGATCAAAGAATCCAAATGATACCTTCTGGCTAGCCATTTTATGTGAGGTCTGAGTTGTTAAAATAGTATCAAAGCGGATCTGATCCATAATCTATGTGGATTAGGAGACACTGCAGCACGTATTCATTAGGGCTGACCACGGGATGATCATGTGCTTATGATTAGATTTGAATTGATTTGAACCCTAGCCTGACAAGAATATAAAAGTATGTTATTTTGGATGAGGCCGTGGGTTGTTACGGCATGGAATCTAAGGGCGTTCGGCAGCTGAGACAGCCGGTGTCAGGTATGCCGGCCAACATGTCGATTTTTACTACCAGCCTTCGAGACTTCTTGTGCCCCATCCACCCAACGCATACGTTACAGCGACGGACGGCTCCATTTAACTCTAAGCTATATAGTCTCCCTCCGCGTTTTATTCAAAATAACAAAAAAAAAGAAGAAAAAAAAGATACCATCTCAATGTACTCGATTGCTTCCTGTTAATCCACGCTAGTCTCTATAAAAAATCTTGTGGCTCGCATCGCTTAACATCTTGCCTTCGTTGTTATCCAAAAGACACCAAGAATGTTGGTGACCGGAAGGCTCCAAGTCCCGATCCCCCGTCCCCGTATGCTGCGAGGGATCAATGATCGAGTGGTGTCCTTACTGTGTTTTCCTGTTGTCCATACACAGGTTCGCATCCTAGCATGCTAGATTATGTAGGCAGAGGTAAGTCACGATGAGGACTGGACCTTAAGTGCAACAATGAAGTGGAGAGGAATTATAAAAATGTATCACTTGGGAGTCATGTCCTATCACCGAATCCAACATTAATTCTACTCAACCGTCTTAGGAAATGGTGACGATTCAGTCTCCCTGCTCTGCTCTTCTCACGTTCTTCTTTTCTCTACTTTATTCAGCATTGCTCATGCGAGAAGAAATCTAGTTAGAGAGCCTCCGACGAAATAAGCTTCTTCGAAATGGTTGAACAAAGGATTCTGGAGTGGACACGGAGCTGGTGCTGGCGGCCCAACCTACACCATCACATGCCTTCCACTGTCCACGCAATCCCAAGACATCGACATCCTCAGACCAATTCCGCAACTACCCAAGGCGCGACTTCATGGCCATCTTCTCGGAATTGCTAGGCCATGGCATCATCAACCCGATGGCGACTGGAAGCTCCAGCGGAAGGCTGCAGCCGCCGAGTTCAGTACAGAACATTCGCCTCATCTTGGACAGGTCGGCAGCGAGGTGCCGCCCTCGTCCTCCTCCTCTCAAAGGCCGCGGCCCGGGCGGTCCTCGACCTCATGACCTCCTCGACCGCTCGCCATCGCAACGTCTGCGATTGTCTCGACGTGGATCAGCTGGCTTGGCCACGGCAACGTGGACGTCCGCAGGTTATCCACGCCTTCGAGGGCGTATTGGGTGTCGTCACAAAAGGTTCAACCGCCTTGCTTTTGTGGAAGCTTCACGGCTGCTCGGCGTTGGATCTGAGCGGCGTTGAAGGGGAGATCGGCGACGTGCATGAGTTCGCATGGGTTGTGAGCAGAGGAAGGGAAGGAAGCCCGAGGGATAAGGAGCAGCAGTGACTTCCTCTCGCATTGCGTGCTTAATGGGAACTCCTCGACGAGTTTCTTCGTGACATCATCATCAACCTCATGTTTGCCGCTGGGAGACCATGCGACGTCATGACCTGGTTTTTCTGGTTGTCTCGACCCGGCCCGAGGTCGAGGAAGGATTGTGATGAGATCGTTCAGTCGGGGGAGGCATGGAATCGGATGGAAGTAACTGGTATGAGCTGAGAGGATGGTTACCTCACGCGTGGTGTCGGACGCTAAGGCTCTCCCGGTGCGCTCTGCCGCGGATTGCACGGAGGATGATCTGCCGGACGGGACAGTGGTGAAAAAGGGGTGGACGGTGATTTACAACAGCTACGCAATGGTGCGATGGAGAGCATTTGGGGAGGACTGCAAGGAGTTTAAGCCAGAGCGGTGGCTGAGAGAACGGAGTTTTTCGTCCAAAGAGTCCGTTCCAGTTCCCGGTGTTCCATGCCGGGCCGAGGACGTGTCTGGGGAAGGAGACGGCATACATCCAAATGAAGGTGCTGGCTGCAAGCGTGATCGAAAGGTTTAGTTTCGAGGTGGCGGCGAGGACGGAGGTTGAATTTGTCTCGACTTTGAAGATGAAAGGGGGTTTACCGGTGTTGGTAAGGGAGAAGCAGGGGAAAACAACGTGCAAAGGTGGCGGTGACTTTGTAATGGCTTGATCGTTGCCATTCGCTGCAGAGCCCATACTAGCATTATACCTTAGTTATGCTTTTTGTTTTCCTGGTTTTCTATTTTAATATTATTCTATTATATGGTAAGTTCATGGTATGATCCTTGTGGCGTCCTTAGTCAGCTGCTATCAATAAAAGGTGGTGAGGGGAAATCCTTGAATGGCGAGTGTGAGGCGATTTGTCCTCCGGTGTGGCGGTAGCATTGGGAGGATGCGGGTATATACCTAGTCCCACCTTGATTATTTACTCCAAAAAAATTGAATACTTTTACCGTACCAAAAATTATAGATGAGATTGCGGATTATGATAAATGATATTGTCACGCCCCGAGCCCGAGGCGCGGCAGACGCCGCTCGCCGCACAGCGGGCCGCGCAGGCGTGCAAGGCATCGGATTACATCAAAGCAAATACAGATGTTCAAGACTTTATTTAAGGATTAATAGCAGATGCTTAAAATTGACAAAATACTTAAAATCATTCAAAAGCAGTCTTACAAAATTTCAAAATAGCATATGCCAACATGATCCAAATGTTCAGACTAATCTAAAATGCTAATAACTGAAGGAATAATCGTCGGAAACTCTAACGCACTCCCCAATCCCGTGCGATCAAGCCTCTGGATCTGAAAAATGAAGAAAACAGAATAATGAGCTACACTAGCCCAGTAAGCAACAAAATACCCCAGAGTGGGGTCAGAGCATATCAGATCAAAATACAGGATAATGTCTGGAATAAATCATAAATAACATCGTTTTGTTGTTTTCAAACTTATTATCATTTTTCCAAAAACTCTTATACCAGAATCTCAACATAATAGGCTACGGCCACGTAACCCAGTGGCATGGGTTGCACAGAGTGCGAGAAACACTATTGTTAGTCACGGTGGAACGGTGGTCCAGAACCACTATTCTAATCACCGGTGGCGCGGTGTCGAAACCGGTTCCTCACAGATTACAAGTCGACAGGTCCAACGTATAATCCCCATTGGCGGGGCCAGAACAGAACAGAACAGATCATAGCCATGCTGAGAATGCATAAATATAAAAATAGATTTCATAAACTGTACAGGCATGTTTCACGGAATTCAGAGCATATAATATAATTTTCAAATAAAATTTAATATGCCAGACCCATTTTACTAAACACAAAACATATTTCAAAATTTAATCCAGTAATAAATTACTTTACCAAATAATTTGGAGAAATGCACTTTGAAGCATTAAGTTACTTACCTCTTCTCGCTTGATTCCTACTTCAGGTAGACAGATCAGGTTCACCTGTTAAAGTTTAATTAATTTTTTGTTAATTTCAGACTAAGCAAAATTCAAAAATAATACTATTGGACATGGTCCAACAGAGCCCAAAGTTGGCCCATAATGGGCATGGCCTGATAGGGCCCATATCGGACTCGGCCCAATGGGCCCGCATAGACTCGGCTAAATAGGGCCCCCATGGTTGGCTTCTAATTGGTTCATTTATGCAATAAAATTTATTGCAGGGACTAATATTTAATTACAGGGTAATGTTCTATAATAAAACTTGAGTGAGAGGACTAAATAACTATTGTTGGGGACCTTTATGTAATAAGTCTTTCCTATAGGGATCAAATACAAATTACTGAGATCTATTTCTGAAATAGCATACTGCCAAGGGCTTAACTGCAAATAATCTATTTACTGGTCTAATGGGTTTGGGTTTCGGGTCCCGGGTTTCGGGTTCGGGTTCGGATTTCAGTTCAGGTTCAGGTTCAGGTTCGGGTTAGGTTCGGGTTCGGATTCGGATTCCAGTTCAGGTTCGGGTTCGGTTCTCGGGTTTGATCTGGGTTTCGGGTTCGGATTTTTTTTTTTTTAAACCGGGCCCATGTTGGGCCCACAGTGAACCGGGCCCAGATCGGGCCCACTGTGAACAGGGCCCATGTTTGGCCCTGTTCGGCCCGTAGGGTCGTCTTCCTCCCCCAATCCCCCCACGGCAGGGGAAGACCGAGAGGGAGAGCGGAAGAGGAAGGGGCGGCGGGGTGGCCGGAGGCCACCCCTCAGTCGACGGCCAGCCGGCCGCAGTGGCGGCCGGGGCCGTTGCGGTGGCTGGGGTCGAGATCAACCGAGAATGCTCTCGGTTGATGGGGCCAAAACAGATGGAGGAAGAGGGCTTACCGGCGGTGGCAGAGGCGGCGGAGGGATCTCGGCCGAGGGAGGCTCGGTCCGGTGTCAGGCGGCGGCGGCGACGCTTGAACCCAAGGAGATGGGTCTCAGAACAGGGGGTGGCCGCGAGGGGGATCCGGGCGGCGCTCGGTCGGGAGGGTACACCGGTCGGAGAAGAGGAGGAGGGAAGGAAGAAGAGGAGGAGGAGGAGGAGGAGCTCGGGATGCCCTAGGGAAGGAGTAGATGGGGCTTTATAGCCCCATCGTAACGGTTCTCCGCCGCGAAAATCGCGGCGGTCAAGCGAGATCCACGGCCGATTCACGGCCGTGAATCGGCCGTGGATGGACTAGGAGGGGCGCCGCGGGAATCTCGCGGCGCCCTTGCCTTGTTTGCCCCTCCGGAGGAGCCGGAGAGGATCGCCCACGCGATCCTCTGTTCCGGCTCCTTCCCCAAATGAATCGGGGCTGAAGTCGGCGAGGGCTGCCGACTTCAGCCCCGTGTCTCACATTCTTCCCCCCTAAAAAAAATTTCGTCCTCGAAATTTAACATACCTTAGCTTGCAAAAAGGTCCGGATATTTTTCCTTCATCTCGTCCTCCAGCTCCCACGTGGCCTCTCGTTCTGAGTGATTGCTCCACTGGATCTTAACATAAGGAATCGTGCGCCTCCTCAACACTTGCTCTTTTCTATCAACCACACGTACAGGCTGCTCAGGATATGTCAAATCTTCTCTAAGCTGCAAGGGAGCCACTTCTACCACATGGCTCATATCTGGAATATACTTTCTTAGCATGGAAACATGAAAAACATTGTGAACTCCAGACAGTGGTGGAAGTGCCAATTTGTAAGCCACTGCTCCTACTCTTTCCAGAATCTCAAAGGGGCCGACATAGCGTGGACTAAGTTTTCCGCGTATTCCAAATCGCATCACCCCTTTAGTAGGAGACACTTTCAGAAACACATGATCTCCGACCTGAAATTCCAATTCCTTCTTCTATTATCTGCATAACTTTTCTGTCTGCTCTGAGCTATCCGGAGGCGTTCCCTGATCAGCTGGATCTTCTCTACTGTTTGTTGCACAATCTCGGGGCCCATAATTTTTCTTTCACCAACATCATCCCAACAGATAGGTGATCTACACTTTCTTCCATATAGAGCCTCATAAGGTGCCATTTGAATACTTGCCTGGTAACTGTTATTATATGCAAACTCAACCAAAGGCAAGTGACGGTCCCAAGAACCTTTCATATCCATTACACAAGCTCTTAGCATATCTTCCAAGGTTTGAATGGTTCTTTCTGATTGGCCATCAGTCTGAGGGTGGAAAGCTGTGCTGAAGCTCAGAGTGGTCCCCAAGGCTTTATGCAAACTACTCCAAAAGTGAGATACAAACCGCGAGTCCCTATCGGAAACAATGGATACGGGTACTCCATGCAACCTCACTATTTGTTCAATGTAGAGCTCTGCAAACTTTTCCAAGGTCATTCCTACTTTGAATGCCAAAAAGTGTGCCGACTTTGTCAATCTGTCCACAATCACCCATATAGCATCATAACCTTTAAGAGTGCGAGGCAACCCGGAGACGAAGTCCATAGTGATGTGTTCCCACTTCCATTCAGGAAGTGGTAGGGGCTGCAACAACCCTGCCGGTCTTTGATGCTCTGCTTTAACTTGCTGACATGTCAAACACCGAGCCACAAATTGTGCAATTTCTCTCTTCATATTATTCCACCAAAATGTACCTTTCAAATCCTTATACATCTTAGTACCCCCAGGATGCACTGTATATCCAGTATTATGAGCTTCCTTCATAATTTCATTCTTTAAATCGGAGTCATTTGGAATACACATTCTGTTCCTGTATCTCAATGATCCATCCTCATGAAGTCTGAATTCTGATTGAGAACCTGATTCAATATCACTTCTAAGCTTTTGCAACTGAGGGTCATCTGCTTGAGCAATCCTGATCCTCTCTATCAAGGTAGGTTGGACACGTAAGTTTGCCAATTGTGCATCAGAGTCATGCCAACATACCTCAATTTCTGCTCTCCTCAGATCTTCCAGAATTTTCCTCTGAGAGGTGAGTAAGGCAGCAATACTACCAGTGGATTTTCTGCTCAGTGCATCTGCTACCACATTAGCTTTTCCGGATGGTAATGAATAGACAAATCATAATCCTTCAGTAACTCTAACCATCTTCTCTGTCTCATGTTTAGTTCCTTCTGGGTAAAAAGGTATTTCAAACTTTTGTGATCAGTGTACACCTTACAAGATTCACCATATAAATAATGTCTCCAAATTTTTAATGCAAACACAACAGCAGCAAGTTCCAGATCATGAACGGGGTAGTTCTCCTCATATGACTTTAATTGTCGGGAAGCATATGCAATAACCTTATCATTCTGCATCAGTACACAACCCAATCCTTTCTTTGAGGCATCACTGTAGATGGTATAACCTTCGCCACTAGAGGGAAGGGTAAGGATGGGAGCGGACACCAAACGTTGCTTAAGCTCCTGGAAGCTCTGTTCACATTTATCTGACCACTCAAACTTAACTCCTTTACGAGTTAGTCGAGTCAAAGATGCAGCAATAGAGGAAAAATCCTCAACAAATCGTCTATAATATCCTGCTAGGCCCAAGAAGCTGCGAATCTCAGTAACACTATTGGGTCTGCTCCAGTTGACCACTGCCTCGATCTTCTTTGGATCCACATAGATACCCTCTTTAGATATTACATGCCCTAGGAACATCACACTGTCTAGCCAGAATTCACTTTTCTTCAACTTACCATACAACTGCTCTTGTCTTAGGGTTTCCAGTACTAACCTCAAATGTTGCTCGTGCTCGGCCTGGCTCCCAGAATAGATCAAGATATCATCAATAAAGACTACTACAAATTTGTCCAGAAAGGGTCTGAACACCCTGTTCATCAGATCCATAAAAGCTGCAGGGGCATTTGTCAGTCCAAAAGGCATGACCAAAAATTCATAGTGCCCATAACGAGTACGAAAAGCAGTTTTAGGCACATCTTCAGCCCTTATCTTTAATTGATGGTACCCAGAACGAAGATCAATTTTAGAGAATATCTGAGCACCCTTTAACTGATCAAATAAGTCATCAATTCTTGGTAGAGGATACTTGTTCTTTATTGTTGCTTTATTTATCTCTCGATAATCAATACATAATCTCATACTACCATCCTTCTTCTTTACAAATAAGACTGGAGCTCCCCAAGGTGAAACACTAGGTCTGATGAAACCCTTATCAAGAAGATCCTGCAACTGCTCCTTTAATTCTTTCATTTCAGCTGGAGCCATTCTATAGGGGGTCTTAGAGATTGGTGTGGTACCAGGAATTAAATCAATTGCAAATTCAATTTCTCTATCTGGTGGCAAGCCAGGAAGGTCTTCCGGAAAGACATCAGGGTATTCATTCACTACTCGAATATCTTCCAATCTTTGATCTGATTGTCTGGTATCAACCACTGTGGCAATATACGCCATACTCCCCTTTCTAAGCAGCCGCTTAATTTGCATAGCGGAGACAACTCGAGGGGAGGTATAAGCACCACTCCCTACGAAGCTGAATTCGGTATCTCCGGGGATCTGAAAGTTTACCCGTTTCTCATGGCAATTAATGGTGGCAAATTGTGATGCTAACCAGTCCATACCGAGGATTATGTCAAAGTCATGCATATCTATAACTATCAAATCAGCAGGCAAGTCTCTACCTACTATCTGAACTGGACAAGTCTTGCAGACCTGATTACCAATCATCCCACTCCCTGCAGGAGTGCTAACATGCAGATCATACTCTAATTGCACACAAGGCAGGTCATGTTTTTGCACAAATGTAGATGACACAAAGGAATGCGTAGCACCAGAATCAAATAGTGTATGAGTAAACAGAAGCAACTGCAATGTACCTGACACCACCGTGTTGGATGCCTGAGCATCCTGCTGAGTCAGTGCATAAATACGACCCTGTGTGCGCAGTCTCCCCCCTTTCTGCTGCTTAGGAGAAGAAGGCTGAGCTGACTGAGCCGGAGCAGGAGAAGCTTGCACTTGCTGGTTTCTTGAAGTTTGAGGCCTCTGAACTGATCGAAGGTCCTGTTGAGGACACTCAGCTACCTTATGACCCTGCTGGCCGCATCTGAAACAAGCACCAGATAATCGTCTACAGTGTTCAGTCTTATGCATACCACCACATGCATCACACTTATGCTTCTCTTGCTGAATAGTCTTTCCATCAGATCCTTGCTTCCCTGATTGCCAAGATTGGTTATGTGATTTTGCAGTCTTGCTAGAATTCTGTCCACTGCGAGCATCATAATCTCTGCTTCTCTTCTTTTGTTTCTTATCTTTGGCATCATAGGTTTCTTTCCAGACAATTTCCAGATTCTTAGCCCTGTCTACCAGATCATCATAGTTTGTCGAGTGTATTGCGGCCAAACTCCGACGTAAGTGAGGCTTCAATCCTTCTTCAAATCTCCTCATCCGGGACTCTGCATCCATGACGAGGGTGGGAGCAAACCGAGATAGCCTGTCAAACTCTGCCTCATACTCATACAGTCATAGTTCCTTGATTCAGATTGAGAAATTCCCTCTCTAGCTCCCTCAGGCGACTGGAGGGAAAATACTTGGAGTAGAATGCTGTGCGGAATCTCTGCCAGGTAAGCGCCTCCTGCTCGGGTGCCAATGTGCGCTCCACAGACATCCACCAATGATGAGCTCGGTCCTGAAGCATATAGGTGGCAAATCTGACCTTCTCTTCATCGGTGCACTCCATTGCCCTGAAGGCTTTCTCCATTTCATTTATCCAGGTTTCGGCCTCTTGAGGACTAGTGGTGCCTTTAAAAGCCGAAGGTGCCATTCTCTTGAATTCTGCTATACTCCTTCTTTGCTCAGGAGGAGCAACATCCTGCTGGACTGGTTGCTGAGGTTGTTGCCTCTGTTGGCGTACTAACCCGACGACCTCCTCGATCAGTTCGAGCACCCGAGTTTGATTTCCGGCGGCAGCTTCTGGAGTTGATTGACCCTGGGGCCCTGAGTTATGTGGTGCCTCGCCCGCTTGGTTAGTGGGGGCTCTTCCCCGAGAGCGCCCAACCATCCGATTCAAGCTACGGACACGCGAGGCGGCATTCTGATTCAGTGAAAATATAGAAATGTTATAAATTTATCAAACAGAATAATACATAATAGTTAACAAAACAAATGAACATTATCCCCTTAGCAGGTTCCTACCCATCTCTCAACCTTTCTGACGGATCCTAGGAATCCTAAAACTTAGGCTCAAAAATGACTGTTTCAAACACAATCCCTATGAATCTGAAACCTGAGCTCTGATACCACCAAATCTGTCACGCCCCGAGCCCGAGGCGCGGCAGACGCCGCACGCCCGCACGGCGGGCCGCGCAGGCGTGCAAGGCATCGGATTACATCAAAGCAAATACAGATGTTCAAGACTTTATTTAAGGATTAATAGCAGATGCTTAAAATTGACAAAATACTTAAAATCATTCAAAAGCAGTCTTACAAAATTTCCAAAATACATATGCCAACATAATCAAATGTCCAACTAATCTAAAATGCAATAACTGAAGAATCATCGGAAACTCTAACGCACTCCCCAATCCCGTGCGATCAAGCCTCTGGATCTGAAAAATGAAGAAAACAGAATAATGAGCTACACTAGCCCAGTAAGCAACAAAATACCCCAGAGTGGGGTCAGAGCATATCAGATCAAAATACAGGATAATGTCTGAATAAATCATAAATAACATCGTTTTGTTGTTTTCAAACTTATTATCATTTTTAAAACTCTTATACCAGAATCTCAACATGATAGGCTACGGCCACGTAACCCAGTGGCATGGGTTGCACAGAGTGCCAGAAACCACTATTGTTAGTCACCGGTGGAAACGGTGTCCAGAAACCACTATTCTAATCACCGTGGCGCGGTGTCGAAACCGGTTCTCACAGATTACAAGTCGACAGGTCCAACGTATAATCCCCATTGGCGGGCCAGAACAGAACAGAACAGATCATAGCCATGCTGAGAATGCATAAATATAAAAATAGATTTCATAAACTGTACAGGCATATTTCACGGATTCAGAGCATATAATATAATTTTAAATAAAATTTAATATGCCAGACCCATTTTACTAAACACAAAACATATTTCAAAATTTAATCCAGTAATAAATTACTTTACCAAATAATTTGGAGAAATGCACTTTGAAGCATTAAGTTACTTACCTCTTCTCGCTTGATTCCTACTTCAGGTAGACGGATCAGGTTCACCTGTTAAAGTTTAATTAATTTTTGTTAATTTCAGACTAAGCAAAATTAAAAATAATACTATTGGACATGGTCCAACAGAGCCCAAAGTTGGCCCATAATGGGCATGGCCTGATAGGGCCCATATCGGACTCGGCCCAATGGGCCCGCATAGACTCGGCTAAATAGGGCCCCCATGGTTGGCTTCTAATTGGTTCATTTATGCAATAAAATTTATTGCAGGGACTAATATTTAATTACAGGGTAATGTTCTATAATAAAACTTGAGTGAGAGGACTAAATAACTATTGTTGGGGACCTTTATGTAATAAGTCTTTCCTATATGGATCAAATACAAATTACTGAGATTCTATTTCTGAAATAGCATACTGCCAAGGGCTTAACTGCAAATAATCTATTTACTGGTCTAATGGGGTTTGGGTTTCGGATCCCGGGTTTCGGGTTTGGGTTCGGATTTCAGTTCAGGTTCAGGTTCAGGTTCGGGTTCAGGTTCGGGTTCGGATTCGGATTCCAGTTCAGGTTCGGGTTCGGGTTCTCGGGTTTGATCTGTGTTTCGGGTTCGGATTTTTTTTCTTTTTAAATCGGGCCCATGTTGGGCCCACAGTGAACCGGGCCCAGATCGGGCCCACTGTGAACAGGGCCCATCTTTGGCCCTGTTCGGCCCGTAGGGTCGTCTTCCTCCCCCAATCCCCCCCACGGCAGGGGAAGACCGAGAGGGAGGGCAGCGGCGGGCCACCCCTCAGTCGACGGCCAGCCGGCCGCAGTGGCGGCCGACGGCCGTTGCGGTGGCTGGGGTCGAGATCAACCGAGAATGCTCTCGGTTGATGGGGCCAAAACATATGGAGGAAGAGGGCTTACCGGCGGTGGCAGAGGCGGCGGAGGGATCTCGGCCGAGGGAGGCTCGGTCCGGTGTCAGGCGGCGGCGGCGACGTTTGAACCCAAGGAGATGGGCCTCAGAACAGGGGGTGGCCGCGAGGGGGATCCGGGCGGTGCTCGGTCGGGAGGGTACACCGGTCGGAGAAGAGGAGGAGGGAAGGAAGAAGAGGAGGAGGAGGAGGAGGAGCTCGGGATGCCCTAGGGGAAGGAGTAGATGGGGCTTTATAGCCCCATCGTAACGGTTCTCCGCCGCGAAAATCGCAGCAGTCAAGCGAGATCCACGGCCGATTCACGGCCGTGAATCGGCCGTGGATGGACTAGGAGGGGCGCCGCGGGAATCTCGCGGCGCCCTTGCCTTGTTTGCCCCTCCGGAGGAGCCGGAGAGGATCGCCCACGCGATCCTCTGTTCCGGCTCCTTCCCCAAATGAATCGGGGCTGAAGTCGGCGAGGGCTGCCCACTTCAGCCCCGTGTCTCACAGATATAAGGATGGATCTGACCTATGATTTATGTGAACTAGAGGATACTGCAATACAAGTTTATTTAAATTGACTGTTTGAATATGTGTTAGTCTCTTATTAATTATTGACTTTCTGAATAGTTTTTTCGGATGAGATTCTAAGTTGTGACAAGCATCATGATGATGAAAAAGATCAGAGGCTTTCTTGTTGCATCTGCCTCGTTCTACAATGTGGTTTTAGAAGAGAAAAAAGGAGGCTTATGGGTCTTATAAGCATAACATTGTGAGGACCTATGTGGACGTATATTTAGTCCAATATTGGTTATTCGCTAGGCAGATCTTGGATACTTATACAGAATCAAAAAACCTAAATAATACCTTCCGGCTAATTATTTTAGATGAGGTCTTGAATTGTTACAAAAAGTATCAGAGCAGAACTGACTCATAATCTATTTGGACTAGGAGACATTGCAGCACGTGTTCATTGGGGCTGACCATAAGCCGATCACAGTGCTTATGATTATATTTGAATGGATTTGAACTCTTAGCCTGACGATAAGAGTAGATCTTAGGTACTTCTTGTTAGATGTATGCCCTAGAAGCCAATCTGGCTAACACATTATTTATTTTGGAACATAAATTTGTACTTAACTTTATTATTATTGAATAATAAATGGGCATCTTTTTCATTCATATTGTTTATGTGTCTATGAATCATCCAAGAAATTAATAAGATGATGATACATATTCTCAAGAGTTGAGAATTTGAGCCATGTATCATTGGTGATTAATTTCTAAATGCTCCTGATCAATGAATCATCACAAGAACGGTGATCGATCCGATAAGATCAGTGCATAGATCGCTTTCCTTATGGATGGACGAAACTCGAGTTCACAGTGTAGAGACACTGAAGTGATAGTACAGATGCTTGTTAGAGAACAAGGGTACTGAGCGTGACCAAGACAAGAAGTCACTTGGATGTCTATCCACTCGTCAGTGACTTGCTTGATGTTGCAGTAGTGTGACTGGTCCTTTGACCTGCGGTGATTCGGCTACTCACAGTGAGGTTACTATAGTTTGACTACACATATACATAGTCTCTAGTCATATGGGTCCTTGTAGTGTAGATTGGCTGCAGTAGGTTCACTATAGGAGTAGGATATGCACCTACATGGAATCTATCGATCTTGATAGATGAGGAGTGATCCTATGTAATTTATAAGACTGAGTTCTAAGACCTTGGCCAAGGTAGTATATACAGTGGAGAAAGAGTTTTCCACTCTCAAATTCAAGTCGAATAAATCTAGACATATGACAGACGACGGGGTTTGACGAGTTATCCTTGACCTCCGTTCTGTAGGGATCTACGATAGAAGTACTGTATCATACGATAATTGCACCTAAAGGTTCATCATTCCATACGATAGAAGAGTTCAATTGAGTCATGGTTCAATTAAATCCTAATTAGATTAGGATTTGGAGGAAATTGAAATGGGTGCAAATCCTATTTTGAATAGGATTGAATCCTAGCACTTGGACCCAACCCTCCCCACTTATTAAGTGGGGGCTAACCAAATGGGAGAAGAGGGAGGGGTCCCTTGGCTGGTGGCATGAAGGAAAAAGGAGGGGCCATGCCCCTCCTATTTTGAATTCACAAAGGGATAGAGATGAGCTCCTAAAATTTAGGAGCTCATCTCTATCTACACACCATAAAAGAGGGGTTCAAAGGGGCTCCGAATTTTTCATAGTTTTTGATGACCCAAAGATTGATTCATAGATTGATTTTGATGATCACAAAACCTTGAAGTATAGATACTAATGTTTATGTTGCAAGGAGAAAGATATTTATTTTGCAAGGAACATAGCAAGTTGGAAGAACACAAGAAGGCCTCCAAAGCTCTCAAGTTGGAAGAAAGCTACAATTTATTGGCCCAAGCTTAAAGTTCAAAGGATTCAATTTGGAAGAGTAAAATCAAAGAAAAAATTCAAAAGAATAGTCTTCGAGTCGACTCCTGAGGATTTCGAGTCGACTCCAATGTTTACCGAGTCGACTCCGGAGAAGTTCGAGTCGACTCCTAGGAGTCACAGGCAGAAAAGTCAGAGAGCAGTTTTCGGGTCTGAGATTCGAGTCGACTCCAGTGGAACGCGAGTCGACTCCGATGGTTGGTAGGTCGACTCCAAAGAAAGCAAGAGTCGACTCTCAGCGGAACACAAGAAAAAAGTCAGAGAGCATTTTTGGGACTCTGAGATTCGAGTCGACTCCCGCATTGCACGAGTCGACTCCGAGACTGCGCGACCATCAACAGACAGAAGATCAAGTTACTGCCTCTGAGATTCGAGTCGACTCCCAGACAGCTCGAGTCGACTCCACGATAGCTTCACGTCAAAAGGGAGAAGACCAACTTTCAGAAACTGAGAGCCGAGTCGACTCCGAGGAAGTTCGAGTCGACTCCAAGACTGAATGAGCCAAAAGACAGAGGATCGGGAGTTCGGGCTCTGAGATTCGAGTCGACTCCCAGGACAGTCGAGTCGACTCGAGTGGATCAAATTCAAAATTAGATCCACGGACTTCAGTGGATGAGCCGACTCCGAAATTGCCAAGTCAGCTCCAGAAGTTGGCGAGTCGACTCCAGGTTAAGACGAGTCGACTCCCAGTCAAGGCATGCACTTTAATTCAAATTTGGAACAGTGGCCGAGTCGTCTCCAGTAAAGCACGAGCCGACTCCTGCAACAGGCGAGTCGACTCCTGATCGCGCGAGTCGACTCCGATCCCAACGGTAACATTGTCAGGAAATGCAGACTGTGTCCAACGGCTCTTTTTCTTGTCTCTAACGGCTATATTCTTGTTTCCACGCCATCTAAAGCTATAAAAACAAGAAGAGAGCTAGGAGAGAAGGTATGGAAGTGGGAGAGATCATCTAGGAAAGAGATCTCAAAGAGATTGCAAAGGAAATCTCCCACAAGCACAAAAGGGCCATCCAAAACGAAATAGAGAGAAGAAGAGCATCCAAGTGAATCCGAAAGCTTCCTCTCCATCCGTGTGCTGCCTCGGGGATCCTCTACTTCATGCCAAATCAGAGGAGGATCAAGTAAAGAAGAAGCCGAGCTCCTCCATCTTCAAAACTCGTTTGAGGGCTTCTCTTTACTCTATTTGTTTATATTGTCATATCTGCTTGCTTAAGAAGCTTTGATTTGTTTTTATTCTTTGTTTTAATATCTTGTAACTTGATTCAATCAAGGGATTGAATCAAGGGGTTAAAGGTTTGTTGGTGAGCCAAAGGGAAAACCAACGGGATTAAGGTTTGTTGGTGAGCCGAGGGTAAAACCAACGTGTAAGGGTTTGATTGTGAGCCCGGGAAAACAATCGGGGTTGGTTCTAGTCGGTGAGCCTGGAAAAACCGACCGAGTTCGTTGTGCGCTCGTAAAACAACAAGTTGGGTTGTGAGCTTGTAAAACAACCGACTGTAATCTGTAGGATTATAGTGAAATTCCCAAGAAGTCTTGGGAGTGGATGTAGGTGCTGGGGTGCACCGAACCACTATATGTTGCTGTGTTTGTAATTTTTTCATTGTCTAACTAACACACTTACTCACTTAGATAAATTGCTTGCTTAACTATTATCCGCGAATTCTTTAGTTGCAAGCATACTCAATCAAGTCGAAGTCTATACATCAAACTGTGCTAAGTTTAACTTTCACTGCGCATATATCAAACTTAGCATAATTAATCAAAAAGTTAGAAGTAGCATAAAGGGTTTTAAAAGATCCAATTCTACTCACACGCCCCCCCCCCCTCTTGGGTCATGTAGATCTACTGGGCAAAATGTGGTATCAGAGCAGGTGCTCAAATATTATTTGTAGTCTTAACCGACTAGAGCCAAAGATCATGACAACTCAAATAGATAGTTTTCTAGGAGAAGGACAAGCAATTGACACCTCCACTGTTTAATGGCATAAACTATGCACATTGGAAAATACGCATGCGCATCTTTATTCAATCACAAAACTATTACTATGGAAAATCATAATAAATGACCTCACACACTCTCTCAAACTTTTAATGAAAGGACTTAGCACAATTAAATGCTAAGCTATGAACATATTATATTGTGCGATTCAAGAAACAAGTTTAATGAAATTTCTGCATGCTTATCTGCAAAGGAGATCTGGGATACTTTAGAAAATATTTATGATAAATCTCAGAGTAGCTCACATGTACTTCAATTGCTAACAATGAGACTGCAGAAAAAGGTGTTGAAACTCCATCTCAGTCGAGTCGACCCAAGTATTTCAGAGTCGACCCTCAAGTTAACCGAGTCGACTCCAATAAGGTCCGAGTCGACTCCAAGGCAAATCAGCTTCCTAAAGAGAAAGAAAAAGAGGAAGCAAGAAGAAAGGAAGAAAGAGATAAAAAGGAAGAAAGCCTTGACCAAGAAAGAGTCAAGCCAAAAAATAAAGTTAGGAGCAACAATGATGATATTAGCTCCAAGAAACTACAAGAGGTAACTGACTTGTTTTATGGCACAAGAAGACAAGTAAAATCTGAATCTACTTTACTCAAATGATTTTCAAGAAGAATTCTCTTATGATGAATTATTAAATGCTTTTCATGAGTTGTATAGTGATTGTAGAAAATTATCTGTAAAGAATAAAAATCTTAAGAAACTAAATTCTGAAAATGAAAGCTTAAGGTCATTTTCAGAAGAATTGATTCAGAAAAATCATAGCTTAATTAAAGAAAATCAAAACTTAAGTAAAGAAATTAACCAATTAAAATGTTTTATTAACAAATTCACTGTAAGTTCAGAAAGATTAAAAATGATGTTTGAAAGCCAATATGCTGATTTTGATAAATCAAAATTTAGCTTGACTCCTTCACTTAGCCATAAATCTCTAGAGAAAAAGGTTATCAATTTACCAAGCAAACCATTAAATAAGATAACTTATTTCAAAAATGAAAAGGATGGGAATAACAACTTTACCTATCGTTCTAGTATAATTAAATCAAATGGTAAAGTTATTATTATTAAACAGATATGGGTTCCAAAAGGAACCATATGTCCTAACTCTCAAGGACTCAAGCAAGCTTGGGTACCCAAAATGAGAAAATGAGGATGTACACATAGGTGTACCAAGGTACCTATGGAACATAAAGAAACTTAAAAAGTTATTAACAAAAAAAATAATGAAATCAGTAATTCTTGCATCTCATCATTATTTGTGCTTTAGTATTTGATATGATTTGCTAGTAGTGATCAATTTTGTGATATAGAAAATACTTTGGAAATATAATCAAATCTCTTCATTTTTTAGTATACTTTACTCACTATTGGATAAGTTGCTAAATGATTAATCAATTTATTAAGAATAACTCTATGAATTCTCTATATGCTTGATTGAGAGTTATTATCCATGGCATTATTATTTATTGATCATAGATATGATAATGTGTACTTGGGTATGCTTTTGAATATATGCACTATGAATACCAAGAAACCATCCTTGGCATATAAAATCAACTCATGCTAGTATGTACTTAATCTCAAAAGACCTTGCCATAGGCTTACTTAGATTAATCTACTTAAAGGTCAAAGGTTTTGCTATGCATGCTAACTAAGGAAACAAACAAAAATCATTTCCTAAATCTAAGATGTTGTTTCCATCTCCAAGTTTTTTCAAAAGCTTACATTGGATTTATTCTTGAAAATAAAACTGAAGTATTTTTCTGTATTTACTAAATCTTGTAAAAGTGGTTCAAATGATAAAGGTTTCCAAAACTGTGAAGATAAAGAGTATCATGGCACAGTGTTGAAAACCAAAATCCTGATAAAGGTTATACAGAAATAATATTAATCCAATGATTTCAGCACCAGGGATACCATAAGCAAAATAGGATTAATAGAATTCTTGAAGAAATGAAAAAGACAATTATGTATGATAGTCATCTACTTAAATAATTTTTAAAAGACTATCATCACTGCTTGTCATACATATGATTTCTATTTTTGATGAAACTTTGATCTTCTGAAAAATGAAAAATGAACCATTGCATATCTTTCATATTTTTCAGTCGTACATGTTATTATGAAAATAATGCCAAATCTGATAAAGATACTTCTATCCTTGGATATCATTCATCAAGCAATGCATATAGAACATTCATGAAAAATTCTAGTTGTAGAAGTATCAATTCATTTTATTCTTTATGAGACTAATGATTTATTATCAAAATACTAAAATCAAATTATATGGTTAATCTTTACATATGCACTTAATGAAGAAAAAATTGATGACTACTAAAAGACTAAATCAAGAAAAGAGAAAATAGATCTTGATAAAGATTCTTGCATGATTAGAAGTAAAGATCATCATTATCATGTGCTGCTTCATGAGCTTTATATTCTGTCAAATGAATGTGTAGAAGTCACTCCTATGTGGTTACTTCATTAAAAAGGAGATCTATGAAAAATAACCACCATATTAAAAATACACATTACATATATGATAAAGCAATATGTGATTTAGAACAAGCATCAAAAGCATGATATATAAAAGCTTAAGCAACCTTTTTGATAGAAAGTAATAGTGATAAATCTATGCATCAAAAAGATGAATTTGTGATATCTTATTTGCTCAAAGTATGCATTGATGACATCATTTTTTGGTTCTACTAATGAAGAGTTATATTGCAAAGTGAGTTGAAATATGATGAATGAATTAACATCTTCTCTCAAACTCCAAATTAAGACAAACAGGAAAGGGGATCTTCATTGACCAACGTTAGTCCACAAGAAAACTCTTATAGAAGATTGGCATGAAGAAGGTATATCTATGACCCCATCTTGTAGAATTTGAAAAGGATGAGCAAAGTAGATCTATTGTGTTAAAGCTGTATTGAAGCATGATAGAATAATTATTCTATCATACAGCTAGTAGACCAGATTGTTATGCTCATTATGTGACCTTGTGCAAGACTTCAATCTAACTTTAATTAATCATATTTTATTGATAACAAATAAATCATAATCTGAATTTTGATAGAAACAAATGTTTAAGATAAATTGATTAAAACATAGTTAACATATCTTATTGATAATTATCTTAAGCAAATAGAATCTAAACTAAATTGACTTAAACTATCTTGGTTAATGAATCTATCTCTTTAGTTCAAATGATATATGCTTGCTTATATTTAGGCAATCTCTTGAGTAAAGTGACTCAATATGCAACTATTGTCATATCTTATATTGAGTCATCTAGTTAAAAAAATATATATATTGGATGAATGCTTTTGTATCTTAAAGAAACTAATGACCTTCCTTCAAGAAAGAAAAATGAGAAATTTTAACTTGAAGGATATCTTCATGTAAGATACACTAAACATTCACATACAAACAAGAGAGAGGATCTTCTTCAGCCAAAAGTTCACACATAAGAAATCTAGTTTGGCTTGAAGAACATATAATGAATAGGTAATTTAGATACCTTTCTCACAAATTAGTTGAGCAAAGTCAGTAACTTAAATCTTATTATGGCATGATTAAATTCTTTAATTATTAATTTTTGATATCATGTCTATATGTGTATTGACTGACTTATACTTTTAGAAATTATTTCATGGTTTGCCCAAACTAAAATATATCTTTGCCTATGTCATAACCATGAAATACACAAGTATATGCTTAAAATGTTGATGTAAAATAACTTGTGAGAAGTTATGAAACCTTGAGCATAATGAAAATGTTGTTTGCATGATATACATATATATGATACGTAAGATTAATTCTCTATTCTGCTCTCTCATGAAAATTACTTGAGAATAACAAAAAGAGAGAGAGATAAAGAAAAGAAAATGGATATTATTCAAGAGAAGTAAAATCCAAGTAGAGGCAAACACTTCAACCTTAAGGAAAAGCAAAACAAACTTAATATATTCGACACATTTGTGAGACTTGTGTGAGCATTCTTTTGGAAGGGATAAAATCCATAATTAATTACACTTAAACAGGGAGGTTTTGAAGTAAACATTTTAACCTTTCTATATTGCTCATCATAGGGATGGTGCCAATGGGGAGGCTAGTGGTAGTACCCGGCACTATTTGACCCAACTATTCGGTGTAGGGCATATTAGGGACGGCACAAGAGGGAGGCTAGTGGTAGTACCTCGTGCCCCTTCCCAACTCCACCGGATAGGGAGCAAATAGAGTATAGAGCATAAGAAAGTTATAAATGAAAAACAAAGTAAATGAAAGTAGAATTAAGTCAAATTTTTAATCACTTGAAAACACACTTTAAGGATGAAATCATTGCAAGATTATATTTAAATAGGGGGAGTTTATTTGAAAAGAATTGATTTTGATCCTTGACATTCTTGTCTTAGTATTTTAATGCATGACTTAACACATGGTATATTTTGCATATGGTATGATGTCTTGATTTATGGTTCTCAATATTTTGTAATGTTTCATACTTGGACAATTTGATTGAATGTTTGAATTGCTACATAACATCTTTTGTCTAGTTTTATTGAAAAGAAATTTCAGATTTGTCATTCACAATCATTGTTAAAATCTGAAAGCTAAATAAAATTGTAGAAAGGAGAAGAGAAGAACATCTCTATTTAGGAAAATAAATTGATTTGATTATCTTTCTACTTGCCTAACTTTGTACATATGTCCTAATACTTGTTAAAATATCGTACCAAAACTCAACATTTAAATACAAAGATTCTGAAATGCTTTAATGTTTGAAATATGTATTTTCAATCGTAATCATTTAAGATGAGCTAATGTGAAGATACATATCTCAAATGATAGTATTGAAAATCCTATGTAATTCGAATCTGATTTTGTATAAAAGCTTAAACTAAATATGATTTAAAATAAAGTCTTATTAAGAAAAAACAGAATTTTGATTTTGATTGCTCCGATACGCATCCGAAACATATCATTTCTTATCTTCAAAGTATACTAATATTGGTTCAAATGATGTGTCTTTCGATGATCTTGATTGCAAAAAAAATTTCTAAATATATGATTTATTTTGATATTAAAAATATTTATTGTGCTTCATGTATACATTGCTGAAAAACTATGATTAAGAAATTGAGTTCTATAAATATATATACCTCAATGATCATCTATATTTTTCTCTCTACATTATTAAAGACATCAATAGAGTGAATGATCTTAAAGCTAGAAATATTTCACCTCACTCAAATGACTCTAAAAGAAAGAAAATGTAAATGCTTTGAAAGAAACTGAGCTTCAAATGAATCATTTTCTGATTAATATTTTATACATTTTCTCTAAGATTAGGAGAAAGCATAACTTGTTCTTAAAGGATTAGAAAGAGTGATTACTATAAATTTGAATAATTCTAGATCACTCTACATTCTCGATATTACAGTTTCAGTGTTATTCACGTTTAACATTAAAATCTGAAATTCAAAAAAAAATGATTAAAGAAGAATGCATCTTTTGAGGGGGAGCTTTAGATATTCTTATCCTAAAGACACTTTATTTTGAAGCATTTTATTTTATGGATTGATTTTGATGAACCTCCTTATATTGCAAGACATGCTTTTAATTTCCTTGAGATGAGTTCTATAAAGGTTGTCTTATCTCAAACCTTGAGTCTTATGAAAATAAGCTGAAATATATTTTTGAGATTGACAATCTTATTGAACATTATCTTAGGATTCTAAACTCTTAAATGGAATGATCAATTGAGGGGGAGAAAGAAAATTTCAGAAGGAGAGGTCTTATGGAACTTAATCGCATAAATCTATAACTAAAGGAGAGAGAAAGAACACTAAATGAAAAGTGATTCTAATACTCTCCAATATGTATCATCTGAAATTTAAATCTGAAAATTTATGATACACCTTGAGGCGTGTTATTTGGTTAGTATATCTCATGCATCACTCTTGAACCAAATTGCAAATCTTAAGAGCCTCTAATTTAATGAAAAAGGGGGAGAATAATGTGTTAAATTTTCTTGAGTATCTCTTAGAAAATCTATTTTGGAACTTCACTAATGAGCTAATTGGCTTGCTTTGGAACTTCAATTTTGTGCAATTCATTATTTTATGTATCAATTTTTTTTAGAATAAAAGAAAGTCTTTAAAAGAGCTTTAAAAGAACCTTCAAAGCCTTGAACTTTATGTATACTCTAAGATATATTATAAATTGCATGAATTCATATTTTGGTATTTATGCCACAATATTTTTACACCATAAAAGCACTTTGCAATCATACTTAATATATTGCTCTTATACTCAGAAAATTAGTTAAATTGCTCTCATGTTGATAAAATACTTAATAGATTGGGCAAAAGGTCTTAAATGAACAAGCTTTCATACTTATTGAAGAGGTTAGATTTCCACTCATGTCTTGAATTAACCTAAGGAAGATTCCACCTACACTTGATTAGAAAACTATCTGTGGTATCAAATTAGAAAACCTCTTGAATTCACACTCGATGTGTTCTGCTCTGATCTTTGTGCTTAATGTTTCACTATCTTTTTGATGTTGTCAAAAAGGGGGAGAAATATCTAAGTATATGCTATATATACTCATAATGCTTTATTACTTTGAATTGAATACAAATCAGCTTAAAATTTAAATATGTTAATTGTGTTAAGCTGATTAAATCTAAAGCATTATCATGAAGTATGTTTTTACATATATATGTTTTCTACTTCATGCAACTTAGCTATGTATTACTTCTAGATACTCATAATGCTTTATTACTTTGAATTGAATACAAATCAGCTTAAAATTTAAATATGTTAATTGTGTTAAGCTGATTAAATCTAAAGCATTATCATGAAGTATGTTTTTAATTATATATGTTTTCCACTTCATGCAACTTAGCTATGTATTACTTCTAGAAATCAATATCTTTTATATTGCATATACTCCAAGTTTTGTCATCATCAAAAAGGGAGAGATTGATGACCAAAGATTGATTCATAGATTGATTTTGATGATCACAAAACCTTGAAGTATAGATACTAATGTTTATGTTGCAAGGAGAAAGATATTTATTTTGCAAGGAACATAGCAAGTTGGAAGAACACAAGAAGGCCTCCAAAGCTCTCAAGTTGGAAGAAAGCTACAATTTATTGGCCCAAGCTTAAAGTTCAAAGGATTCAATTTGGAAGAGTAAAATCAAAGAAAAAATTCAAAAGAATAGTCTTCGAGTCGACTCCTGAGGATTTCGAGTCGACTCCAATGTTTACCGAGTCGACTCCGGAGAAGTTCAAGTCGACTCCTAGGAGTCACAGGCAGAAAAGTCAGAGAGCAGTTTTCGGGTCTGAGATTCGAGTCGACTCCAGTGGAACGCGAGTCGACTCCGATGGTTGGTAGGTCGACTCCAAAGAAAGCAAGAGTCGACTCTCAGCGGAACACAAGGAAAAAGTCAGAGAGCATTTTTGGGACTCTGAGATTCGAGTCGACTCCCGCATTGCACGAGTCGACTCCGAGACTGCGCGACCATCAACAGACAGAAGATCAAGTTACTGCCTCTGAGATTCGAGTCGACTCCCAGACAGCTCGAGTCGACTCCACGATAGCTTCACGTCAAAAGGGAGAAGACCAACTTTCAGAAACTGAGAGCCGAGTCGACTCCGAGGAAGTTCGAGTCGACTCCAAGACTGGATGAGCCAAAAGACAGAGGATCGGGAGTTCGGGCTCTGAGATTCGAGTCGACTCCCAGGACAGTCGAGTCGACTCGAGTGGATCAAATTCAAAATTGGATCCACGGACTTCAGTGGATGAGCCGACTCCGAAATTGCCAAGTCAGCTCCAGAAGTTGGCGAGTCGACTCCAGGTTAAGACGAGTCGACTCCCAGTCAAGGCATGCACTTTAATTCAAATTTGGAACAGTGGCCGAGTCGTCTCCAGTAAAGCACGAGCCGACTCCTGCAACAGGCGAGTCGACTCCGATCCCAACGGTAACATTGTCAGGAAATGCAGACTGTGTCCAACGGCTCTTTTTCTTGTCTCTAACGGCTATATTCTTGTTTCCACGCCATCTAAAGCTATAAAAACAAGAAGAGAGCTAGGGGAGAAGGTATGGAAGTGGGAGAGATCATCTAGGAAAGAGATCTCAAAGAGATTGCAAAGGAAATCTCCCACAAGCACAAAAGGGCCATCCAAAACGAAATAGAGAGAAGAAGAGAATCCAAGTGAATCCGAAAGCTTCCTCTCCATCCGTGTGCTGCCTCGGGGATCCTCTACTTCATGCCAAATCAGAGGAGGATCAAGTAAAGAAGAAGCCGAGCTCCTCCATCTTCAAAACTCGTTTGAGGGCTTCTCTTTACTCTATTTGTTTATATTGTCATATCTGCTTGCTTAAGAAGCTTTGATTTGTTTTTATTCTTTGTTTTAATATCTTGTAACTTGATTCAATCAAGGGATTGAATCAAGGGGTTAAAGGTTTGTTGGTGAGCCAAAGGGAAAACCAACGGGATTAAGGTTTGTTGGTGAGCTGAGGGTAAACCAACGTGTAAGGGGTTTTGATTGTGAGCCCGGGAAAACAATCGGGGTTGGTTCTAGTCGGTGAGCCTGGGAAAACCGACCGAGTTCGTTGTGCGCTCGGTAAAACAACAGTTGGATTGTGAGCTTGTAAAACAACCGACTGTAATCTGTAGAATTATAGTGAAATTCCCAAGAAGTCTTGGGGAGTGGATGTAGGTGCTGGGGTGCACCGAACCACTATATGTTTGCTGTGTTTGTAATGTTTTTTGTCATTATCTAACTCACACACTTACTCACTTAGATAAATTGCTTGCTTAACTATTATCCGCGAATTCTTTAGTTGCAAGCATACTCAATCAAGTCACATTCTATACATCAAACTGTCGCTAAGTTTAACTTTCACTGCGCATATATACAACTTAGCATAATTAATCAAAAAGTGCTAGAAGTAGCTTAAAAGTTTTAAAAGACCCAATTCACCCCCCCTCTTGGGTTGTATCTACTGGACAATAGTTTTCTTGAGATTTTTGGCAGCAAGGAACCTCCTTTCATTCCTCATTTCAGCCACAAGGAAGCAAGGGAAAATAAGCTCTTGGCGTGGTCTACTTTATCTCCTTCCTTGGTTCCAACGCGAAGGAAAAAGAAAAGGCTGCGGATTTTTGTTCTCCTTCCATTGAACCATCCTTCTTCTTCCTCCTCCCTTAGGCATTCAAGAGTTGATTGATAGGGAGGATATTAGCCATCAATAGCCATCTCTGTAAGGGAGCTAGCACCCCGGGGAGATCTAAAAGCTTCGATCGGTGCTTTGCCTCGTGTGAATACCCGTAGAGGTCGGACGGCGTGTGCCGCTTCCACTGAACCTTCATCAAATACCACGTAAATCAGATTTACGGAGACCATCTATCCGCACAAGGTGAAGATCTGGTTTATAAGAATTTAATCCTAATCTATCTACAAACGACGGTTTTAAATACGTCATGCGATGAACGGGATCTTGCATGCCTTCCGCTGTAGATCTAAAAATTTTTGAAATTTTTTCTCGGCATGCATCAGATTCTAACACTTATACATTGTTGCGTAAAACACAGGATCAAATGGTGAACAGAATAATGCACAGAATTGAGAGAGAAAGAGGAAGAGGAATTGAACATAGAAATTTTACGTGGTTCGGTAATCTGCCTACGTCCACGGGAGCGAAATGGGCTATAACTTTCACTATCTCTCAAAAATAACAAAGGTTACAAGATATTTATAGTTAAACCCTAGCTCCAGAGTTTCAACCTCTAGCAGCATCCCTGGTAAAATAAAACACTATATAACTTATTCCAAATAAAAAAAATATTCCGTCGCTTCGCTCCATTCCATTAGAATACCAGTGTACCATTCAAATAAGAATACCTTAACATGAGCCACTTACTCTAATAATCTCCACCTTGGCGAATATTCATTCTTTTAGGAAGAAAATAACTTAGGACACCACCTGATGCCGATGGGTTGGAACACCTCCTCTCTAGCACTAGAGATGTTAACCAAGTCCAGCAATGCTTGAACTTGGTCTGCTGTAACAGGTTTGTCAAATATGTCTGCTGTAACAGGTTTTGGTCAACATGTCTGCTGCATTGTCAGAAGTATGAAGTTTCTCAAGCAATATATCACTGGAAGAAACCAACTCTCTGATCTTGTGATACCTCACATCTATGTATTTGGTTTTTCGCATGATACCTCACCAAATAGATCGCACTCTAACTATCACAATGCAACTGAACTTCACCTTGCTGAACACCCAGCTCCTTGACTAATTTCGTTAGCCACAATGCTTCCTTTGGCAACCTCAGCTACTACCATATACTTTGACTCAGTCGTAGATAGTGGCAACTAAAGGACTAAACCATTGACCTCCAACTGATAGGCCCTCCTGCAAGAGTGAATACATAGCCTGTAGTCGACCTTCTGTCATCCAAGTCTTCTGCATAATCTGAATCAACATACCCCACGACTGAAGGATCATCCTGCCGTCCGACAAACGTGATACCATAGTCTGTAGTACCCCTCAAGTATCTGAAAATTTACTTGATTGCATCCCAATGCTATCTCCTTGGATTCGTTATAAACTTGCTCACTGCGCTAACTGCGTGCGCCAAATTCGGCATAGTACAAACCATAGCATACATCAGACATCCCACTGCACTAGCATATGGAATCTTTGACATACTTTCAATTTCGTTCTGTCTTTGGGCATTGTGAGGTAGACAATTTGAAGTGATTTGCTAAAGATGCGCTCACTGGCTTCGCATTACCCATACTAAATCTCTCAAACACCTTTTGTATATAACTACCATAAGACAACCACAATTTTCTGAAATCTCTTTTCCTACGAATCTCCATCCCAAGAATCTTCTTGGCCGCACCCAAATTTTTCGTGTCAAACTCTCTACTCAACAAAGTCTTCAACTTGTTTACTTCATTTATACTCTTTGCAGCAATCAACATATCATCCACATAAAATAACAAAAAAATAAAAAAACCATCATCAAGGCTTTTCACATAAACACAACAGTCATACTCACATCTTTTGTAGCCAATCCGAATCATGTAGGAGTCAAAACGCTTGTACCACTGTCTCGGAGACTGCTTCAGCCTATAAAATGACTTTCTCAATTTACAGTCTAAGTGCTCCTGTCCAGGTTCAGAAAATTCTTCTGGCTACTGTATGTAAATCTGCTCCTCCAACTCATTATGTAAAAAGCTATCTTCACATCCATCTGCTCTAACTCCATGTCGTAATGTGCTACCAATGCCAACACTATCCTGATAGAAGTATGTCTGACCACTGAAGAGAAAATCTCATCATAATCAATTCCAACTCTCTGTGAGTATCCCTTTGCTACCAGACGTGTCTTGAACTTTTTTCTTTTTTTGATACTGCTTTCTTTTTCTTGAACACCCATTTGAATTCTATCGCTCTCTTCCCCTCCGGAAGCTCCACCAACTTTCATGTCTGATTTTTATTTAAAAATTTCATCTCTCCATCATAGCACCCATCTATCTACTCTTTTTCTGGCTGTGAACTGCCTCCTAAAAAGTAGTAGGATCTTCACTGCAACTGATTAATGCATAGAAAACCAAATCTTTGAAACCATACCTGTTTGGTGGCTTGATAGTGCGGCTGGGTCTGTCTGTGGCTATATTGTGATGCTCTTGATCTGCTGAGGTAGAAGTCTCTATATCCTAAATATTGTTTTTCCTGACAGAACTCTCTAACTCCACCTGCACCACATGTTTATTGCTGCTGCAACTTTCTGGCACCTGCTTTTCTTCTTCTTGAGTACTTTTCAATATGGCTTTCTCATCAAAAATTACATCTCTGTTGATCACCACCTTGTTTGCCTTCGGTTCCCAAAGCTTGTATCCTTTCACCCCTTTCTGATACCCTAGAAAAATACATTGTCTAGACTTCGGGTCTAGCTTTGACCTCTCCTTATTAGGAATATGCATGTAGGCTGGACATCCAAATACTTTCAAACCTAAGTAGTCTACCTCATTACCTATCTACATTTCCTTTGCAACCTTACCATCTAGTGCTGCCCTAGGTGACCCATTAATTAAGAAGCATGCCATATTCACTGCTTCTGCTCAGAAGTTTTTTGCAAGCACTGCATTTAACCTGAGACACCATGCTCTTTCTGCTAGAGTCATGTTTGTCCTTTCTGCCACACCATTCTGCTGAGGTATCTTGCATACTGTGAAGTGTCTCTTAATCCAATACTGCTCACAAAATTTTATGAAACTTTGAATCTGCGTACTCAATCCTATTGTCTGACCTGAGACATTTGATCTTTTTTTCTGTCTAGTTTTCTACTTCAACTTTTCACAACTTGAATTTGGCAAACATTTCTGACTTATGTTGCATGAAGTACACCCAAACATTTCTCGAGAAATCATCAATAAAAGTTACGAAATATGTATGTCCACCCCGTGATGCTACTCTGACTAGTCCCCAAACATCTGTATGAACATAGTCAAGAATACCCTCTGTCTTGTGCGTGGCAGTCCTCAATTGAACCCTGTTCTATTTTTTAAGAGCACAATACTTGTAGAAATCTTGTTTGAAAGTTTTAACACCCTTCAGAAGATTTCTTTTATGTAGTTCCAGCATACCATGTTCACTCATATGATCCAGATGCATATGTCACAAGACTATATTATCAGACTCAAACTCTGCAGCAGCAACTCCACTACAACAGTAGTCTCTATCAATCTGTAGATGTTGCCTGCTACTTTCTGCCCCTTCATCACTGTTATATTGTAATAACCCCCAATTTTTTTTTATATATAAAAAAGGATAGAATAGTCCTTTAAAATTGATATAAGGGGTAAAATGGGAAGGAATCAAAAGTTAATGGCATAACTATAGATCTGTTGAAGTGGTAAGGGCAAAATGGGAATTTTCAGAGTTTGATTTGACTTAATTAGGGGGGTTTGGTGGCTCAGACGTGCAACAGAGAAGGAAGGGGGGAAGTCTCAGGCGGTGGAAACACAGAGAGAGGGAAAAAGAGAAGAAGAAGAAAAAGAAGAAGAAGAAGAAGAAAGAGGAAGGGGATTCGAGGAGGAGAGGGATCCCGGTTGCACTTCCAGCTGAAGGAAAAAACGTAGATCTCCTTTCTCTCTACGCAAGGACCTCGATTTCCAAAAAGAAAAAGGTAAATATCCGTCCCTATCTAGTCTTTTGATGACATTAGGCTATACAAAGGGTGGATATAGTCTAGAGGGGTCGGATAAGGGTTGTAGAGGCAGTTAAAAGAGGAAGAATCGGATTTTGACAAATTTTTCCGGCACTACGGAAAAATTGTGTCGAAGTCCCAACTTCGGCGAATTATTTAGGGGGTCAAACGACCTCCGATAGTAATGCATGTTACCTCTTTGGAATCTCCTATGAGTTTAGAATGTCAGGTAAAAATTTCATCAAATTTGGAGTCTGGAAAGTGGATCAAACCCGGGATGAAGTAACCGGCTGTCGATCCGGATTACTGTTCATCCGGGTGGAAAATATGGGATTTCATGCTATAATAGAGTATTAAGCCTAGATCAAGCTAAAAGGGACCTTGTACTCATGCAAGGGAATCCCTAGTATACATAAATGATGAGTTAATTAATAGAAAAAAAAAAAAAGAAAAGAAAAGATTTAGGAAACGGGGGAGTTGAATCAATTAAAGTCCCCTATATTATAATTGGCACGTAGATTATAGCCCTTGATACAAAACTAAATATATTGTAAATGCATGTATCAGTTGGGCAAGAAGCTAGGAAACAAGAGGAAGAAGTTCCCCACTGCCAGCTGTAGATTTTTGGAGGCGTATCAGGGCTGTGCCAGATTGACAGGTGAGTGGGAGTTTGTACTTTGCACCATGAGCACATTCCTTATTCATTTTCATGAATGTTGCTAAGTGTGACTTGATTCCACCTGAGCTTATTTATTAATTGTTGTAGTAGATTCTTCTATAATCTTGATTCTCTATGCTTGATTATTCTGTACATGGATTTGAGGGAACATTGAGAGGAATTATGAGGGGTTGATGAGTAATCAAATTAATTCCGAATTGTGAAATGATTTCTTTTGTAAATTGATTTCATTTTCTCTATTTCAAAAACTTGTGAGTGGTAGCTTTGATTATACTCCTTTATGAGTAATTAAATTGGATCTGAATTGTGAAATGACTTCTTTTGTAAATTGATTTCATTTCCTCTATTTTAAAGACTTGTAGAGTCCTTCTCATGGTATATTGAGTTGCATTGTACTCCCGTGATTCCTCACTCCCAACCCTGATGTTAGTTATAATTGGGTCGTGGCCGAGTGAGTGGTAGTCTTGATTATGCTCCTTTTTAGTAGAGTATTGGGAGGGTGCATTATGGCATTTATGCATGGTTTGGCAGTATCTGCAGGACACCTATAGTCGATGGGGTTGAACATCGGCCTTTGTGCACATAGTAGCCTTCTGGGTGGGCGGAGCCCAGTCCCTTCCTAGGGGGGGACACGGCCCTAGGCGTAGGATCGGCCGGTCCTACGACTTATATTCTGCTTGCCGCCGGGCATAGTAAGACCCCGCGAGGTGCAGTATGGCTTTCCGCAGATGTAGAATTCCCACGAGGTGCCGTTTAGTATGTAGATGTGAGATGGATTTCTGTTCTGGATACTGGCCGGCATTTACATGATTAGTGTGGTGTCTTATCCTGCATATGCATGTGACAGTAGGGAGTTGTTGCTGGTTCGCCTGGGGCGTAAAACCCACCTCCCGACAGCTGTCTAGTGATGATTTCAGCATATTGACACCTGATTTGTATGTTCCAGCATTATGATCTGTTGAGCATATTCATGAGTAGCATATATGTTTACTTGATTATTCCATATATGCTTCAGATGAGTTGATATTGATTGTGGTGATATTGATGATTTACTCCATATTCTCTATGTTGAGATCATGTTCATCTTGTTATTGCTCTTGAGATTTCACCTCGAGCCATGATTATATCTTGTCTCATGTGCATAGTACTCTCTACTCCACTCACTGAGTATTTATATACTCACTCCCCAGTTTGGTGTTTTTGATTGCAAGGGCAGGTATTGTATAGAGAAGAGCAGGGTTAGAGATTGCCTGCTAGCTGTGCCGCTCCAATAGTATAGTATAATGTAGATAGAGGTTTATACTCTTTTGGTGTATTATAAACCTTCTGTTGTATATAGTGGTATAGTTACAGTCAAGATCCTGTTGGTGGATATGGGTTTGACCATGGATGGAATGGAACCAGATTTTTATACAGATGAGTTATATGCCTGAGATAATGTATTGATATATATTGTCCCAGGTTTCATTATGTGACGGATTATGTGATTGCTGCTCTGACAGGTAGTGTGTTGTATGGTATTTGAGATAATCCTGACAGGTCACTATAGGAAAAGTGATCATTTTGTGCATGCATCATGCCAAATTTTTCAAGATTTATTGATGATTGATAGGTAGTAGGGTTCTACGCGGTGGCTGGTGGCCTTATGCCTACCCGCCACCTAGGACCGTCGCGGCGACCCACCGGGAACGAGGGCGGGGGTCGTGACAAAAGCTTGGTATCAGAGCAAAGGTTAAACAAGAGTCCTGTCAGAGCAAATAGGGTGAGTCAGGATTAAGTATAGGATTATACTATGGAGCGTAGGATTTTTCTGTTTGTTATTTTATGAGTTCATTTACAATTCAGTAAAATATATTATGGCTCTGTGTAACGACTGCCCCTCTCTTTTTTACTCTTTTAGAGACATATAAAGAATACTTCAAGGAAAATGGAGCTAGATTAGCATTGGATGCAGGTTCTGCACATGGTCGAGCCCCAAAGAGAAAAATCTCCTCCTGCTGATAGACGGAGGGTTGATGATCAAGGAGAGGTAGGAAGTAGAGATGCATTAATGGAACAGTTACTGGCAGAGAATCAGGCTCTGAGGGGAGCAGTTTGGCACGGGGGGATCATGTTTTCTTAAAGATCTCTCCTATGAAAGGAGTAATGAGATTTGGAAAGAGGGGCAAACTTAGTCCCAGATACATTGGCCCCTTTGAGATATTAGATAAAGTTGGCCAATGTATCTTACAGATTAGCACTGCGTCCAAACCTCAGCCATGTGCATCCCAGTATTCCACATATCTATGCTCCGGAAGTATGTGCCGGATCCATCTCATGTGCTATCAGTGCAGGAAGTTACAGTAGAAGAAGATCTTTCTTATAAAGAACTTCCTGTCGCTATTTCTTGATACTCAGATCAGGAAGCTGAGAAATAAGGAAATATGTATGGTAAAGGTCAATGGCACCGGCACAATGTTGAAGAATGCACTTGGGAGTCGGAGCAAAGTATGAAGAGCAAATACCCTCACCTCTTTGAGTAATCAAGGTAATTTACTCTTTTAGAATTCGAGGACGAATTTTATATAAGGAGGAAGGATGTAATAACCCCCAAATTTTTTTTTATATAAAAAAGGATAGAATAGTCCTTTAAAATTGATATAAGGGGTAAAATGGGAAGGAATCAAAAGTTAATGGCATAACTGTAGATCTGTTGAAGTGGTAAGGGCAAAATGGGAATTTTTAGAGTTTGATTTGACTTAATTAGGGGGGTTTTGCTGGCTCAGACGTGCAACAGAGAAGGAAGGGGGGAAGTCTCAGGCAGTGGAAACACAGAGAGAGGGAAAAAGAGAAGAAGAAGAAAAAGAAGAAGAAGAAGAAGAAAGAGGAAGGGGATTCGAGGAGGAGAGCGATCCCGGTTGCACTTCCAGCTGAAGGGAAAAACGTAGATCTCCTTTCTCTCTACGCAAGGACCTCGATTTCCAAAAAGAAAAAGGTAAATATCCATCCCTATCTAGTCTTTTGATGACATTAGGCTATACAAAGGGTGGATATAGTCTAGAGGGGGCTCGGATAAGGGTTGTAAGAGGCCGCGTTAAAAGAGGAAGAATCGGATTTTGACAAATTTTTTACCGGCACCTACGGAAAAATTGTGTCGAAGTCCCAACTTCGCGCGAATTATTTAGGAGGTCCAAACGACTCCGTAGTAAATGCATGTTACCTCTTGGAATCTCCTATGAGTGTAAGAATGTCAGGTAAAATTTCATCAAATTTGGAGCTCTGGAAAGTGGATCAAACCCGGGATGAAGTAACCCGGCCTGCGACCGGGTTACTTTCATTCCCGGGTGGAAAATATGGGATTCATGCTCATAAATAGAGTATTAAAGCCTAGATCAAGCCCTAACAAGGGACCTTGGGACTCATGCAAGGGGAATCCCTAGTATACATAACATGATGATTTAATAATAGAAAAAAAAGGAAAGAAAAGAAAACGATTTAGGAAACGGGGGCAGTTGAATTAATTAAAGTCCCCTATATTATAATTGGCGACGTCAGATTATAGCCCTTGATACAAAACTAAATATATTGTAAATGCATGTATCAGTTGGGCAAGAAGCTAGGAAATAAGAGGAAGAAGTTCCCCACTGCCAGCTGTAGATTTTTGGAGGCGTATCAGGGCTGTGCCAGATTGACAGGTGAGTGGGAGTTTGTACTTTGCACCATGAGCACATTCCTTATTCATTTTTATGAATGTTGCCAAGTGTGACTTGATTCCACCTGAGCTTATTGATTAATTGTTGTAGTAGATTCTTCTATAATCTTGATTCTCTATGCTTGATTATTCTGTACATGGATTTGAGGGAACATTGAGAGGAATTATGAGGGGTTGATGAGTAATCAAATTGATTCCGAATTGTGAAATGATTTCTTTTGTAAATTGATTTCATTTTCTCTATTTCAAAGACTTGTGAGTGGTAGCTTTGATTATACTCCTTTATGAGTAATTAAATTGGATCTGAATTGTGAAATGACTTCTTTTGTAAATTGATTTCATTTCCTCTATTCAAAGACTTGTAGAGCCCTTCTCATGGTATATTGAGTTGCATTGTACTCCCGTGATTCCTCACTCCCAATCCTGATGTTAGTTATAATTGGGTCGTGGCCGAGTGAGTGGTAGTCTTGATTATGCTCCTTTTTAGTAGAGTATTGGGAGGGTGCCATTATGGCATTTATGCATGGCTTGGCAGTATCTGCAGGACACCTATAGTCGATGGGGTTGAACATCGGCCTTTGTGCACATAGTAGCCTTCTGGGTGGGCGGAGCCCAGTCCCTTCCTAGGGGGGACAGGCCCTAGGCGTAGGATCGGCCGGTCCTACGACTTATATTCTGCTTGCCGCCGGGCATAGTAAGACCCCGCGAGGTGCAGTATGGCTTTCCGTGGATGTAGAATTTCCGCGAGGTGCCGTTTAGTATGTAGATGTGAGATGGATTTCTGTTCTGGATACTGGCCGGCATTTACATGATTAGTGTGGTGTCTTATCCTGCATATGCATGTGACAGTAGGGAGTTGTTGCTGGTTCGCCTGGGGCGTAAAACCCACCTCCCGACAGCTGTCTAGTGATGATTTCAGCATATTGACACCTGATTTGTATGTTCCAGCATTATGATCTGTTGAGCATATTCATGAGTAGCATATATGTTTACTTGATTATTCCATATATGCTTCAGATGAGTTGATATTGATTGTGGTGATATTGATGATTTACTCCATATTCTCTATGTTGAGATCATGTTCATCTTGTTATTGCTCTTGAGATTTCACCTCGAGCCATGATTATATCTTGTCTCATGTGCATAGTACTCTCTACTCCACTCACTGAGTATTTATATACTCACTCCCCAGTTTGGTGTTTTTGATTGCAGGGCAGGTATTGTATAGAGAAGAGCAGGGTTAGAGATTGCCTGCTAGCTGTGCCGCTCCATAGTATAGTATAATGTAGATAGAGGTTTATACTCTTTTGGTGTATTATAAACCTTCTGTTGTATATAGTGTATAGTTACAGTCATAGATCCTGTTGTGGATATGGGTTTGACCATGGATAGAATGGGAACCAGATTTTTATACAGATGAGTTATATGCCTGAGATAATGTATTGATATATATTGTCCAGGTTCATTATGTGACGGATTATGTGATTGCTGCTCTGACAGGTAGTGTGTTGTATGTATTGAGATAATCCTGACAGGTCACTATAGGAAAAGTGATCATTTTGTGCATGCATCATGCTAAATTTTTCAAGATTTATTGATGATTGATAGGTAGTAGGGTTCTACGCGGTGGCTGGTGGCCTTATGCCTACCCGCACCCTAGGACCGTCGCGGCGACCCGCCGGGAATGGGGCGGGGGTCGTGACATATATCAACTCTACTAACCTTCATTATTCCACCTTGAGACTTGTAACAAAATCTGTTAGAGTCTAAGATACCCAATGAAATCAAATTCTTTCTCAAATTAGGAACATGTCTAATATCACACAACATTCTAATCACACCATCAAACATATTAATCCTGATATTTTTTATTCCAATGACTTTGCAAGATGCATCATTGCCCATCAAAATAGAACCAGAATTAACTAACCTATAGGTGTCAAACCAATCTTTATTGGGTGTCATGTGATAGGAGCATGCTGAATACGGAATCCAAGAATCCACGAGATGATCTAAACTGGATGAAATTGAAAGTATATCACCGTCACTGTTATCTGTGTCTTCTTTCACTATATTTGCAGACTTAGAAGACTCCTCAGATCTGTCATCATCTTTACCCTTCTTTCTCTCAGGACAATTTCGCTTTATGTGACCCTATTTTCCACACTTGTAGCATGTTATGCCATTTTTTTATCTGAATTTGGACCGAGATTACTGCAATTGAACCCATTCCTTATGTTGCTTGTTCCAAGCTCTGGTTACCCTTCGCCACTAAGCCTTCTCCTTGAGAACTCTCATCATTGGCTTTCTTTTGCTGATGAAAACCTAACAAGGCTCTAATAACATCTTCTAACTCTACGGTCTCCATTCCCCACGTGAGAGTTATAACCAAATTTCGTATGTAGGAGAAGCGGGTAAAGAATGCAACAACATCAACGCTTTGTCTTCGTCTTCAAACTTCACATCAACACGCAGCAAATTACCGATAATCTGATTGAACACGTTGATATTATGGCTTAAATCAGCACCCTCTGCTATCTTAAGACTATACAGCTTCTACTTAAGATAGAGCTTGTTCGTCAACGACTTGGATATATACCGACTCTCCAATTTCGACCAGATGGCCGCCAGAGATTTTTCGTCTATGACATGATACATCACATCATCAGCCAGACAAAATCGTATATTTGAAACAGCCTTCGCCTCCAATTTCTTCCACTCTATGTCATCCATGTCATCTGGTTTCTTTCCGTATATGGCCTTTACCATATCCTGCGATACTAACAGATCTTCACCCTCCTCTGCCATAGCCCGAAATTCCCAGTTCTATCGAACTTTATCACATCGAACTTCGCAGAAAATATCCCTACCATCTTATCTTTTTCACAAAATAAAATAGAGAAAAATAGGATCTGATCAAAAATAAAAATACCAAATAACGCTTCTGTTCTCCTAATCAAAATGTGAGCGGCGTCGCACGGATGCGGAGAAATCAATTGCGTGGTCCTCCTCCTCCTCTACGAGATCTGGATACTTCAGCGATGGCGGTGACGCGGGCGTAGACACGGAAGAAAAAAGAGTTTTTTTAAAAAAAATCTTGAAGCCCTGATACCATTTGTTGCGCAAAACACAGGATCCAAACGACGAACAGAACAATGCACATAATTAAGAGAAGAAGAGGAAAAGGAATTGAACACAAGAATTTTACGTGGTTCGGCAATGTGCCTATGTCCACGAGAGCGAAATGGCTGTAACTTTCACTATCTCTCAAAATAACAAGGTTACAGGATATTTATATTTAAACCCTAGCTCCAGAGTTCCAGCCCCTATCAGTATTTCTGGTAAAATAAAACACTACAAAATTATTCCAAAGATAAACATATCCCGTCGCTTCTCTCTGTTCCGTTAGAATACCAGTGTACTACTCAAATAAGAATATCTTAATATGAGTCACTTATTCTAATATACATGATCAAAAAATCTAAATAATATTTTTTGGTTGGGCAGCAGAGACAACTGTGTAGGCTATCAACCATCATTGCCCCCAGATACGCCGGCCCCATGATCTGAATCCATAAGCATGTCGATTCTTACTACCAGTCTTCGAGACTTTTTGTGCCCAACAAGTTTGTGCCCACCACAACGCATACGTTACAGCGACGGACGGCTCCATTTTCCTCAAGACTATATAGTCTCCCTCTGCGTTTTATTCAAAACAACAACAACAACAACAAAAAAAAAAAATCTTGTCTCAATGTACTTGATTGTTTCCTGTTAATCGATGCTAGTCTCTATAAAAAATCTTGGTGGCTTGCATTGCTTAACATCTTGCACTTCGTTGTTATCCAGAAGACACCAAGAACGTTGGTGACTGGAAGGCTCCAAGTCCCGATCACCCACCGTCCCGTATTCTGCGGAGGGATCGATGATCGAGTGGTGTCCTTACTGTGTTTTCCTGTTGTCCATACACAGGTTCACTTCCTAGCAATGCTAGAATATGTAGGCAGAAGGTAAGTCACGATGAGGAGTGGACCTTAAGTTAAACAATGAAGTGGAGAGAGAATTATAAGTATGCATCACTTTGGAGTCATGCTCCTATCACCGAATCCAACATTAATTCTACTCAACCATCTAAGGGGAAATGCGGCACGACTTCAGTCTCCTCCCTCTCCTCTTCATCACGTTCTTCTTCTTCTACTACTTCATTCAGCATTGCTTATGCGAGAAGAAATCTAGTAGAGAGCCTCCGACGAAAATAAGCTTCTTCGAAATGGTCAAGAACAAAGATCGGATCCTGGAGTGGACAACGAAGCTGGTGCTGGCGAGCCCAACCAACACCATCACCATGCCTTCCACTGTTATCACCAGCAACCCCAAGAACATCGAGCACATCCTCAAGACCAACTTCCGCAACTACCCCAAAGGCGACGACTTCATCGCCATGTTCGCGGAATTGCTCGGCCATGGCATCATCAACTCCGATGGCGACCACTGGAAGCTCCAGCGGAAGGCTGCCAGCCGCGAGTTCAATACCAAGAACATCCGCACCATCATCTTGGACAAGGTCGGCAGCGAGGTCGCCGACCGCCTTCTCCTCCTCCTCTCAAAGGCCGCGGCCACGGGCGCGTCCCTCGACCCTCCATGACCTCCTCGACCGCCTCGCCATCGACAACGTCTGCCAGATTGTCTCCGACGTGGATCCAGCCTGGCTTGGCCACGGCAACATGGACGTCCACAGGTTCATCCACGCCTTCGAGGCGGTATGGGGTGTCGTCAACAAAAGGTTCAACCAGCCTTGCTTTCTGTGGAAGCTTCAACGGCTGCTCGGCGTTGGATCTGAGCGGCGGTTGAAGGAGGAGATCGGCGACGTGCATGAGTTCGCCATGAGGATTGTGAAGCAGAGGAAGGGAAGGAAGCCCGAGGAGATAAGGAGCAGCAGTGACTTCCTCTCGCATTGCGTGCTTAATGGGAACTCCTCCGACGAGTTTCTTCGTGACATCATCATCAACTTCGTGTTTGCCGCTCGGGAGACCACGCCGACCGTCATGACCTGGTTTTTCTGGTTAGTCTCGACCCGGCCCGAGGTCGAGGAAAGAATTGTGGATGAGATCAATTCAGTCAGGGGAGGCATGGAAATCCGGATGGAAAGCTGACACTGGATGAGCTGAGAGAGATGGATTACCTCCACGCGGTGCTGTCGGAGACGCTAAGGCTGTACCCCCCGGTGCCGCTCTGTCCGCGGCAGTGCGCGGAGGATGACATGCTGCCGGACGGGACAGTGGTGAAAAAGGGGTGGAGGGTGATTTACAACAGCTACGCAATGGGTGCGATGGAGAGCATTTGGGGGGTGGACTGCAAGGAGTTTAAGCCAGAGCGGTGGTTGGAGAACGGAGTTTTTCGTCCAAAGAGTCCGTTCCAGTTCCCGGTGTTCCATGCCGGGCCGAGGACGTGTCTGGGGAAGGAGACGGCATACATCCAAATGAAGGTGCTGGCTGCAAGCGTCATCGAAAGGTTTAGTTTCGAGGTGGCGGCGAGGACGGAGGTTGAATTTGTCTCGACTTTGAAGATGAAAGGGGGTACACCGGTGTCGGTGAGGGAGAAGCAGGGGAAAAGAACGTGCGAAGGTGGCGGTGACTTTGTAGTGGCTTGATGTCGTTGCCATTCGGTGCAGAGCCCAGCCATACTAGCACTGTACGTTAGTTATGCTTTTTAGTTTTCCTGGTTTTCTATTTTAATATTATTCTATTATATGGCAAGTTCATGGCATGATCCTTGTGGCGTCCTTTAGTCAGCTCCTATCAAGAAAAGGTGGTAAGGGAAATCCTTGAATGGCGATAGTGTGAGCTGACCAAACCTATATATATATATATATATATATATATATATATATATAAGCTCTGTATTTGTTTCTTTTTTTAAGAAAAATATTTCAGCTTTCGATCATTGGTGGATTGCTTGAGAACCTTGTATGGTTTACAGAACCCCGTAACAAATGATATAGAAGGAACCTAGGGTTTTGATGAGAGCAGTTCTATCAAAGAGCAACTCTCATGTGCATAACCTTTGGAATTACAGCCTAACTACAAATGGAATAGTAAGAGTTTTGACAATATCTGTTGTACGTTTACATCGGACACCATTGATATGGTGAATCATGTGTAGTGCAATAATGGTATTCCATTGGTGCAGGGGAAAATAAATAGAAAAGGAAAAGTATTGCTGCAACATTTAGCAATCACGCTCCCTATCCTAATCCAACACTCACAAAATTTTGGAACAATATCATAAAATTAATGTTTGCGCTCCACCATCCTTACATAATATATCGTGGAAAAATGAGTAGGAGGAAGTGTTCATATCTATGGAGAGAGAAGGAAAATGTTTGTTCTTCCATCTCTAGTTTTGCTTTCAAGTTATTACGACTTTCTTCAATCACCTAGAACTTGTACCAACTGCAACAAGCGAAGCATAAGCCCCGTCTGCCAACTCCATGAGGGCTTCATGTCGTCCTTGCTCAACGATCAGACCGTTCTTTACCAGAGCAATTATATCGGCTCCTTTAATTGTGGATAAACGATGAGCCACAACCACCGTCGACCTTCCAACCATCACCCTATTTAATGCTTCTTGCACCACATGCTCAGATTCCACGTCTAAAGCGCTGGTTGCTTCATCAAGCAGCAGAATTTTAGGGTTCTTGATAACCGCTCTTGCAATTGCTATACGCTGCTTCTGCCCACCGGACAGTTGCATCCCTCTCTCTCCGACATTGGTGTCATATCCTTGGGGCAATGCCGATATGAACCAATGGGCATTTGCTATTTCAGCAGCTGCAATGATCTCTTCTTCCGATACCTCCCTTTGCTTTCCATAAGCTATGTTGGCATGGATTGTGTCGTTGAACAGCACGGGCTCTTGGCTTACCAAGCCTATCTGTCGTCTAAGCCAATTGACTCTAAACTTCTGGATTGCTACTCCATCTAACAAGATTTTGCCGGAATCAGGGTCATAGAATCTCTCCAGCAGGGCGATGGCCGTCGATTTTCCACTTCCACTCTCTCCAACAAGTGCGACGGTCTGTGCAATAAACTTTAAATTGTGAGCATCAAGAAAGATAGCTAAGAACTATTGTGAGGACCCATGCAGGTGTATATCTAATCCTACATTAGCTATGCATTTGGTAGATCTTGGATGCTTATATAGGACCAAAAAACCCAACTCATATCTACATAGAGGTCATGAGTTATGAAAGATGGTATCTGACCAAACCCAACCAACAGCTTATATGGACTAAAGAACACTATAGCACGAGCTCATAATCATGGGCTTGTAATTAGTCTTAATGGATTTGGACCTTTAGTCTGGCGAGCGAGACATCAAAGCTTAAATGAGGGTTATGTGAGGATCCATGTAGGCATATATTGTTTAGTCTAATATCGGCTATACATTAGGTAGATCTTGTATACTTATACAGGATCAAAAAAAATCTCAATAACACCTTCCAGCTAGCTTTTTTGGGCAAGACTCTGTATTGTAACAACAACAACAAAAAAACAACAAGGCAAAGAAGCTGCAGTAGCTTAATGCTTAAATTTGTGAGAGAACTTGCGATTATTTTCAGTTCAAAACTGACCCTTCTATTGACGGATCATGATGATGTAGTTGATGTGAAATTTTGACGGTGTACCTTTCTCGAGGGGATCCTCAAGCAGAGGTCTCTGAAGATTTGCACATCGGGACGGGCTGGATATTTGAAGAAAACATGCTGGAACTCAATGTCTCCCCTCACATTCGCTAACACTGTGCCCTCATCAGTGCTCGAGTCAATCTTGGACGTCCGATCAAGAATTGCAAAAATTGAAGCAGTTGATTCCTTTGCTTTGGCAGAATCTGGACCGAATGCAGTTGTCTGTGAAATTACGATAGCTGCTACGGACAAAGCGAAGTAGACCTGCCAATCATAAAGAAGAATGTGAATCCAAATTTTTATACAAATGGAAACGGCAACAACAATGACAAGAACAAAATTCCATGCCACTAACCGTAAATACTTGGGAAAAACTTGCATGACCATCATGAACAAAAATGGCGCCCACATAAAAACATAGTGCATAGCTGCAATAGAGCACCAAATTTGAGAAGCCAAAACCGAAGCCACTTATGGCTCCTCGTCGGACTCCATGTTTCATGGGCACTCTGCATTTCTTTTCGTAAGTGTCCAAAATCCTCTGCTCTGCACAAAACGATGCCACAGTTCGAATGCTCCTGACTGCATCGCTTGCTACCCGACTGGCATCTTCATACATAACCTGCAAAAAATTTAATTGCATTCTTCATGAGAACATATCCATATAAGAAAAAGAGAGTTCACAGGCATTGTTACGTACCTTGGCATCTGCACTGGATGGCTCAAGCAACTTCATCTGAACATACCCCTGCAAACCCACCAGAGGTCCCAATATAGAGACTATGAGTGCAAGTCTCCAGTTTGCAACCATGGCTATGAGAAACCCCGTGACAGCAGAAGATAAGTTCTGAACCATCACTGCCAAGGAATCTCCTACAAGCGCTCGTACGGTCGAAGCATCTGTTGATAGCCTTGCACCAATTGCCCCGCTGGGAAGATAGAACACTGCATGTTAGGAGGGATTACTAGGCTTGTGATGTTACATAGGCGAAATCTAATCTACCTGGAATTTGAAGGCTCGTCAAACCAGCTGATCTCTTGGTGCACCACTCTCTCAAATAACAAGGACCGTATACGTTTGATCAGATTTCCACCTGCCACCGCAAAGAAGTAGTACTGTGCTGGTGCCATGATGAGAGAGCACACCCCCAGAAGCGCATACATCAGTGTCCAAAACCTGGCATCTTTTCGCTGCTCGTGTGGCTGTTCGTAGAATGTCTTGATGGAACGCGAAATGAGGAATCCAAAGACTGGAAATATCGCTCCATGTAAGGCGGCAGCGGTGGATCCTAGCAGAAGAATTGGCAGCTCCGGTTTGTTCAGAGAGGCCAGTCGCCTGACAGGTACCCCTTTGCTCACTTCGCCCTCATCATCCTGCTCTTCTTCCTTGTCTTCATCTTCAAAAGATTTTGAGGAATAAGGCACGATGCTTCCTCCAAGCGAGGAACCTCGGCTAGGTGATCTGCTCAATGACCTTGAAACATCACAACTCGAACATGATTTTCTCGACTCCACCGGAGGTTCTTCAGCTTGTTTGCTAGACTCCTGCAGACGTACAAGTTGCGAGTACGTCCCGTCGACGTCTTTGATCAACTCAGCATGCGAACCTGCTCGGCATAATCCAGACCACATAGATTTGGTATTTACTACAAGAGTTTCATGAATGACTTTGGTATATATTTTTTTTTATCACCTTGTTCTACAAGTTTTCCGTGATGCAGGACTGAGATCGTATCAGAATTCCTCACAGTGCTCAAACGATGAGCAACCACGATGGTGGTCCTTCCTGACATGATTCTGACCAATGCATCTTGAACTATCCTCTCGGACTCAGCATCCAACGCGCTTGTGGCTTCGTCCAAAAGTAGGATCTTGGGGTTCTTCAGAATTGCCCTCGCAATTGCAATCCTCTGCTTTTGTCCGCCAGAGAGTTGCGCTCCTTGCCCGCCAACCACCGTATCAAGGCCCTGCCATTGCAACCATGTAACTGAGAAATAGAGTCGTAGGAGAAAATCAAATATCTAAAAGAAAGTGATGTATTCACTTCTGGCATCATGTCCACGAACTTGGCAGCATTTGCAAGCTCAAGAGCTCTCATAATATCTTCCAGTGTTGCTTCTTCCTTCCCGTACGCAATGTTCTCCTTGATGGTGGCATCAAACAAGACGGGCTCTTGGCTAACTAGTCCCATCTTCTGCCTTATCCACCCAAGCCTCAGACTCTTCAGGTCGACGCCATCTATCAGCACCTCACCAGCCTGTGGATCATAAAATCTCTCCACCAAACTAATCACAGTAGATTTCCCACTGCCACTCTCTCCAACTAGAGCCATGGTTCTGCCACTTGGTATACGCAACGAGAAGCCATCAAATATCAACTGATCGGGCCTTGCTGGGTAGCTGAAATAAATATCTTTAAGTTCGATGTCGCCCTTCATATCTTCCAACTCGATGCCGTTTATGTCATAGGCATCAATGCCTGGTTTTCGATTGATGGTCTCGAACATTTTATATGCTGCTGCCTGCGCTGCTGCAAATGCATTCAAACAGGGGGATGTCTGGCCAAGGGACCTGGTTCAACAAAATTCCAGCGACAGGATTCAGGGTTTGAAATAAAGTTTTTGAACGATAAGAGCAAAATGTGATTAATGAACTCCGACTTACATTCCACCGACCACAATGGCTTCTATGACATTCATGACAACTCCACCATTGTAGCTTTTCTCAATTATCAACTTGGAACCGTACCATACAGCTAAGCCATAGCTGCAGAACAAAATGAATAACATGAAGCCAGTTCCTAAGCCAGTGACGGCCCCTTCGTGAACAGTAGCCCTGTATGCAACTTTTATGAACTTGCTGTACTTGTCCATGGCTCGCTTCTCACTTGTAAAGGATACAACCTAGGAAAAAAATGCAGACAAACAGAAATATAACTAAGAAATCATGAGGCACTTCATATATAATAGAGGATACAACATAAATTCGTACGTACTGTTCTGATGGATCCAAGTGTTTGTTCCACCAGAGATCCAGCTTCAGCGTATGCCTTCCGTCCACGGATCGACAATTTGGACAGTAACAAATACGTGGTTCCAAAAGCAATGACAATGGGAGGAAAACTAGACAACATGACCAGCGACAAAAGCCAGCCTCTTGTAAATGCTATAATAAAGCCACCAAAGAAGGTTGAAACGAGTTGCACAAAAGTTGCAGCCTAGGAATAACAACAAAATTTGATTATTAGATGCTTCTGAAACTACAACGGATTCAACTTTCATATGATAAGACAGGAATTCATTGGGGAGCTTTTGCATGGACCAGGGGAGGGCAAGAGTTGCATGCTGTTAAAATTTTTATATGGTTACTTTTTAGAACAACATAAAACTTCCGGTTTATAGCTTATTTTTCTTCCTTCCATCATTTTCCTTTTTGATGGAACAATTTAAAGCATGTCCAACAAACTATATGTCAAAGAAGATGTGGATATGATCTCTCTCTCTCTCTCTCTCTCTCTCTCTCTCTCTCTCTCTATATATATATATATATATATATATATATATATTTGAGATGCAATGGCACTTAACTCTCATGTTAAAAATAAAAATGAATCTTTTTTAATGTTATGAAGAAGTTACATTATCAAAAAATATTATGCAGATATTAACACAACAATATTTCAGATGAGATAAAACTGAAATATGTTTGGATGTAATTAGGGTCTAGGGAACTCTGTGTGTATCTTTTTTTGAATGGAAACTCTCCCTGCATCAATGATATGTATCTCACTTTTGGACCAATGGCATCCTGAATAAGTGCAGTGTCCCCAGTTATCCTCTCAATTGCTTCCCCAGTTGTGGTTTCATTATCAAAGAATGCAATGTCCTGTCTCAGTAAAGCTTTGAGGTATAAGCCACGAATTCGAGTTGCTTGTCTCTCTGCAGTCACCATCCAGCATGAGACCTCTGGCATCAAGAAGTTACAAAGTTTAGACTGATACACAAAAACAAGCCTTCATGCATGAAAGATGCACAAAAACAAGGCTTTAGCCAACTATGTCAGTTATCAGTTCAGTATATCAGTGCAATGAAAATACCACATATATCACTTGGCAAAAAAACTGTGCTGACAGATTAACTTCGATTTCAGAGTCTGGCATCCTCAACGGGAGATGTTCTTGAACTATCTGAAGATGCTTTTAATTTGATATTTGGAAAAGACTAACCTATAGGTGCTATCATGATATACTACTGATTGTTTGATCTAAATGAATGAGCCTGAGAGACAGATGAAGTATTAACTATGCTTGAATTTTTGTTTGGAACAGAGTACTTCGATCACTTACGTAGAACAGAAGCAACACCTGATCCTGCTGCTAAATATACAAATTTGACAACCACCTGAAACAAAATTGCAACCAAACTCAGATTAGTGAAGTCTTCCATCAATTGCACACACTTCACAAGCTATGCTGCATGACTAATTATGAGTAAGGAAGACAAATCAGCCCAGTGCGTTCAGATTCCCTACATGCAAAACAGTACAGGAAATATAACATCGATTCTTTACCCTTGAGATGCGGCTCTGTATTACAAAATTTAATAAAGAAATTTCCCTCGACAAAAGAATTTAATTAAAAAATTTAAGCTCTTGATGGGTGCTTAAAGAAACAGAACAGTCAGTAATCCCCGTTAGCCTGATTAAACAGGCGCTGGGATCTCACGCTACATGGAAAACAGAATGAGGAGACTGAAAGATTGGTGCGAGGCACAGCTTGTTCACCCAAAACAAAGTTCCTCATGCTATGATGTCACTGGTGTGGCCCGACGAACTTTTTTGTGCGACAGAGAAGCACATCTTAGACTTAGAAATGTTAATGGTGATGAGCTGTGAGGGAGGCACGAACCTTGGAGACCTCATGCACTACAGAAGCCTTACTGCTGAAGCCAAAGGCATTAACGAGCTGACCAAAGACGTAGGACACGAGCGACATCGAGATCCCGTTGGCGACCGCCGCGACAGTACCGACGGCCATCAAAGCCACATCGCAAGTGTCCGCAAATGAAAACATCTTATAGAATGGCACTGTTTCGACCCCCTTCTTCGTCCGACCACCATCTTCCTCCCTCAAAATTTTCTCTTCTTTCTCCATATCTTCTCTCCTATTGCATCTGTCAAGTCTTTTTTTCCCTTTTTGCTCTCTCTATTTTTTCAGCTGGAACACAAGCCTACCTACATGCTGTCATCACACCGAGCTTCGAGGCTAAGGTACTATCGAATAGATTGGAGTGATGAACTTGGAAACCAAGAAACACACTATAACTGGTAGGAATCGCTCTGCATTAGGTTCCTTAGCAGCGGCATGTCAACAAGAAGGGTGCATTACTGCCTCTGATTCATTGACAGCATTACATCCACTTGTCCTTTTTTATGGACTTCTAAAGGGGATGTTCCCTGTTTTCATCAGTGCTTTGCGTCCTGATGTACTTGCAAATTGGGCGGCCGAATGTGACTCCAAACAAACGGACAGTGAAGGAACTAACGTCAAACAAGGAAAGTTCCCATCGTACCAAAAAAAAAAGCAAGGAATGTTCTTTGTTGTCGGTATTCTATTTAGAAGAAGTGCTTTGTTGCCACCATCCTTAATTGTCCATCGTGTATTATATTACATAACATTTATTAGTCCTCTTCGTATAAAGCTTATTTTCATCTGCCTAGTTTAGTCATGGATCTTTTGTGCCACCGGCCCTGGTCGGCATTCTGATGTATACCGAGGATTGACAGCTGCTGGCCAATGTAAGTCCTAGGATCCTCCATCAGAAATGTGGATATCCGGATATTTTGGGCATACTAGGATTATGGCAATGGATTTTTTTCTATGTAATATGGCAATGGATTTTAGTTGGAAGTTTAATAAAAAGGCTGTACCAATTACTGTATTAGTATTCGCTTTCTCTCCTCATCTTAAACTTTGGAATAACCTCGCAACATTGGCACCGCAATTTGAAAAATATTGATCTATTTTTTTGAAAAACTGTTGACTCACATCAGGATACAGAGCTTATATAGTTACACATTGAAGATACAAAGACTTTCAAATCACTTATGAGATTGTTCGGCTTGTTGAATAGTTTAACAAGTCTACCTACAGACTACTATTTTTTATAAAAAAATTTGATTGCTCTTTTGTATTTTTCTTTGTTACAAATCCTTTCATAACTAGTTTATGTAACCTAGTTGGGACTAGAGCTCAGTGTCACTGGCACTAGAGCTCCTCTTCCGTGCCAACATTAACAATAGATGAAGCAGATGACAACAGTACTGGAGGCTTTGATGAGCGGAGCTCTTTGGTTGTGTGCTGAAACTGCTTTTTTTCACAGCTTCAAAAGTCTGTTTTTTTTTTTTTTTGTCCATATTGTTGTTACAGACTTACAGTTGGTTCAGAACTCTGTTTTTAGAATTGCTGTCTGCTTCTTGTGGCAGTTGCTTGATGCTGTATTCTGACTTTAGATTAATAAATGCGTTGCCGCCCGCGATGGCTTCACTGACCTTGAGGTTAGGGTCCTTAGGGACAAACGGGGCTTTGTAGGATGAATAGGGATCCAATGTTTTTTTTTTTTTATCCGTTCAACGGCCTCACCGCCCTTGAGATCACCGGCAGTACTGCCGGCCTCCTGTCCGAGGTCTTCGCCGGTGAGGGAGGCTTCATATGGGACGACAGGGAATGGGGTTCCTACGAACAGGAGTTCGGGGCGAATAGAGTTCGGCAACGATTTTTTCCCCCTAAACCATGGTTAACCATGGTTAGTGTTTGACGGGGAAAGCTACTGGAATAGACTGATGCAGTGAATTTTCATTCACCGTCTCTAGGTGACGTGGTAGACTAAGTCTACCTAATAATTTCTTCATTAGGGAATACCAGAATTGAGGAGGAGTTAGCCACGGGGGATGCCCTTTCTCTTGAGTAGGAGCCGATCATGATGAGAATGCCTTCGACACAGAATTGGATGGAGAAGATTATTGTAGCCCCAATGAATCTAAAAAATATTTTCTATCTAACTTTTTTTTGGATGAGATCTTGAATTATTGCAAATAGTATCAAAGCAGATTCAGCCTATAGCCCATATAGACTAAGGGACACTACACCATTATTCTATAATGGATTTATGGTATATGTGATTGAATTTGAATGCATTTGAACCTTTAACCTAACGAGAATATTAAGACTTAAATAGAGAAAGTATGTAAGGATCCGTACGGAAGTGTGTTTAGCCTCATATTGGCCATAGGCTAAGTAGATCTTAGATACTTACAGGACCAAGTAATCCAAATAATATCTTCTGGCTAGTTTTTTTGAATAAGATCCTCAATCATTATATAGGAGGAGGAGGCGGCGATGGTCGGCGGAGGTGGAAGGTTGGAGGACAAGGAGAGGAGGCGAAGCTATCACTCGAGATGATGGAAAGAGATGTGAATTGGGGGAGAACTTAACAGTTGAAAATTAGGACACCCAATAATGCTTAACAGTGTCGTTTTCTGTAAAAGGATTTTGATGAGGCTTGTTAGAGTCGTTTCATTTTAGTAGTTCCCAACGCTTAAAAAAAACACCAAAAATTTCTATTTTTGGGCCTCCAAACAAAGTAATCAAAATAAAAGTTTTCTTTTTAAGTAGATTTTGACCGAGCAAATTCCTTAGCTGAAGACAAAGATGTTTGGAAATTAAGATCTAGCTTTAAGAGAATTTGGTATTTTCGCTAATCCGGCTATTTTAGTAAAGCTATAACTTCTTTTGGCTAGAAAAGAAATTTGGTTTGAATTTTTTAAAGTCCATTCATAAAAGATTTGAATTTTCTAAAGGGGGACTTCACCAGTATAAATAGAGACATTAGTATCAATTTTCTAATAGAATTTTCTAAAGGCCATGTGTGGCTTTCTGCACCCTTTTCACATTAGACTTCAGAATGAGCTCGTTGGCCCAAGCAAAGAAAAATGAATCAGTCCCAAACAAATGGAAGTGTTTTTTTTTCCTTTTTCAGGGGAAGCTATGAAGAAAAAACAGAGAGGCAAACCTCTAAATAGAATAGCCTAGCTCATATCCCTTATGTCATGCCCCAAACCCGCCACTCAAATCTAGAACATGACTGTAAACCTATCCAGAACGTATTATTTGGGCTTTCTGGTTCTGTATAAATACATAAAATCTATCCAGTGCATAGTCGATATTGGATTAAAAATATGTCCTCCCGTACTTATCTTATATAAACCTTAGTGCCCTTATTAAGCAAAGTTCTAAACATGTAGGTCTATCCGAAATTTTCGACTTTTAACCTAGTGAGGATACCAGAGCTTAAAGAAAAAAATATGCGAGGATCCATACATTCATGTGTTTAATCTCATATTAATTATCCACCGAGTAGATCTTAAATACTTTTACAGGATCAAGAAACCTAATTTATACCTGTTGACTAACTTTTTTTTAGATAAGGTTCTAGATTGTTACAACCTACGGTGCCGGTTGCCAACAAAACAACCGCAACCTAAAGAGAGCCCATGCTCCTCCATTGGTAGGGGTTGCATCTTTCGCACCACTATGAGAGATACAACCCCTACCACACTATGTGACTCGTGCGCTTCAATCTCATGTCTTTTATAGCCAGGAGGCATGACCAGCAAGGGCTATGGCCAGTGTCACGCCTCATATGCTTCTTATGGATGCTTCTTCAAATTTCTCGAATAGAAACATGAAACGGCGTGGCTCAAGAAATTCAAGGTATAATAGATGATGCGTGGGAAAATGTTAAACCTCTTCTATTGCGCGCTTAAGTTCTAGAGAGCTCTTTATCTTGTGTTTTAGAGAGTTCCATTCCATTGCCAGCGTAATTGTTTGGACAAGAGTTCTCGAGTCCAAATCCATGACAGAGGTTCAGCCCATCTTTGTAAACCACAATCGGGTCCTGGGCCTATACGTGGGGTTCGGTCCATTATCATTATAGGTTGGCCGCGTCTGCAAGTCTGGTCACCGGGGGCACCGTTAGGGCTGTTAATGAGCCGAGTTGCTCGGGCTCGGCTCGGTAAAAGCCTGGCTCGGGCTCGGTTCGTTTACACCCGAGCCCGAGCAGCTTACGAGCCCTAACGAGCTCTAGTCTCCCACTGAAAGATCTTATTTCAGTACCATAATTCATAAAAATCTGACCACATAGAGAAAAATAGCCTGTTATCGAGCCCGAGGCCGAGCTCGAGCTCGGCCTCGTTCTGGAGCTCGTAATTGAAACGAGCTTTACGAGCTCAAGCCCGAGCCTTTGCTTTGCCAAGCAAGCCCGAGCTCGAGCTCAATACAGAGCTCGTTACCGAGCCCGAGCCCGAGCTTCTGTGAAACGAGCCGAGCCGAGCTCTCCCAGGCTCAGGCTCGGGCTCGGCTCGGCTCATTAACAGCCCTAGGCACCGTGCTAGGACTGGTTCACGGAATACTTTTGCTTCCCCATGAGACATGGTTGTTCATACGTTTATGGTTGTTAACACCTGATCAAGCATCAACGTTGATAGGTTACTGGTACGGTGAAAAAAAAGCCCATCCTGGCTGGCTCGGAAAAGATCATTAGAGGTGTGGTTTCAATTAAAGAAATATTAAAATTAAAAAAAAAAAGATTGGAGGTATCATTAACAGAGCTCTTCGGTTTTTTTTTTCATATCTATCTTTCTAAATATATAAAATTATATAAATATTTTCATAAAGTTGCTTTTATGTTTATATGTATATACTCTCTCTTTTTTTGGCATATTTGCCCATACCATCTTATTCTGTTAAAAAATAAAAAATTTAAAATTGAAGTCATTGAAATATATTTATGGATAGATTTGCCAAAATAAGTTGTAAGGATATACATATAAATAGTAATTTTATGATGGTATTTATATAATTTTGTTTTTTTTAGAAAAGTATGAACTCAAAAAAGTTGGAGGAATATGGAATAACTTTGCTGGCCCTGCAAAGAAACTGATTCCTAGTAAATGGATCGAGCCCAACTTGACCAGACCTTCGTGAATGGAGACCGGAACAATGGGCCTTTTAGCACCTTGGTGAATGTTTACTGCAGGGTCTGAGGAAAGGAACTTAATTACGATCAAGATTTCATGTCGTCTCCAAGCTGGTGCAAACAATCTCATTGTAGGTAAACTCGAGAAGTTCTGGAAAATCGTGTTCTGGCTCTATATTTTTTTTTTCTGTTTTAAATTATTCTAAAATCCTGTAGATAGCTGTTAGATTTTTCATGCATACACTGTTAGGATTATTTCTAGCTTTGTGGAAATCAAACATGTTGCCACCGGTGATCAGCCCAACCAAGGCGCTGAACTGGCTGGATTACTGGAGTGCTCGAACGGTTGGCTGGCAAAGATAAGAAAATCTTCTTATTGGAGAGTGCCCAGCGGAAGACCCTCCAATACTTAAGTTGGACTGACTCTTAAAGAACAGCGGAGGTATTATGAAAATGGTAGAATGGCAGCACTAAAAAATAAGAGAGCTTAAAAGTACTTCAATAGCCCAGCTAGTTTAGTACCTTGATCGAGCCGAAGCAACAAAATCAAATCTACATCCAAAATGTATTTGCAAGAGAAGTACATATGCGCCATGAATGAATTTCACCTTCTACTCTCTTGCTCGCAATGACCATTAAAACAATTTATTTTGTCAAGGAATGAAAAATGACATATTAGCAATGGAGTATAGCTTCTAACAGTGACGAAAGGAATGTACATTTTCTGATGATGGTTACATAAATTTTTTAATAAAGAAAACACATCCCTCTTTCCAAGTTGAGGTCTTTTGGCTATTGATCAATATGCTTCTGTGGCATCATATTAAATTTCAATTGATGGCTTTCTGTGAGGACCAATACGAGCGTGTGTTTAGTTCTATATTAGTTAGTAGATCTGGAATATTTATATGGAGCTAAAGAACCTAAAATAATACTTTTCAAATAGCCTTTTCCAGTAAGATACTAGGTTGTTACAAATGATATTAAAGCAAATCTGATCCATAGCCCATATAAACTAGGAGACACTATAGCATGGGTCTATTGGAGTTAATTATGTGATAATCTTGGTGCTTATAATTAGATTTATAATATTTGTGAACAAATTGAATAGATTTGGATCCGTAGTCTGAGGAAGATGCTAGGGCTTAAACAAGGGAGCACGTGAGGATCTATGTGAGCATGCATTTAGTCTCACATCAGCTATGCACTAGGTAGATCTTGGGTACTTATGCAGGACTAAGAAACTCCAAGTAAAATCTTCCACTTAGGTTTTTTAGATAAGATTTTAAGTTGTTACACGAAAGGCTACTATAGGACAAGCATCGTATGTGCATTACTAGCTGACGGATATTCTCAATTTGATATCTTTCTTCTTTAGCTAATGACTAATTATGTAGACAATTATCTTCTTCTAATCTATTCATAGTTAACTCTTCCTTATGTGGCTAGCTCTCAAAAATAGAGGCCCTAGGAAACGACCCTGTACTTATTTCTACACTGCCCCTTTTCTCAAGTAGTATGCTTAAATATCAAAAGGTGCTTAAAGCGAAGAGGTTGACCGCCTTCCTTCCAGTTGTTGTGGAGTTCTTGGTACCGAAAGAAAATAGACTCCTCATTCCGAAAAGCTTGGGACAAACTTGTTCCAGTACTCTGTTGGTATGTCTGGTTGGAAAGGAACTCAAGATTATTTCTAGTAAAGAAGAAGGCAATCATCTCTGTGCTCTTAGAAGCCTTACCAAATTTCTAGATGGGATCTAATCCCTACTCTGACAAAAGGATGACAAGGCCTGTTAGGAAGATTGGGCCAGCATTGAGACTGAAAGATTAAGGCTCCGTTTGTTAGAAAGCTTTTGGGGGGGTTAGAAAGCACTTTCTAACCCTCCAAAAGTTCTTTTAGACAGAACAAAAATGTTTGGTAAAAAAAATCGAAAAGCTAAAGCTAAATGGCTTTTTGGAAGAAACTCTAAGATTGAGCTTATTCGGAAAAGTACTTTTAGTATGCGTAGGGAAGCTGCTTTGATTTATTTATTTTTTTTTTGAACTAAAATCCCATGATAAAATATTATAATTATAAAAAATACTCTTTATATTACAAAAATTTGCAGGAGTCCCAACCAAAAAAATAAGGAATCCAAAAACTAGTTCCGAAAAATATTATATTAATATAATATCAAATTATATTACATTATTATACTACAGTATACAATATTATATTGCTAAATTATAATTATATTATATTATATTATTGAAATATTATACCATATCATATATTTATGTATTAATATATATTATATTTTGTTATGCTTTGTTGCATAATACTATGCATTATTCTTTACAGCCATTTTGTCGTACCAAAAGTACTCTCTCGGTTTGTTTATCAAATACATATTAAAGTTCCATGGCACTTTAGAAATATAATTACCAAACAACAAATTATTTTTTATAAAATTTCTACTTCAAAAAGCTCTACTGCCGACAATATGAGATCAAAGAAGTTGAAAGATGAGATTTAGCATCCATTGTTATACTTTTTAGCAATGCAATGAATTGCTGTAATGTGCCACTACTAAGGTATAAACCCTGCACCACCTCCAAAGACAAGTTCTTAAAAAAAAAAAAAAAGGAAAAAGCGTCAATCAACTAAGCTAGCAACTATTGGCAGCATCAATGGTAATAAGAAAAAAACCATTAAGAGACAACGACAATCACTAAAAGCATAATGGATATGATTGATTGCAAAGGCAATGTAGAGGACATCATAATGTTTTTAACCATAATAAAACATATTTTACAACTTTCATGTTTTGGTTCTGTCGTCCAATTCAAAGTTAGGATGCTTTGGTTCCTCACAAATTGGGCCTCATTGAATGGTCCGCATCCATTTTCACCATTAAATGATCGCCAAACTAGGGACCACCTCTAAATTTTGTGGTCCTAATCCATTCTCCTTTGCCATATCCTGCTAGATCCAGGGATCATTATCCTATTGCCCTCCAATGACTGGGACGTCCCCGTCTTCACGCTGTGAATAACCAAGTAGTCTCCTTGTCATCATGCACTCAAAATCACAGTGGTTTCTGCTACCGAACAAAGTAGGAAGCACTTCATGCTCCCATACGAGGGGAGTTAAATTCATCAAAAGATCCATTGAACTGGATGGCAACGAGAAGCCAATCATTTTAAATATAAAAAGATAAGCCAATTATGCAACCAATGGCAGCAGAAAAAACCATGGCATTTTAAATATCTTATTTGCTTAATCACAAGGCGGCCTAGTCCAAGAAATATCCTTTTACTCCAAAAGAAGGGATAGAGATTTACGGAGAAAGTGTGGCGTAACTGATGAGCAAAAAAGATGTGGTCCTTATGAATAATTTGATGAGTGATGATATAAGTGCCAACTCAGTAGCCATAACCTTTTGCTCACAAAGGGAAGGTCCTTGGTTTGAGTCCTAGGAAGTGCAGGTTCTTGCAATCTTGCCCGAGTGTAATATCGCCGTATCTATTTGAAGAGTGTGACCTCCTTGCTAGAGCTCCTTTCTCCTCTCAAAATTATTAATAATAATAATAATAATAGAAATAACGATGATGATGACGACGACGATGATTGATACGAGAGTGGGTATCTTGAAGCAAACACTCATATTGTAAATGGAACATATTTTTTTTTTTTTGTGAGAAAGTCACATTGTGGGCATCACTAATCATTTTACAAAAGTTATAGGTACAAATAAAATAAAATATGTTGCCGACCTCCCTCCACCCTCTCTTTTATAAGAGAAAAAAGTTAATTATTCATGTCAAAGAGAGATCTCTGCAAGTTCGACATAAACCTTTTCCTAGCATAAGTCGGTGCAACCACCAGACTGTATATATCCTTATTAGACAATGCTAAACTAATAGAGAAGAATGAATATCTAGAAAATTCAAGATTATCTTATAGGAGGACTAGGAAGGCTCGTATCCCTTGACCTCCTTTTAGAGAGAGAAGCAAACCCTAATTTGCAGTAGTTGCTTGCTTTTATGTTAGTTTTGCAATTTTCGTCCATGTTTACCGCATCGAAGCAACTTGCTTGTCTTTATAGTCAGGCAAGGACATAAAAATAAAAGTGTATTAGATATGTGAAGAGATAATATGGATCACTTCAACTATTTAATTATGCAAGACTAACAAATGTAGAGGATTTTTACCAATGGGAAGATAATGAAGGGAGGGATTTGTTTTCTCAAGAATTAATTAATTATTTGGTTATGCACTCTTGAATTAGTTAGAGATTTATTACTGGTTAAAAACAGCACCTTATTGCTAACAACTGTTAATAACTTTTGATCAATATAAAATTGTTGGAACATCTATCATTTCTTACAAACTAATACTTTTTTCGTATTAGTGATCAATATTTGACGGTAACATTTCTATTGGACCGGTACCTAAAGAATTTAAAAGAAATGTTTATTTACTAGTCCATAGTCATAGGTTTAAAGTCAATGAATGATTTGATCAACCAAAAACCTGTGCGAAGAAAAGAATGAAAAGTCATACTCCAAAAAAAAAGAAAAAAAGAAATGAGAAGCAAATAGCAGCAAGAGATAATAACAAGCAATTAGAAAAATCAAATATACAGAAATTCATTTTTCGCTAAATAGAAGTTAAAAAGTCTAAGCCAATTCTTAGAAGAAAAAAAGATCTCAACCAATTGATGCATTTGGCGGCATATCAAGAAACTAGTTTGAAAGGTAACAAGAACAAAAATGGCATGATTCAAAAATATTTCCTAAACTTTATTGTGAATAATTGTAAGATTCACGTTGTGTCAAACAACTTCCAACAACAACAAGAACTTAAAGGATCTTCCACTAATGGGAATTATAAACAATTAATGAAGTTTTAAGTTAGTTATAAAAAGATAAATTATGGATAACTCAAACGACATTATCTCATCTATTTCAAAAATAAAAAAATTTGCCTCACTTAAACTTGGAATTTGTTTAAAGGGCATATATTTGCGAATCCAATCTACTGGCTGGTGGATATTCTGATTTGGATGCTGGTCAACTTGAAGTTAGGCAGACCCGTTATCTTCGATCACAATAATTATTGCTACAAGGAATATCATGCCACAAGACAAGTGGTGTACCCTTTCCATGGAATATTTGACAAGTTCTTGATATTTGGAGATTGATGCAATTGAATTAGGAGACAAGGAGCACATCTGACTAGCTTATAATACTCTTTTTTGAAAGAACTTGTAAGCCATCTACCATGAATCTCTGTGAAGATGGGGGAGTTGATCAGATTTTATGTCACGTCAACCTACTCTACAACATGTGTTGACTAATCAGGTCATTCTCTCTATTTTCTCTTAAGCTAGTTTTAGATTTCAAGCACACCTGAGGTACATCAAGACCCCGCCATTATTTTTTATCTTCTTTTCTTTCCACCCATCATTTCGGACACGAAAGACTCACCCGCGGTGTACGTACATTGTCAACTATGATCATAATGATGATGAGATAAGTGAGAAGACTCAAATTGTGGCCTTCCACCCTCCCGGATTTGATTCATTTGGGGCAGATTGCACCGGACTATACGCTTATAATTGAGTAAAGGCATCTAATAGGGGACATGCTCTTGGGGAGGGCCCATTTATTGGAGAAGTTAAGGGTCATTTGGTTGGTGTGAGCGATGGGACATTCAAGGGCTATATGGCTTGTATTGTCATTGGAAATGCAGATACCCTATAAACCTAATTGTACGCAATTCCTCCGATTAGGCCAGATGGATACTTTTATTTGTTGATCAGCTATATATGGCTATTATCCAACTCATAGGATGCTAGATTTTATACTTCTCTTTAAAAAATATTTAGATAGTTTGTAGCCTTTCTCTGAGAAAAATATTTTTTTAGACTACCAAGAATGCAATACACAAAAGAACTTCAAACCTTATCCAAACTAACTTCAGGTGCTTTCAGCCTAATCAAATCTAGGTTCATATGTTTGACCCTGCTTTCACCAATACATTTCAATAAAAATGGGTAGGCAGCACCTCCTGATTCAACACACACACACACACACAAAAAGAAAAACAAAAAAAATTGACCCCTCTTGATCTATGTTAAACTTTAGATTGGAGGGGGAAAACCAATATGGGTCTCTCTATCTCTCTCATCAGTATTGCTCTAATAGAGGCAATTATGAATCAATTTATTTTCTTCACAAATGGGTGACACCGAGCTGTCTTGGTGGGATATCAACGATCTAAAAGATTGGAAGACATTGATCGTTATTAGATGCTAACATCTTAGCTTAATTATATAAATTAGGATCCTCTCCAATTTGTGCTTGAACCAGAGAGTTATGAACTCCAAAACTAGACTACCCCAAGGCCAAGCGAATCCATTCCCCATCCACATTAGTTTTGATTTTGAGCGCAGAGCCCTGTCAACAATTGATAAACTTCTAAGTTCTACTCTAAACCAATTCTATTTTTGTATGTAAGTGCTTCTGTAAATTAGAGTCATGTTTTCCTCAAGAAATTAGTCATCTTTTTGGTTAAAGTGATGATTTGTAAAGGTGCATGTACTTGTATTGAAGTCTGAGATTTGTGTAGCTGACCAAAAAACGGTAATTTAGGTGCATGTACTCCTATGGATAAAGAATTGAACTCCATTTCTCTGAAACAAAAAGAATTATCCTCCATGGATGTTCCATGCACAACTATGTCAAAGTATAGGAGGTCTCTGATTAGACATAAGCCAAAAGCTATATAATAAGTTATACACAAGTTGCATCCTGCAAGTAAATTAAATAAAACTTGGCAACACCAACTAAAGCTAAAGCATAAGATAAACACAAGTGTAGGTCCATTGGGAGACACAGGATATGCTTGATATATATATGCATGAGGCTCGTGTCGTTGGACCCACCGGACACTGCAAGACGCCACGTGGGTGTGACCCACCACTGGTCTCTCTAGTCCATCGGTCATGGGTGGAAGAAGGGGAGCCCAGCTTTCGACTTGTACCGGTCGAATGGGTCATTAGCTATACGTGTCAATTCTTTCCTTGCCCCGCACGCTTTCCACTCAGCCCTTTTCTTTGGAATTTTACCATTCCCTTCACCTTCACGCGATCTCTCCCACTTATCAACCCGCTAATACCTTCTCCCACTCCTAAGGCATATATATATATATATTTTATATATATATATATATATAATCATAACATACGTACGTGTGCGTGTATATATATATGTCGTAACAAAAGGGTCATGTGTTTTTGTGTCCTCCTTATACTTGGCATGAACAATATAGAGCCACCCAACCAATAACCCTCTTATCTTTTCATCAGTTTTATGTCGACAAGGCTCATATCAGGAGAAATTGAAATCATACCCCACACCATGTGCACGATGTGGTGATAGATCATACCAGTCAATCACCTTATTTTGTTTTTGTGAGCCCCATTCATCGTGCATTTGTCTCGATATTTAGCTACAGAAATGAGATAGGATGATTGGCATGGTGTAGAATATAATTTCTTAGATAAAAGAGGGGTGTAGGTACAAAAGAATTCTCAGATAACATCAACTCAATGTTTTTCAAAAAAGTTTAATCCAGCAGATATTTTCTCTTATTCTCAGTTATCTGCTAGAGTAGGAGAAATATTTTCATGAGCGACAGGAAGAGATATCTATATATATGAATAATAATAATTCATTCGTGCACAATTCATGTAAATGGCATAGGTTTATTCTCGTACCATGAAAAGCTCATGGGAGTTCTTTTCTTCTGTACAATCACTAACATCATGCTTGATTAGATGAAAAGAAGGGGAAAAAAAATATAAAGCAACCTTGGAGGTGGGTTAATTAGACAGGTGTTTGAACATGAGGAGATCATGGGATTCTTCTTTTTATTCTACTCTATGATCTATTCATCGATCAAAATCAGGTGAAAAGGGAGAGAACTACACATCATATGGTGACTGTTAGGGATCCTCCTCATTCCCTAGTCCCAAAAACTGAACAAGAAGAGAGGTTGTGGCTCTGTGGCGTGGGGCCTGAAAACTCCTTCCTAGAATGTTGTCGAATGGGTAAAAGGATTGAAGAAACGAGGTTTTGGCTGGGCGACCATGAAAGGTCCGGCGCCGCCGCCGCCGCCACCTTTGGAGCCATCGGAGGCACCGCCGATCCTCTCGCATGAAGGGCACATCGTGAGGGTGGCTGCAGGAAACTGCATGTAGAACGGGTGTGCAAATTTGAGGGCCTTCAGCTCCTGCAGCTCCTTCTGCAGCCTCCTGTTCTCGTCCCTCAGCGTCTCGCAGCACCGTTTAAGGAATTCGCAATCAACTTCAGTCTGCTTCAGCTTAGTCCTGTAAGGAATTCAAATCAGGCATGGATATAAAAATTAAAAAAAAGCAAGAACCAAGTTTTCTCAAGAAAGAACAAGAGCCAATTCGAATTCCCCATGTGGGTAACTAACGTTCTTAATCTAATTTTAAATTCAAATTACGTTGCATGGAGTTATGGAAGGGAGACAAACCTTGCTCTCCTATTTTGAAACCATACTTCAACTTGTCTCGGTCGGAGATTCAATTGCTTGGCTAAAGCGTGTTTTTGTTTCTGATCATCAAAAGAGAGATGAATATATATAAATTCTAAGGAGACTCATATGCAGACCTTTCCCGGATAAATACAGAGACAAATCGGCGCGTACGTGAATGGTTTGGTATAAAGAAAAGAATCTCGAGCGATGGATGATAAAATTAGGAAGGGTACTCACCGGATTGAGGGTGCTATGCTCCTTGAACCTGTCCTCTAAGAGGGCGGACTGCTCTTTCGTAAGCCTAAGCTTCTTTCTAGCACTACCATCCTCCTCTTCATCGCTTGCCCGTGAGGACAGTCTCTCCGCCTCCGCCTCCGCCTCCTCGCCCCCTGCGTCCTTTTCCCTCTTGACGCTTGGAGGATACGCGGAGGAGAACGAGGAGACCGTGCTATGAGGCGATGATGGCCGTGCCGGCCGACGCTCCTCGCTTGCCTTGCGAGCCTCAGCTTTGGGCATGGGGCTCGCCCCATACGCATCGTCGGAGAGGCTTAATGTGAGCGAGGGCTCGTGAGGCGTCGGAATTGAGAAGGTCGGGCATGGTTCTCGTCGCCGACTGCGATCGTTTGATGAGCCACAGCCCAATCCAATGGCGAGACCGATGCGACACACGTCTTCTTCTCGGTTCATGTCCATGCTAGCTTGGATTTTTCCAGCCCCTCAAGAGTCTTTCTCCTGTATATATTTGCTATAAGAGAAGGAAGGAAGGGTGTTGTTGGTAAAGGAAAGGAAGGAATGAGTGAGGGAAATGAATTTGGTGATGTGAAGGGCTTCTTGTGGGAATATGGGATATATCTCCCATGCACTACAAAGGCTGACAGATGGGAACCTAGCTATCTCCCCTACTACGAAAAAGAGAGTCCAGCACTACCAGCTCATAGGATGGGAAGGTGAAGAGAGATGACTACGTGGATTCAAATGGAGATGGGTGGAAGGGTACGAGGCATTATAAAACTCATCAAGACTCTGATTTTGCCTCCTCATACTCACAACCCACCCACCCACCCTCCTTTTGCTTCATTAATTAACTATGTGTGGTTCCTCCCCTCCATCTGCCCTTTCCCACTGGCTTTTATTCTTCTTTTGATTTAAAATAGGAATTACTAGGGAGAAGGCGACCTTTATATGCCTTCAGTCGCTGGACTTGATAGCTAGCTTATATAGTCAACTTCTCTATTCCAGGAATACACTAACTAGAGTTGGGTTCAACCCAGGCTTCAATTCTTTCAATTATGGGTGCTTGAAATTAATGTCCTACAACGTCATGCATATATGATCGGTCATCGTCCTAATCTTTTTCGTTCAATAGTAAATTCTATGATCGAAATTGTTACCTAGATCTACAGGAAAGTATCATCAATTTTCTTTTTTAAAAAAATAAACCTACAGGTCAGAAAGATCTTCCATCAGGTACGGCCACGGCACCGTATGGTCGGTCCGATATCTTATGAATTCATAATTATCAAACCAATCATCGGACGGTGACATGGTTGGATGCGATGATTGAAGGCTGCACATGAGGTGTTTGGGACTTGATGCATGCATGAAGTGGTCGCCCTACCAAGCTCTGGGAAGACATGGGGATCAAGTTCCACCTGCTCCTCTTGCCTGGCTTTTAATTCTTCGGTCCCTGAGGTGGTGATGGGAAGGACAGATGACCTAATGGCAAAGGTTTGGTGCATCGTGGCCTCCATGTCTTGTTTGCAAGGGGAAAAGAAAGACATGTGGGCTCTGCCAAAGATTTAAAACATGAACAAGAGTCCGTGAGATTTTGGAAAGATCCTCAGAATTCTGGTCATTCACTCAACCGTAACGCTGATGTTGTTGAGCCGAGATTTCCTCGCAAATAGGAACGATAGATGGTACAATTCATGGTTCAATAATGCTCTCCCAAGTCACCACTCCCAATCACTAAAGATATACCATTTTGTTTAGGCTGATTACCAATATATTGCTGAGGCTTCTATCTGTAACATAGTTCAGTCTGTTGTATGCTCGCAACGTTGTGCAGTCGATCATACATGCATACATGAATAATACAGTCGACTATGACCGATCATATGGCGATGATCAACTTATCATATCCTCATATAATTTTATTTTTTTTACTAAAATAGATGATTCATACAATTTTAGTACAGACACATCCAAAAAAGTCAGAAAACAGTAAATCATGGAACACTCTAGGCAGCTCTCTCTTCTCACCTCACAGGGCACCCCGGAGTGATTGGCCACAGTCAACTATAGAACTCAAATAATTACACTATAGATATTGAATATGGAAAATTACGCAAATCTCTAGCCGGTTGCGATTATTGTTAAGATGATAGTAATTGTATTAACATAATAGAAACATCACCTAATCCGGTGTTACTATTTGTGGAAAACTATACAAATGCCAATGGGCATCTTGGCACCTCAGTGACTTTAACATGTAGCATGACACCACTCTTTTAATCACCACTTTACATCTAGTAATTTAATAATTTACTATTTGTCAAGAAGATAATAATTTACATGTGGCAGATTATGGTAATCCTAATCACTTTTTTAATACTGCATGGTAAGATAAGCATTGACTTCGACACCACTTGACAAACCGATTGTTACCTAATGATATGATTATAGAGAATAACTGCCTTTGTCGAATATAAGAGGTGCTCCAAAAGCAAAGCAAATCGCTTATATTACTACACTAACACCAGTGGATGCTTTTGGAACGTCAGCGCACCCTTTCAGACTAGGCTGCTGGTGGATAAAGATAGCACGCCGACGGGCCACGCGTCATGCAGCAGTCGCGACACATCAGACGTGTGACACAATGAACAGTGGGTCCACCAATGATTTGCTATTATAGGGCATTCGATTCCGTGGGGAGGGGGAGGGGGGGAGGAATTGGGAAGAGCAGGAGTCGGCAATCATGGAGCTTTCGTGATATGATATAAAGAGAAGGATAGATGGTTCGATAGGGTGAGAGAGTACAAGATAAGGTCGTATGCATGGCCTTGACCGCTCCTTTTGCAACCTTAGCCGACCACGTTGTCTGCAAACCCTATTGCATGCTTGCCTTCTTGTCTTGCTACTGCTGCCAACTAACATTAATTAGGCCGCCACCTATCTTATCTAAAACTAAACGTATAGTATAAGTAGATTAATTAATGTAGGAAAACGAGTGGTACGAGACCTGGTGCTAAGCTTTAATGTTTAGGTAGGACTAGGTGGGGAACGAATGGATGCATTTAGAAAAGGTAGGAAGGTTATGTGCTTTGGTTGCATCACCATGGCACCAACTTTCCTGTAAAGAGGAGGGTGAAAAGGTCCCACTCATGGCTCATCTGGAGCAGGGGCCAAAGCCTCCTGGGATGGGAGACTTTTGGGGGAAGGGATCATGGCTGCGTCCGGGCAATATTCCATGAACTCGTCATACTCCATTTGTGCTGACCGTGTCGATCCCACCCATCTTTTCTAGTAGCTTTACCATTAACGTCATCGCCATCATCATTTATCATTTGATATTGAAAGTAGTTGTGTTTTTGGATTAGAAGCTTAGAAAATAATTCCACAAGGATCGGATTCTACCTTTAGAAAGTCCTTCATATTTATCCTTCACCTGTTTTTACTTATTATTTGAGCAGAATCCTCCACCTAGCCTGCTTCTACATAGGCAGCCCTCATTTAGATACAGAGAGAAAGAGAGATGGACTTTACTTCTCTTGAAAGAAAGAAGATGCTCTTCTGGACTCCAAAATCAATAATGGAGCATACAAATTGAAAATCTACACTAGTATTTATAATCTATATCACTAAAAATATCTAAAGATTAAAAAAAAATCATATATTTGATGATTTATAATCTATGCATCATGCTGATGGGAAGGTATGCTAAAATTCATTTATTGATTGTGATCTATATATCTTAAAATATGTATAAATTAAAAATTAACAGATTTTAATGCTTAGATAATAAGATATGGTCTTATATCATTTTGACTAAGAGAATAAAAAGGCTTAACTAAGATTTTAACTAAGTATGTCTTTTAATGATTGGATAATAAAATATGGTCTTATAATATGAATATCATTTTAACTAAGACTTCTATTCATATTATTCTCAAAAAAATGTTGTCGATCCGTATTATTCTGAATGGGTAAACCTTAACTGGCGATTACTTTTTTTAAAAAAATCATAGAAAATAGAAAACAAAGAATGCTAGATGGTGGTAGGTCAAATTGGTCATTTTATTGTTTTTATGTTATCCTAAGGAAATTTCACAAATTTTCATTTATTACATGCCCTATAAATTCTTTCTTCAATTTCCCTCCAACTCCTAAATCTTTTTTACATATACCATGTTCGAGCCTTATGCAATTATTGAAAATTCAAGATGAAATTTTTTTTTTCCACAAATATGAAATTTGAAAAATATGACATAGCTATCATGGTCATGGATAACTCTGCATGCATATCCTCCCATTAATTGCGGAATGTTGGACATGCAAAGCCAATGAAGACTTGCAATGGAGGGACCAATGAAAGGTGGTTCCATCCCATAAGTTCAAACGTATCATGTGCTAACTTATTACGATTGTCCTTTGGGTCAATTTCCAACCAAAGTCCTTGCTTCACTTTGTATTATTTGGCAGCATCATGGGGCCCCTTCATGCATGCCCACCCACCACCCCAGATGTTTCATTCCAGCTTCGCACGGGATCCGAATCATTTCCCATCGCCATCAGCAAATCCCCATATCTTTGGTGGGCCCTGCTGTCTCCCTTGCGTTCTATTTCACACTCAGCAACCCTTCTTTCCTCCTCACCATTTGACGCCCCAACTCCATTGCAGTGGTCAGCTTCCCCACCCCCGAAGCTACATAAATTCTCCGAGGACGGCTGTTGGGGCCCCATGAAATGCCAGAAATTGGAAGAACGGATCCTGCCACATCTAAATTATGTGCCGAGGGAATAAGCATGACATCGGATGCTTCCATAAGCCAAATCAATTCCGGACCCATTCGTGATCTTTTTACTATGAGAATGTAATCGTACATAATCCAAATAGGGAGACACGATAGCAGACTGTGTATATTGCGATGGATTTGCCAAACCACTAGCATAACAATGATGTGATCAAGCCTCCACATTCTCTTGCTTTTTTTTAAAGCCAAGCAGTATCGCAGTCCCGGACCTGATGGTTGCCGGTGGCTACCAGATTTTCGACATTTCAGTTTCTGGAGCAAAGATGAGGACAAGCATGGGCTGGCCCGAACCTTGCTTGGCGAGTACTGCGAGCTAGCACAGCCCTACTTGAGAGTGATTCGATCACTATGATTGGATGGATTTAGAGTGGCATCAACGATGGTGGCAAGGGCCACCTCCTGCTTCAGGACATTTGAGTCATGACGAGTGTCGATGTGGCCTTCCAAGCCAAACATGTGTTCAAAGAGGTAAATGGAGCTGCAAAGTGGATGGCTTTGTATGTGGCAAATCATTATGGGAGCACTTTGTGAGTTAGGAAAAGGAGTTGCCTAAAGCGCTCCAGGGCCTACTGTTTTCTGATATTATTGGATGTATCCATACTAGATCTGTATGAATCATCCGTCTCAAAAAAAAAAAAGAAAAAAACCTAGAAATATGCTGAACATAGCCAATCTTGGTAGATGGATTTCCACAAACAATGGAAAGAAAGAATAAAACATTCTGAAATTTTGGGGTGGGTACCGTAGGCTAGATGATTATTTTTTATTATAAATTTTATTTTTTGAATTGTAAAGTTGCAAATAAATTAATTAATTGGATCTATTATTGGTGTCAGCAAAAATGATACGATGGTATAGATGATTGGTGCTTCTCTTATGATAGTGTAAACTTGGAAGTTTATGTTGGAATTTAAAAAATATTTATATATTTTAATTCATAGGAGCTTTTTTAGAATATTTCTAAAATTCAAGTGAACTTTTCGATGCCTTTCATAGTGCTTCTTTTCTCGTTGTATAAACCTGGCAAAAAAAAATCCTCCAAAATTTGTAATTTAACTACACTTCTCAGGTCAAGCCTACCAAACAATAGCACCTTATAACTTGTATATAAGAATATGTTTTTAAATTTTTCAGTAACTCAAAAAACCCACCTCCCATGCGAGCACACGACCAGACTTTTATTTTTGGCCCGTCACCCCACTTAATTTATCTATGAATATTGACATGGTGACCAAAAGTCCATCCAAATCCTTCTCATGAAACCACGCTACGATTGTAGAAATAGAAAATGCTTAGATAGTGGCCTCCTATGACCATCATTTTGATCCATTTATGAAATGGATCAAAAATTCAAACTTGGACTAGACCTTTGTATTAATAAGCCAATCGAACCAATAATTTTTAGACGTGTTAAATGGATTTTAAATAGCTTAGGTAGGCAGTCTACAAGTCAAGTCACAGCCAGGTCCAACTATTAAACCAACTCATCTAATAAATTAGTTAGGTCAAGTCAATCCATCTACGACCTAAACATCTTTATGCTAAATTGAAACCCATTTAAATCGATTTCGAATTAGATTGGCAAGTTAGGTTATTAATTGACATATCTAACTTTTATTAGAGTAAAATTAATGATAGAGATGTAATTGCCTATTTTTGTAATAGTATTATGCCTGCCACTTGGATAAAACGTTTTTTTCTTTCCTGATGAGGAGGCGCCAATCATGGTGGTGGACCCAACCATGGGTGGTGGGCGCGTGGGAAGGGAGGTGGAAGGTGTCTTTAGCTTGCAAGTTGGGCTGGGCATGTTGCTTGATAGTTGGAACTTTGGAATTATCCCAAACCTTTTTGCCATGCAAAGCAACTGCAGGGACGCTTCCATTTGATGAAAGGCGGCTCACGAACCATTTGTGAGACCGACTAGTCGAACGGAGACATAAGTCGGCCATAGTGATCCGAGAGTCTCGTGTGAAAGGACTCTAATCAAAAGTACCTAGAAATATAAACTAAAGACTTTTTAATTTTAAAATAAAAATAATTTTTGAAAAACTAATTTTAGCATATTTGATTATCCATAAAAAATACCACACTGGCTTATATTTGGTTGAACATCTATTTTTTAGATAAATTGTATAAAATATTTATTATATTTTTTCTTATAGATTTGATAACTTAAGTGTATTTTTGAAAAAAAAAATTTTAATTCTCAGCTGACGGAGTAGCGTTCCAATGTCACTCATATTTTTTTTTTATAAAATAGGAATGCAACTTCTCTAAATTTTTTTTGAAAAGTTTTTTTTTTTTTTTCGTCCTATGGTTTTGGATCAACCTCGGGACCGCAATTATCCCACGTGGGTGGGCCCTGCACCAGCGGCTGAATTGGCTCCAAGACCGGAAAGTGGAAGCCGCCGCCGGATCGGGTTCACATGCAAGGGGGCTCCCACCAAAAAACAAAACTCTTTTCTTAAGCCCGCTATCTTCCTTTCTACCTCCTCTTCTTTCTCCTCCTCCTTTTTTACTTTTTTTTAAAAAAATATATTCTATAAATAAATAAAAAATAATTATATTCTTTTGTTCTAAACAACTATATCTCTTAATGCCTAGGTCCAGAAGATATCAAAGCTGGGACAGCTTACCTGTACTTCGAGAAATAGCCAGCAAACTAGTATATGCAATGCACATTAAAAAATAAATAAATAAATTACATTAACATAAAAAATACGAGATAAATAAAAATAAATAAAATATATAAGATAAAATGGAGTATAAATATAGATATAGGTATAGAGTATTTGATGGATGGATGTGATTCGCAAGTATGTTTGAAACTATTCATGTACTTATCTTTTTATGAAAATATGAGTGTATATTATATGATACAACCAAAACCAAACTAAAGAGAAAGGCGCAACAAAGTAAGAAAATGATCGAAATAGAAGATAAGAATCTATATTTATGGAAAGATGGGATATTAATAATATCTTGTCGGGATCTTTATGCATAGGCAATGCATTTTACTTATTTTCTTAGTTTTGAATATTCAAGAGGAGTGAAAGAGTCTCTTGGTAAGCAGTTGAGATTTCATATACAACAAATTTAATCTAATATAAAATGTTCTATATGTTACAATTATTTCTATGTTGGTGATTTATATGTTCAAACTTGGATGGTGAAAAGGCATTTAATGAAGGAAACGAGAAGTTTTTTCATCTATTTGTATGTAAAGTAGATTCTGTCATCCTAAATGTAAATGTATTTTCCCTCAAAAGCAATTTGGCAAAGTATTAACAAATCAACATAATTTATTATATATTTAGTCTGATTGTGAAAGCCATATATATTTTTTTAACTGTTTTAATCCCATGATTAGATTTTGTGGGTGATGGTAGAGCCTTCCAATCACGACCTAAGGATATTTTGTTCTCCTTTCTGAATGTGACAATTTGGTCATAATAAAGGTGGCCTCAAAATCATGTCATGTGACTTTGAATGATCCTTAATAATTGCATGTTGAATATAGTATGGAAAAAATCCTTGAAAATATTGAGAGTTAGGTCACATCAAATCCACCATCCTAATTTCTAAGGGAGTTCCTCAATCTAAGAACCCTCAAATAGAGGAACTTATAATTCATGGAAAATTTAATATTTAGGAAAGCAATATACATCATAGATGAGAAATGCGATATCCATTGCAACAAAAAGGATGACATGGATCAAATATGCAAGCCAATGCAATTCATAACTTCAAGCTTTCATATAGAGGTGAAGGATTTCGGGATCTTTTTACTCAAGCATCCAAGACCAAGTCTTTATTATTTTCTAGCCCTTCCATATGATAGGACTTGACTCGGTCGAAACGAAGATCAAAGGCCAGTTCATTTTTCTCATGCGAATAGACTATCAAAATGCGGTAAAGGATAGTGTAGAATAAAGATAGCTTTTTACACAAGTCCAACAGAGTGTTATGTTGACGAGTAATGAGATCTTAATCTTGTTAACATTATATGTCAAATTAGCTTAGTCAAGTTAGGGCACCTACCTACTACGAGAGCAGCACAAAAAAAAAGAAAAAGCTTAATCAATTTAAGACAGCGATCTACCATGATGACAAGACTCAATCACCAGAAGAGGAATTCAGTGACAGAATCCTATTGATCTAATAAAATAAGACCATTCTTTGAACTGCAATATAGAAAACCATGATGCGACAAAAGTTGACTTGGTTAAAGTTCTACATATTAGAAGCTGAAGACCAAGCCCTGCCCATGACACCTTGGGCCTTCCTTGTGGTAGGTGCCCAAGGCCCCACGAAAGCCTTCCTACGTGCAGAATAAAGTTCTCATTATCGGGCTTTTCTTTAAGAAAATGTGTTGGCTAAGATTTAGTTCTCAATAGCAATGATTGGAAAACATTCCTTTGTGGTAGGTGCCCAAGGCCCCACGAAAGCCTTCCTACGTCTAGAATAAAGTTCTCATTATCAGGCTTTTTCTTTTAAGAAAATGTGTTGGCTAAGATTTAGTTCTCAATAGAAATGATTGGAACGCAAGTTGAGTCCAAATGAATGGGAGTACAAATTTTATAATACTCAGATATCATGGAAAGATTCACTGTCAAATTCAGTGAATCTTATATGCCAAAAATTCTTCTAAAGCCCCGACCATCTCTTATATCTGAAAAAGTCGTTTTCATATATGCTGGAGCTCAACTTTGGGCCAAGCTTTGCTTCACTAGACCAATTAGAGCCCGGCTCTCTCTCTCTCTCTCTCTCTCTCTCTCTCAAAGGAGAACCATGGGCTCTCTCTCTCCCCCTCTCTCAAACCATGGGTTGGGCTCCGGAACTCTGTACTTACAGAAGCGATGTCCAGGCCCAGCTCTCCCTTTGCAGATAGCAGTCAATGGCAGAGAGGAGGCGACCCAGGTGTATGTGTCGAATTGAGGCCCAAAATGCAATACCCAGGAACCTTCTCCCCGTCCTCGCTTCGTTTCATATCAGTCGGAAATGTCGTGGATACAGATTCCATACATGATTTGCAGCCAGATTTATTGCCAAAAATAAAAATGTCCCCAGGGTTCAAGCTCCCTCTCTTTATCGTGTACGCTGTGACCAAATTCATGAGAATCTTTTAGATATTTCTGAGAAACAACTGTTGAATTAAATCAAATATTTTAAAATTTGAAAATCAAATATTTATAACTTGATCAACGGTCAAGTGGCAAGCATTCGTGCACAAACAAAAGAGCAAACATGGAAAGATCCCTAAAGGAAACATGCCATGATAAGTGTGATACATCCGCGCGCAAGAGCAAGTCTGGAAAGACGCCCCGAAGAAGGAAGGAAGCTTGGACGACCCAGATGCAACAAGCTCCAAGATCAAAGGAGCACAAGAAGACACGTTATCAATTCGCAGGAGGAAAGTCTGTTTTTTTTTATGCGCCTGAGCCTATATAAAGGGCTCTAAGGATCATTTCAAATACAATTGAAAATTTTTTCTTCTCCTTATTTTAAGAGCCTATATAAAAAGGGCTCTCGGAATCATTAGAATGGAAAAAAAGTAAAGGAAATTTTTCTTCTCCTCATAATTTCAATTTTTTTTAAAAATTTTTTGAGCTATTTGCAAGCGTGAACGTATTCTTTTTTTTTCTGGAGACGTACTGACGGAAAAGACGTGGTTCTGTAATGGATCATCGTATCTCTAGGAGATCTGTGCCGGCAGACCCGTACGTGGGGGCATAAATTTTTCTGAAACAACGCGTCAGCGTGCTTTGATCTACAGACCATCTTCTCTCTCTTTTTTCATTTTATTATTCTATTGTCAAGTTAATTATTTGCTAGTTTATTCTTTTTAATTTATTATTTTTAAATATTAAAAATATTTAATTATTAATTTAACAATTATATTTATGCACCTAGGCTAACAACAGCAACAGCTGATCTTAGATCAGAAAGCATCCCATCGAAGAAAACTTAAACCTCTCGCCAGCGATTATAAATAACAACATGCACATTAGTTTTAAAGAGAACAATTTCTCGATTCAGCTAAACCAACATCTTGCAGGCTGCAGGTTCCATAAACTTAATGAACGGAACATGCACCATCTTTTTTCTTTTTTTTTCTTAAATTTATTTACTTTCAAATAGCATCACATTCTCATCAACAAACGATCAAATCTCCAATCGATCTAGTAGGGTCTCTCCCCCAAAATGTTTACAGGAGGATCATAGTTGCATGCGAATAAGTTGGCGTCGTTTACCGCAAAAGCTTCCAAGGTGGAATCCCATTCCATTGGGCCGACGCCCACCTCGGACCGAGTGCTATTGCGGGCATCAAGGTAGTCCTTGGGGGAGTTTACCCAAAGTTCTCCTCTGAGGTTTTGACAATCTTCTTTAAGCATAATGCCACAGCATATTGTTAAAATATTTTGCTTAAAATTTTTTATATTGTTATTATTCTATTATAAAGAAAAAATATACTAGAATAAAATCAAAAGATTGAGAAGACTTTGTTTGGATCGAAGCATGCGATCAATACTGCCCTAAGAACGTGATTCGCCCCTACATACAGGTCTACAGCGATCTCGTCCCCAAGGTATAACAACTCGATTCAGCCTGATCCTTCTCTAACAAGCACGATTGTTGGAGAGGCTTGATCCGACCGACTTCTTTGAATGCCTAAAAAACAAAAAAAAAAATAAAATGCAAAAAATTAAAGGGTGAAAAGAAAAAAAACTCTGTGTAAACTCTTAAAAGATAAAGTACCAGTGAGGGAGAGAGATTGGATTGTATTGGATTAATCTTGGAGGAGTCTATTTACAGACTCTATCCGAAAGACCAAAGAGACACGATGGTTTCGAAGATACATAATGTTTTGAAATAATTGTATCTTTTTGAAAACTAACATTCTTTTTCGAAGAGTTGCAACTCTTCTGAAAAAGACGTGTGACAATGATATTTTAAAATATTTAAAACAACTAAAATTTGGAAGATAAGAAAATTTAAATTTTTTTTAATTAAAACTTCTCACATATCTCAGTATATTGACTCAGACCTACCGAAACATATCAACTTTTAACCCTAGTTTGTTGATAAGCTTTATCGAAGCAAAGTTATCGACATAATCTGCATCAGTTGCCACTTTAGCCTTATGCCCATGGCAAATGACATTGCAAAAGAAGCTTCCAATCTTTATTGGCTAGCCCATGTTCATCTACCTTCAAAACATTACTAGAAGTAGACTATAGTTGGACGGCTTCTGTTTGTTTGGAGATTGATTATAACTTGGGCTAATGGCAAGGCCACAGGTGAACTTGAGCTGCAGAGCATTAGGAATTTGACTTGAATTGGTGGTGGCGCTATAGTTGGCGGAGTCGGATTGCTTTCGACCATATTGGCACAAGTTGCCATTAGATGCTTGGATTCTCGCTGCAGTTAAGGTTCCACAAGAACCTAATCTGATACTAAGCAAATGCAAGTCGAGATTGACAAAACCAATGATCTAGCTGCGTGAGATTAAAATGCACACACAAGAATGCCCATGAGTAAGATAACTTAGCATTTGGGATATAAAATTGGCTGGACAAATCTGATAGGTTCCCAATAACACACAGCCTCACCTATCTCGAATAAGAATTGAGATTCTTTTTTATTTTTTTTATTTTTGCTAAAACGGATGGATCATATCTAACGGATACGAATACATCTAATAAAATCAAAAAATAGGATACCTCGGAGTGCCAAAGACACCTCACCATCTCCAGTCCACAATATACCACTGGAGTGATAAGCTACATATGCAGCCATCCAATCCGCAGCATCATTGGCTGTGGATCCTTTAGAAATGCAAAATATAAGGTTATACATTTTTAACTTTATAATAATTTTGAAATTTATACAAAATGAAGAACCGCGAGCCTAAATTAGAAAGTAAGAAACAATGGAGACCCTAAGCCTCACCATCGGTGACTCCACTCACGCGTTCAAGCCGCCGAGTACAAAGCGGGGTCAGAGAGCGTTTTTTACCCAAAACTCTCTCTCGCTCTGTCAACCCCCCGCCGAAATCGAAGGGCGAGAGGCAGCGAAGGAGAAGCCAGCCATGGAATACAGCCTCCTACTCCCTCGCCTCCGCGCCAACCACGCCGCCTCTCTCTCCTCCCTTCTTCCCTCCCCTTCCCTCGCCGACTGTCACCACCGAACACTCCTCCACGTCCCCTCCTCCTCTTCTCTCAAGGTATCCCCTCTGTCTTCTTTCTTTTTATCGGTATTCTAATCGTCTTAGGGTTTCTCGATTCATGGTTTTCGTTTCTTTGATGCGATATGGTCGCGATGGCATTTGGGATTTATGAAAGACTCGATTTTGATGATTTTGGTTTTGGTTTTGAATCGTCTTCTTGCGCGAAACCTTCGATTTTTTTGCGCTAAAGGAGGCATCTTTGGCAAAAAACTAGTACATTGAGTGATGATTTTGATGAATAGAAGACCGATGCCTTTTTTTAACTAATCCAAGAGGATTTAGACTGATGCCCTTTGTAGTATTCGTGAATGTTATATTAAAAGAAAAAGTCATGCTGCTATTTGGTTCTATTCTGGATTCGGTGAGGAAGGGGCATGGCTATACTTCTCTTTTAGGACCAACCTATTGCTGCAGTTACCTAGAATTGGTTAGGTTTTTTAACCCCCAAGTCACCAATGATCTATACTTTCTGAATCAAAAATTATTTTTTTAATGCTTTATCTGTTGTATACTATAATAAAATGAGCTAATTGAGAATACTTTCCTTCACGCTGGTCCTATTCCTATTCTTGGTCAGTGGAAGCCTTTTTTTTATCTCAAGTTTTTGATGCGTTTTGTCAGTTATTTTTCGGTTTACCTGCTCTTGTTTCTAACTTTGATTCCAAATCAACATCCCACATTATTTTTTATGATTGCATGTGCTGTAGCATTTCTTGAATATTGAGCTTTTCTGCTCGAAGTGTATCAAGTAAAGAGGTTTTACCAATTCATGAGCTCCTTCTACACCAACCTTTCCCGTAATATTCAATAGCATCGAGAGATGATTTTTCCAAAGGATTGTAGATTTTGTTTAAGGATGAAGCATAAGCTTATGATTATTGTCTAATTCTCAATGTAAAGTGTTGGTAGATGTTAAAAGTTTATGTTACAGCGCAGAGAAGTTTGAACGTTCTTTCTTTCTCATCTCTGCAGATTCACAATCAGCTTCATTCCATGTCAACTCTTGGCATGGCGAGTTCTAACATGACAAAATGTCAAGCAATGGGAGCAAGTACTTACAAGTATGTAGTTGAGCATTGGTGCTCTCATGGAATATAGTATTATTGCATGCAAACTATCTGTGATGTTTTTCCCTTTCTTTTGTATGCAAACCTTAAATAAAAACAATTTCTTGAACTTAAATTGCTGCTAGTGTCTCATGGAAATGCATACAACTGATATTTGGACATGTATCAGGGTGTATGGTTTAGCAAGGTCTTACTGAATGTATTTTCAAACTATAATTCCATTTTATTCAACCTCATGCTACTCTAGTCCCTCTATTGACCATGCGTTCCAGTTATTTAGCTCTAACATTTTATTTCGACAGATTGCTTTCTTAGCTCCCTTATAGGCAAAAATATGAGTGTTATTGCCATCTCATCTGTCCCTTTTAATAATTTATAACAAACTTCCATGGCATTTTCTTCACATTCACTCTTTACACATTATATGAGCACTTGATTCCTCGATGAGGCCTATCCTTTTAACTAAATGCCAAGTTTAGATTTCTTTTAGTGTATATTTTCCATGTAACACATGGTGTTGTTATTCTTGACAATAATCATCACCATATCATTAGTGGACGTCCTTAGGTCCTCGTCCCCTACTGCATGCAATTGCAATAGGATGATGAATTCTGAGAAATCAGGAAACATCACTGTCGGAGGACATGACCAAACAACATACTTTGCATATAGATATTCATACTGTAGATATCAGAATTGATAAGAAGATGTATGGTAGTTCTACCTATCGAAAAGAAACAAAAAATATGATCTGTAGTTCCTAAAGAGGCTCTGGTTTCACAAACAATAGAACATCTTCCTAAATGAATATGCCTGTGAAATCAGTCTTCAGATCTGCAGTTGTTGGCAAAATTAAGCAGCATATGCATGTTTTTGGTGAAGGAAGAGCTTAGAATTTTCATTATCTTTTAACATGAGTATACTGAAAGTTGAAAATTAGGTAATTAGTTGGAGAGGAATTATTTTCTCTAATGGTATATGGGGAACAAGAAGCTGCTGTGCTGATTTTCTCAACAACTTATTTTTCCTTTTCAAAAGTGACATCTCTTGTTGTCTAATTGTTCTGATTAGAGAACTACTCTGTGGATAGATAAAAGAACTTCGGATGTTTTGAGGTTGCCGTTTAATCATTACAACCTCATGGTACAGGTAAAAACAGAAAAATGAGGAGTCAACGGTCTATATAAGATAAATATACTGGTAAAAGAGACCTTCTTTCTACTCTTGTTTTTCTTTAATTAGTAAAAAATCTACGCAAATAATTATGTACATATGCATGCATATATGCATGACTGTATGCATGTTTGTGGAGACATGTGTGCATGAAAGTGCACATGTGCATGCATATGTGCATGCATGTTTATGCTGCTTTTTGCTCCCCTTTTCGTCAAGAAGATGGATCTTTTCGGTTAATGGGATACTGACGTTTGGTTTTCCAATTTTGAGCTGTGAAATTGTCTACTTTGGTGATGTGGACTTATGGTGAAGTTGTCAATGAAATGGTTTTATCTGGGCTGCAGTCACATTTTTTCCTTCCAACTTGTTTTTTATTCGAGAAGCACACCTTTTCCATATGAAGAATGAATATTCAAATTTTTGAGAGCAGAGATATTCAAATTGACAAATTATTTATGTTATCCATTCTTTCTTGTGCCTCTAATATATCCTTTTGCTCTATCTCAAATGTTTGTGGTAATTAATGCATCTCAACAGGGAAGCTTCTGCCACAGTTGATTTAGACTGGGAAAATATTGGATTTGGACTAGTGCCAACTGATTACATGTATATCACAAAATCTTCTCCAGATGGAACATTTGCAAAAGGTGAATTGCAGCATTTTGGCCCCATTGACTTAAACCCAGCCTCTGGAGTCTTAAATTATGGACAGGTTAGTGTGGCTGAAGTACTTATGACTTGTCTAAGCATGTCTAGCTTTGTTCATCCAAATTGTCACTACATTTCTTTTCAATACCATTGAAATGGATCTTATAGTTTATGGGATGGTAATAAATATTTGGAAGAAACTTTATGCGTGTGCCTTTTGCTAGAGCTCTGATTAAATGTGATTGGTAGCCACCACGACTTTCTACTCTTCATATTCAAGATCTATAGTCCATGCATGGTTCCCATGGCTGTAAATGGATTGTATACGGATCGGATACTAGTATATCCATATCCATATTTTTTTGTTTGACGAATAAAGATATAGATGCAGATGTTAGTCGGATGCAAAAATTCATATCAATATTTGTTTTAAATGGATATCAATACAAATTAGATACCGAAAGTATGGATATAAATTGGATAATTAAACTTTATGACCACAGAATTAAAGATATCACTAAGTAGATAATAAATCAAGTTAATAGTATATTAATGTGGTCATTTGTGTTCCTTAAAAATTCATGAATGCTGTATAAAATTAAGTAAGGTTACAAATGGAATCGAATATTTGGATACGGATTGGATAGTTGTCTATCCATATTCATATCCATTTTTTTTGATAGATACGAATACGGATATTAGTCGGTTGCTCAAATTTCTATCCATAGATAGTTTCGGATACAAAAACGAATCTGGACAGATATTATCCAATCCATTTTCACCCCTAATAGGAACTGGTCCTCTGGTCCTCTGTCGTGCCATGCTCTGCCATTAGTTTCTTGTCGATGGAGTTCCAAAAATTTGAGTTTTAGTGAGAACTAGCATTTAAGGCCATCTGCATATTGCATAGAGAATGACATTTGATACATTTGCATTATTTCAAACTGCTTATTTATAGCATGTGACGTCAATATCTTCTAAGATCAATTCTCTGCAATTCTTATATCTAAAAGAATATTGATACCTTGTTTTTTAGGGTCTATTTGAAGGTTTAAAAGCATACAGAAAAGAAGATGGATCAATTCTGCTATTTCGCCCAGAAGAAAATGCTTTACGGATGAGGATGGGTGCAGAGCGTCTGTGCATGCCAGCACCGACTGTCGAGCAATTTGTAGATGCTGTAAAGCTAACTGTTTTAGCAAATAAGCGCTGGGTACCGTGCAATGTCGATGTTACAATTCATGGATATGTTCATGTTTTGTAATTCTAATTTGTCATTATCAGCGTTAATCCTTTGATGCAGGTACCACCTGCAGGGAAGGGTTCCTTGTATATCAGACCGCTACTTATGGGAAGTGGGGCTGTTCTTGGTCTTGCACCTGCTCCCGAGTACACATTTCTTATTTTCGTTTCACCTGTTGGAAACTACTTTAAGGTTGGTTAAAGTACTTCTCTTGTAATTTGCTTTTTGACGCACAAAACCTCTATCTTTTATCACCCAAATGCTCTTGTACATTATGGTGGTGCTATTGATTTTGGTGTGGCGTACTTGTTTTCTGTGGTTTTTTGTTGATTTCTTTTGTGACGTAATTATACCTCATCAAAAATTATATTTACTTCTGTCAGGATTCTGTTTTGATCAATGATTAGCCTTTAAACATTTCTGATACATTTTTTACAACATTTTCAGGAGGGTTTAGCACCAATAAACTTGATAGTTGAAAATGAATTCCATCGCGCAACCCCTGGTGGAACTGGAGGCATAAAGACTATTGGGAATTATGCTTCGGTAATTGAGCCTTGTTACACAAGTCTGTTTAGTATAATAATTATCAACTGTAATTGGGTCCTATCCTTCTGTCATATCTGAGAACCTTTTGTGCTTCATGTCTTCCATATGTCATTGCAAGTAAACTTGTGTAGATTGCTATGACCATAATGTGTGTGTTTATGCATTGCTTTACTTCTAATGCTATACACATGTATGCTTCACTTTGTGGCTTCCTGTGTTTCTTGTGTATAGGTATGGATGTTGGAGCACATGTTTAAGGGATGTCAGATATTTCGATCTACAAATATAGGCAATATTGGCATTGATATTGGTGTGCAACATTCGATGTGTATATGCATGCATGCATATTCGTGTGTTTGGAAACCAAGAGAAGAATCACATGAGATATATAAAAACTTTGACAGTAGATTAGTTCAGAATGGTTTAACTAATCTACAATAAATTAGTTCAGTGGTTTATAACTATGTTCTTCGCATTTCCAGAAATATGTCTATTAATAAGCCAGCGGTCAAAGAACAGAGAATATATTTTTTTTAAAAAACAACTTTGGTACTTTGAGTAGTATGACCTTGGACACTTTCTTTCATTTGAAGGAATATATAAGGACAAAATAATTCCAATAGTTGTACAAGTGCTAGTGTGGTGCATAATTGGTACGTTGGATGAGTTCCGAGGTGTAGGTCCTATAGGAAATGTAAAGCACTATAGGGAGAGTTGACAAGATTTTATAGCTGAATGTCCTCATCGCACCTTCTGGTCATGGTAAGAAATCTTTTTGTCAATCAAATTACCTTTTTAATTTTTTAAAGTCTGATTTCCCTCCCAAATCTTAGAGATTTATGTAGAGAGCTTATTCAAGTTATGAAGATGAACAAGTGTAACATGGAAATCAAAATACTTCCGCTTAATTGAATTACCTTGTGCGGGAGTTTAGTCCATATCATGGGTAGGGTATGCTTTGATTGTTTTTGTATTTTTTTTTTCTAATCTTGTTTGCTTTAGATTTGGAATCAAAGTAATCAGGTATTGATTGGGCTCATTTTTAGGGGCAATAGATATGTTCAGGAGTTAAGTTTCCATGTCAGGTAACTTCTTTTGCATGGTGTAGATTAACAATCTATTTTTTTTGGCTTGTATGTCGGATAATGACATGCACAAATTTAAGATCACATTATGGATAAAAATTTAGTTCTTGTATATCAGTACTGTATATCTTCATTTTGAATTTGTAATTATCATTAAATAATATATGACTTACATTGTATCAAGTATCAACAATCATTCATTTTTATGGAAGGGGAGGGTAGGCATAAAGCAGAAAATTTTACCGCTTTTCTGGTTGCTTTTATTATTTTATGCAATAAATACATCGGGAGAAAGGGCAAGAAAAATTCTTAGCAAAAGTAATGATAAGTGATGCTACACTTCCAAGGAAATTAACTTTTTTTCTCTCTAGCTGATTTTTAGCTTATTGATCCTCGTTCTGATCTCTTGGGCTTGTTGAATGTCAAGTTTAATCATATACTTCTTTGTTGTTTTTCTGCTGTTGAGATTCATTTTTCATTTCTTGCTGAAAATTAATATGCCGATTCAATTAAATATAGCCATTGTTGATTTTCAGTCTTTGGTAAACCCTGACTAATATTTTTTTCACATGTATGCTTATTTCTTATATTCATCTATTTATTTTTGTACAGGTGTTGAAGGCACAGAACATAGCTAAGGGCAAAGGCTTTTCTGATGTTCTGTATCTTGACTCTGTGTACAAAAAGTACCTGGAGGAAGTTTCATCCTGTAATGTTTTTATCGTGAAGGTATGGAAATCTGTAGCTACCGAGAAAAAAGGTATGGAAATCTGTGATTTTCGTTTTTCTTGTTTCTTAAAACGATATGGCATTGGAATGCCTAAAATGTTGCAGCTGGTGATGCTCTTAGTGGGCAGTATTTGCACATAAGATGAAGAGTGTAAAGGGAACCACTCAATTTGGTTTTCTCTAAACAGTGTATCAGTCATAGGTGAACTATAAAGTAGTTGATTGCATGTACTACCTTTATCTATGTGGGTTTGTAGGGTTTAGGGTTTCCAATGACCAGTGTATCAAGCACAGGTGAACTGTAAAGTAACTGATAGCATGTACTGTCTTTATCTCTATATTGGTTTGTAGGTTTCTACTATTTACATGTTTAGAAACTTGAAGGCAAGCAATGGCACATGCCTTCTACACTGAACTTTTGAGGTTTGTCGCATGCAGCATGTCTATTGTCTGGATAATGTACAAGATACTAATCTAGCTTATATATTTTATTTGGTCATTCCTGAAGATGTGATTAATATTGTGATGATTAATCAATCTCATAATCCCATTAATATGGTTGGAATATTACTGCCTCCAGAGATTCCTTTCCCTGTTCTCATACTGTCATCGGACTAAAATTGAGAAAGAGACATGTTAGAATTAGTTATGATGTTTGATCTTCTGTTTCTGTCTCTTTTGTCTATGCTGAGTTATGAGTAGCCATCCAGACCAAATTGTCGGCATAGTATTCTATACAGGTACCCAGGATATGAGACTTTGTTCTCAAGTCAACTTCCACCTGCCTGAAAATAAGAATGATGTATTGAATGTGGTTTATCAAGAAACATAGACCACCTGCTCAGGAACAAGACTCCTCCATTGAATTAGGTAAATCGAGAAAAAGTGGATAAGAGATTCTAATTGCCTGCATGGAGTTAATTTGCTAACCATCTCAATAGTGTGTGTGTGGCTACTTTTGATCTATCTGACATGGGACAAGTCTCAGGATATGATTCTAGATAACAGACAATGATTTGATTTTTTTTCCTCTCCTTTTTTTAGCACTTGATCATTAGATGCTTCTAATTTTTTTTCTTTATATTTTTTATATTTAAGTTCATCATAATTTCTATGGAACACATAGTTTTGTTGTACCTTTATTGTGGCCAAGTGCAGCAGCTTTTCATGCTTTGTTTTGGAGTTCAACTCTTCTCAAGTTTAGGCAGTCAGTTTATATGCTGATTTATCTATTCTTGTTACTATTCTTTGAATTGCAATAACTGCATCTTTATTGTAGGATAAAATTATATCAACCCCAGTTATAAAGGGAACAATCTTACCTGGCATTACAAGGAAAAGTATAATTGATGTTGCTCGAGGCCAAGGTTACCAGGTATTCGCTTTAAATGGTCAATAAATATTTTTATATTGAAGATATTCTTAGCACACCGTCTGTCTTGATTAAATGGTTCTATTACCTTCAAAGTTATATAGGGATTTGTTTTATAGCTTTCACTTCTATATTTGCAGAGCTTAGTTTGACATTTCCATAATTGTCATTAATCATATGATTATGCATTTTTTCTTGGCATTCGATTTACCTTTAGATTGTTGCATATCCTGAAGCTACTTGTTTCTGCAGTACTGTTTATGACTAGAAATGGGCCTGAGCCAGCTTGAGGCCCATAGGGCCAGGTCGGCTTTAGGTAGGGCCTTGCGCTAGGTTCGAGATTGTTCGGATTGGGCTCTAGCCTAGAAATAGGGCCTGAATTAATTTTAGGCTGGGCTAAGGCTGGTTTTTGGCCCAAGCCTGACAATGGGCCTGGTTTGAGCCCAAAAATAGGTCCACCTCTCCGTTCTCTCTCCCCTTTGCCACCATCTTTGCTCTCTCCCACTTGATCTATCTCCCCTCTCTCTGCTCCCTCTCCTTTCTCTACCTCCCAATCTCCCTCTCACCCCTCTCTCCTCTCTTTCCCTGCTCTACTCTCTCGTATCTCCTCTCTCTCTCTCTCTCCCCCTTTTGATCTCTCTCCCCTCTCTTCTCTCTCGCTTCTTTCTCCCTCCTGATCTCTTCCCCTTGTCTCTCCCACCCGATCATTCTCTCTCTCCCCTCCTCTCCTATGCCTCCCTGCTCCCTCCAAATCTCTCTATCGATCTCCTCTCTCACTCCCGACTCTCCACTCTCTCCCCCGTCCCAATCTCTCTCTTGATCTTCTCTCTTGCAATCTCTTTCTCCTCTCTCCTTCCTAATCTCTCCTCCCTTTCTCCTTCCCGATATCTCTCCTTTCTCTCTTCTCCTTCCACGCTCTCTCTTTTCCTCTCTCTAGATTTTGCGTCAGAGCTCGGAGGACAAGCTTGGGCCTAGATCCAGGCTAGTCCAATCCGAGCGTGTGTTCAGGCTTCGGGTTGGTATTCTGAAAGAAATTTTGAGCCTTGGTTTGGCTTGAAGTCTGTTTTTTTTTTTTTTTTTCTCGAGCATGCTCGGGCTTTATAGAAACCTGACCTGACTTAGACCTGATTCCAGTCCTAGTACTGTCTCAAATATGTTGTTGGTTAAGGCTAACTACTAATAAAAATTTTATCTTTTCATATTCACACTTCTTGATGGTGACTACAAAACATTGCAGGTTGAGGAGCGCCTTGTATCAGTGGAAGAATTGCTTGATGCTGATGAAATTTTCTGCACAGGAACAGCTGTTGTTGTATCACCTGTAGGAAGTGTAACATACCTTGGGAGTAGGTAAGTACTTTGTCATGCCCTGGTTCTAATCAATTCTTTTGCTCTTAATTATTTGATCATTCACGTCCCGATTGATGGAAGAAATCTCAAATGAGAACTCTCCCACATGGAATTTGGATTCCAAAAACTCATGATAGCAGGGATTGAAATGTCAGGGACAATACTCAGACTGGTACATTACCAGTTCGATACTATACTAACTGTGTGATATGCCTCTTGGTGCTACCATAGCAAAATAGAGGTGAAATACCATGTGTTAGTATGGTATCAGTACAGGGGTGTATTCGTACCTGTACCTTACCAGGATGATCTGGTATGGCTGTTATGGACTGGTATGCATTGGTGTTTGAATCCTTCTATGACAGATCTATAATCTGTTGGTTGTCCTCTCTATTTGTTACCTACTTATCATTGTGTCCTACATATTGGAACATGATGCTTTAGAAGCAGCTGCTAATCAAATTTCACTGGAATTATCTTTTTAGCGTAAGCTATAAAATAATCTCTTGTAATGTTGAAGAGTAAATGTAAATCCTGTATAGCCAGATGATGTCTTGTCTCAGTGCATGTGAACTTTGTGGATTTAACAAAACATAAAATTCGGAACCATGGTCAATTATGACGTTTTGAAATTTCCTTTTTTGTAGCAATGTGCTGTTAATATAACTATTATATTTTCTGTTTTGTTCCTGATATTCTAGGATTCCTATAGTCATGTGATCATGTGAGGCTTATTCTTAGGAAGATATGAAGAATTACCTGGACAGAGGTAATGAAAAACGAATTGGAGAATGAAATTGGATAAGGATATCTATGTGATTTAAAACAAAAATAACTCTCTAGAGGGGATGCTTCTCTTTATTCTGAAGGCTGAATATTTCCTTTTGAACATATTTTATACAATTCAGGTTCCTCCATATCAATATCTATCTACAGATGCTTACAGTGGTGGTGTTATTGAATCAGCTGTACATGTTTGTTTGGTTTATATGATTTTGGTACTTGGTAGCATTAATATATTAACAACAGAGACATGCTTTATTTGCTCGTTTGTATGAGAGAACTTTGCACATGCATTGTGAAACGTGAACTTTCCTTCTTTAGAGTGGACTCACTATTGGTCGGAAAGTTTGGGTTCATGGAACATGTGTGCATTCTTAGCATGGATTCATTTATGAAAGGTTTAGTTTTTAATGAAGTGCACGTATCTTATTTCTGATTAAGGAACCTATTTTTATAACTTTCTGTAGTAAAAAAATGCAACAATAACAGCTGCGGGGTAATTTGTGTCAAAGAATTGCTACTATTTGTATCAAACTTGTAACATCTTGCTGATTTGAAATTGTTTCAGGGTGGATTATGGGAATAGGGGAGTTGGTGCTGTATCTGAACAACTCTATTCTGCACTAACAAGTCTGCAGCTGGGTCTTAGTGAGGATAAGATGGGATGGACTGTGCAGTTAAATTAAGAGCTACAGAGTACTCGAGGACAGATAATTGTGCTCTCTTTTTGTTGATATTAGTGCTCTGATTCCTTTCAGTATCATTGCTAGGAAAGCGTTTTTTTTTTCTATGATAATGTGATGTACTCTGACTCGCTCAGATCAAATGCCCAAATATTTGCTTGTCTGTATGCATCCTGCATAGAATAGTTTGGCCATGCTCGGCAACATCTTGCCTCATGCCAGCTATTGGTAACACAGTGCTCGTTTAAAATAAGTTGGAAATTGAAATGTGCTAGTCTTGTATCATTATGGTTCATTGATGTTAAAAATTTTATTAATCAATCAAAAGATGATAGATATGCTGTATTTGGGTGTATAGTTAAATGCGATAATTTGTAAGTTTGGAAGCCGTCTAAAAAGGAAAGTTGCAATCTATATTGATATTTATTTGAATTGGAAAGAACGTGAATTGAAAATTTTTGGAGAATTTGTGGTTTACTGGTAATGTATACATGCCTGCATTCCTCTAATAATTGCAACAAAAATTAAGCGCCGAAGTTGACATAATTTTGAATTTTCACTATTTTCTTGGGAAGGAGAATTAAGAGGGAATGTATCCATAAGCAAATTACTTGACCTTTTTTCCCCTCCTGGAGCTAGATTCCACTGTTTATAGTCTCCGGACTGGATAACTATCGGTCAGCTTTTTTTTGTTATGGATGTAAACAAGTTTTGATCCTATTACCTTCTTGCTGTGTGTGTTCTAATTTTTGTTTTTAATCTTTCAGTACCAACGTAAGCCTCTAACGAGAATACAAGGGAGTCAAAAACCACAACCCAAGTCCGAGCTCTCTCCTCTTTTCTTTTCTTCCTTGTGGTGCGCTTACATTTTGTTTCCCCTATTTTTTTTAACGTTAAAATGACTAATCTGCTTTCTTCGTGGTCTTCATGGATTAGACTCCTATTCGCATCAATCGCATGGAGTTCTCAATAACAGCTTCAGAAAAGCTGGAAAAGATTTTCTAATTTTTGTTTTTATGAAGGCAAGCGACCACATGGAGTGTGCACATAAGGTCTAAAAAGAAGACTGAAACTAGGATTTTGACAAGCATTCCACTAGGGATTGCAAGCTTGGAATCCTGTTATTATCAACTTTAGAAACAATGAAAAGAAATTAAGAATCGTTTTCTTCGATTTTGATTTGAAAGACAATTGAGAGACAAGTCTTCAAACCAACGCTTTGTTTGTGTGTCCGTTCCCGGACTAGAAGTAGAGTAGATCAAACTGGAAGTCTTAGGCACCCACACCCATTAGGCTGTTCAACGACCTCTAGTTTCCTCTGATCACTAGTTTGCCATCAATATGGTTTTTCTTCTTTCAGGAGATTGATTTTGGATTGGAGGATTATTAATCCTAGGATTACCATGCCTGCCCTAGCTTGGAAGTATTACTGCAGAAATAAATTCCGAGTTTATATTGGTTGCCAATGTCGGATGGAGTTTGACCAATGCTGCTTATAGAGGAGAAATTAGAGTTAGTATTTGATGTGATATAAACTGGGGACAAAGTCTATGCTACCTTCTGTGGAGAAATGGTAAATCTCAAGGTAAACTTGTATGACCGAAAAAAGAAAAAAGATCTTCTGGTAAACAAATTGGTGTGATTAGAGTTAGGGAGGCCATAACGAGAAAAACATATTACGGCTACTAGAATCTACATTGAGGACTTCCGAAATGACTCGCACTGTTTAAAACTGAATTATTTGCAATTCTGCAGAAGTAAATCCATTTCATATTAAAAAAATGAGAAATCTTGAAATGTGACTTCGAAACTGATGCCAAACATTTACTAGGTAATATGTAATAATCCATGACCGCAGCTAAAATGGCTAGCTGAAAGATATTATTTAAATTTTTTAGCTTTATATAAATATCTAAAATCTTCCTAGCGAACAATTCATATGAGACAAAATATATATATCAAGCTGAGTTCTCGCATACTTTTCCGTTTTAAGCCTTAATATGCTTGCTTGACTAAGAGACCGAATCCAATCATAAACACCATGGCTGTAAACACCATGATTGGCCCATGGTCAGCCTCAAATGGGCCCATGCTACATTATCCCTTAGTTCATATGGGCCATTAGCCGGATCCTATCTAATACCATTTGTAATGATCCAAGATTTTACTTAAAAAAGGCTAGATCTCTTTAATATACAAGCGATATGAGATTAATCATATACCCACATCCTCACAGCTAAATTCAATCACAAATATAATGATCAACCAATGGTTTATCACAACAAGCCCCCTAATCTACATGAGCCATGAGTTGGCTTCAATCTGATACCACTAGAAACAAGTCAGGATCTTATCTAGAAAGGCTAGTTAAAAAGGTTAACTCGAATCTTTTAATAAAATTTAAAAAAATAAAAAAAATTGGTGAATCTAGGGTCTCAATCTATTTTTTTAATTAATAAATAATAAACCAAGATACGTGACCTCTATTTATATTATGGAGGTCCCTGCATGTATAATTCGTGTTGGATTCCTCTTGTAGTCAAGAGAATACAACTTTTCCTAAATAGACATGACTAACGGAATAACCATAAAAAAGTAAAAATTCTATAAGAGGTAGATCTTAACTTCTATATCGACTTTGTTTTCAATTGTTCTACTGCTGGATTGGGAAATATGCTCAGCCACAATTTTTACGAAAAAAATTTGCTTTGACCAGCTTTTCTCGAGGCCCAAATGATAGAATTTGGCTTTGATTGCTTGTTGCACCACACTTTTCTGGGAATGGTGCCATGCTATAGAGCTCGAAATTGTCACATGATTTCCTAAAAAAGCATTTCAATTGGACGTTGTACGAGCAAGTTATAATCTTTAGAAATTTGACAAAGGGTTTAGCTTCACAATGCAGTGGATCTCGTTTCTAAATTCCATCCATCCTTCTCCGTAGTGGCCACAATGGTTTATATTGAGTATAGTAATCCTTCTGAATCAATACCAATGACAATGTATTACTCATAGTATTCTACCCTTAAGCCCATTAATTAACCAAAATGATAACGATAAGCAACATGCATTGTCCTACTTGAGGAGCCTTATCTCTACATGGAATGAGCCCTCAAAATTGGTGGCAAACAACAATAAGTAAAAATTAATAAGAAGTGGGTGACAATTGATCACAAATCAGAAGAAGATGGCTACATGAAAGGATTGACTAGGTTTCACAGCTAGTATCTACTTGACATCAACTTGTTCATGGATTGAATAAATCTTCCTTCCAAGCACTACAGAGTTTGTCCTGCAAAGTAATAGATCCTGGTGGAGATGGTAAGAGGACGCAATCCAAGCGGCCTGGCCCGTGCCACTGTCTTATTCTCGTTTTCCAGTCTCTGTCTTTCCCTCCTCTGCAACTCTACCTTTGTTTGAGTTGCCATGTCTCACTATAACTCTGGACGTGGGATCCGGTTCGCTGTCAAGTCAGCCCCCAGGCCTGGCTCAGTACATTGCTAATTTAACTGCTTAATGCCATTACTGCCAGAAAATTTCCTTCTCAGCCGCACAAAAACAAGGTAAGCAAAGGTGAGAAAATTGATGAGCATTCCACAGAGACATGTTTTTAACCATGACAATATATAAGACATCAAAAAGAATGTGCTGATTCTCTTTTCTCAGAAAAAAGGGAATTATTCTCTGCTCAAATAGAAAAAAAAAAGAAGTGCTGATTTTACCAGAATTATATGGTTAAAATGAGCAAAAAGATTGTGCATCTCATAATTCTTGGTTCTATACATGTCTGTAGTATTTTGAAAGATACTCGAATTTATAAAGAAATACCAGACAGGTTCGCGATCGACCATAGCTTTACAATTCAGAGAAAAAAAAAGGAGACAAAAACTTCTCAAAGAGTTGCGGCAAATTTCAATAAGCACAAACTTAATGGAAAAAGAAATGTATTTGTAATATTGAATTTTTATGTTTGTTAATGCAGAAATAAGATTGTGAGAATAACTGCACCAAACAGGGGCAACGATTTCATCACCATCAACAACACAACATTTTAAAATCCAAATTCTTTTATGAACAACTCATGGACAATTCACAAACATTGCAAAGTCCATAAAAACTGCTGGATCATGAATAAATCAAATCATCGCAGATAGATTCTGCAAATCAATGAAAACGTTTTTGAACAATTCAGGTCATATCTCCCTCTCATCAGCTTGTTTGGTAGACGATTTTTAAGTTTGCTTATTTATACATCATTCTCCTCCTCTCTTTCCTTATTTTCCTTTTTATATTCCTTCATTACCTTTGATGAAGTGGGTGGAGTAATTTTTTTTCTCCCAGAGAGAGAGAGAGAGAGCCGCGTCATTCTAACTTTTAAAACGAGTATCTGGGAGCAGAAAAGACAATCTAATGCTGTAAAATTGCAGCCAATAGGACAATATTTTTGTTGAAGTTCACTAAGCTGATGAATTGAGGAGAACGATGTAGATATTTTCATTTGACCAAAGTGATCGAAACAGGGAACTAGGTGGGAAGACTAAGAGACAATTTTGATCTAGTCCTCTAATAAGTGCATGAAACTACCTTCTTTCTTCAGTGGGTTTCATTAATCTCCTAACATTTTTTACCTGGGAAGCATCGGTCTCCTATAAAGTATTTCCTATAAATTAGACTCATTCCTCTTCCTTTTGATGGCTCATAGAAGGACAAAGAACTAAAATTAAGGAAGGTCTTATCAAGCGTTGCTTCTGACAATGGCTTCAGCAGATCCCAGAAGTTAAGGATTTCGTAGTCTAACGTTTGACTACGTTTAAACTTAATACTATGTCCCCCTCCCATAGATGTTGGTAATTCAAGGATTCATTTCCTCCAAGATCTCAGTGCAGCATTTAAATTATTCATTTGGTCACCTAACAAAAGAAAAGTATAAATAAACCTAGTCTTTCATGAAATGGTGTCAACATGTACGTTATTAATTGCTCTTGCAAGAAATCAAAAAGGTATGATACCTTTCAGTTGATATATTCAATGTTGGTTAGCTAACACAAAAAGTCTATTCCCGTAGATCATCACTAAATCTCTTTTTTTATTTTAATCTCTTTCGAGCAATCCGCAAAAAAAAAAAAAAAAAAAAAAAATCTCTTCCGAGCAAAAAACTTCTATCTACTTTTACTGAAACTTATGTTTACAAGGATAATAATTAATGCTTTTTGAAAAGTTAATGTCTAATGCTTATTGGTGTTGTGTTCTATTGTAGTTATATATGTCTCCAAGTGCTTGTTTATAATGCACTTGTACATTAATATGTGAATTATCCGGTTCTTTTACTATAGTTATTTAGTGATCTTTTCCCCTCATAATGGTTATTGAATTTTCATTGTATTCTATTTTCCAAGTTTTGGTATATCAAAACTTTCTTCATCACTTGAATCAATGAAACTTTGGGTTGATGTGGTAGCACACAAATTCTTTGGGGGGATGCAAGGAACTAGTGGCAATGCATGCGCCTTGACCAGCTTTTGATATTTTGGACATGGGCTTGAGGTACTAGACCAAAGTGACCGGCTCTTGATATGCTAGGATTATTAGCTGATCTTCACCCATCTAGATGTATGAAGTATCCATTTTTTATGTTTAATATATTTCCATCTATTTATTTAATATGTCACATATAACTCTGTGACATGAAACTAAGGGGGACAGCGGTAGAACTGATACATTGTAAATTCTAGTCCAAGAGAAAGCAAATAGAAAAACATCCCCTCCAACATTTTTTTAATGGCAAGACAGACTCTAGTGGCTACCTCAGGTCTAAGTACAATATCAAGTGCAGAAGAGAGAAGGAAGCCCCAACCTCAGAAGAAGGGAGTCCTCACCATGGGAAGAGCTCCTTGCTGTGACAAAGAAAACGTGAAAAAAGGCCCATGGTCCCCTGAGGAGGATGCCAAGCTCAAGTCCTACATGGAGCAGCATGGCACTGGTGGAAACTGGATCGCCCTCCCACAGAAGATTGGTATGATTTTCCTCTAACACACCATAAATCTCTTAAACAAGTTGAACTGTTACTGCTATTAGGGCAAACAATGATGAGTTCTGCTATTGGCAATTAGGCCTCAAGCGATGCGGTAAGAGCTGCCGCCTCCGGTGGCTCAACTATCTCCGACCAAATATTAAGCATGGTGGCTTCTCTGAAGAAGAAGATAACATCATATGCAGCCTATATCTTGCTATTGGGAGCAGGTGGTAAAATTAGTTATATCTGCATGCAATCATGCGATCATTCAATATTATGACTGTATATAGCGGCATCAATAATAGCTTAGCCTTCTTTGTGTGATCAGATGGTCCATAATTGCAGCACAGTTGCCTGGAAGGACTGATAATGATATAAAGAACTACTGGAACACAAAGCTGAAGAAGAAGCTCCTGGGAAAGCAGCACAAGAATCAACAACAGGCTCGTCGAGTCTGCCGAAGAAATCAAAGGACCAAGGAATCTAAAGATGGCAACGCCATGAGTGCTAAGAAAGGTAACGATAACTCCTACTGGCCCATGCCGCCCATTCTCACTGGCCAATTCAACCAGGTGGATCGCCATGCTAGCGATGACCATGGATCGACCAAAAACTTTCTAACGAACCTCGATGGGGAGTTTTGCTTCCATGGGAGAGCTGAGCAAGGAATTTCACTTGCTTCCCCTCTGGAACAACAGCACCTGAATAGAAATTCTGTGGGTTCAATTGCACTCCCCGAACAAGCCAAATATTTCATCGATGGTTATTCTCCATCGGGCTACCGCTTATCGCAAGGTCTAGATGAGCTTGATGAGATGTTCTGCGGCAACTCAGTAAAACTACAAGGGCTGGATTGCTTCTTTGGAGCCTGGAACATGGTGGCTGAGAACAACGGGACCAGTACATCACGAAGCATGAACTGGAATAACGTAAGCCCGTTGATCTATCCGCCTGCGGTCACTAGCTATCAAGGGATGCAGCAGCAATGTCTTCCTGATGAACTCGTGCACCTCCTTGGGGCACAAATATGACTGCTGCTGTACATGAGCTGCGTAAACTTGAGTGGAGGTGGTGATGTTGGAATTCAGCTATACCCCAATAAAAACACTCTTCAGAAGAGTTGTTTGTTTGATGTGCTTTTGGTTTCAACCCCCATACTAGTGTTTCCTCATCTTTGGTTTCTTTAATTGAGTACTTAATTAGGTTAGTTCTTTTGGTAAAAAGAGCACCTATATTAGTTGTGTAGTGGTTGGTTTGTTTCCTGTTGGGATCTTCCTCCAATCCCTGAACTGTATTTGTTGTCCTTTTGATTCAGAACTTATCAAGCTCAAAGCTCTTATTTGTGTCAGGAAACATTTGGCCTGTCCTGTTATAATTACCTTGGGATGCTCCCATGCGCTAATAGGACTGCTGCTTGTGTTGAAAGGCGCTCACAGACCCTTGCATGTTAACATGCACAGGCATGGGGTTATTATGAAATGATAATTCCTTGCTATAAAGTTCTTGGAAACCAAGCCAGAAGGCACTAATTAAGAGGAGGTTGGCAACGCATTCCTAGGCTCTAGCAAGTAGAGCATCTCGAGATGTCTTCGTTCCTTCGTAGGGATCTCACGTCCAGAAACAAATTAAGCAGGATCTGTTAAATTACTTACCAAATAAAGTTTCTCTGTCATTCCATATTTATTTTTCTGGATGTGCTGTGTTCCACATCATGCTTGACGCAATTGCTACTTTTTCTTTATGAAGTTAGTATACTTATTATTTGAGAGTATTGGTACTTGAATATGGAAGACTCGCTATATCTCCATTGAAGCCTAACTTCACATTTTAATTTCATCTCTTACTTAAAGATCTAAGGTTCTGTACCTTTTTGTTTCCATGCTATTTCTCAAGCTGTTTTCTCTTTCAGAATATGATTGTCTGGTAAACATTTGAAATTTAAGGTTAATATCAATTTCATTGTAATAATGTTTCATGTCCTCTATTGACATATTACACTTCATCATTATGTTAATATCATGATGGGAATTACTATCGAGGATGTTTAGAAGGGCGGAGGGATAATAGCAGTCCAGTGTGGAGCAAATTTACATCATGAACTGCTTATGTCCAACATGAAGGTCTGTCATCCTTGCCACAAGACTACCTGATAATCACTTATGTTTTACTGATCAAAGTATCATATATATGAGCAGTATATTGCATTAAGTTGCTGTCAAAATCTGAAGCTTTTTTTCTCGACAATATAAAATAATGATCGAAACTTTCAAGTCTAACTGTTATAGTAAAATGAGTAGTAAAATAAGTTGATAGATGAGAATATAAACAAGAATAATCTAAATCCACTGGTTCTACCTATTTTTGTAGATGACATTCTCCTGTATTTGCATTGTAGCTCTATAAGCATCAAAGTCCGTGCAACATTCTAGTATCCCTTAACAATGACATGCCTAGACCTTTTTTTTTTTGAATTTGATATAATTAATTTGACTATTAATTGCTACATCTCATCTTTCACAAACTCATAACCACAGATGACAAGACAAACATCTGGAATGCAACTTTGAAATGCCTTTTTCTTTTCTTTTGCTGTAAGAAATTAATGCTTATTTTCTCCACTGGCATGAAATAATGCTCGATTTTCATTCTGATACTCACTTTATATTTGGATTTAATTATGTTATCACTGAAAGCTCATTATCTAATTAAAAATTTGTTATGGTTGCAATTGCCATCACATGATTAAAGATTTAAGGAAAACTAAAGGTAAATGGAAATACAATAAGAATAGTTCATGAAATTTCATCAAGTTTAAATAATCTTTCACATTTTATACTACGCATGATCAACACAACATTCTTGATTTGTTATAGTTGAGATTTTTGGTTTATCACCATAATACTTCAGTAACAACAAATGTTGGTCGTGTTACTTTAAGTTCTCTTTCTTGAGGAAACTAATCACTATTTATCATATCATTAACAATTCCATATATATTTCCAACTTCATATTTCCTCGTTTATCAGATATTGACATTTTATACTTCTTTCCAATATGCTTGATGGTTTACACAAAGAAGTTTGCATCCTTGAGGGCTGCAGAACTGTGTCATTCATATACACTATTAATATGATGCATTTTTAGACTCATTATTGAAACCTTACCAGTTCTGACAAATTCCATTAGCAATCTCTCCATGATGTTCCATTCAAAAAAAATCTCTCCACGATATCAATTACATGTAAATGTGTGCTATCACGTAAACAATAAACATTAACATTTATAATACCTCAAACTTATCAACAAGGATCATCTCAAAGAGTAAACTTTTGAAAGCTATGATCTGGCATTGCTTATGTTCGTGATGAGTTTATGTGTTTTCCTTATTTCAGAATTACATATTTTTCTGTGCCAAATACAGAACATTTAGGAGGACCCAACCTTTAATTTTCTGCATGAACAATAAAGCATGTCTTCATTTAATGTAATAATGCTCAAAGAACCACATGCTACTAGCATTTGATCTGTGAAGGCATATAGAATCTTATCCACAAGTTGAAATTCTCGGACTCCAATATAAAAAACTTGATTGTCTAATAGCTTCTGTTAGTTAATTGCAGTATATGGCTGACTTGTTATCCTATCTTCTCACAAGTGACTTCTCATCTAGAAAGTTATCGGATAAGAACAAATTGGTTGGAATCAATATGCTGTCAAAACTTCAAACTGGAAGTCGATTCTTTTCCTTCTTAATTCTAGCAGTGTGGGCATATACCTGCTCCATTGCTAAATCATTTTTATCCTATTATATACGCCTAACTTGTATTTCCTTCCTCTATAGTCTACTAAACCCCTTCCTTGTTTTTATACATATGCTTGCATATGCTTCTCTCTCTGAATAGCTTCGTCACATAATAAAAGTAGTGGCTGCAATGCATAGTTCATCCATGTGGATGTGTTTTTATGTCAATATAACCCGTTTCCAAGTTAGTAAATTTTGGGAATATGGTCCTTCAAGTTAAACTAGATATGATTCGATGACCCGAAATTGCTAAATTATTAGTTATTAACAATAAACTATGATATGAGACAAAATCTCATATTGTTTTGCACGAGAATGATAATGATAATGATGGTGTTGGAAAAATAATATGCCAATACTATTAAATACTTTGAAATAATTAAAATCAAAACTTTGCTAAAATAATATGATAAAAGTGACAAGCTTCCTAAAGTCACCCACAAGAGAAGTAGAGAGAGAGAGAAAGAAGAGAATATTTCTGGGAGAGTCATTAGCCAAAGATTCACAAAGCGCAACAACATCTTGAAATTATTAAACTTCATTAAATGCAAGTTTACTTGCATGAAATATCCAATATGGGATAATTCCAAAACATACAGACTTTAAGATTTGAACCTTTTCAGAATCATAAATATTCTAAAAAATTAAAATATTTCAATAGATGGGACTTGCCTGAAACGCATCATATATGTGGATGATAAGTTGCCTTCGTGGGACGAACACGATCTGTGTGTTTCTTGGTAGCAGTAAGATAGTTCTTGGTAGAATAAAAGTGAAAATATGCGAACTGAATGCAGCATGGCTCACAAAGCTTGTAAAAACAATTCATGCACATGAGAACAGGAGGGTTTTTCTCCTTTTCATGTTGAAATCTGTTAAGGCATGTACATTCACATGTATATAATGCAGAACAAATTAGCAAATGGCCCATACCATCTCCATCTAAAAATTGCCCCCAAACCAAGAGTAGGAATTAAGGGTTGCTTCAACTTCCAAGCCCCAATCAGAGCACAATGGTTCTTTAAGGAATCAACAGTACAGTCATCTTCTGGAAAACACCTAGACTGAGAATTTGAACTTATTGTATATTAGCAGAACAATTCAGAGAAGGCCAGTCATAAGGAGACTTGCATTCAAGGTTCTCTGAGTATATATTGCAAATGTCTTTGTGAGCATGGCATTAATGGAAGGAATGGTATATGACTTGCTCAACCATCCCTTTTACAAAAACCATTCCCTTTTCCAAGTCCCCCATGCCGATGGAAGGAGAACATGTCTCTAATTGAGCAGCATGTTTTCCTTGGTCTAATACCAGTTACTATCACTGATATAAGTGCTAAACTCAATTTTTTCTTTCAAAGAATATCTGGTAGAGAAGGCTTGGAGGTTAGCCCTCTCATTATATCCAAATGATCCTCTGTGAAGGCAGGCTTCGGGTCACCAATACTGTCACCAAGAGACTTCACCAGCAGACTTGTTGCCACCTTTACCCTAGAGTTAAGGACAGGGAAGATGCACGGAGACTGTTTAACTCTATGTTCTACTTCTTAACCTCATGGTCTAAAGACTTGTTACTAAGCAACTAATGTAATCCAATACTAGTTAATTTCTTTTATCTGTAACTCCTTCAGTAAGTATCTGATACAATAATTGTAGCAGCACAACGGCACCATATACAACTGCTACAACATTCCGTAATGATCTTAATATGCAAACAATCAGCCAGTACCTTCTCACAATTAATTACTTTCTTGGTCGGGCGAGGAGGCTCTGAGCATGATTATGACTGTAAAGCAGTGAGAATATCCTTAAACCAGCAGGGTTATGGAAGAAAGGGCCCCATGCTAAACGTCAAAGCTTGACAAGTTGGACTTGGAAGGCACATGCCCTCAAATCAATGACCATATAATAACATCGACAAGTTTAAGACAAAAACCAGGCGACAACCTTAACACCATCTTTTTCCTACTATCTTAGGCGTGCGGTATCTGGAATCCCGTTTGTTTATTTAATGACATGGACAGTCACTGAGGTGGGAGATTTGTTTTCAGCAGCCTAGTTTCATGTCATATTCCGTCTTAAATCATCATATATTTTAACTTGGTCTGACGATATGATCAGTGCTTTTCAGCACGCATGTCTCTTGATCGATGCAATTGTAAATGATTCTCCTTCCAAGAGGAAGCTGTTAGCATGGTTCTGATTGAGCTGTCAAAGGAAGGATAAAGGGATAAAGATGGTCTGCACAATGTCTTCTTCTTTGCGTCCTCCTCCGTCACTACTATAATAGATTATTATACCTGCTTTTTGTCTTTTCGATCTTGTGCTCATGGATTGAATGGAGGATCTTAGATGTATTAGTGGAGGATAAATGAATTTACCTACCGGAGAAGGGATATGCCGGTGTAACATATTGTTCTTAGGTTGGTCATGATTACAAGTGGCCATAAGGTAATCTCATCGGAGGTGACGATCAAGAAAGGAATATTGCTCATAAAAATTGAAGATGATCAAGAATGGAATGGTGCATGTGGAAGAAGAACCAGCAACTGACCATTTTTTTTTTCTTCTTTTAAAATAATATGTTATACCAAGAGAAACGCAACCGACAAGGGTAGAACATGTTTTAAAACTCGGAATAAATTGGATAAGGAGTAAAATTAAATCTAAGAGAATCTATATATTAGTAAACAAAGACTGCATCAATTTAGTGACGTATCAATTCTCATGCTTTTCTTGAGATTTGTAATAAAGCCAACCAGAAGGCAGACGAAAACGCCCTCCTAGGGTGACAGTGTCGAACATAGGGTATGCCTACACGTGTCACCCATATGTCACGTGTCACCCACACACAACGGATGTGATTACAGCCCAAAGCATCAGACAATAAAAAAAAATGTAGGGGAGACAAAATAGAAGCGTGGGTCTTCCAGATAAACTCGCCGGGGTAATGAGCCACATAGGATCCCACCCAGTCCGCAGCATGGGTCCTCTTCTCTTTTCACAGGACCGGCATTGCATCCAAATTGTGCAAACATCCTGCTGAAATGTTCTGGTGAGGTTCCTCTTCTTTTTTTTCAGCCATGTTTTATCCTTCCATTTTTAGAACTCATGGGATTGTTTGGGGGGTTACTGCAAGTGAACCACAGCCTTCCGCTTCCCTTGGTGCATCATCTGAGAAAGGGAGTATTCTGCTGCTTCGAGGTTTGTTTGCTTTCTTTCTCCCTTTGTTTTCATCAGAGCAGCGGGGGATTGCTGCCGGGGAATCGACAGCCTTCCTCTTCCCGTGCTGCATCATGTGGAAAGGGGAGAGCTACTGTTGAGAATTGGGAAGAGGGCAGCTCTAGGATTAGGGTTTTTTTTGGTTAAAGTGGGGAACAGTGTCTGTTGCAGTGAATGGGATGCATGTCCTGCAGCTATTGTACCTGTGTCTCAGTCAAGGTGCATGAATGGAGCGGTTGCTGCTACTCCTGTGAGTGGAACAGATGGCAGATATATAGTGACCGATTCCCTTTCAAAGAAAAAGCCACATAGATGCTCTATGTAGGGACAACCACTTGTTTGGCGATTCTGCCCATGGGGAGGGGTTGGTGTGGGTAACTGCATATTCTTTTCCTCCCATGTAGTTGCCCGGACGAAGTAGAGGAAAGCGGGGAAGAGAAGAGCTAAAGGGGACGACTGTCAGTGCTAGAATTCGGAGTGGGGGATGCCGAGTGAGGAGGATATGGAGGAAGTTTACATAGTGGGGAGGTGGCTGATTCAGATGAGGGTGATATCTCGCTCGAGAAGAGAGTAGAGAAGATGGTGGAACCGGGAGAGATTAGAGCCATGTAGGTGTCACTGGTGCAACAGAGCACCGGAGACGGAGAGGCATATGTCACAATTCAGGATCTCATTCAAAAAAAGTGGTCGAAATGTACGTATTATTTAGATTTCTTGATCTTGTATAAGTATACAAGATCTATCTGACGAATGATTGATGTAAGACTAAACACACGCCTGCATAGATCCTCATATACTCCCCCCCCCACATTTAAGTTCTGATATCCTCGTCGGGCTAAAAATTCAAATCTATTAAAATCTAATCACAAGCACTACGATTGGTTCGTGGTCAGCCTCGATGTACTTGTGCTTTAGTATCCCCTAGTCCATATAGGTTATAGGTCGAGTCCACTCTGATTTCATTTTGTAACAACCTAGAACCTCATTCAAAAAGGCTAGCTAGAAGGTATTATTTAGATATCTCGATCCCGTAAAAGTACCCAATATCAATCGTACGAATAACTGAGGTAGGACTAAATACACGCCCACACAAATTCTTACATACTCTCTTCGTTTAAGCCTTGACGTCCTCGTCAGGCTAAGAGTTCAAATCCATTCAAATCTTATCACAAGCACCACAATTTTTTTCATTATATACTAATATATTATGATTTATCAAATAGCACTATTTTATCTAATCTTTCATGTTTGTATACATATCGTATTATATTGTTTTTGCAAACAGAACAGCAAAAGACATGTAAAATAGTTTGCGCTTGCATCTATCATCGAAAAAATAGAATTGGAAAATAATGGTCAAACTTGCAATAATTTGGGGTTCAATAAATCCCAAGACTGATAATTAGTTGCTGAGTGTTGATTGTATCCTGATTGATGCAGAGGTTATACCAATACTTTTATAACATCTTATTCATTTTTTTATATATATGCGTTCTACTTTTATAGTTCTACTAATTTTGTTTTATATAGGGACTACGATTCAAGCATCAATCCATAGATAAGATGTTGCACAATACAAAGCTTGCTCATTGAAGGGAAGGAATATCTTTTTAAAAAAATCAATGTTGCATTGAACAAAAAAAAAGTTTTAAAACTGTTGTGCATCAATATATTACCTATATTAATAGATAGACAACTGTACAACAAGCGGATTGCGACAACGCTCCATACCGCTTCAAAAATATAATTTTATTGATTTTGATGAACTGTCGGTTAGAAATATATTTGATAGGTACGCATAAACTTTATTTACCATTATTCATAATTTGATATATTAATCTATTGCAGTTGTTATTAGTCATATCATAGCTGTTGGATCTCTTAAACAAACATATATCAATCAAAAGCTGATTTATAAAAACAATTTAAAATAAAAAATTTAAAGTAACATGTACCGGCTCAATTTTCTTTTCAGTTATCATCATACGCAAATATTTTCATTCATATGTATTTTCTTATCTTTACATAGTATAACATCATCAAATATCCATATCTATTTTATCTAATTTGTAGCATGCAAGAAGTATCCATCACCTTCTGAGCCAAACTTGTTGAAGTGATCAAAATGTTATCATGAAAAGGAAAGAAAAGGCCCAGTTATTGCTATTTTGACAAGCATGACTATAAGAATATATAGAGATAATTTTTTCTCTACAATATTTTCTTTTATGGAAATCAATATTGCAATTATTAAAATAATTTACATTGTTCTGTATCTATCGAAAAAAAAATGCTTATCAAACATGTTTGGCACCAAGATTTTACATGGATATGGAGATGTTGGAAATAATAGGGTACCAAAGCAGGTTATGACATAGAAATTTACAATATTATATTTAACAAAAATCAGAATCATGTATTACGATCTAAATGTACCTAAAAACTTCAGAAATAACTTCCAATCATCTATACAAAAAATCATTTAGGATGTCACTTGCAAAGGGATTACGACCAAGCCAATTTAAGTGCTCTTACCATTGGATTGGTTATTTTTTTAATTATTTTTATTTGTATTTTATTACTATTTTTTCTTATAGTACTTTAATAGAATCTTTCCCTTTTTTTTTCAGTTCTCGCGAACAAGATTGATATTTTCTTCGTTTATTTCGGTTAAAACCCGCTGTGCAGTGTAGGTGCATTAAACGGACGGTCTGATCATAGCGAACATAAAATTCACTCTCACCGTACTCCTTTCGCTCTGTATGGAAAGGAAATCCACTTGAGCGTCGCAGCTTGGGACATAGAGTCAGTGGAGTTAGGGCGCCGCGAGGGAGAGTGCACCGAGGAAGAGGAAGAGAGAAGGCAAGAGTCAGTGGAGTCGATGGGAATGGCTACGCTGATGGCTTTTCCGAATCCTCCCATCGCTCTGAGGAGCAAGGCAAGTGCGAGATTTCCCCGTCTTCTCCCTCCCTCTGCGTTTTTTTTTTCTTGAGTTCCTTTTCGACCATCTTTTCTCAGGATTTGGAGATTGTATGCACTTCTCTTGTTAATTGTTGAACTTCTCTTGGTTCTTTGATGCCTTTTGCGGAATTTTGATACCAACTGCTGCGTGGAGTCGCGTGCTGGCTGTGATGGAATTAGGGTTTCGAGAATGGTGAAGAAAGATAAGTTTAGGATTTGGCTTTGCTTTCCATCCTTAAACGATGTCATCTACTTTTTACTTTTAAAGATCCCCATAGTCCTGGTTGGCAATGAAAGTATGAAATCTCCAGGAATAAAAAAAAGTTTAGAAGATTCTGAAGTTTGGCCATAAATAATGAGATGCCTACATAAGCTGATAATCGGATTTAGGAAAATAAATGTATCTTTTTGGTATTTTGAGGCTCGCTGTTCCGATTCAACTTGGATTTCTTCTTTTTTTTTTTGGAGGGACCTACTTTGATAAGCAATATCGAGTCTTTTGGCTTATACATGCTGTTGAGCAGCATGAGTTGTTTCTTAAAACATTGACTACCTGCTAGAATTTGCATTGGTTAAGTTGATCCTTTGATCATTTGATTAATGTGGCTCAGTTCAAAAATAACTATCCTAACCAGCCGAAAATCCTGAGACTGTCTGTTTAAAAAGTGGTGATGCTGATGTGAGTTGAATTTTCCTTAATGTAGATGTGCTGTTCACATTATTAAAACATTACACAATTATAATAGGTGTATATTCTTAAGTTGTACATTCTCCAAGATTCTACTGTTGATGACCATGTTGCATATTTTCCTACTACCTAAACATTATTTTTTGAAAAGGCTTGTTTGCTGACCATCTAATTATTCGTAGTTTTAGTCAATCTCCAACTCTGTCATCCAAGAGGAGTTTCTAGTTGTTGTCACTAGTAATCTTTATGATTTTTTGTAATATTCTATTCAGTGCCAAATTGCTGGACATTATATTGTTTATATCCATTCCGAGGAGAAGTGATAAATCTTTGTGGCACCATTTCTAGGCTCTTTGCCTCTCATCATTTTCACAACTGAAAATAATACCTATGTAGATGCTGACCGGGCTGGTGATATGAGAAATTCCTTGGTCATTCTATCATTTTATGAAAGGAAGATGATGTCTCCTGCTAGAAAGCCAGAGTACTATACCATGACTAATGCATTTGTTGAAGTTGTCTGGCCTTCTTTCTTCCTTACCAACATTAGGTATCTATAATTGTGCTTGCACTCCATCCTGACAATTGAGTGTTATATAGAAATACCAAGCATTTTAAGATTGACTGTCATTTAAAATGCTGTTGTTATCTTACTTGGGCGCCAACTAAGTATTTGGTGAATTTGACAAACTTTTTATATACTATGCGCCTTGGGTTTGTAAGGGATGTTAAAGTGTATATAGATAATTTATTGAATTTGTATATAAGATTTTGTGTTTAATTGGTGGTATTCTTATCTCTCTGGTGATTTTGTTGCATGTCCATGAATATCTTGGCACTTAGCATGTGTAAAATATACAAATCATTCCAAAGGAAAGAGCACTTGATGGTTGCCTAAGTTCCAGCAAATGATGAATAATTGAGATTGGATTGCTATCCATGTTTCTGGAACTCATGAGACTGAAGTAAGAATTGCATATCAACAAATATCGATGGGTTGATATGTGTCAAACGTGTCAAGTTCATACAGGGGCGGCCCAATACATTTGAAGGCTTAAGGCAGATTCAGTGAATGAGGCCTTTTTTTTTTATTATTTAAATAATAAATTTTTTAATAAATATAAAATACTTAAACAAAGATATGAAAATAGATAGCTGTCAAGTACATTATTCCAATAAAGATACATGAATGTAACAAAGACAGGCAAAAAGCCTCTTCAGTTTAATATAATTTTTGAATGAAAGCATGGAAAAGTAATTACGCTAAAAGAAGGCCCATGAAACTGATTAAATAACTAAGATAAAAAAGGGCCAACCCTCTCCCCCTCCTTTTCTCTCTCTACCACCCAAGAGGGGAGAAGAAACAGAGAGGAGAAAATTAAAAGAATCTCCACCCTCCAAGAAGTCCATCTCCAATCCCCCTATCTTTCTTCCTGATGGCCCAGCTGGATCAGGAGTAATGTAAGGGAAGGAAAACCAAGACCAAAACCAAAAAAGAGAAGGGATAAAAGATAAGAGTGGCTTCAGACGTGTATCAAGCCAACCAAATCCCTCCTCTCTCTCTCTCTCCACCCAAAACAAAACTACCGTCCCCAACTTCCCAAATTGCCCCCCTGCAGGCCAGGAAACTCTCCACCTCCTTTCCATCAAGGGGGAAGACTCGCAGCCAGCTCATGTTCCCGTTTTATATGGGGGCCTTTGCTTCCTTTTGGTCACGGTCAGACACAGAAAACAGGGCAAGGAACCTCCCTCTCCCCCCTTCTCTCTCTCTCTCTCTCAATCTCTTTCTCTCTTCTCCTCTCTTTATTTTATCGCAAGTCGGTGCCTTTTTGCCTTTTCCCTTCCTTCTGTGGTTATCTTTCCTTTGCCTCCTGGAGGCCTTCCATTGGCCCGAGGCCTTAGGCGACTGCCTCGGTCGCCTAAGGCTCGGGCTGGCCCTGAGTTCATACAGAGAGAGGGGAAGAGGGGGGGGGGGAGGCGCAGGTCTGTGAGAATATTAATGCTTCTGCTTCTGATTGTTGTGGCTGTGGCAGCTAGTTTCAGCCTTCATCGCTACCGTCATTGTGGCTGATTGCTGCCACTTCGAATGAGAGACTTCGGCAAAGTTGGTAGGAAGTTAAGGGAGTGAATGTGAAGGGAGAGTAGCGGGGCAAGGGAAGGGTAGATAGGGTTGGGAAGAGGAGGGGGAAGCAGATAGGACATTTGTTCCCTCAAGTCACTCTTCCACATTGAATGCAAGAGAAATTGGACCACCTTGTTCTAGAACCACATTTGGACCATCCACTGACAGGAGAGCCCACTTCATTTGGTTCTCTGACTATAGTAAGTAGTTTGGTTTAGATGATGTCTAAGGGGAGTTTATTATGTATTGGACTAGCTCCCCAACCTTGCAGCCTTCATTTCTAGTTTACAGTAACTAGTTAATTAATTCTCAGAAAATCATTAGTTAATGAAAGTTCTGCCCGAATGGGGTTGCATTCTATTTTTTTTGATGTGATTAGTGGTCAGCTAATATAGATCTAACTAAAAATAAACCCATCATCTATTATACACGTGATTGATTAGAAAAGATGAATAATTTAATAATTCATTGTGATTCCATCAACCAATAAATTGGTTCAAATCATATATTCTTTTAATTAGACATCTTTAATTGATATGAAACATTTCACCAAGTTATTTGCATGAAGATTTTGAAGGGAACTAGTATCTAACGAATGAAAGTGATCCTATTAGCTGTTAAAATATTTAATTTTAGGTTCTATGCGATCATATAAGTAAATTTATATGCACATGTGTGCATGTACATACTTATGTATGTATTGTATGGATAACTTAATAAGTTATTCCTATCAACAAATCACAAATATATGCGCATGTATTGGACTAAATAGTCTTACATATGTGGGGGTATCTTTTTGTCATTTGGCCTATGCCACCAATGCATTGAAAAGTGAAATAATCATCGAAACAGTCATTACAGAAAAAGATGCTTTGATGGAATGGCTAAATAACAAAAACACCCTCATGCACTTATGACTATTTGATACAATCCATGAAGGATAAATTTGTCATTTGCAGATTGGAGCAACTTAAAAGATGCTTTGGAGGGAGTATCATTATATTTCTACCATTCATATACATCTATGAGATAGAGAGTCTGAAGAGGATTGGAGGAGTGTGTAACAGAATTTGATATCTTCTTTTTTAGTCAGTTTATTTTGAAGTTTGTGTACCACATTACTATATTGAGAAGTAAACTCTTGCTATTGCCTGATGTCTTGTAACTTCTTTAGAAGAAAGGTGTTAAGATCTGTGCAAATTAAAGAGTATAGTATATCCTAACAAGCTTTATGCAATGTTCAAGCTTCATATTTAGTTGGTTACCAATTCTTTTCAAGTGTGTATAGAAAAAATGCACAAGGCAATTACATAAGAGCAACTTTGTGAGGATATTCATGCAATTTTGCATATTTAGGACTGTATACACTCAAAAGAAGCCATTAAAAAATGATCAAAACTTGACCGAGACTTGCCAAGTCTTTCATGACTTGGTTGAATCAATAAGTCAAAAAAAGGCCAAATAACATTGTCATTTTTTTTTTGTTTAAGATATTAACTTAGTCAAGTTGGAATATTGGATGACCATTTTGGTAATTCTATTCTCCTATTTGATTATCATTATTGAGTCTATGACATTTACATATTCTTCATTATTTTTGGAATATTCAAGCATATTAAGTTTAAATTAATTATAGATGTTTAAATCAGTGAAATGCCTTTGTGTGATTTATAAATGGTGAATTATTCATTTGTTGAGGCGATAATTTCACAAAGATGTCAAGATTTCTTTTATAAGAATTGATGTCAACATAGGATCATGCGACATGATAATGCTGATTCTTTTTTGGTCACCCTCCTCAATTAAGAGTGATCGAATTATCTTCACTGGAATTGACTTTTACCATTTGAGTATATGCCTTAAAGCATGTGATTGAATTATATTGAATTTGGAGCACATGCTCAAATGGTAGAAGTCAAATCCAGTGAAGATAGTTTAGTTATTTTTAACTGAAAAGGGTGACAAAAAAGATCAATATTATCATGCTGCATGATCTCAAATTGATATCAATTCTTATGGAATAAGTCATGACGCCTTTATGAAATTCTCATCTTAGCAAACAAACAATAATTCAACATGTATAAATCACTAAAAAATATTTTACCGATCTAAATATCTACAATTAATTTAAATTCAATATGCTTTAATTTTTTAAAAATAATGAAGAATATATGGATGTCATAGACTCAAATGGAGAATAGTATTACCAAAATGATCACCTAATATTCCAACTTGACTGAGTGAAGATCTTAAACAAAGAATATTGGCAATGTGAATTGGCCTTTTCTGACTTGTCAATCCAGCTGAATCATAAAAGACTCAGCAAATTTCAACTAAGTTTTACACTTTTTTTTAATGATTTTTTTGAGTGTATATCCTCCTAAATAGGCAAAATTGCATGAATACCCATGCGAAGTTGCTATTTGCATGTATACCCTTATATTTTTTTTTTGCATATCTACCTCTGAGGATATTTCAGTCATTTTAATTTTAAATCATTTATTTTTAACAGCATTAGATGGTATGGGTACATATGCAAAATAGAAAAATAAAAAAAGGGTATATATATGCAAAACAAGTGTTTTATGAGGGTATTCATGCAATTAGTAACTTTGCAAGAGTATTCATGCAATTTTGCATATTTAGGATGGTATTCGTGCATAAAAATCCTTAAAAAATCATATTTTTGTTTCATCGTCGTGCCCCTTAGCTCATGTTTAGTCAATAAAATTAAGACTTACAGTGTTGCATGCCCGTGCCATTTCTGGCTAGCAATGGCATGGTATTTGCCATCTTGCGCTATTGCATGGGAAGACTTGCATATATGGACATGCACTTGCATTTTAGGAAGCGATGCCTTCCCTTCTGTGCGTGATCTATGGGATTACTAAATCATAATGAGAATAGGAAAACACAATAATAAAAGGCACATAAAATATACATGAAAAACCCTCAACAAGGAAAAACCATGGGGGCAACAAGAAACTGTCCACTAGGCCATGAGGGGTTACAAATTCACCTCTTAAGCTGATCAATCGTGACCCAAAGTTCATCACTTGTGTACACAACTGTACACGGTATTAGTAATCACCCCCACAGGAATCACTAGGGAGGATGTCAAGAAAATACAAAGTTATCAAACTAGTACCAAGTAAAAAAATGTCCTGTGTTGAGGATGTTTTTTGGAGTCGAGATTTGAGCACTTGAGAAGATTTATTTCTCTCCTCTTCCTATCTCTTCTCTTTTCTTCCCACTTCTTTTCTTTCTTCTCTCTTCCCTACTTTCTTTGCTCTCCCACTTGAGTGTGTTCTTGGCTGCAAACCCCATGAGCAGTTTTTAGGTCTTTTAACATCCCCAAACCCCCTTCGCCTCTCTCTCCTACCCATTTAGGAAAAGATGCATGGGTTTGGTTGGGTCAGCACTAGGAGCGAGGGGCACATAAGCTGGATCCCACTCTAACAACCTACCCCTCCAGCTCATGAGCTTAGTAGTTCTCTTGCCCAATAAACACCATGCTTACATTGAACCCACCTTTACTAAGCTCCAACATTGCCTATACTTATCCTTCAGTAAGGTCTGACTCATCAAATATAATGGATTTCCATTCTTTGCAGAAGATGTTTTGTGTTGCGTGCTAGTCAGGCAATGACTCCTCTGCCTATGCTGCAAGTTTGGTCAAGGCTTTAACCCACTGGTGTTCACTTTGTTCTTATATAGTTTCACTACAGTGCAATATTGCTTCCCTCTTACCACCACAAGAGACCCTTTGGTAATCTTTCAGCACTCATCCCCGAAGTTGTTCTCATAGCCATGTCCATTCAACTTGCCCTGAAATCAAGTTCACTTGAACGTCTGGTACATACCTCATATCCTTGAGAACCAACCTGAGCCAATATCAGTCTCAACACAAACTTCACTTACTCGCAATTAATTTTGGAAGTGCTATTATTTACTGTCTTTTTATAGCCAAAATCCTGTCTTGTACGATACAAACAGATCCCTCATGAAGTAGATGGGAGGCACAGTTGTCAACCACCCAATCAATACATTGGCATGCAACACCTAGACAACTTTAGTTGCTAATTGAGAGTCTAGTCATAACATCTCCTATATAAACAGTCTTTATCTCTATTTTTCATTTTGTTTTCATTTAATTCTCTCTTCAGCTTGCAACACTCCCTTTCCAAGTGCCTTGTCTTGCCACAATGGTAACAAGCGATTTCCTTGAATATGGACCAATCTTCTCACTTCTCATGATTGTGAGGTTTGTTGTCTTTGGCTCTCCCATTATTTTCTGTAACCAATTTGCTTGTAAGTGTGAGGAATCAATGGATTTTCTTCTTGTCTCCTCATTGAGCAAAACTATTTGTGACTCGTTCTATTATCATGACCTCATCTTCGAATAGAGTCAGGCAAAGACACCACCAAAATCTCCCAGCTACGAACTGAGCAGCAACAATTCTTGCAACTTGTCATCAAGCACCATCTTCACGGAGGTGAGCTAATTCACAATGCTTGACATCGTATTTCCTGCAATGGATCCATCTTTTTGAAATTTCAGGTTCACCTGCTTCTATGTAAAGCAGGCTTTAACTTTGGCCATCTTCCTCCTATAGAGCCCTTCTAGTTTCTTCCATCAAACAATGTGCTCAAGTCTCGGGCGACAGATGGTGCAACACATTGTCATCCAACTATTGCCAAATGTGCCTGATAACATTCCTATCTAATTGCTTCCACTTCATATTTAACATCTCCTTTGGTTTGGCCTCAACTCCTTTAAGAGGGGCATATAGATCATTGCAGTACATAGACTTTCTATCCGGGCCGTCCAGATAAAACAGTTACTCCTGTTCAGGCTGATCATCCTGTCTATTTTTTCCGTCCATGATGCACACATGAATAATGGATCCTTACCATGTGCTCCGATACCACTTGTTGGGGAAAGATGCATTCCTTTCTATGTATAACCTATGGGATTACCAAGCTACAAAGAGAATAAAAAATACTGCAACGGAAGGCACATAAAATTTACGTGAAAAACCCTCAATGGGGAAGAATTACGGGCAACAAGAAGCAATCCACTAAGCCATGGAGAGTTACAACTTCACCTCTTAGGTCAATCAATCCTGTCCAAGGATTACCACAGTGTGCACAACTTGAGCATGGTATTACTGACACAATCACAAGGGAGGATGACAAGAAAAACACAAAGAGATCAAACTAGTTCCAAGTAAGAGGATGTGAAGCCATGTGCCAAGCCTGGACTGGTGCCACATGGCAACGACGAGATCTGGAGATGAGATTGGAGCATCTAAGGAGAGGATTTTTCTTTCCTCTATCCTCTGTCCTATTTTTTTCTCTCTTCTTTTTCGTTTCTCCTCTTCTCTTTCTTCGCTCTCCCAATCATGTTTGTTATTGGCCATGCACCTTAGCAAACCCTTATGGCCTTTTAACTTTCCCAAACACCCGCTCTCTCTCTCTCTCTTTCTCTCTAACCTTCTGGGAAAAGAGAAGCGTAGGTTTGGTTGGATCAACACTAGGAGCAGGGGGTCCACATGAGCTGGATCCCACCCTAACATCACACACATGCAGTGTCAAGCAGCCTTGCCCCATGCTAATCCATCATTGGAATGGTACATGCTAGTCTAGCTGGCACTTAATCCTTGAATACAATATCCAATATTTTCTTCAACTGGTTCACATATGCTTCATAGTACTTGCTCCAAGTAGGTTACTGAATCACTTCATGCTCTTCTGGGGAATTATTCTACAACTCTTGCTCTTACTAACAACAATTTGACACATTCATGGAAACAATTGTGCAAGTGGGATTTAAAGCATTACCAAACTTCCCTAATTGAGAATAGAATCCCCCTAGTCTTTGAGAGATATTTACTGTAATATTCTGGACAGCATTCAACTCCATGCTTATAGGATTATTTATTATTACTAAACAACTCTGTTGAATATATTCAACTTTCCTAAGTACATGGAACATAGAATTTTTATAAATATTCAACATAGTGACAGAAGCACACACACCAGAAAAGAAGAGGTCAACCATTTTAGTTCTTTTGCCAAACAATGTCAAATGTCAAACTCTATATGATTCTTTCCTAATTTTTCATCTGAACAGACAAGTTATGAGACAGTGTGCTAGACATTTCAATGGAAAGGTAATTGTTTGGCATCCTAGGAGTTTGTTGGCTAGGTATACTAATAAAATTTGGACATACCCTTTTCTTGGGTTGTTGAAATTTCAGCAAAATTCCAAATAAGTTTAGAAGTGATTGAACTCTCAGTCTCCATTGTTACATTCTTGGAAGAAGCATTAAAACTTTTATATGAAGACTGATAGGAACTCAAAACAATGAACATGCATACATAGACATGGATATCCCTAGTTTCATTTTTTTTGTCCTAATTTTCAAGTACATGAAGAACAAACACCTCATTATGGCTGTCTAGCACTTATCTCCCTGCCAGTATTCATGCATCATATTGAACCTTTGTTGCAGTATTCAATTGGCTGGGTGGTTCTAATTGTGAATAATCACAACTCAATAGTTTGATTGCAGTATGGTTGATATTTGAATATTAATTCAAGAAACATCACACAGTCCAATATTTGAGTGCTTTGATTTTAAGAAGATTGATGTTCATGTTGTTGTTGCATTTTGAGAATGCTTTGCATAATCAGAACAGCAGAATCAAAGTGATTTAGGAGCAGCCACCAACTTCACAAAATATCCATGAGACTAAAGGGCTGCACGAGTTGAAATGAGATTAGGTGGGAGCACCAATGAAAGATGAAACCTTGCAAAGAAAGTGGCTTTTTTTAGTTGAAACTAAAGGTTGCTGCAGAATTAAGCTGAGCTGGATGGAATTAGTAAGCCAAGTTCTAAGGAAGTCCATTATGCTGACAACTTGGGCAACATGTGGTAAGATGATATTCTAACGCCGAGCATATAACATGCAAAAGATATTGCTGAACATGTGATGTTTGTAACAATAACATTTATTTTGTCTAGTTTCTTGCTATGAAATCTGAAGCAATCCCTGATTCATGAACAACTTATAGTTTTTGACACAATGTTTTTTGTAGCATTTTGTTAACACAATGTTATGAAGTATACATTCCTGCTTCTGCTTGAAATTTGATAAGTTGTTTCAAATGCTTCAGCATATCATCAATCTTTCCTTGCAGATAGAGATTTCCCAGAGCTGCAGAACTCTAGCCCATTACAGAGCCTCAGTATCCATAGGATCTCATTCTAGGTGGCACTTTTTGACTCATTCCATTAAAATACGAGCTGCTGAACATTTTGGTGAGCCAAAAAATGTAACTGGTTTCCTGCACGATTTAGTAGAGAGCTTGTGGAAGACTTCTCCCAGACCACTGAATAAGTTCCCATGGAAGGAAGCTAAAGATAAGGTTATAGAGCGCTTGCTCTTTCTTGGACAGAAGGCTTTGAAATGGTCCACTATTGTGCTTCTTGTTGTCAGTTCTGTATCAGATGTCTTGCTGGCAATCTCAAGAAATAGAGAGCTGATGATTCCACTCGGTTTATTCATAGGTGTTGCACTGACAGATTTCTTAAAGGAGTTCTTTCACGACTATTTTCAGAGAAGTATAAAGGTTAACTTGTTGCTTACTTGCAATCTATCACTGCATTTTATTCTTTAGTCGACAAACTTACATTGCTTCTACTGGCTGTCGGACAGGATGACTCTTTTAAGCATCTCGTGGGCATTGGATTGTTTTTTGTGCTCGTTAAGCTTATCTCGTTATGCATGGAAATTCCAAGGCGGGTATTTTTTTCTCATATTGGGAATGGTGGCTTGATGCAAGTCTTCTGGTTGTCAAAAGAGTTGCAGCACACTGAGGATATTGGGAATCAGAAAGAGCAAAGGTTGGATGCCTCGGTGTCAGAAGTTCAATAGATTGAAATGTGCGACTTTACCGCATAAAGAGATTGCTGTCGTGAGCCGGATCATGAGTTATTATTTTGGGCTTTTGCTGAGTGATGATTTCTTCCAGGGTCTGAATTCTTCGTAATAAATTTTGTGTTGTACCAGTTTTCTGAAGCTGTAGAGCATCATTCGCATGCAAATTGTAATTTACATAATTTTAAAAATGAGCTATGAATTAAGTCAGATTGTCAATCAGGTCAAATCAACTCTGTTTTTCAGCAGTGAACTAAGATTCGTGAATCCTTAAACTGTTTGATTCATCTAACGTTCATTGGTAACAGTGGTATAAAGAGAAGATGCCAATAATAAATAATATTTACAAAACAATGCTGCTGTTTCATAAATGCCTATCCTATCTGTGGTTGATGGCAACAGAAAGAAGAGTCAAATTGGCAACTTACATGGATGAATAATCACTCAGCAAAAATATTAGGTACGACAGTCCCAAGTCTGGTGTGGAGTGATACTGTCTATGATTTCTTGCGAGAAATCTGTTCTGTTGGCTTCGTTAATGCTTGATCCATCATCATCACATGTATCCTGAGAGGAAGCGGGTGGTGCAGACTGGCAATAAGCTGTGAGCAGCAGTTGATGAATTTCTTCCATTCTGTCAGATTGCTCGTCATCTCGGTCCATCTGGATAAGATCCTGAGGACACCCAAATCATGCATGAGAAGGTAGATCCATTTGATCATCTCCACAAGTTCCCAAAGATATGGACAAAAAGCACTTCTCAGGATGGCCACTTTAAGCGGTAGCACTGAGACAGTACCTGTGACAAAACCAGAGGTGCTCCAAAATACAACGAATAAATCATTAAAGCCGTGCTTGATTGTCAGGAACTGAAATCAAGATTTTTATTTAGCTTTCCACATTATCGATTATTGGGAACCATCACTAACCAATTCTGATTTTTATGCTTGTATAAGTTAATCTTGAGTGAATAAAACAAATCTTGTATCATATTTTAGTTTGCAAAATATATCGTAGGGCTCGTTTGGTTCGCAGGAAAAGGAGGGGGGAAAGTGTGGTCAACGGGAAAGTAATGAAATGCCTCTTGTTTGGTTGGAGTTTTCAAAGGAGAGATATGGGAAAGTTGTATTCCCATGGGAATATGATTCCCACATTTCATGGGAAAGTCTTTCCTATGAGAAACATGGGAAAGTTACTTTCCCATGAGGTGGGAATCACTCCTTTTTTATTTTTTCCCAAAAAGACCCTTCAGCATTAAAGAAGCATTAAAGAGGCATTAAAGACCTAATTTTTATTAAGGGCATAATAGGAATTATACATAACTTTCCTAGGAAAGTGGATGGTCAACCAAACATAAGCACTTTAGAAATTTGTCACTTTCCCATGGTTAACCAAACATGCCAAAAGTACTTTCCTAGGTATCCTCTTCCTAGGAATCTGATTCCCAGGAATCATATTCCTAGGAGGGAAAATACTTCCCGCGAACCAAACGAGCCCGTATAGTTATTGTAATTATATAAAAAATATTAATAATTCAATAAATTTGTATTGTAATATAATATAATCTGGTAACATCAACTATAAGATTAAAATGTTGGTAATATAACCATTATGATTACCTATTGTATTTTATAATGGCTAATATAATACACATATATGATAATATCATATTAAATTAATTATACCATAAATTCTCTTTTTTGTGAATATATTATAAGAAACAAATTATTAGTTTTGATGATAGACTAGTTAGGATAAAATACTGTACTAGAAATATCATAATGATGCACAAATGCATTATATTAATGATATATTATAATCTAATATCAATATCTTTATAATTTTTTAAAATAATTATATATAAATATATAATATGAAATAATATAATATATGAGATTGATATTTGGTCTAGAAAAATTCAAGTCAATTCCAATGAGGCAAAATCAGAAGATGGTCCGGCACTAATAACTTGCGTCATTGAATCTGATCTATTACTTCTAGATTGTACATGAAGTAAAAATTATATAATTTAAAAACCTCTAGCCCAAGATTCACCGTCTCGGTACCGAACCCATATCGATGCCACACTAGCACAGTATTGGTATGGTACGGTATAAATTTTTTTTGGCATACCAAATATCAGTACGCCACACATATCAGTTACCAGTACCGAACTGGTACGGTACGCCATTTACCGCCCAATTTGGGCTAGTATGGTGTACCATGTTCTAGTCTATGCATCAAGTAGTTAAAAAATAACGCTATATCTTATTACTTAAATTATTCGTCTTAGCCTCTTGATGCATAAGCTAGGATCTCCAAATTTTATAGTTTTCAGCCTATAAGCAATTCACAGATAGTATATCACATTCATCAGCTTCAATCACCAGTGTCAGACATCATCTTCCAATTTTGCCCAACTAAATCTAATTGGAAATCTTGTCAGATCTTAGTCTACCTAATAGTACAATACAATACAAGATAATATAATACAATATTTTTAATACTATAAATAAATTATGTATATGTAATTATATATCATTATTTTCACAGAATTGTTACTGAATTATATAACATAATATAATATTTATTATTTCATAATAAATGTATTTTGGTATTATATATGTTTACGATATAATAGAGGTTAATAAATATAAGGAATAAGAATTTTCATTTCATTATTACTTACATATGCCCAATATTATGTAAACTAATACCCAAGCCCTAGCTGCAGGTTTACCGGTTTTCCTGGGAATCCAACATCCATTATAATCGATATTCTCTTGTCCGAATGAGCTATGAAACACTAAAATGAACCAGAATGGGAAATTGATAACCACTTCAGAATGGCCTAACAGTAAGACAATCGGGCATCAGATTTGTACACATGAAAAGTTATCCTGTCATGTTGCATGAGGGGATTGGTGCAACTCATGAAAATTGATGCAGCACAAGGGTGGTTGAATATTAATTTGCTAAGCCAGCGTTACCAGGCCTGAGGAAATTTTCCTCTGCACTTGACAGGCAGCATTTTCGAGTCATTTTGAGGGGTGAAAAAACACACAGCATTATTGAGCAAGTCATCCTGATGCTAGCATTGCAGAAACTAACCTGTGCAGATATATTATTGAACATGGGGTAAAACCGCTGCCTGCAGTATTCGTTGAAAAGGATCGTGGCAATCACAAGAGGAATGGTGAAACCTGAAGCAACTGGATATCTCTTCATCCCAAAAACTCCAAGAGCTATTATCTGTGTCAGTACTAGAGAGAAGATTGCTGTGTTGTGCACAATGGGCCACATTTGCCCTCCAGATTCATATTTTGAACAATATACATTCATAATCTGCAAATTTGAAGAGGGAACCGAGAGACATTGTATTATAAATGCCCAACTCTAGGGATGGAAGATGAATTTAAATTCAACAGAAATTACTACTAAAACATGCCTGTGCAAGGTCTTCCAAGAATAAGGCCCCCCTTCAAACGGTATGACAATAATACTAGTAGTAGATAATGAAATTTATAGTTAATTAAACTATTTAAGTTATGATACAAAACTCAATGTTCAAGGTAATAATGTTTAGAAAGAAACCATCCATTGTATGAGCATGCGCATAGATGAAGATGAACAACCATATACCACATTAATGTATTTTTAAATTTTTTTTGAGAGAGAGGGAGACAGACCTTGTGTTAATTACCCGGGTTCAAATACTTTTGGAAGAACCAAGACTTGAACCTAGAACGTCCCCTTCTTAGGAGGGGTGTGTGCGTGTGACCATGAAGGTAATGCCCAATTCGCATTCCCGTATAAGCATTACCGTTTCCAATTTATGCACCAATAATGACTGTTATGATTTTATTTTTTTTTCCTGGGCATTTACTATATGAAGTATAATTGTCTCACCTGGTTGCGATACACCACATAACCAAGGAAGAAGTACACCAGCAAGAAGGGCAGTATTAGAGGTGCCAAAATAGAACAAGTGAAACCAAGTAGGCCGAATGCGAGAAGTCTTGGAACTTCAGTGTGATATGGAAAGGATGGAACAGAGTCTGGATCATCCTGAAGTCCGAACATACGTTTTCCCACGAAATTGTATATTAGGGCAAAAGTTTGCATTATTTCAGAAGATAAACTTGCCCAGCCTGATGTCAGAACATGAGTCATGAAAAATGTTGACTGTATCAGAGAAAAAGTGAAGTCACTAAAAGATCAATTCTTCTCCTAAAAATTATTTTACAACAAACTAACACAGATTAAAGTAATATTGTTATAAGCAACAATTCATGTCATAGTGAACCTAGAAAGAGAATATACCAAAAAGATATACGAAAAAAAGAAAATACAAAGCATCCAAGCTAAAAAGTTCATACTAAAGCTTAATTATGATGCCGATCACTCTTTTAACAATCACAGAACATGCTTCAATATGCCAAGTTTAGATATCATGGTACAAACCCATATCAGTCACTGGCTGGTTCAGTACATACCTCAATATGAGGGTAGTATAGGTTTGATACACTTCACTGTGGCTCAGTAGAAATGGGCAACAAACAAGAGAGAGAGAGAGAGAGAGAGAGAGAGAGAGAGAGAGAGAGAGAGAGAGAGAGAGAGAGAGAGAGTTACTAAGCATCACAAGGTGAATATGCCTTGATATGGTGGGATATGGACTGGTTCTGGTACGCATCACCAAAATCAGGGTGTACCAGAGACCGTAGCCAGTATGGGACAGACTGGCTGGTACAGGGCCACTATGGGTGGTTTTTGAATCCTTGCACAAATGACATTCATTCCACACAACAATAATTTCCTACTATCACACTGAAAATTAGGATCAATGAGACTTGCAACACCTGATCTCCTTTTTTTTTTCTTCTTTTGATGAAAAGGGAGGTAACAACCACCAACAAGACCTGATCTCATATACCATAGAATTGGAGATAAAAATCACCTGCTCGGGAACAGCTTTGGCAAGCAAGGAAGGAATATCTTTTGGTGTAGAAATGGCATCCAGCTTGTTAAGGACTGTACCAGATATAACATTAACAAAAAAGACAGTCCAGATGGTAAAATATAATACTTTGCAACAAGCACTCTTCTTTCTGCCACTGCGGGAAATAGGTCCTTCAACAGCAGAAAATAGCATCATTACTGGAGGAACAGTATAGATGAGTAACTGTAAAAGGACACTAGGAAGGTAGCCCGACACTAGCCGCATCAAGATATTCCTGGAGTAAATAATAAATTATTGTTATCTAGAAAACCATATAGAAGCTCCATATTTACTCAAAAAGAAAGGATGCACTAACAAGATAATACACAAAAAATGGACCAGAAGTGGTAAGAATTCATAGCTTTTCAAGATTCCATGGACATAAAAAGAAAACATTCCTAAAATTACTAAGCAAACAGAAAGTACCTGAAAGAAGCACATAGAAAGGATATAAGAAACAGAAAAATATAAGACACAAGAACTAGTGGCGACAAAGAAATTGCTCGATAGACCAAAGTTAAATCATCAACAAGGCATAACTTCACGTTAAAAAAGCATTGTCTTGCTACATTCAAAATCAAAACAAAGTTTGCAATGAAGAACTGCTCATATTGATTAAACTCTATTGTATTGTAAATTAAGGACTCTAAGTAAAAGCACATATAAAGTAAGCCCACATAATCTTAGGAAAATGATATCTTCATGTCATAAACTTTATTCTAGTAGTCCATGCACCAAAAAGATTTACAAATCTGAGTTTACTATACATTCTATACGAAGTTTGGTTATAGGAAAATGGTCCTCCATGTAATGAACAAAAATATTTTTGAGTTCATGATCTGCAGTCTATGAGAACGTTTCACATTTCTCGAAAATAATCTACGACATATCTCATACTTTAGCATCAGTGGTACATTGCAGAGGCTTCATCATTCAAATCAATTTAGTGTTTCAAAAGGTCTGCTACTTTGTTCCTAAAGGAAAGATGCATTAATCTTGCTATGATAAATGGTCAGGAAAAACTAGATTGAAAAAAATTAAGTACAAGACATACAATGGAAGTTGCACTATCACATTATCCGTGATAGATCATGACCTAGAAGAAATGTATGGAATACAAGGCGAATCAGGTCAGCAACACATTTAATGTATTTATAAGAACTTAGGATGCCCTTTTCATATATTAGCTTAGTTCCTAAACAGTTCCATAGAGGAACAATTAAGTAACAATGATTAACAAAAAACACTAACTGATGAAGAATACACATTACTTACTGCAAAAACAATTACCAGAATTACTTGCCTCTTAATTATAATTTTCACAAAGGGTAGCTTTTCTTTCAATTCTTCCAGTTGGGTTAAACCTTGTAAAAATGTGATTGGAGGAACTAACATAATCATAAGGAAAATGCTAGCTACAAGAATTGTTATCCGACGAATCCAAAGCTGTCTGTATGGTATCCAAAGGTTTGGCCAATAAACATCATGTGGTTCTGGAGCCTGGTCTGTGACCCATAGCATGGGGTTTGATGACTGAAGAACCTGTGACGCAACAACTGCAGCATACCGGGTCTTGAAAAAAACAAAAGCAGCTGAGCATTCCTGTGTGCAAGAAAAAAAGAAAAAATTAGTCCAGCAATCACAAGAATTTGTCAGTTAGCCTCCTCTAATCACTTGTGTGCAGGAAAAAGAAAGAATACATGATGCATGCTCTACCCTTCTGTTAACTTTTGATGTTTAGGAACATATTATTTGAGGGTTTTTTTCTTGAGCAAAATGGCGGGTTAACATATAATTTCAGTATTTGCAGCCTGAATGTTATTCTTCTACCAATATCTTTAACATGTATTAAGAGAGCAATCACTCCCTCGCCTTATTAAATAACTTCCAAAGGATCAAGTTAACTACACTGAAAACAATAAAATAGAAGGTAAATCTAAAACAAGGAGACTAAGGTTCACCTTCTCGGTATTGAACCCCGTACCGTTATCATTTTATTACAGTGCCGGTATGCGGTACGATACGGTAAGATTCAATATACCGAGTGCCGGTATGGTATAGTACCCCATACCAGTCTGGTACCTATATGGTACAGTATGCCTGGTACAGGAAACCTTGAAGGAGACCATGCTCCGTGTGATTGCTTATGCTAATAAATTAGTCATGTAGTTTACAATCAAGATGCATGATAGGAGTTTCATTATCAATGGTTGGCAAATGTACACCTTTTAATGATAACCATGAAGAAAAACCTTTTTGTGTCAAGTTCACAAACTATCCAACTAAAAGAAAGAGAGAGAAGCAAAACTTGGTTATTGTGCAAGTATATAATTCAATACACGATTGCATTTCCTAACTCACATTTTAAGATTATCATAAACTAGTTGATGATTGCACAAACTCTCTAATTCAACAATCAATCGCATACCCTAACTCACATTTTGAATTCCGAACCAAACTGAAGTTAGATGCAAAATAGTAGTTTCTTCATCCATGGTTTATTTCTATCTCTCATATTTGACAGCAATAGTGAAATGGGAGACTCCAGATTAGAAGCTAGAACTTAAAACAATGAGAAGAATAAGGAAAGAAAACCATGTCACCTATGGGAAGGCAAATTTATCCTTTAGAAACTGGCACAATACCGAGACAAATCATAAAGTGAATCCTGGCTGGAATTGTTAATGCAATTGCCTTTAAGTGATATTAGAAAGTGGGTGAATATCAAAGGGAAAGAAATTTGGCAAGTTGGATACATGGATTTTCCTGTAGCAAGCATTAAATCAATGCTTGTTGTTCTTGACAGGGAAGACTAGTGGTGCAGTGAGTTTGAAAGATGGAACCATGATGCAAAGGACCAATGCTCAACTTCCCTTGGTCAAGGCAACAATACATCGCTGTAGATAAAGGAATGGTTCAAAAGAATCATGTCAAGATATGTAAGCCCAGCTAGTGATAGAACAAAGGCACTTGTTACCTTATGAATTACACCAAATAAGACACATCTGATAGATTTTTGCTGCTAAATTTCTAAGATTGAAAATAAGCAAGGATAGTATCAAGTGCGCCCACATACATAAAAAAGATTAATCAAGTGCCTCAACTAGAATTGACAAAGAGACACATTGCCTAGATGGGACTGATCAATAGGACCAACAATGATATCGACCCACATAAAAGAGATTCAAATAGGTGTAAACAAGGTCCGCTGTACCAACTATACCGACGTACCGGTGGGCGCCGGTACCAGTTCGGACCGGTACTACTGGTTCGGCTTGGTTTACGCATCCAAAAGCCCAAAAAAAATTTGAAACGGTACGGGCTAGTAGGTTGGCTGGTATGTGCCGGTATCGACTGGTACAGGCCGGTGCCAGTTTTGAACACCGAACCAGACCGGTCAGAGCTGGTACTGGTTCGGTACGGGCTGAACCAACTGGTACGGGCCAGTTCAACATTTCTTGAGTGCAACAATGATCGAAAAAAAAAAGCAAAAAATTTCAAATCTTATCTAAATATCACCATTGAGTGCTTGCTTGGATGGTATCCCCCTTGTCACTTCGGTAAGGAGACAGGGGTTCAATTCCAATTGGTGTTAGCACTTGAGGGGTGGTTTGTGTATAAGGTAGAAAGTGGGGATTAGCCCTCCATCTCAAATAAATAAATAAATATCTATCACATACTCTCATTAATGGTCATATATTATGGTTTCAAGATTCCTCAAACCATCATACTTTCATCTACATTATCTTTGACAGTCCCTAACTTCTCTATAGACCTCCTAACACAATTAGGCACCTCTTGAGAGTTTGAACTAGAATGGCCTATGTAGTACATTGCAATAGAAAACAACAAGCCTTATCCCATCAAGGCTTGATCAACGTATGATGTGTTAAAATTTGAGAATGTATACAATTGCTTCTCAATATTTTCTCAATGTTCTATAATTGAACAACTAACAAAAAGGATAAGAGTTAGGCCCATGGTCTGCCGTACCGGTCCGGCCTGAGACCGGTACCGAATCAGTGTGGAATTCGATACCGGTAGTTTATTGTTGAAGAACCGGTACGGGACCGGTTCGGACCGGTACCGGTATGGCGGACCTTGGTTAGGCTTACCTAGAAGCCTTGGAGGCTACTTGGCAAGTAAGGCCATTCACCATTCCGGTTGTGCAAGTTAACATTTTAAGCTAATGCAACCAAGAAACATTCCTCCTAAACTTAGCAAAGAGTACAAATAGAGAACGAAGAAGTCAAGATTTTAAATAGGGAATCGGGTTCATCTCTTAGGCACATCACCATAGAGCTATATCTTATGTATGAACATGTGAAACCTCTAAAACCAAATCCCATCTGTTCTAATTTCATAAGTCACCTATGCAAATGTCTTTTGGGTGGTCGGATTGTGAGTTCATCAGAGGCTAGGGATGTCAACCAGCCAGTCGATTAGCACAATTTCGTTACTTTTGTATTGTTCCCAGTCAGATCTGCTGGTAAGGCCACCAAGCAATGTTAGGCATTTCCGGATGTAATTTATATGGGATGAAAAGAGTAAAGGAAAAGGAATTACAGAAAGGTGCTCCCTATTAGAATTATGATGGAGCATTTGGGGATTTACATATAACATTAGGCTTCAAATTTAACTCGATATCCCATTCTTGTAACATGTAATCTACTTTAGGAATATATAGAAGTACTATTGCATGACCCTACCTGGTCCTAATTAGAGCTAATTGTGGGCTGAGCCTCGGGCCTAATCCATATTCATTTTTAGTCGAGCTTCAGGCTAGGCCTATTCAAAATTTGACATTTTCTATACCCAAGCCTGGTCTACGATCAACTCTAGTCCTACCCAATTAGATATGACCTTATCTATTTTGGGAGACTGTGGGTTGGATCGGGGTCAAAAATTGAACTCGATTTGGAAATTAGGTTAGTTCTAGATTTTGTATTTCTAAGCCAACTGACCTAATCCAACTTGTCCCGAAACCTAAATTATATAAAACCCTTTCTCCTTCATGCTAAATATCTTTTAAATTCATCAGATGAACCTTACATAAACTAGTCGCTCTTTGTTCATCTAAACAATCCCATCTCTTCTCACCTACTTTCACTTAATTATATTTGAACACTCAATAGTCGTTTTCATAGATTTTTATTTATAATATTCTCAAGTCTATCAAGATTTATTATTTTAAAATTATAATTTGTAAACTTGTATCTTAAGAATGATAACTTTCTTATATCAAATTAAAAAAAAGCCTTCTGAATAAAAATTCAAGTTTAAGTTGGCTTGTAGTTTTATTTAAAATTTTTTAATGATTTATATTATTATCAACTATTATAATTTTTAGTTATAAAATAATAGAAAATGTTTGACCAGAACTATAGACCCAATCCAACCTTGTCCTGACACAAACTTGAATATTTTGGGTTGGGACTACGTCATACTTGACCCTAACTGAACCAATTGACCCGTTGGTTCTAAATCTCTTCAATAGGCCTAACCTGACCCGACCAAATCAAGCAATGGGTTAGGTCCGAGTCCAAAATCAACACCCGAACATGAAACCAAGTTGGGTCTGTGTCAAGCATCCCATGGTCCAACCCAATCGATTTGCAGCCAATCCACGATCAAAGTGAAACTTATATGCGCGCTAGGCTTCAAATTTAAGTTAAAATCCCATTTTTGTAACTTGTAATCTACTTTAGGAAAATATATAGAAATGTCATTGCATTGTTGTCATGTGTATAAAGGTTTAGAATTGGCAAATGACATAATTTTTTCTTTCCATTAATGGATTATTGTGATCTTGCTGTTCTCTTATCGTAATACTTCCTTGCTTCCTATTCATGAGTACAATAACTCAATAAGAATTAGTGATGTAGGTGGCTCAGGGCAACTCAAACCAAACCTTGACTATGGTTTAGTAATATGTAGATTGATGCCTAATATATCTAGGTTCTGGTTGTATTTAATAAACCCAACAATGATTATAAAAACTAAATACATTCATACCAAAACAATGTGAATTGCCTATCTTAACAAAAAAAAAACTATTATATTAATATAAAAAATGAGAGCAAACAAAAATATGGAAAAAGAAAATTCCAATCTCCCATATAACCCCCTAAACCCCCCATCTCTATCCCTATTATGCCACACTCTCATGCACTCCTTCCCATTTACTCTCATTGCCCAGATGACCCTTCTGTTCTACAACACCCAATTAAACTTGAGATTGTGCCCCAAGCTAGCCCAGCTCCACTAATCCTTCTAGTCATGTGACAGCATTGACCGAGCCCTCCCCTCCACTGCCCATCCCCTCCTCCCTCTTGTCACCCCTTTTGCCTCTCCTCTTCTAATACTCCTCCTATCCATTACTGAGGGGACCTAATGATCCCTAGCTTGGATTGTATAGTCTGATCAAAATATCTATAGACAACCTGGATCGAATCCTCAAATGAGGATCAGTTTGGATCCTAAAGACCAAAATGCGGATCATACAATTCATTCGATCATAAGATCCAAATCCAGATAATCTTGTAACATATTAAAACAATTATATCATCCATCTTTTTGGATTCATTAGTTTCTTTGACTTTTATGATCCGCTATCATCAATGATAGGAACCCAGAACTTTATCAATAATATTTGAATTAAAAGAAAAAGAAAATAGAAAATAGAAAAGAGAGAAAAGGCATAACTTTGGTGCATACCGCCTGGTTTGGGCCAAACCGAGCCGCCGGGTCGGCCGGGTCGGTTCGTGCATGGAAAACGGTTCCAGAACCGGCTAGTACAAGAGCGAACCAGATGGTTCTGTCTGGTTCGGACAGGACTCGGTGCGAACCGATCGGTTCGCACTGAGTCTAGTTAATTTTGCTACAGCGAGAAGACACCTCTCAGAGCCAGAGCTTCAGCAAGAGATCCAAGAGTGCTTATAACCCGACGTATGTTTCTCATGGGTTGAGCATACAAGACTACAACGCCGCTTGGTTAGAGGGGTGGGTTGATCTACCTCCTTATTATGCTGATGATCCGAATATCTACGAAAGATATCGCTACTCGATCCGATTTTAGATATCCGAGTGTGCCTTAAAAGTATGTAATTGATTGTATCTTGATTTGAAGATATTTTATGTTGTTTATTTTATGATTTGTATCATTTTAAAGCAATAAGAGGCATCATCTAGCTTAAATTGGAATCATAGAAACATCAGAAAACATCAAAAAAATAAGAAAACAACAAAAAAAACATCAAATTAGACTTAAATTTATAGAAAAAGTTCGAAAAGGAAGAGAACTCTTAAAAAAATAAAAAATACAGCGTGCGGATGCATGAACCAGGCCAAGGATTGCCGAACCAAGCCAACCAGTTTGGTTCGGTCCGAACCGATATCGAACTGGATCGGGTGCTGACCGATATGGCACCCGGTACCGGTTCGACAATCCTTGCCTTACTGACACTTAAAGCTACAATTTGTTGGGCAAGACTGGTCACCTTCTTCAACTCCATGAGTTGCTAATAAGTTGAAGCAATTTGGCCCTTAAGCTGACCATCATATTCTTGTTGAGATGAACTCCTTGAAGTCACCCTAATACCAAGCTAATAGGACATCAAGTTTCTACCAAGAATATTTTGAATTAAAAGAAATGGAAAATAGAAAAGAGAGAGACTGAAAATTTGATCATTGGGACCTCCAAGAGCCTTTAGGCTAATTAATTTAACTTCCATTGTTTTAGATTGTGGCCCCTAGTACACTACATATTTCTAGGCACCAATTACTTGTCCAACAAGACTAACAACATAAATCCTAGGTGAACTGGATATCCTAGATAATTGGACTAATTTAGAAAGGAAAGCATAATGACAAACCTGAAAAAGAAGAAATCTAATCCTAGAAAAATAAAGAATCCTATCAATCAATTAAGTTTTGAAAAAAATGGTACTATCTCCTTCAGGTTCAAACTTTCTAAAGAAAAAGAGATTATTTAGAAGCTACAACCTGCAATTGATTTCATACCTCCCCTACCATTTTTGAAAAGTTGGATTTCTTTTGCTTCTATAATCTTTTAACTTAAAGGTGAATTAAGTTAATTCACTGTATATTTTGTTTTATGTTTTTATATCAGGATTTATTTTGTTTAGGAAGGTATTTTGCATCCTTCTCTTGGTTCAAGTGGCCCATGTCTCCATACATCTGTTTAGGTCAATTCAAGATATATCTATGGATTTATTTGGTGGCATGCAACTATGTTGCATGACCCAATATTATCTTTGTTTCTTGGAAACGTATGAGCTTATGGTTGTTAAAAATTGAGGTTATGCCCTTATATGGTTGCTTTTCATATTGCAATTGAATCATGCTTCATGCTTTTCATATTTTTGTACCCTTTTCACTAAAATGACTCAGAGAAATCAGAAAGAATCTACAAGTTGTGAACCAATCCATGATCTGATCCGATACCCTCTATGATTTATGATGCAATCCAATCCATACAAACTTGTCCCCTCCCTTTCACCACACCCTCCTCCCTCCGCTCATTTGCCCTAAGATCAGATCAGGGCCCTGGCTACCTAACCTGACTGAGAACACAACTGATTCTTGACCTGGTCAGATTTGGGTTAACCCAAACTCTGTCAAGTCAAAAATATTTGAAACTGACCAAGAAAACTGTTCATATGATACAGAATCTAAAGTACAAATCGGCATCAACAACATTGAGAGAAAGCAAAAGCATTCAAGTATGCAGCATTAAAAGGATATGTTGCATTGAGGAGAAACTTCATTATAGAAACCCAGATTATACTAGAAGTCTAGAAGAGTCACCTTTTTCTCATCAGTTGTTTCTGAATGATCATGGCCTTTTTTTTTCGCATCAAGCTCAAAATCATTGTGGTACAGCTGGAAAGAATTAGACGTTCCTCCACAAAGGCCGCATCTGTATATATTAGGTCTGCATTTGTGGTCAAACTGAGCAACCTTTAAACGTACAAACTTCTTGTAAACCTTCTCTGCAGTAGACTGCAAGTAGAAAAGTTTAGCCATAATAAGAAAAGTTTCTTATAGCACCATCAAAAGCATGTCAATGATTGCATAATATAAGAATTATATTAAAGCCACATTTTCTTCCGTATGGTCATACTAATGATCATTTACTGAAAACAGTGAGAGAATAAGTGATATTTTACTATACAGAACAAAAAGGGAGGAGAAGGGAGAGTTGTCAAAGAGATTTGGTGTCCTATGAAAATATGTTGTTTTCCACAACTTCTAAAGCATGCATCCTGCAAGATGATATAATATTTTGGTAGAGGTACAAGACAATTCTATATTTATCTTGATGGAAGTAACTATAGGGCATCCTCACCAACAACCATTTGCTTACAAGTACAGAAAGATAGTTTAGATCAGTTGCAATAAACAACATAGTTTAGATCAGTTGCAATAAACAACATAGTTTAGATTAGTTGCAATAAACTACACACCTAACTATATTTCAACCAGCACTAGAAAGATGTTCCAGGGTTCATAGATCTGATCAGCATGATTATACATTTACCTTGATGAGATTGTATAAGAAAAATCCTCACCAAACAGATGCTATATTTAAAATCATACATACATAGATTATAACATTGTAATGAATTCCTACTTAGCTATTTAGAATCAACATTAGGAGTCTCAATCATGGTCGGTGGAACCACCCTAAACCGCCCAGTTTGGAGCGTACCGAGTAGAAGCCCCAAAAGGAGAATTAGGAATTTATTTGATAGGGGATAATAGCATTTTCCCCTGAAGATGGAAAATTCGTCCACCCGATTTCATCAATTTGCAAATTCTTCCTACCGAAACAGTTTCGTCATCGAAATTGAGACCCCGTCACCGGAGGGGGAGAAGGAGAAGAAAAAAGAGAAAGAGAGAGAGAGAGAGAGAGGAAGGAAGAGAGAGGCCAGCCGGGGCCGGTCGGCGGAGGTCGGGGAGCCTCCGCCCGGAGGCGGCGGAGGCCGGGGAGATGTAGCGGCGGGGCTCCACCTCCGGTCACCTGTAAAATTAAAAAAAATTAAGTGAAGTTGGCAAAAGGGGCCCCCTCCGGGCCCCTATTTCGAACGGACTGGAGGTGGAGCCCCACCTCCACGTTTCCTCGGCCTCCACCTCCTCGTGGAGGCTCCTTGGCTTTCGCCGGCCGGCCCCAGCCGGTGTCTCTTTCCTTCCTCTCCCTCTCCCTCCCTCCCCCTCTCTCTCTCGTCCTCTCTCCCGTTCTCCCTCTCCCCCACCTCTACTGTGTCGGTACTGGGCCAACATGATACGGTGCAGGGCTGTACCGACCCGTGTCATCGGGCAATCAGTACGGAGCCTGGTACCGGCACAACGGACATTAGTCTCAATACTGCCTTCTGGCTGTATAATGTTTGTGACTAGAAAGGAGTAGGGATCCAAGTGGTGGTGCCAGAGGCATGCTGGTCAGTGGCTTGTGCAGCACATGCCATGCAGTCTACAAATAAATAAATAAATAAATAAATAGAAGACAGAAAAGAAAATGCTCGACATAAAGAAATACTGAGCCATATCAACTCATACCAGCATAGTCCAACAGGAGCAGAGAGAAGCTGAAGTTATATAACTTCATCCTATTAATTTTATCATAAATTAATATCAACAAAATATTAATAAAAAATGCATATATTCCAAGTATACACCCTTTAATAGTTATGTTTTTTGCAATATAAATAATCAAAGTTTTCTTCAATATAAGAAATTAACTTTTTCTGTAATAGTCAAGTTGGTGAAAAGTAAAATGGATTTTGCATTCCAGATAAATGGTTATGATGATCAAACTAAGTTTTTTAAATTATCAAAAATTATTTTTTTAAAAAAAAAAGAAAAAGCAGAGGACCTGCAAAGAAGCACAACCAAGAAACAAGCATAGGCATGCATGACTAGGCCCCTATGCCCATTGAACCACTATTCAAGAACCTCAGATAGAAGGTGTGTGGTCATTTTGTGGCAGATTGGAGGGAGAAGATGACGTAAGTAGTTACAACTTGAGTGGATAATAGAGAAAAATAGTTTGATAAGGAAAACAAAGTTGGACCATGAGATTTCCGATGGCGATGTTTATGATCTTCATGTTCATGATTTGACGTGATTTAGTTAGAATTTCTTTTTTCTGTCTTGAAATGTTATGCTAAAGATTGGTAGTTCAACACAATTTTTCTTGAGAGAGGGCTCCTGATTGGCATGCCGATGGCAGTTGTCACTTGGTAGCGAGCAGGAGTCTTTCAAGAAACAAAAATAAGTTATTTCTGTTATACAGCTGTTCAAGTAAACACAATGCCCTGAGAATTGTCCATTGTTATAATGAGGAGTGAGATTGGGGGAACAGGAATTGGAGATGACTATGGTAAAAGATGAAAGAAAGAGAAGGGGTCTCAAGTTCTTGGTGGACAAGTAGTGGGGTCTAAGGGGCAAAATTTGTAATGCAATTACATGGAGCCTAGGGGAGCCCAATGAATGCAACCTAAGGTGAGCATCTACAACAGACTCTTTAGAGTTATATGGGGGCCATGCCTCTGCCCTCACCCCTTGCTAGACTTCGCTTCCACCTATACAGGACAGCACAGGTTGAACCCTACAATGTGCAGGGTATCATGGCATATATGCATGCTCAATGCCAGCACTAGCATGACTATGGCATGGCTTGTAGGGGGCAGCACTTTGATCCATGAGCCAAAGCACAAGGTTGATAGCATGGCACCCATAGTTCTAGTCAATAAATTGGAAGGACAAACCAAACATAAAAAATGAATGCAGTCATGCAGATCTCACAGGTCTAAATAGTTATTGGTGTTGTCATATCAATTTAAGCCAAGAAAACAAGATATCTCCCTCTGTTCTAATCAATAAATGGGAGAAACCAACTGAAAATCAAACAATAATTGAATGCAGAGCTTGAATGTCTAATATAATGCCTCAATCTTATTCGATGAAATCAAGAAAACATAATGCCTATATACCTTTCCATAGGCTAACTTACTAGATAAAATGATATTAGCAAGATTTTGAACTGAATAAAAGGAAACAAGACCCAAATAATTAGAAACTACATCGAATTCCAGCATATCTTTACTAGATTCCATCTCATGCAGACCAAAATGGTGAGGTTTAGATAAATAGCCATCACTTAAGCATGACAGAGTTCAATAGCAGATTCCATATGTAAGAGTGCTTCGTCTTTGCAGAACACATGCATATGTGCTTCATGAGAATCAAATGCTTCGAACCAAACCAGCAGCTGTACAAGTTGAAAAAGGGGAGAAATGCCAGAGGACTGGAAAATAACTAAAGTAATATTGGAACAGCCTTTGAAACAAAGGGAAGAAAAGATGGCCAAGTCAATGGTTACACAAGTCAGAGTTCAATAACACTATATGATAATAAAAATGCAGAGAAAGAAGGAAAAAACTGGGGACAACTTGAGATGCTCTGCAAAGCACTCCTGCACATGCATGTCCCAATCCTATGGCCATCTGTGAGGAGTCCAAACAGCACAAGAAAACTAAATTATGAAGTTAGAGTCAGCAAGATTGCTAGAATTGTTTTTACTGGCATGTGTAAGATAGAAAAACATGAGAATTTTGGCTAATAGCTATCATTTGAAAAAAGTAACCAAAACATGTTGAGAGATAAAAGAGACCAATATGCAGTGTGGCTCTAGCTAGAGGCATAGATTACCATTTTGAAGAACAAAAGACAATTCAGTGTCACAACGAATTTGGAGAATTGTCTCCCAACTATGCCATGCAACTTGAGGTGAGGTGTTAAAATGTTGCAATCACAATCAGTCTACTTTGGTTATAATAAACAAAGTATCTACAATTTTAATACCAACCTTCCTCCATATTTGATGGGAAAAGGCTCGGATGATCATGATGAACCAATCCATTACGTAGAAGATACAACTTATACATAAGGAGTCTGCAAAGGCTAGCTAGAAAACATAACTATAAGCAACAGTATATAAAATCAGTATGTCTAACATAGAAGAAAATAATTAGTAGTAATGCGCAGTTTGCCATAGAAATAAATCACTTCACACATGATACAAACTAGAAGCATTAAGCATCGCACCATAAATTTATGAACTTTCCCAGTTCGATGAATTGTTCGATGTGATAAGTAGCTTAATCCATGATAATTTGTGAAGAAGTTTTTGATGGCATCATCCAAAGATTCATCGGAAGACCTTGGGATAGAACGGACAAGAACAGAAAAATGACTAGGATTGGGGGGAGATTGAGTAATATGTGCAAGCCTCATTCCAGAAATGCTCTTGTATTCCTGAAGCCGCCATAAATCAATATCAGAAATATCTAACAAATACTTAAGAAATTCAATCTAACAGATGCATTCAAAAGGAATGTGAAAATATCAGAAGCAAGATCTTACAAAATAAAGAAGAATACAAGCTGAAAGGGTTATAATATATAATGCAACACAGTGAACCCAAAGCCTGCAATAAAAGAAACAAAAACATCTCTTAAATGTATTATCCAATGTGGAATGACATCAAGGTGGAAATTTTCTATTTTAAGAATTCAGTTTCTTCTGAAAATGAAACTTTACTTACATGCATTTTTTTAAAAAGGTATTTCTTAAAATTCAAGTTGAAGACACAATAACAACAACAACAGCAACAACCACCTTTTAAGTTCATAGTAAAGGTCTTCTTTGAAAATGTTCCTCCTTCAAATTCAAAGGGTCCCTAAATCATAAACATTTATACCCTGGTCTGTCGTACCGCCCGGTACGAGGTGTACCATACTATTTCGGAAAAAAATCGGTACAAAACTTAACTTCAAGTCGGTAGAAGCCCCATACCGGCCCGTATCGAGGTGTATACTGGCCCGTACCGAGGCGTACTAGCCTGTATCGAGGCATACCGAGATAAAAATTTGAGAAAAATAGCTAAAGAGCTATTTCGATACTGGAGTGTACCATACCGTACCATACCAAACCAATAAGGTACTGATACGGTACCTGGTACCGAGATTGCGGACCTTGATTTATACCTACTTGAACCAAGTGGCTACCAAGATCAATGACAACAGAACTTGAAAACATCATCCAAATCATGTTTCATTGAGACCATGTGTTTAGCAAATTATAGCTTTCGTAATCTGAAAATATGATCATACCTGCATGTTACTGATTTTGTTCCAGCAACTTATGCATCTTAGCCTCATTACTCTCCATGGATGCAAATATGCCCATACGATAATTTAAAAATTCATTGTTTCATAGAGAATGATTTTCTGAACAAAATACATGTTGATTTACAGCTCACTATACCAATTAACCACCATTTCAGTCCATAGCTTAAGAATGAACTAAATGGTCATCTTCGAAAAGCCATCCATATATGCGTCAAAATCAAATGATATCCTCTTATGTTTTGTGTTTCCTTCTCTGAACTACATGACATAATGCCATCAGAGATGGTGTTATTGCTGTATCAACTTCATTAGGGTACATATCCCAAAACATAGGCATGCAAAACAGATACAATACTTGTGACTCAAACTAATAATACACCATGCACCACAGGTTAGCACAACAAGAAAGTCTCTTGAATGATGGACTTCTTAAGTGAGTACTGAAAAGATAAATTATGGGACACTTTGGATGGACAACCAGCTCATCCCTATGTCATCTCCCATGCATACAATAAAGTATGAAAAAATGATGCGGAAGAATAAATTGTCTAAGGAAAGTTGGGAGTCCAAAAATCTCACAATCCCAAATTTTAAGCATACTGATGATCATCAGTTCAGGTGGACTTGGATATCCCAGAAAGAATTGGGGGAGCAACAGACTGTCAATTCCTGCCATTTCTTGATTTCCTTTCCTTACCTTGCAACTCTTACCACAGAGAAAGTATTTCAAAAAGAGGGCAATCAGACATCCAGAGTCCAATCATGCCCTAAAAATCCCATGACTGAGGAATTTTAAAGGAGCCAACAAGCTGAAGGCTGGAAAGAGATGACACAGCAACAGCATCCCAACAATGTAACTACAACAGTTAAAAAAGTGTCATTCTATTCTTTAGCATCCCTTGCTTATGTACTTCATGAATGAAGTTGCATATTAATAGATAAAAATAGGCATGTGACATTGTGATTGAGAAATTTCGTAATGCACAGCAAGACAAAGGATGCAAAAATGAAGAAAAATCTTAAGTTGAAAAGACTGTTTCGGCAATATGATACATAGTTCACCAAAAAACAAATTAAAACAAAGGAAGTCATACAACATGCATAAATGCAAGTATGCAAATTTGCATATATCACTACTTCTACCATACTAAAAGCTCCACCTGGCCACTAATGTAAATTGAACAATAGCACAAACCAAGTGCGTCTGCAGCCAGGCACCATGGTTTTTTTTTTACATAGTTATTGTTTCCTTTTCACTAAACATGTAGTTCCTAAGAATGTGCATGCACTCAACAGGTTAAATTTTCAAGAGAATTAGTCATTCTCAATTTCAGCAATAATAACGCCAAGAAGCAGCAACAATCATATTTCCTCTTCTGTGGTTAACTTATCAGAAGAATTTGAAATCTTACCACTGAGACTTGTCTTTGACATTTGCGATGGTAAATACAAATAATGCCTCTGGAGGAATGGCCATATGTTTCTTTACTTCGCCAAAATAATTGACAGGAAGCACTCCAAATATGCACACCACCATAGCTATGGAGAAGATACGGATGCTGCAGAAATCAGATATACAAAAAATTTAATTACAAATATGACATAAAGAAATAATACAATTCTATATGGTACTGAAGCACATGAAAGTTAAAACAGTGCAGGTTTACTAACAATACATAAAGAAATACTACGATTTTATAAGCACTTTAATTGTACTTCAAATTCATTTCATGACCAAAAAACATCAAAACATCAAAATCATAAACTAACCAACCATAATGATTGACATACAAAACTTAGAGTAAAAAATAAAAAATAAAAAAATAAAGAAAATTGTGTATCGGTCAGATGATTGGAATGCCATCTCGTTCCATGCTTCAATACAGACCGAATCAGTATTGTACCATATCAATCGCCAACTGGTATGGCACCCGGTATCAATTCAATGAACCTTGGGAGATAAGCTTTAAACAATGCCTATTTAAAAATAGTAAAATGAGCTTGACTTTGTATTTCAGGTCATCTAAAGAGTGCACGGCCTATACTTCGAAAATATCAAAACGAGTTTGTTATGTTTTGGAATCTCTAACAAACTCAAATAATGACCCTCACAACCTTAGGAAGCCTATAAACTGGTTGGAATATTGTAGATTTTGTTACAATACCCAATTTCGGGAAAAAGAACACCGGAAATAGACACCATATGTAAAAATTAAGGCGTCAGATCTTGCTCCCAAACCTTGCCCCAAACCTACCCTAAGTGTTAGTGATAAAAATGGACCAAATATTATCCATCCAGATTCATTTTTTATCCAAATCTAACTCATAATATATAACAATTACAACATCCAACTAATATCCATATCAATACAGTATTCATCAAAGAAAAGTGGATATGGATATGGATACACCAGTGTTTGATCCATAAACGAATATCTTGTTCGATTTGCAATTTCTATTTAGTTTTGTACTGCTGTCATAAACTTCAAACAGAATAAGCTAAAACATCAGCATATCTTTGGTTTAATCTTCTTCCATATAATGACATTTTCAATTTGTTGGATGACATCTTAGGTAATTAGTTTTTTTTAATTCAAGTTATGTAATTTAGCAGAATTATTAGGATAGGCTTATATATATAATAACATATTATTCATAAAATTAAACTATCTGATTTATATCCATATTTGTCAATATTCAATTATTATCCAAATACATATAAAATAAAAATAAATATAAATTTTAACATCCAATTAATATTCTAATAATATCCGTGTTCATAAAATATAAATAGGTACAAATATAGATACACCAATATCCGATCCATATCCCACTTGTTTTCAGCTTTACAAAGTCGCATAGCTGGTACAAAATAGGTACCGTAACTTTCTTGGATGACATATATCATGCTAGTCTAATAATGGCAACCAGCATCAGGTCAGCATAGGATACCAAGAGAGCTGCTTGGTATTCTGCACTGCTAGTCCATAACAAGTAATATTGGTATAAAACAGATCAATAAGGCCTGGTACTGCTCAATGTGAAGCCAAATGGCTCTCAATTCCTTTTCTAGTTTCACAATGGCAGGGCATATTTGTTGACATGGCATGGCATGCCCCAAGCCAGTAAAGGTTAAATCTAGAAACTTCTATTCCATCATCTATTCTTTCACTCTCTTTTTACCCTTTAATTTATTTTTTCCAATAAATTGCAGATCTCAAAATTTCCCCTCAGGGGACTGCAAGTTCAATATGAAAAATAAAATCCATATTGCTGGACCTAGAAAATAGAACCAACTACTCAAATTCTAACAAGTAATTTGTCTACCTTGCTCTAGTTTACAAGATGACTTGTATTGAAAATGAGTACTGCAATTAGAAAGAAAACAAAAAACTCAACCGAACCCAAATTCAATTTTTCAATAGTAACAGCTACCAATAAGTACATGCATCTATAACTCAACAAAACAACTCACTTTAGGTAAACCACATACAAAATATACTGCAGTTCAACTTTTTGTAGTGACTTACAAGTCGAACATCTTTCACAAGCAACATCTCTATCAAATCTGACACCACTTGATATCATAATTAATCACAATGGATTTTTAACTGACAACTTAAAAGGGCCTCCCATAGGATCCAGAAAATGTCATAATCATCTAAATGAAAGACAAGTCAGCATGTTGCTAGAACCACAAACTATATCTTTATTACAAACCACACCCAGTCCTTGATCTCATTGAAAACAACTTCCACAATTTTGGGGCCAATATTTACCAATAAAAAAAATATTACAACAAAAGGCATGATGATGGCTAGTTCCTCTACAAACTCCTTCATCCTCCTCCTATGAAAAAATAGAAAGAAAAAAATGCTCCCATGTTGACTTCCCCCTACAAAATAAGACATCTTCTAACATCATCAAGCATTGTTACCACATCTATTTAGTGGGCACCAAAACTGATGATGCAGCCAGCCATGGAGCGAGATTATGACTACAATCAAACTTGTTACATGTTTGAGACTGGCACAGCAAATAATAAAATAGTTACCAGTTTGCTGTATGAAGCAAAAGTGTCATCTATTTGTGACTGGCACAGCAAATCAGGCCAACTGATTAGCCAATCAGTAGTAGCTATCAGGCAGATATTTGTCTTTTTAGCTTTTTACTTTTTATTTATTATTAAAATAATCCATGGATTCGAGAGCACAACACTTTAGTCATGGTTTACTTGTCTTTCCAAATTGGTAGAAACATAGAAGGACTCCATTTAATGAAATTTTTTGACAAAGTCTTTTATAAAAGCCTGTGAAACAGGGACCCGCTTAAAGGTGAGACAACTTTATACCGAGCAAAGGAGGAAAAAAGCAAAACAGTTAAGGATTTTTCTAAAGTTTAAAGTGTTCTCTCTCACTACTCTTCTTTCTCCCTTTTTATTCTCTATTCTACAGTCATTATTCTCCTGAATTTTGCCTTCTCTTTTTTTTTTTGGCTTGTTTCACCTAACTTTCTTCTATGTGGCTCTTTTCTCCCCTACTTCCTGCTGTGACGTTTGTTGCTGTTAAACAGTAATTTCTTTACAGGTTCAAATGTAATTTAGATAACCAAACTGCTGTTTTACAAATTTCATCATTCCTTTTTCTGCTGTGAATATTAGTGCTATTCCAGAAACTAGCTGGATTATGTCTCCCTCTTTATTCTTCATATCCTAATTCTTGTCACTTCAGCCTTTATTTTTTCCAAGAGATATGGTTGGAATGCCACCTTCCAGGATCAAAGTTGGAACCTATCCCCGGTGCATGCACCAAGGAGAGGGGTACCAACCAGCTGGATCAAGTCCTTTTGGCCTTATTCCTCCAATTCTTCTGTACATCTCTTTATTCTGCTTTCTCTTATACACAAGTTATTTCTGTGAACTAGTTCAGTTCCAAATCTGATCAAAATTGATATGAAATCTCTCATCTTTGGCTTCTAGTAGATGGGCAGCATCATTTAATAAACAATGTAGATTAGGACTTTATGGGTGTTTCCTCGATATGTACGAAATCACAATCAGGACCCTTAATACCAATATGCAGTCTGCATTCTGAAAAAACATTTATAATTATGTATTTTAGGACATCGATCTGTTTGTTTTAGAGGAAATGGTGGCTATATTAGTCAAAAACATTTCTCCTTATTCTTAACTTCTGGTACCCCATGCACATTTGATTCACAAACTGTGCATAACTCATATCTAGGAAATATATATGTATGTCGATAAGAACCCTGGAGGATTTAGAGCAGATGCTCGGGAAAAATGTAATCTGGCAGGATTAGATTAATAAAGGACTTCAAACATGGTGAAAAGAAGCAAAAGTTTGTTTCTCCATATATTATTTAAGCATACGAGTAATAATTAGGAAAAGAAACTAAATGAGACAACATGTATAGTTCCAATCACCTGAAAACCAGTACTCTGAGGAATACCACTGCATCCACTCCAGCAAATGACAGCAGTTCATCTTCTGTAATCTGCCAAGCCTTTACTATCCAGCTAGCAGAGGGCACAAGTCTTTCCAAAGCGTTTATGTTCCGGCGTTCACCATCCTCTTGGGAAAGCCTCCGCCCGAAGTACACATAAACGTTCCCTGGCTGTTTCCTGAAGACCGAATACAGCGATAAGAACAGTGCACAGATACCTATGTTTATGCCTGCAGAAGTCAGAAGACGAGACAAATCCATAGAAAAATAATCCTTCTTCTGCTCATCGATTTTGTTATTTTCAGGTGACGGAGCCATGGCGGCACCGAACATCACTGGATTCTGTAGAAAAGAAGGAAAAAATCTAACGTTGTCAGTGAAAATACGATAAGCATAACAATATATATCCATCAGTGCATACTAACATAAAGAAAAAATATATGAGATAATTCAAGAAAGGTTCTTCTTTTACCGAATTTGGGGGAAAATGACTCAAGATATTCATCAAATTACTGAACGAATGAAATGCATATGACCTCTTTGATAGAATACGCATTGCTATTACTAAAATCATCGCAATTTGCATCGTCAAGAAGCCCATTGCGATGCAATGCACGGTGATCAAGAAGCCTCGCTTGGTCTCCGTACAAGAAAAGAAAAATGCGCGATAAAGAATGAACCATGGAACCCTTGTCGAGATCAAAATCATGAATGAATTCTTCAAAGAAAGAGATCAGGGATTAAAATCGAGATCGAAAAGGAAAAGAATTACCAGAAAACGAAAAAGATGGAGTGAGATCAAGAGCGACCGAAATTGGAGAGGAAACGAGGGCAATGCCGATTTTCGGCACCGCGACGGAGAAGGAAGTGGGGGTAGAGAGGCCGAGAGAGAGAGAGGGTGAGGGACTCCCGGAGACGGGGAGGGAGGTACGCACACGGTTGGTCTCAACTAGAGAGGACACGCGTCGTCCCTCCGTTGGCTGGAAAGCCAAGAGGGGTGTCTGGGTTGCGCGGTTTGTTGCGGTTGAGGATTCGACGGCGGCACACGACGCTTTGAGATCTGTATTTAGAAGGGATTCGCCAATCGCGAAGACCATAGGCTGGACGCCTTCGGTAACCGCCTATAACTGCTGACTTGACGAAGCCGGGGATGCCCGTGGGCCGACCAGGCCGAAGCCCAAAGGGTGATTCCGCGCATGATGCACTCGTCAAACCGGTCCGGCCTGCTATTCTTCGCCTCCTCGGGCCGACGGCGTCAGTCAATTAAGCAGCTTTGAGATTTGTGCAGATGGATTAGTGACGGAGTTGGGAGCGCTTTGAGAGCCGTGCAGTGGATGATCCGACGGATTCCAAGCATGAAGGAAGGTGCGTCCTTCTTTCAAGTCTACCGCAGCACGGACCAACAGAAGCAAGAACCACCACACGTGATCTGCTTGTAAGGTGAAGAAGTTCAAGAGAAGAGAATAAAGAAACCACAACATGTAAGACGATCATGAACCGAGCTAAAGTAACACACCAAAACTATTTAAGGGAAGAACTAAAACGAGTTTAAGGTGTTGATGATAGCTTCTGAACACCTGATTTAACGGAAGAACCCAAGCTAAACAAGATAAGGTGTTGTCAGCTTCCAAACACCTGATTAAGGGGTTCAGAACAAAAGGGAAACCAAAAAAGGCTGCATGAGAGGGATCTCACCGTTGGAGATGCTTGCGATGACTTCTTAAAGAAGAGCCTTTCTGACGTCGAGATTGGCCACAAAATCTGCAGCAAAAATTTCTCCATGCAGAGTTAGGTGGCTGAAGGCCAACGAGTTATCTTCAATCTTGAGGAAAGGATGGTATATTGTTAGCTTGACCTCGCCATCCATGAATCTCCTTCAAGCTCAATTTAATTTCTATGAATCAATATGAGTGGTGGCTGCCTTATTATATCCAAGCAATCCACCAGGTGAATATAACCATCACCACACGAATGCAGCACCTGCAAGTTTCCTTCATCAAAATTAGCATGTATGGAAGATTGTTGCCCAGATAGACAACCCAAGAGGGGGGGTGAATTGGGTTTTAAAATAATCTTACAATTTAAAACGATGTGGATGACTAATTAAAGCTATTGCAAGTTGTTCGATTAATTGCTATGTGCTGTGAGTGATATGAGAGTAAGAGAAAGAGAGACAATCAATCACAAACACCAAGTTTTATAGTGGTTCGGAGCTAACCCTTGCTCCTACGTCCACTCCCCAAGTCTCACTTGGGAATTCACTATAACCCCTTGGATTACAGCCGGTTGTTTTCCAAGCTCACAACCAAACTTGTTGTTTTACGAGCTCACAACGAACTCGGTCGGTTTTCCCAGGCTCACCGACTAGAACCAACCCCGATTGTTTTCCCGGGATCACAATCGAACCCTTACACGTTGGTTTTACACTCGGCTCACCAATCAACCTCTATACCCTTGATTCAATCCCCCGATTGAACCAAGCAAAGACAATGTGTAGATGAAAAGAACAAACAGAAAAATACAGCTTCTCAAAAACAGATAAATGGCAATATGAACAATAACGAAGTTAAGAGCCCTCAAACGCTTTTAAGTTGGAGAAGAGGAAGGGCTTCTTGAACTTCGGATCTCCTCTTGAATGTGTAGTCGACTTGAATGCAGGAGGAGGCTCTTTCAATGTTGGGAAGAAGTAGGTGGATGCAGTTAATGCTGCTCTTCCCTCTTTTTCGTTGAAGAACAAGTTGCAGAGATTGAAAGCTTGATTACTTGGAGTGGAATGGTTGTCCTCTTCTTTGCTACAGTCCTCTGTGGCTATTTAAACCAACCCCCACGGAAACTAGCCGTTAGAGAGCTTTTTCTGCCCGTTCTGCACACTCTGTACACCCTGACAATGTGTCCGTTGGTGGGTTGGAGTCGACTCGCGCGATCAGGAGTCGACTCGGCTGTAGCGGGAGTCGACTCATGCTTTTCTGGAGTCGACTCGGCAACTGTTTCGGATTTGAATGAAAGTAGCCTCTTAGACTGGGAGTCGACTCGTCTTGACCTGGAGTCGACTCGCCAACTTCTGGAGCTGACTTGGCTTTCTCGGAGTCGGCTTATCTCATGGAGTTCGTGGATCTATTTTTGAATTTGGTCCACTCGAGTCGACTCGACAATCCTGGGAGTCGACTCGGCGCTCAGAGCCCGAACTCCCTATCTTCTGTCTTTTGCCTCGTCCAGTCTTGGAGTCGACTCGAACTTCTCCGGAGTCGACTCGGCTCTCAGTTTCCGAAACACTGTCTTCTGTCTTTTTGATGTAGAGCTGCCTTGGAGTCGACTCTAGCTGTCTGGGAGTCGACTCGAATCTCAGAGACAGTAAATTGGTCTTCTGTCTTCTTTGTGGTCGCGGAGTCTCGGAGTCGACTCGCGTATTGCGGGAGTCGACTCGAATCTCAGAGTTCGAAAAACGTTCTCTGACTTTTTCCTTGTGTTCCTCTGAGAGTCGACTCTCACTTTCTTTGAAGTCGACTTGCCAACCATCGGAGTCGACTCGCGTTCCACTGGAGTCGACTCGAATCTCAGACCCGAAAACTGCTCTCTGACTTTTCTGCCTGTGGCTCCTTGGAGTCGACTCTTGCTACCCTGGAGTCGACTCGGTGAACATCGGAGTCGACTCGCGCACTTCAGAAGTCGACTCGCTGACAGATTTTGAGTTGATGCTTTCTGTTCGTCTGTCTGTTCTAAGTCGGAGTCGACTCGTACTTATCCGAAGTCGACTCGAGCCCGTGCCAGTGAACTTGATACGCTTGGAGTCGACTCGTGATACTCTGGAGTCGACTCGAGTCTCAGACTTTGGTTCAGGCTGACTTCTTAACTTATCCAAAATATTATGAACTAAGTCTAGAGACACTTAGACAAGATTTTCACTGAAACACTTAATTGAATTCATTAGTAAACAAGAGATATACTCAAATGCTTTGAGCTCATCAAAATCAAATAGGGTTTTAATCAATCACTCCACAAAGATGGAAGAATCGGCCACTCCGGTCGATCATCGTTTCAAGTTAATCAGAAATTATGCACGTATGGAAATAGTATCATCGCACGCATCAAATGAATTCATACTGCCCAGCCCATACCATGATCACATCATCCCAAGGGAGATTGTAGGTTTCAAACACTAATCATGCAGCCAGAATAAACCTTGACTTGAGCGATAAATAAAGCAGGAATCCGTGTATTAGACAGCTTAATATGCCATCATCGCCAGCGTCATGTAAGTATTTATACAGTAAGTCAATGCATGGCATTCTCGCACTAATTAGTCATATATAGTAAGTATGTTTTTCCATTCAAGAAAATTCAAAGTCGTCATCTTCGATTAAATTTCATAGTCAAGGTACATATATAGATGGAAATTCATTTGATTAACCATCAAAATAAATAACTACCAATATTTAATTGCACATCATATATACACTATATCTCGCTATAGTGCTGCTTTCTATTTCATTATTACAGGTTTAATTATTTAAAAATAATTTATGTTCCATTTTTGAAAAAAAATAATATAAAAGTTTAAATAATAGAGAGTTGGCTATAAGTTTTAAAGGTTAATAAATAAAAAAAAAATCTGAGATTCAAGTAAGGTGTACGTAAGTGAAGCTCGAGCTCAGCTTCTTTATAATCAAGCTAGTATTAGGACCCTTAAGAAGGGCCAAGTATCCCATATAATATTTCCTTACTAGTATTTTTGGGTAATGCTGCATCATTATAGCTAATCTCGAGTTAGCTCATCTAATTTTGACCCAAACTTGTGTTATTCAGAAATAGCTAGTTTATGAGATCTTTTATATATATGTACCGATATTATCTTGAAGATCAATTGAACCAATAAGTTAGAGTGAGCTGAATCTCACTCTACCTCAGCTTGTTTGCTAATTATTTGATCTGATTCAAGTTTTTTTTTTTTTTTGGATAACAATATCTTGCTGATTTTTTGAGCATAGCACAGGTTGTCTTATGAACAATTTGCCCATTTAACGGCCTTATTAACACAGAGATAGTTTAAAAGTTTAATGCTGCACTAATATATGTGCATTGCCATCCTCGCCAATCACATCTCATTTTCCATTGTGTGTGTCTTATCATCTATTTTTGTTCTTCAATGCAGCAGTACTTATGTTGTGTTTGCTTTGCAAATAAACCCTAAATAAGTTTTGAATAAAGGGTTTACTGCCAATTTCTTATTCATTTGCAACCACCAAAGCTTTTATTTGGTCAACTAGTATATAACCACATTAACCTGAATAAATCCAATCATCAAGGAAGGTAGAATAACTTTATGCAACTTTTCGGATACTTTAATTCATCTTGAATTGCAAAAAATTTAGCATCTATTTATTTATTTTGAGTTATTCAACCAACTAGTATTTGCACTCGACCAAGCTACTTTACTTTTGCTGCTCTATATACCCTGGACAGGAAAAGGTTAAGCATACACATGAATATATGCAGATGCAGGGCCAACTACACCCAGGCTACCTCTCTCAAATACTAGTTCTGCATGAATTGGACGCAGGGATTCACGTCATCTTATAGTCTCAAGTAGCCTTAAGCTGATTAAGAATTTTGGACCAACTGGTGATGTCTGTCATCATCTGTATAGATGCTAAGAAGTGCTCTAAATTGGGTTGAGAAATTGGATCGTTTTGTGGGATTTGGACCCCAAAAACATATCGTGCAAATTAGTGCATGACAAGTTGCACCATTTGTTAGGTTTGCAGCTACTTCATCTACTAATATGTCATGCAAAAATACCACCTGGTGTAAGATGTAGCCCTTTTGTGGATTCAACCCAAAACTTCAATTGTTACCTTGTGGAATGAGTTGAGTCCAAAATGTTTGGAATTAATAATGTCGAGTATATTTGACCTATCTAAATTGGCATACGCCTTTTTAGCGAATAATAGGCCTAAATTTAGCACAAGCAATTTATGATTATATTGACTTAATTTCCTATATTTAGCAATTAGTTTTTGCTAGACTAAATACAATCATATGAATAAGATCTCATGAGACATGAGGGTTAAGGTTTTAACCTTTAAAAGTACATATTGGAGGGCTCTTCCTGCTCTTCATGCCAATTCTTATAGCTTTGCGCATGGTTAGCCATAGTTAGTATCTCATAAGTTTTTGGGACATCTGTCTTTGCAATCTCAAATGGGGAAGTTGATGTCAAGATATACTTACATATCAAAGTACTTTGTTAAAAAAACTTAAAAATAAAATATCTAAAATAGAAAAAAAAATAGTATTAGATTTAAATCATGCTAATCTTTATTGGCTCAGAAAAGAAGAGTTTAGACAATTCAATATAAAATTTTCAGTAGAGATATATTAAACAATAGCTTCATGGAAACCTTGGCTGAGATGCAAAATGTAAATACATCTACTTCTCAATGGATGGATATATATTAAGTTGGTAGAGAGCGGATCAATATTCGATATCAGTTGAGTTATGATATTATGTTAACATAATCTAAAAATTTAAGTTGATAGGACATATGTCAATAATATATAGCAAACTCAACATGTTCATCACACCAGTGCATGGTGCATTCCAATTCCCACTTTTCTCCACCTCTATTGGCTTGAATTTCGTGTGTTTCATAGATATGTGCCATATCATACACACCATATATGTTGCAGTTCCAACTGAATGACCTCTTGAATTGTGATGTCTCAGCTCCTTGCAATGCACGGGTCACACGGACGACCGAGCCTTCTTATGGTTTATGTAGCATGTATCGCATAGTACTCATGACTCCTCTCTTCTATGTCGTAGGAATTTTCGATGACTTTAAGAGACTATTTGGATGATTGGGCCGAAAATTCTATTAAATTTATAGATTGAGCCAGCGCAACAAGCAAGAATATTATAGGGCCCATAAATAGCTTTGGACTCAACCGTAGCACAACCTATGATCTTAATGATTGCATTGGCCCAGCCAACCATCTGAATTAATTCTTAGTTGTGCAATAAATTTTGATAGGCAGAATTAGAAAATTTGAAACCAATCTTTTGGAGTGAAAATTGCAGAGCTAATAAATTTTTTGTCATATATTTTAACTGCACTAATTTCCTGCAACCAGATAATGGAAGATTCCACCGGCCCTTGCTGTAGATGCCTGCAGACTTGTCCTCCAGGGGCAAGTAAACGGTCACATCCTCATTAATTTCTGAGCCTCCAGAACAGCAACCAATTCAGAGGGAGTCCCTGCCCGTGCCCATTATCCCCAACCGACCAAGCCTCGCCCCACCCTACGCTCCCAAGTCCCTGCGGTGGAACCCCATGCTGCATTTTCCTAGGCATCGGCTTGTGGCGTGGCCGGCACGATGAGGTTTTCTCCAATTGACCAAACGCCCGCAAGTCGTACCTCCCGTGTCCAAGACGCTCCGGAGGGTCGGCTTGGAAGCAGGTCACGGTCCAAAAACATTTACCAAAGTCCCGTACTGCTGCTACTGCGCGTCCATGCTTGAACTCAAATGAGTGCCAATTTCCGTGACACAGTTTGATTTGACTCCACTGCGGCCATTGGTGGAGCACCACTCTTGGGGCGCAGGTGGTCGGTGGGGCGTATCTCCGAAACCAAGGGCGCGCCATTCCCCCCATGGGCCCTCCCCTGTCCCGGTCACGGCGAACACGTCGCATCCCCGGGGAGGACCAGAGCTCCCATCGGCTCGCACGCAGAGATCGGCCGCCAGCCTATGACATGGCTCTGAGTGCTTTCACATGGAAAGCATCCTGGTGCGTAGGAATTGGTAGCCCCTCCACATGCCAATGTCCATGGCGCACTGCTAATTTAATTGCATGCGACCATTTCGCTTGATGCTTTGAGTGATGGGCTTCCTTGATCTCAGGGTGCCGGCCAGGACGTAACGGGGCCACGGCTGCCTCTCTGTCGCCAAGGGAGGCCAATTACAGAGTCGTTCATGGTATTAGCATAGACTTAGACAAGACGGTCCACTCTCTTTGGCTTTTGGATTTTCTTGAGACAACCTCGACAGCATGGCCTTCATTTGTTTGCCAGAAGAATATTATGTGCTTGCTTTGCAGATATTCCTGCCGCGGGAAGGGTTCAACATCCCTTTGGAGCCCAGGCAGGTGTGAATCGGAAGTTTGGAACCTCCGATGGCTCTAGTCACAGTAGGCAAGGCCTAAAATGCCAATATTCCTCCGTCTCTTTCTCGTGTGCCGGCAGGGAGAGTTTTGCATCCATGACACAAAATATTTGCCTCAAATAAAATACCAATTGATAAAGCAAAAGCATCGCGAGGAAACCACGGCGACAATTTATAGGAATAGAGTCAAAATCATGCTATAAGGGAATCATTGCGTGGCATTCAAAATCATGCAGAAGACTGGATATATTTGCGAAGTATTTTTATACAGTCTCTTTTTTTCTCATTTTCTTCGAGCAGTTACATAGGAAAATTATGAAGTATTTCTACAAGGAACCTAAACCATGAATGTGCTGATTATTTGAATTAAGATTTTGTTTAAGTTTAGTTATTTCAACAACTTGATAATCCCCACAAAATATTGTTAAACATTACTGATTGATCAGCAAGCAAGGTGAGCAAATTGCTTGGTTATATATGCAGATTAATTTTAGCCCATATATGTAACTTAGCGAGCTGCCTCTTTTATCCCCAAAGGGAAAAGAGTAACCTCATTGGAGTCACATAACTTAAAAAGAGAGAAGGTGAGTTCCGACAAAATATATATTTTTAAATATAATATAAAAAATAAAAAGAAGAAAAAAATATATAGCCAATGCATGCTTAATTGTGTTATATATACAAAAACATGCTAGTAACACAAAAATCTTAAGGAAGGAAAAAATACATAGCTAATGTTTAACTTTTTTGTGGGTCTTAATTTAGTTGACAACCTAAATTTAGAAAATTATTGGTTGGTAAACATTGATTGTGTAACTTTTTAGTGTGAGGCTTTGATATTATGGTGGCACAACTCTTTTTATTTAGGGATATATGGAAACTTGAGTAAACTATTCTTAGAACATATCTATCTGTTCATGATTACTAAAAAGGGGGAGATAAGGGTGAGATAAAACAAGTTTTAACTGTTTAGGTAGATCTCGATGCATCCACTCTCATAAAAATTAAGATGCAACCAATCATCAATCATAAAGAAAGAATCTAAAATTTATAAAATTTTTGATCATGTGATCTACGAGCTTCTCACATTGCTCCTCTGCTTTCCACCTTTGACTCTTTGTGAAGTTTAAGAACTAATAGTTAATCCCTCCATCAAAACATGTCCTCAAAGAATATGGTGAGAGTGAGATTATACGTAAACATTGTTTTTTCATAAGGGAGCCAAGGCATTGTAACATAATTTAAATTTAACAGAAACATAGAGACATAATAGAGGCATTCAAAGCCTTTAGCTCTTGGGCATACATCACTTCTAATGAAGTGATTTATCATTCTATAGGACTTTCAAATCATACATACATACATATTCATACGCAAGTTACACTCCAAATCATAACAATGCTACAGTGGTTCATTATTTGTACCGTTTGACCTAATATGCATAAAGCATTGATAACATGTGCTCTATACCAGGTAGCCTGCACCATAAACTTGTAGTCATGAATTTTAGTCATTTCATAGTACAACCTCAGGCTAACTCTCTGCATATCGCGTTAATTCCATGACTAAACACTATATATTGATGATTATAAGGTGCTTCCGACTATGCGCTGCTCTTTGCCAGGAGGCATGGAAGGAGAGAAATGCGAGAATTTTCATTAAAAGAAATTCTTCGATGTATTCCACTCTACAGAGGATAGATAGTCACGGAACATTATATAATTAATAGATCGGCGACTCTTATCCATCATCTTCCTAGCCAAATTCTGAATCTTGCCTTTGTATTTTCTCTTTCTTCTTTCTCTCTTGTACATAATTTCTTTTATTAATAAATACGGAGAAGCTCCTTCTCCACTCTCTTTCCGATTAAGAAGAAAAAAAAAAAAAAACTTTACCTCCAATCTTAATGGGAAAAGTAATAATGTTTCTAACAGTCTCAATCAACATCTGCTGTGGTTGTTTCCCATCATAAGACGATAAATTGATGATGTGAAAGCAGGAAAATAATGTGTAATGTAGGATCGATACACCAAATTGTACGTTTCAAGCTTGTGACAGTCATACATTATGGTAGGTGGAACAAAAACATGCCAAACTTAGAAGTAGCCAAAAGCCAGTGTTAAACTGTTATTAGAACTTCAAAAGTTACAACAGCAATCTAGGGTTAACAGATAGGGATGAAAGGAGAAAGCGCGTTTTCTAACACACACACACACACCAAAAAACAAACAAAAAGACACGTGATCTGAGAGTATAAATTGAACCGCGTAATCTTTACACCGCATATTAGTTGAAACAATTTAAGATTCTGGAAATCTCAAATCATTGTCAAGCAACTATTCGTTGCTTTTGTAAGCAAGTGCCCGTTCTTTAATCATAGCTACCGCTTTGCATTGCTTTTAGAGTACGTGGACCCCCCCCTACATCTGTACCAAAAAGTTTGCAGTCGGTTGCAAGAACGAAGGCAAGATACACCAAAAACAGCAGCCCTCCATGGCCGACCACTGTTTTCTGGTTTCCGCGGCGCCCGAAACCCACTACTCAACACAGTTAAGACTCTAACGTATTCATGGACCTCTGCTTCATGGATTCGTCTTTCATTAAGACTCTAATGTATTCATGGACACCGAAACATCCTGCAACTTCTCATCAGCTGGCATACCTCTCCCTCATATTGATATCAGATAATAATCCTGAGATAATTTGTCCTCGACTTCGTTGGTGCATTAGAGATCGCAACTAAATGTGATCCACCCACGCCATGAATTGTCAAGACAGGTTCATGGTGATGGAGGGGCTTACGTTTGGATTATGTTACATGGTAGCCATGACATCATCATGATGGTCCTTCTCCATTTTAATTACTCATCACTTACTAGATGCTTAGTAAGTATGCTTATTTTATACTTAATGTTATTGTATAGAATCAAATAGCTGGTACCATGTCTGACTTTGGATAAAGACTTCATCAGTAACATCGATTAAGTAATACGTGGGAAACTAAACAACCCAACTGAACTCAAGTCAAAACAGACTCTCTTGCACATGCAAGAAACCTTGGGCACTTCAAGAAGGGATTTGAATGCTCCAAGGGAAAGAAAAAAAAAAACGGAATGATACTAATTTTACACAAAAACAAGCTAAAAAAAAAAAAGGAAACGAAAATCTAAGAACAGTCACTCATTCATTCTGGCCAAGTACCCTATCGTTCACATTTGCGATCCGAGGATGATAACCGCAGCAGCCAGTTGGCCTTCTCACGCGCCGGCCATCTCACCCGCCGGCCGGAGTCATGGCTGCTGAGACCGGTATCTATGAAGGTCTTGAGGCGTTGCATGGCAACATTGAGGGTGTCCACCGACATGTTAGCAAAGCAGACACGAAACCACCCGGGCTCGACGCAATGACATGAAGAGCCGGGCGAGATGTTTAGTCCCACTTCAAACACTATCTTCTTCCATAGTTCCATCTCTCCTTCAAATGTCTTGGACTTGAGCAGGTGTCTCATGTCCACCCAGCAGTACAAACCTGCGTTGCTCTTTAAGCAACTCACGCCGGCCTCCCGGAGTCCCTCGGCGAGTAGCTTATGTCTCTCCTTAAGCCTCTTCTTATTCTCCTCGGTGTATTTTCTCGTGAAGTCCTTGTCGGAGAGCAACACAGAGAGGAGGTACTGAGTGTGGGAGGAGATCAGGCCGAAGCTTGACATCTTGGTAGCGGCAGCCACGACGTAGTCGTTGCCAGAGTAGATTGCACCAACCCGGAATCCCGGGAGACCAAGATCCTTGGAAAGGCTGTAAACAATGTGAACGCGGTGCGAAACATCGTCTCGACCGATCATGGCCTCCGCAACGCTGATGAACCTTGGGGAGTCGAACGTGGTCCCCGAGTAGATCTCGTCACTGATAAGATGGATGTCTTTGGCGACGACAAAGTTGATAAGGGTGTCGAGTTCACGTCGGGTTGTCGTCGTGCCCAACGGATTCGAAGGGTTGGTTGTCAAGACTCCTTTTACTCTCAGCTTGCATTTTTCTGCTTGTTGATACGCTTGTTCTAGGGCGGCTTTGGTGATTTGGAAGCCATTGGAGCTCGAGCAATGGATCGGAACAATCTCCACTCCGGTTCGCCATTTGAGATCCCTATCAAACCTGTTGGAAATTATGTAAACTGATGTCAGACAACAGTACAAGTTCTGGTACTTCGCAATATTTATAGACAGCACAAGCATAGCAATGAGAAATGCGGCAGAAGCAATGGTTACCCAGGGTAATAAGGAGTTGGGAGAAGGAATGCTTCGCCGGGTTCGGCAAGACAAAACATCAGAGTCTCGTTAGCCGACGTGGCACCCGCTGTGAGGACAAGGTTGCTGGGTTCGAACCTTACTTTGTTCCCTCTCAAGTATCCCATGTAATTCGCCAGTGCCTGTCAGTATTTACGTTGCAAACTTTGATCAGAAAAAAAATTAGTTTTACGTGTCTCTAATAACGTAAAAGATCATAATGATTGCTTGAAAGAGTGAATTAGTGTCGTGGAAAAAAGAAAAGAATGTCGCTCGCTTGATTACGACCGGGCAGCTTAATTGGTGGACTTACTTTCTTGAAAGCAGGCAGGCCATGATAATCCTGGAACAGGGCCAGCTCGCGAAATATGGATGCGCCGTCTCTGATGAACCCCGCAGGGTCGGGGTGGCTCTTGAGCCAAGACTCGATGAGATCGAATGATAGCTGCCAAAAGATGAACGGAGAAAAGCTGAGACTATTGTTATTACAGTACAACTTGTGAAAATAGCAGAGATGCATGGTGTTTGATGGTGCTAATTAACCTGGTTCTCTGCAAGGCCCATCTGTATGATTCCAGTTGGGTTGGTGATTCGGTCGTAAGGGTTCTTCTCATACGCCTGCCACCCTAGGAAGTAGGAGGAGTCCTGTCCATGGGAGTTGCATGCCGCCTTTCTTGAGAGCAGCTTCTTATGCATTTTGGTTTGAGGGTAAGAGAGAGAAAAGGGGCAGAGGAGAAAGAGCAACACTGTGCTTTTGGTGATGCCTGGGGGATGGAGAACTAGGTGTTATTATATACCAGTATGCAGAGAGAAACCAGCCAGAGAGAGAGAGTGTTTGTCTAACCGCTTGGTCAGCTTCTTCTTTTTGATTTTCTTTTGGCTGTACTCATTTACGTTCGGTGTAAAGCGCCGATGTAAAAAAAAAAAAAAAAAAAAAAGAGAGCGTAAGTTTGTGTGCCTGCCGACAGGCTATCTCATAGGTGATGTGCTGTTGTGCAATGCGGGGTCCCATGCTTCCCTCAAGGAATTGATTACATTATTCTTCATATTGTTCGAAACTTCAATTCCTTCTACAGAGAAACATCATTTTAACCTGCTTCCTCATTCTTCTTATCAATCTCACTAGAAAAAAATATGCAATCAACTTGGAATAAATCTGGCATCCAGGAGAATTCTCGCAAGTTATCCATGATCACATCAAATCTATTGGATGTATATATTTACGTAATAGGATTCCCTCAAAAGAAGGATTGATTAGATTTTTGTTTCGCTGCTCCTATTTTTTTTTCACATTAACCTGCTATGTACCCATGGGAGCTCTTCCTGTCTCTTTCTTCGGTTTAATCAATATGTATCAGACTTCAAAATCAACCAAAATAGGTAAGCCATGGCCGTATGTTTTAGCCCACAGATTTTAAGTGCTCCACCTCAAAAGCCATTCTTTAATGTGGCTCCACTTTGGTGTCATCATCACTTGATTGGAGGTATGAACCCCACCGGACCCATTCAAATCTTCCGACAGTCACACTCTTTTGTAGGTAAACAAAGGCTATAGGGTGGAAGGAAATAACTGCAACACGGCATGGCGAACAATCGAGAGTGCAAGTTGTTTATCTTTGGTAAGAAATGGAGCTGAAATCTTGCATTAAGAAACAAATTAAGGAGTACAACTCAGATCAAACAGCTATCACAGCTCCAGCACACCTACTACCTAAACCCAACATATATGCGCAGCTTGAACTCTGGTTTCATGACAGCCACTACTCCGGTACAGGGAAAAAAACAGCAAAGCCACCAGAGATACAGGAAGATTTGAGTAGGGAATATATGTAGCAAAGCACCCCATCATAGCAGAACTATCTTACAATTATACATATACATTTCAAACTATATACGCAGATCTATCTTCGACTATGAGATATCCCATAACCATCGGCCTGCAAAATAGAAAAAAGAACCGGATGAATAGAATCCTCTGCTGTCCGAAGCCATAAATTCCGTTTGCTTGTTGGCTTCTCAGTAAGTATGAGAGAGCAAAAGTTTCTGCCAGGCTGCCTTTCATTCAGATCGATATATATATCATTCAGGGCTCGTTTGGTTCGCGGGAAGCATTTTCCTTCCTAGGAATATAATTCCTGGGAAACAAATTCCTAGGAAGAGGATGCCTAGGAAAGTACTTTTGGCATGTTTGGTTGACCATGGAAAAGTGACAAATTTCCAAGGTGCTTATGTTTGGTTGGCCATCCACTTTCCTAGGAAAGTTATATATAATTCCTATTATGCCCTTAATAAAAATTAGGTTTTTAATGCCTCTTTAATGCTTCTTTAATGCTGAAGGGACTTTTTGGGAAAAAGCAAAAATGGAGTGATTCCCGCCTCATGGGAAAGTAACTTTCCCATGTTTCTCATGGGAAAGACTTTCCCATGAAATGTGGGAATCACATTCCCATGGGAATACAACTTTCCCTCCTCTCTCCTTTGAAAACTCCAACCAAACAAGAGGCATCTCATTACTTTCCCGTTGACCACACTTTCCCCCCTTCTTTTCCCGCGAACCAAACGAGCCCTCAGGAAGGAAAGCTTCAGATTTTTGACAACAGGATAATTAGAAATCTAGGAAATCACAGTTACATAACCCCCTCCAGCTACACTTCCAATGCATTTAAATCAACTACAGCAGTACGAAGCTTCATCCAGTCCCAGATGGCCACAAGTTCGGCATAAGGGTCTGAACTGGCTTGGACTGTCTCGAATAACAAAACTAGCAGCCGCTTTATCAAGTATTACGGTAGCATCAACATTTACTTTTGAGACTCCAAAGGGAGGGACAGCCACGACACAATTGGATTAGATAGGCTATCATTGTTAAGCAGCCTACAACTACCCCAATTCCTTGAGCAACATCCAAATGAAGAAGAAAGGAATAGGCTTTTCTAGCTAACTGAGCAGAGGACCGTGTCATGTGTCAGAAAATCCTTTCACTTCTAGTTGCGATCCATATATCATCCACGGTACATATTATTTGATAGCTATTCATGTTCTCGTGATATGGTGCATTTAATACATCTTGTTTGCATGTATTGGGTTACTTATTATTATTATTATTATTTGATAATATTGGGGGAAAATGGATCGCTCAAAGCACGTGGATAAATCACCAGCACTTGATGACGAACGTGACGACAGCGAGCATACTCTCCCTGCACGCGACCTCGATGCGTTCGACCTCAAGACGCCCGACCTCAGCGCGCCCGGTTCCAGAGCTTACACCTTGATTTCGACTAAGTTGAACCCGATCGACCTCAGGTCCAAAGAAGACCTAGTCAAAGGGAGAAGCAGACCTCCTCCACTCCACTAAAAATCAAGTCCCCCTTCTCCTCATCCGGGGTCCAATCCCGCAATCTCTGCCTTAACGACTGTCAACGATTAAATGCATACGATCTCAACGGACCGCCAGCCAGCCCAAAATCTCGGATCGTTTACGGTAACTCATTAATTCACACGATTACGTCCAATCACTATGTTAACTCATTAATTCGTACAGTCACGTCCAGTCACAAGTAACTTCTACATCCCTCTTATAAAAAGAGAACTTCTTCTTCCCAAAGGAGGAGATCTTTTTACGTAATCTCTCTGCTTGCTCCACAAAAAAAATCCTATGACTTAAACATCGGAGGGCCGGTGCCGGAACTTCCGGCCATCGATTTTTTGCAGGTCCCTCGGAGAAAGTTGTCCGCCGCCGTATTTCCTATCGGAGCTCCTCTTTCTCGGTCTGCGGTCACCTCCAAATCAAATTTTCAGCAACAAGTAGGAAAATACGTGACGCAGGGAGATCATTGAATACGAACTACGTTTCCCTATCCTGCGTTTTTCCAAATGCTGGCTTTATGTTTTCACCCTTTGACGCTCGAATATATTAATACTCAAGATGTTGAATTACGCTTTTACAAGGTGGCTATGTCGCATGTCATGTCGCGTAAAAGTAAGGGCCGACGTTGCGCATACTAAGGGGTACCAATTTATTAGAAGAGACCCACTCAGTTGACGCCCGTCTTGAACCGACACCTGGGTCCCACACAAAAGTTACATCACATCACTGTAAACCTTGGTTGTGGGCCCTGGGTGCTCTAATCCAAGTCGGTGTTGTCGGAGGTGGGTGTGTTCGAGTTGTCTAACAAGTAAGAAAATGCAGGGATTGACTGGAGAGTACAAGAACCGACTTTGAACGGAACGAGGGGTCAAAGGTGGCTTTCTCACCCTCTTCATATATATATATAAAAAAAAGAAAGGATCGAGGGGTCTTAATTGCCATGTAGCTTCCCCCAAGCTTAGTTTTTGCTTCAATTATACATCAAAAAATTTTAGCTCCACCTACCCGCTTCTCCCAAGGGGCCTCCAAACACCACAAGATAAAGACCCTAGAACCCTAGCCATTGACTTCCATAAATTAGCGTTTTAATTAAGGGCTTCATGTTTTGGTTTCGAGTCCTCATCAATATAAACTAAAAGCAAGGACTCCGACGATGCCCTTTTGCACTCTATTCAATCTGATTTTGGGAGACAGTAGGCACTATTGTAACAATTACAGGAAAACAAGCTCAACAAATCCTCGTTGTGAAACAGTTATAGGGTCACTATAAGATAAGACGTGTAGTAACCATGGAAGGTTAGCTCGGTCTCATGGCCAATGTTAATAAATGTTGCATGTTCAATTCATCCTTTCTTTATATTTACATCCATCCAATAGGGTCCGGATGTATCTTTTGCACGAAAAAATAATTATTTTTTTTTGCAATGTTGACTCTTAAATTGTACTATATATAGATCTTAAGATATTTTAAATTTTTTTATTTATCCATCTGCATGGAATTGGTAGCTGCTATTCCGCAATCCAACTATTGATCCGTGCAAAGAAAGACGAATCCTTCTTCCGCATTAATGATACAACCTTGTCCTTGATATAATTTGATTTACGTCTGGCCCCTTCCCTTCTTAACAGATACAACTCTCTCTAGATCTCTCTTTCCATAAAGATATCTACATGTTTCCTATCTAGAAAGATCAAACAAAATGAGAACTATTAACAAGAAGAGCATACCGCCTTCTACCATCAAGAAAAGAAAAGGAGAAAGAAGAATGGTAGTACCTTGAAAGTTCCTGGACTGACTTTTGCCATGGGGAATCTTTCATGCATCTCACATGTGAAATTCTTAAAGATGATTGAACGCCAACTACAAATCCATTATTTGAAATTCTTAAAGATGATAGAACTCCAACTACAAATCCATTCGAAATCTTATGCATGTTTAATTTGCTATGTGACATAAAATGTGCCTTGCATGCTAGAAATTTTAGTTTGGTGCTCACGTGCGTTCTTTCATGTTATTTTCTTTAGCCACCTTGTTGGATAAATTCTTTCTTTATGGAATCATGCATGGAAACTTAGGAGGGATGAACTGCCAAGCCAAACCCACATGATATGATTTCCTCTTCCTTCTCTGGCCCGCATCATGCATGTCTGACCAGTCCTGGCCTGCTGATGCTTTGTGAGGACCCGTGTGGGCGTGTGTTTAGTCCCACATCGGTTATTCGCTGGGTAGATCTTGTATACTTATACAGGATCAAGGAACCCAAATAATACCTTCCGGCTAGCCATTTTGGGTGAGGTCCTGGGTTGTTACAAATGGTATCAGAGCGGACCCGGCCCATAACCTATGTGGACTAGGGGACACTGCAGCACGGATCTATTGGGGCTGACCACGGGCCGATCGTGGTGTTTGTGATTAGATTTGAATGGATTTGAACCCTTAGCCTGACGAGGACGTCAGGGCTTGAACGGGGGGAGTATGTGAGGACCCGTGCGGGTGTGTGTTTAGTCCCACATCGGTTATTCGCTAGGTAGATCTTGGGTACTTATACGTACAGGATCAAGTAATCCAAATAATACCTTCCAGCTAGCCATTTTGGATGAGGTCCTGAGTTGTTACATGCTTGACGTTGTCCATGCCGTTCAGCTGCAATAACGTCCTCGACATTTGCTAATGAACGTCCTCGACATTGGTGCAAGGGATCAAACTCACACCCATGAACATTAAAAGTTACGGCAAAGCATATCATATTGGACTAGTTGTGAGAGGGGCCGTATCCCTGTCGTTGCATATCAGAAGACTTCCATGCCGCGGTGTTAACGTCTAGGTTGCATGGATTCATGGGGGCCGTGTGGTCTTGCAGTGGCACAACTAGGGAGGGTTAAATTCACATGAGACCCCCACCATCTATAACCTGCCCAAAACATCTCATGGCTTGGTCAACAATGATGGACGTACCCCTCGGTAACAACTAACATGGCACTGCACCCTTGGAGTCCATTCTCAAGCCACTTTGGTTGATCACAAAGCATGGACCCATTGCTTTCTTCTTCAAAAGCGTAGGCCCTCATACGACATCATGTTTCCCATTAGAAAAAGGGTGAAAAAGCAAAAATTCTCTCTTCACCATCTCTTTGGGCCCATGGTTTTCCTCTCCCTTCCTCCATGACTTGTTCCATCTTACATCTAACGTCCCGATGTCAACCACAACGACCGATTATTGGATGTAACAAATGTGATGCACTAAACGTAATTAAGTAAATGTTTGGAAGTTAATAGTCGATGAATTTGAGATATACACCAAGCCTTCCTACGTACATACTGACCAAACTAAAGTGGTCACGAGAGCAACATGAGGTTGTGTATTTGGTGTTTGAATTCACAACCTTGAAGACAAGCCATCGTTTGGTGATGGCATCTTCACCCCCTAGTCCCAGCATGCATAGATATTGACTTTGTTTTTATGTTCATGTGAGGCCCCGGAAGCTGCAATATGTTTGACACGAGGGACATATGATGTCGTGGTATCTTCCCATCTTTAAATGCCTATAGCTCTGTAATTTCACAAGATTAAAAGAGTCGGTAAAGGGTTGAATGAGGTGACATACGTTTACAGCTTAACGTGGAAGGTGCATGACTTTATATGCCCCACACGGCTCCAAGCGGACTTACTCTACTTGATAGGCGAGGTTTCAGAAATGGTTTGAAACGGAATTAAGTAACAGAAAAGGTGTTGAACTTTCTGAGACCTGAACTTTCTTACGGTTCATAATGACAAAAATCCTGTCAGTCGTGGTAGACAAGTCTCGTAGAATATAATTCAAAAGTTAGTACGTACGTAACAGGAAAGGAATAGAATGGGGAGGAAGAGAAGCTAGCGTGATCATTTTATGCTCCTATCTTCACTTGTTGCCCAGCTATCCTCGCTTCCAATTTGCTCAAAAGTATGCTCATAATCTTCATTATGCTCCTCATAATCTATACTTGCTATATAAAACATACTATCTAGTATCTTCACGTCGGCATCATTCATGTTCCAATAGTTAAGGGCACGTTTCTTTGCATGTGAAGTTGGTCATGGGTTATAGCTGCGCAGCATGCTCTTTGGTTGGTTGCTCGACATTCCATGCATCCGCAAATATGTGGAAGTAAATGCACAAGAATCTTTCTGAAGAACAAAAATCAAACTTGTACCAGCTAGTGTCCAATAGCTGCATTATTAACGAGCCTAAAATATGCGATCTGGGTCGCAATACAACCTGAACTTTGCATGGAAAAAGATTTTTTCTTTTTGGTACAACAGCGTTTCATACTCTGCATGTGTGTGGATGAGACCAATAAAATCAGAAAATAACAAAACAAATAAAGAACCTGATACTCTATCACGCTCCATCCATATGAAGCCTCCGAAATGGTGAGCCGCACAGGAGGCAATCCAATCAACTGCACCATTCGTTTTCCTGTAGATGTGAGTGGCCTGATGGGCGCCATGTCTGCGAATGTCGAGGAGCAGCAGCCTATCCTCGCCTGCACGACCCAGTCGATCACCGTAGCCGAGTCGCCCTTGAGGATGAGCCGGTCCGTACCTAATGTCCGTCGGACAAAGGACATACCCTTCCAAGCGGTTTTGAGCTCAGTACACACCACCGAAGAGTCAAAGATCCACCGACTCCCCGCCGCCACTAGTCTGGACTCATGATGACGAAGCCTACACCTCCGCATCTCCCGTCGTCGGCTATTCTGCCATCGAAATTCATCTTCAGGAAGCCAGGAGGTGGAGGCACTCAGGATACGAACACATATATGGGCGCTGTAAGAGCAAGAAGAGAAGAACTTTTCAGCCTTTATTTAGAAATGAGTTTATTGTGAAGAAAGGGCTCCGAAACGAGTCCATATGGCCTGCTATACTGGATGCAACAAAATGTTGGGCTAAAAAAAAAAAAATACTAGCGAATGACCCAACCCAAACCTGATTAGACACACCCTGACTTGATCTTGCTGGTGAATAAGCGATGCATGAATCTAATTCCAAGACACATATAGACAAGAGGCAAATGTATCTCAAGGTTCTACCTACTGAGTAGAGCCCAAGAACAAATTTAAGGCAGATATGGGACACCTTCCCTCTCTTACCCCCTTTCCCGGAAAAGCCACCCTCGCTGGTTGGCTTGGGCTCATTTTGCAAACCACGCTTGATTAAGGGCTTGGACTTACCTGATGGACCCAAGATTGGAGCTCAGGCCGCAACTGGGCCTCAGAACCATGTCCAAGCTTAAAGATCGGCGATGTGACATGCTTTTCTGGTAAGACTTCACACCATGGCCGTCAGTCTCCTATCTCACCTAACGTTTCTTTTTCTTTTTATTTTTTGTTTTCTGAGCAAACCTAACGTTTCATATATTTAAGTCCGTAGAAAGATTTTTCTTTTAAAAAAAAGTCTGTACAAAGATTTGTTAGGGACAAAACCACATTTAATACAGGTAGCTAAAATGGTGTATTAGCATGGCAGCATATTCCTTCTTCCAAAGGTTATGTTTGGCTTTCTGTGTGGAAGACATCTTCCTTGTTTTCTGTTTTGCACTTGTTGTGGTGCTTACCGACGCATACATCATAAGCATCACATCACATCACATTCCAAGGCCATTCAATCCATATACAGATTTCGAAGTTGAACCTCTGGAAATTATTTGAGGTAACTAAACTTTCTAAATAGTTATTTCAACTACGCATTCAAAATTGTAAGTTCTGATCAAATTAAAGGCTGAGCAATTAGATTGTAGTCTTGCCAAGTAGTTGGCCACCACATTATAGGCCCCTGCAATATAATAATACACCCAAACTGTATTCGCATGTTCGGAAAGCTGAACATATTTCTCCCTGAAATAGGCAAAAAATATAGTTGGGCAATTTTTTTTTTTTTTTTTTTTTTTGATACACAGGCAAGTTTTTTCGACGCCGATAACTTGTACAATATCCTGTGGAATCACCATATACATTGTACCAATTCAGCCCGATTTATTTGGGCTGGCCCAAGAGGAATAGGCCCATTAGTTGGAGCGAAGAAGGCTCTGAACTGGAGCCGAAGCCTTCTTCCGCTTCCGATTCTGGCGGAATTGAAGGCCATCCAAGTTCATCTAAAACTCGAGGGCTTCATCTATTTAATTTTCCTTCTCCTCTGTTGAATTTCATTACCAATCTCTCGAGGTATAGCCGCAAATCCCAAGATTCTTAACTCCAAATCTCCTCATTGATTCCTCGCCGAAAACGCCACCGGAATTTCGTCGGACTGAGGTAATGAGTCAAGCTTCTTCTTCCTCTTAGTTTTTCGGCGTTATGGCCATCGTCACCACTTGATATGGGGCTGATAAGCTGTTGGAATGCATGAAATAGGGCAGTCTCTGTTGCACCTTTTTCTTCCTCCGAGCTTGCCTGCTGCTGATCGCCACTTTGGCCGGGGTTGTGGCCGCCTATTGCCAACGAGTGGGAGCCAAGCCACCATGGCTGCCCCCTTGGACCTATAGGGGAAAGGGGGGGGGGGGGAAGAGAAAGGAGAAGAGGAGGACAAGCCTCCCCATTCATGAAGAGAGAAAAGAGAGGGTTTCTTTCTCTTCTCCCCTTTTCTCTCTATTTTCTCTCTCCTCTCTATTTTCTCTCTCTAGTTTCTCTTTCTTCTTTTTCTTTTTTTCTCTCTTGGTGTCTCACTTTAGTTGACCTGGGTAGATGGTAACACGATCCCGGGGGACCTGGTGACAAACTCTTGATGGACGCCGGTAGGCACTCAAGGTTACTAGTCCACTGTTTGACTTTTTTTTGATAATCGAGTTTGATTCTATAGAGGGAGAGTCATATGCGTAAGAAAATTTTGATCAGGGTACTTTGCACCTCATCTTATAGATCCTAAAGTAGGTCTGTGATCATTGTGTTAGTTAGTCTTCAATAGAGGTAAGAATTTTTTGTACTTGAATCACCATATATATATATATATATATATATATATATATATATATATATATATGTTTATTGGTTTGTATTGCTGGATTTACATCGTGAGATTTGTATCAGTTTGACATGTAATGATATATTTTTAAATAATTTTTAGTACAAATATATTTATGTGGTTATTATATGTGTCGGATGTTGAGTATATAATTATATAAACAAAGATACCTTGAATTTCAAAGAAACTCATTGTATGCGTAATAATTGATTTGAGCAGAGTAACTAGTAAATCAGATGGATAAGATATGGTTTGGACTAACTTCGTCATAGCACCATAGGCTGCCACATAGAAAACAACGATGAGCTATAACGTAGGATTTGGATAGCCAACACAGGCTATAACGTGAGGTGGATAGCCACCACGGGCTATAACATGATACGATATCAGTCTTATACTGAGTCATGATCTTGGTTCGTTCAAAATTGAAAAAAAAATTAATAAAAAATCTGAAAAAGAAGTTAATAGGAAATGAATGACATGACATAAAAAATTATTGTTGAACAATTGGTTAGATATGATATATATATATATATATATATATATATATATATATAAAATAAGAATTTATGTGCATGTTGTTTATGAGCCTTTTCGGCTATTGATACGGTGTTCGTTTATTCGGCATTGTTATTTGATGCCGTTCTTTGCTTGAATAGAAGTTTTGGATTATACCTTCAAAGGCCAAAACTAATATAATATACAACCAAACAACATATTCGCATTGCCTACTTATTGAATCCTGTTTTAATAGAATAGAACCAAACAACTAAAAATATAAAGCTAAGATTTGTTGCAGCGGTGTACGATTTAGGCCTAATGCTGGTATGAATTTATGGTATTTCTGTACTACTGTCAAAAAGATAGCAGGAAAGAGAGACAGAATTATGTAATAAATGTTGATATGGTGGCTACAATTTTGGAACTCGAATCTTCTAATCCGTCATTTTCATGTTTTTCCTTCAGGTCAAGGGCAAAACCCTACTCAGATGCTGAGATTAAGGTATTGCATTACAGCATCTCACCTGTGATAGTCCAGATTATGTTTTTTTTTATCATCTATCATATGTTTTTACATTTGCATTGTTGTATATCAAAATGAACCGTATTGAGGTTTCACTTTTTGTTGTTTACAACACACCAGTTAACTTTTCGATCAACCAAATAGTAAGCAAACAACCATTATAAGTGTATATACATCCTTGGATTATTTGCCTCACGCCATTTTGCTTTCTTGCCCCCTACTGATGAGATAATTTCAATCTCACCAATTCCAGCTCAAGCGGGTCGTCGTGAATAAACTCCTCGCTCTTCCGGTAGTAGGAACTCGGACAAGTAGGCGATCCGCGGATCAGAATTGATGAGATAATTTCAATCTCACCAATTCCTGTCCCTTGGACATTTCAGTGTTCTAAAGTGGCACGGAAAGGGTTCCTTCTATTTCAGGAGACATGGGAAAGTTAATAAAGATGTCGAGGCCATGTTTTCAGTAGTAATGCTGTAGTTTCTGACTATAATCCTGGTGCTCTTTGTATTGCAGACTGCTTTCAGAGCAAAAGCAATGGAGTACCACCCTGATCAAAACCAAGATAATAAAGGCATGTAAAGCGTTGTCCTTTTCTTCTAATGTGAAGTTAACTTGTTTCTTTCAATTCATATTTTAGGAAAAATGTAAAGAAGTGATGAGGTCTTATGAAGCAATAAAGCAAGAGAGGAAAAAAGGAATTTATTGATCCTAAAAGTACTTGTAAATTCTGAGCATACCAACAAGATATATATATCAATTAAAATGGGGTCTCATTACTTGATGATGGTGATGACATCAAAATTAGCCTTGCAGTAATTTCTGCTTTTAATATCTGATCCGGAAGGACGCTTATTTTAGAAGCTAATTGAGAGAGAAAAATTTGGTGTTTGTTGTACGCTCGAGTCTTAACGAGTCTTTTTATTCGGATAAGCACATCTTTACGAGCATGACTATCTATGTAAAATAATATTGACCACCATACAGTACAGAAAGTTCTACAATGTATTCAGTTTTTGCACAATATCCTTTATTTAAATGCATGGAAAATCAACTGTTAAAATGTCTGCTTTGCGGGTCCAATGCTGGTATTATGTGCAATGGAAAACTTTAAGAGCATATCTCACAGGTCATATGTATGTTTCAATTGCCATAGTTGCTAAAATCCAAGGTTGCTGCTCCCAAATCACCAAGGGAATGATCTCAAAAGTTGAAGTGATGGTTCTCCAAAGCATTTCCAGAGCACAAGCAGCACAAGGTTACTAGCACAAGATCTCAATAATGATCTCCGCCCGCCAAGCCATGCCATGGTTCTGTGAGAATTTTGGCTGTGTAATATCTCCAGGCAGTCCTGAACCTATTGATCATCTGATAGTAGATTACGTAAAAAAAGTGCAGGTCCATTTTGTTATAGAGATAGATTCTTTTTCTTTTTTTTTTTGTTTGAGGGGTGGAATCGTTGGTAAAGAACAGCTTTCAGAAAAGCAAAGTGGTGCAAGAAATGGCATTTGGCTCGCTCCCCTTCCCCCTCATCTCTTTCAGAAAGCTCATATCCGTCCTCCATCTTCCCTGCCGCTGCGAACCCACCGATCAAGGTGGTGCACACCATGTACCACCTGAACCAATACAAACTTGGCTTCATGAGCTTCCCAAGCCTGCACCAGCCGTAGGGAAGCGATCGAGGTGGTGGAGTGGTGGTGGGCGCGGCTGGTGGAGGTTGAGGCGCCGCCGTGGGCGGCGGCGGCGGCAGCCAGGCTTCCGAGGGTTGGAGGAGGAATCGGAGGATTACTGTCCGAGAAGCAGGTGAGGAAATCTCCTGCATCTTTTTCCGGCACTGCTGTTGGTTCCAACACATTTTTGTTGGACTTTCGCCTACTGATGGAGACTTTTTTTTTTCTGTCCCCTAATCTCCGAATTTTAAAGCATGAAAAAGTTAAAAGCAAACACAAATTTGTCACATAGTAGCCATTATTCTACATTGTGACACGTTTGATGCCTGTGGCTTTGTTCAAGAGAAAATCTATCACGCAATAATTTGTTTTAATAGATTTCAGATGCTCCCTTAAATAATTGATTAAGTTTCTGGACACTTGCACGGAAAATAATTCAAAGTTTGTGAGCTCGACGACAGTTTTTCTTGTAGGATAAAAGGAAAGGCCTTAATAAAGTCGGGCATCACACAGAACTTCAATTGAAAGTAGCCATTCATAAGCAAATGTAATGGACCTTTTAGGATGCTACTACTAGGAAATATAGGGTTCACATAAATGTTTTTACACGAGTTTGGAGGTAACAATTACTTATGATCTATCAACTGATTAAATATTTGGTCCTCAACCTTTCACTGACAATTTTTTCAACAAATTATTGTTGTTATTTATCCTCTTCTTGTCAAAGATTTCACCCTTCAAATTTAGTTCATGGAACTATATGGTTGATGGACAAGGGATGAAGTACTTGTCACAACGTTGGGTTCCTAAAACAAAGGACTGAATCCTCCTCCACCCATCCCAAGCAGAGAGTTGCCAACCAGCTAAGCTTAGGGGGCCCCAAGTGAACAAATGTTGTAACATAAGAATCACCCTCTTCCTTAGAAAGTTCTTATATTTTTCCTTCTCATTTTAATTAAATTGAAATCAAGCATACATTCCTTCCTGTCTGAGATTTTGACGGTTTAAACTCGCATAAACTGGTTAAACATGACCATTAAAAGGGCACAGAGCTCCATATGAGAAAGGATGACAGAAGGCTTCATTAAGCAATTCCTTCAACCGCATCAAGCATGAAAACAGTATTTGTTGTGATTTTGAGCCACATAGCATTTCTCTGTGGACATATTTATCCTGCAAATGCACAGGTAATGAACCAATGCCGTGTTGCATATGCCACCACAGTGACAGATAGAAATACCTTAAGCTAATGCAACCAAAGAAGGTACAATTACCTACCAAAATCTCACTCGGGCAACCAAATACAAACATATAGCAAACACAACCAAAGTGCTATCCTTAAGAAGGCTAGTTGGCTCGAAATCAGATGAGAATAAAAGGCAGATTTTAATTTACACTGCATGGAAAAGCATGCATCTAACAGGTGAACTATTTCATAATATAACAGATCTAACAGGCTGCATGGATTAAGATTACAATACTGCACAGACTTAATGATCTACCCTCTCAGCAATTTCCACCTTGCATGTTCTTTTGTAGTGTCCTGTCTGGTTGCAGCGACTACAATGCACGGTATGTTTTTCACGATTGGCCTCCTTCATGCAAATTCGCTTCTTTTCAGGTCGTCCTGGTGGACGACGAAACTTTGGTGGACGAACCACTCGATTTTCATCATCTGTAAGACCCTCGGTTGCCTTGCTCCACTCACTTTTGTCTGGAATGGGATATATTGGTTGAGAGTATGTCTCGCGGTACCTTGCAACTGTAAAATACTTCTCCGTGTATTCGTAGATATTTTTCCTACATGAAAGGAGGGCTGCAACAGCATGAGAACATGGTACTCCATACAACTGCCAATCACGGCATGAACAACAGCGAGTGCCAATATTCACGATACTAGAACGATCAGCTGATAAAACCTCAAATTCTACTTCATCTGAACGGAGCACTTGGTAGGTCAATGCAGACTCAATAGCATCCGAAATACGCGTTTCAACAGAAGGGGCAAGTACCGATGTCCATGTCATACCCTTTTCATGTCGGTCTCTAAACTCGGCCATTAATTTGCCATGGATCTGCTCCATAACTTGAATGATGGGAAGTTCACACGCTTCAAGTATCCATTTATTGAATTCCTCAATGTTTGAAGAAAGATGACCAAAACGTGACCCTTCAAAGTAAACTACAGCCCAGCGATTTGGTGGAACTTGCTGGATCCTTTTGGCTGCTTCAGCACAAACTTCTTCAATTTCTGCCATCCTTTCTCTAAACCCAATGGTGGTGATAGAATAAGCGGCCTTCCACAAAAGCTGGACAAGCCTTCCATTCTTGAACTCCTTATTGATGTTTTCAGTTAAATGACACATGCATATCCCTTGGTATGCAGTAGGAAATTTTCTTCTCACAGCTTCAACAATACCTTTCCGTCCATCAGATAAGACTGTAAGCTGAGGTTTGGTCTCTGTACTTATCTCAAGCAGCTTATGAAATTCAGATAAAAACCACATCCAACTTTCCTCTGTTTCTACATCAACAATGCCAAAAGCAACCGGGAACAATCCACCATCAGCATCAAATGACGTCACAGACAGTAGCGTACCAAGATACTTGCTCTTTAGCTCCATTCCACCAAGACCAATAATAGGTAAACAGCCACGCAGAAAACCATTTATTGATGCATTAAAAGAAACAAAAAGTCTCTGGAACCGATGGTCTGACCCAGTAGTAAACACTTGAGCAATACTTCCAGGGTTTGAAAGCTTTATCTGCTCACAGTATGCTGGCAGCAAGCAATAACCCTCCTCAGAAGATCCATAAATAGCAGCCAGACCCCTTTCTTTTGCTCGCCATGCTTGCTTGTATGGTATAGTAATCCCATACTGCTTTTGAATGTCTTGCAGTATGTCCTTTGGTTTATAATTCACATTGTCTCGTAGCCGCTCCTCTATAAGATTTACAATCCAATCAACTGATGCTTGGTGATGGCCAAGTTGTGCATTTTTGCCACAAGTATGTGTTCCTTCGATGCTCCTTATCGTGAAGGTTGGGACATTGGGAAGCTTTACCGCACGAATGCGCCAAGGACAACCCTCCTTAGCACATTTAGCAAAGTAGCGAATCAGATCACTTTTTATGATCTTAAGCTCAAAGTGCTGGGCAATTGCAGCTTCTTTAATCGCCTTTCGGAAAGTCTTGACATCAGCAAACTGCTGTCCAACAACAAAATTGAAGTCCTCCATCTACTAAGCAAAGAGGAGCTCAATGCTCTTCAGTGCTTGAGATTTAGTCTTTCTTTCCTCATGAACCATACAACTTTTCCAAATAAGGTCAGCCTTTCTATAATTTATGCATAGAAATGACCTACTTCCCAAGCACCTAAAGATAAGTAAAATTGAGGTCAGTTTGTTGCACAAGAATAATAGTGCAGAAGGAAGAAAATACACTCTATAAGGCAGGCAACAATTTAAAGTTAATTTTTGTTTTTTTCTTGATATGGCCTAGAACAAAGAAATACCATGCAACATACTTGCATAATACCCTATTCTTAAACTAGTAATAACAACAAATTAACTCTAATAAAGGAATAAAAAAAATTTCCTGCATCACAGATACTTAAATTTAAGAGGGAACTTAATCTTTTGTACTCTCTAATCAACAGCCGATACAAGCAACTTAATCTATATGCAGCATCCTGATGTAAGCAAAACAGAACCATAATGGTGAGGAGCAGCAAAGCAATACCTCTCACATACTTATCTTGCACGGGCACCCGACAATTTCAATACCATTTTTTTTTTAACCAAATCTGACCATAGCCTAGCATACATGTCAGATGCTGGTTGCTGTGGGTCATGTGATAATCATGTTCTCTAGCTCATATGCTCTTCTAGTCAATATTGCTATTCAGTGCAACACATATTTGTCTGCCTGTATGTTAAAAATCAAATGGTAGCATTATACCATAATTTTTATAAGCTATCAAGTTCAATAACAACTTGCCAACATACAAGAATGAATAGCCACATTTCTGTTTATCGTAAACATTGGCCGTTGCAATAACTATTGTGAAAGTATATTATAACAGCAACCTTTATAAAGACAACAAAAACTATTTTCCTTATGGTTAATCACTATAGTAATTTTTCAGAATGTCCAAGATGACACCTATATTACAGGCTGCCATCTGCAGGACTCAAAGAAACAAACATAATCGACCATTCTCCTTAATCCCTCAAACTCAAAACTACGACTACTTTACAGACATACCAAGTTCCATAATTTTAATGGGCTGTTCCAAAAACTTCCATAATTTTAGTGGACTCCCAAGCAAGAAAACAGCATTTGGGTTCCTGGAAACTCTCCAACTCCTCAAATTATGGTGGCAAACCCATAGGCAATTTGCCACCGACAATTGTGAGTATTCTCACTAAGATATTTGTCCCGTATCATTTTCATAACACGCTGCAAAAAAAAAAAAGCAAACAAAACAAAAACAGAAACCCAGAGTGACAGCCTCATTAAGAAAAACGGGAGACTTTTTTGTTATTTTATTAATTTACAGGAGAACTTATATCGAAAAGGAGAACAAGCAGCAATCTATCGATCACTAAACAACAATAAAACTTAAAAGCAGTACAAAATTCGACCAAAAAAACTAATTTGTACTAAAATTAAAATCTTGCATCACAATAAAAATACTTAATTTATTACGATTTAATAAAAAATGATCAGAAATTTTCTGTCTACAGGGTTTTGAGTGATACGACACTAAGACACAATTGAATCGAATGGAGGCCTGGATTTCAAAAGGTGTACCGAATGAGATCGAAGAAGCTCGGGATCAGCTCCAGCGCCCAGCTCTCAGGCTCCACAGAAAGGCCCGAATAGATCACCGGCTTCGATTTGGGGTTAATTATGGTGAGGAAAGGGACGGGAGGAGGAAGGGGGGAGAAAGGGATTTGGATGGCAAGGCCCCATGTGGATCGATGGTTTGAGAAGGGTGGGGAGGTTCCGCCATTGGAGGAAGGAGGGGGGAAGGGTTCGAGAGGGATGGGGAAGAGAGAGAGAAGAAGCCTGTTTGGGCATTCTGACGAAAGACTAGGGTTGATTAGGTCATCGCAGAGAGGTAATTTGGGACGGGGGCGTTTTGGTCATTATATGAAAGGTAAATGGGTGGTTCTATATACACCCCCCCTATTGCTAAGGACACCCCCCCAAAAACCAAAAAAAAAATACCCAAACTAACCTTTAGTGTAATTACCATATTGCACTTGAAATTTTCTCATACACCCCCCCTTCCTCCTCCTCCGTTTCGTTTTGAAAAGAAAAAAAAAAACACCCCTCAAACCCCCCTTAAACCCCTCGATCCATTTACATCGTTTAGGCGATCTTTGAAGGAGATTTAAGCCCCATTCGAAGCATGAACAAGCAACTAGTGATTTGGGACGAAGAATCGGCTGCAAAGGTACGTGTTCCACCTTGTTTCGAAATTTTTTTTTTTTCACGGTTCGTGCTCCGTTCGGCACTGGATCGCCGAACAAAAGACTTCTGTTCGGCTGAACAGTGCCGAACAGAAGCCTTCTGTTCGGCAACCCTCAACCGAACAGATCTGTTCGGCTGCACAGTGCCGAACAGAAGGCTTCTGTCCGGCACTGTTCAGCCGAACAGAAGCCTTTTGTTCGGCGATCCAGTGCCGAACGGAGCACGAACCGTGAAAAAAAAAATTTCGGAAGAAGCCGGCGAGGTGGTTCCGGGAAAAGCCGGCGAGGTGGTCGGAGATCGGGAGAATGCCGGCGACGAGAGGGAGAAGGGGAACGGGGGGGTTTTGGGCGTTGGCGAGGTGTTTTGGAGGGGAAGAGCGGGGTGGGGGGGTTTGGGGGGTGTAGAGAGCAATTTAGGTGAGGGGGTGGGGAGGGTGGGGGGTAATTTAGGAATTTTTAATTTTTTAGGAGTGTCCTTAGCAAATGGGGGGGGTGTAGAGAGTATTTAATTTTTTTTTAATTTTTGGGGGGTGTCCTGAGCAATAAGGGGGGTGTATATAGAACCACCCAAGGTAAATTTATCATGAAACGCCCTTTGTTCTATAGTTAATGAAAGGCCCTTGAAAATGTGAGAAACTCTTATGTTTAATTTTTTTTTTAGATTTTTTTTTCATATGTATACCTTCTAAATATATAAAATTATATAAATATTTTTATAAAATTACTATTTACATGTATATCTTTTTTTTCTTTTTTTTAATGTACGTATCTATACCATCTAATATCGTTAAAAAATAAATGGCTTAAAACTTAATTGACTTAAATACCCATATGGATAAATTTGCAAAAAAAGAAGTAATAAGATATGTATGCAAATAGCAACTTTACGAGGGTATTCATAAAATTTCTCATATTTTAAAGAATATATATTCAAAAAATTTAATAAAGAGTTTTTTGCGTACATATCCTCCTAAATATTGAAATTTGCATGAATATTCTTCCAAAATTGATATTTGCATATATACCCTTATAAATACTAATTTTTTATATGTACCCTTCATTTTTTTCCTTGCATATATACCTACACCATCTAACGGCATCAAGAAATTAGCAGTTTAAAATTAAAAATAATTGAAATACCCTTAATGTATGCAAAAAATATTATAAGGGTATATATGCAAATAATATTTTGCCAGTATATTCATGCAATTTAATATATTTAGGAGGGTCTATATGCAAAAAAATTAATCTTTTTTTTTTGTATTTCAACCTGTTTTTAACACTCGAATTTGTCTGATGCCTGCTCCTCAATATTTTTCATAAAAATATTGCTTAAGAAAAAAATTTATTCGATAATTAAATAGCAAAAAGAGTTATGCAAGTTTTTTTTACCAATCATGGGATTATTCTATTTTATTCTTCTTCATTTATAACAATCACTATATTTTATTTCACCAAAACATAGCTTATAATATTTATTATTTTAGATGTATATATGAAGATATATATTAGAATATAGAAAAGGATTAGAATCTCTTAAAAGCACATAATAGATTGCAATGATCAAGCTTTCTTGCTACTCTTATACTTATGGATGGAAGAACAACATCAATCATCCCCAAACAAAATTATTAAATGACTTCGAATCCTTCAGACTTATTAACAACCTTTGCAGCCATGTGATAGAAGACCACCTCTTACGTTGTGTACCTTAAGCCACTTTTCTTTGGACCTTTAATTTTCTAGAAGAAGAAGAGATCTAGTGTATAGGGCTTATCTTGTCATAGTAATTTAAATCAGCCACCAGTCTATACATGAGAAAATTTTCAACTCTATAAAATAAATATTGCAAATCTCATACACTAAAAGATAAATATTATAAATCTCTTACAATACCTTTTTTTAAAAAATAATTTATAAAGCTAAAGGCAAGACCTAACCATCTTATGTAAAAAAAGATACAATAAAGGGATGTCTATGGTGGAGAAGGGAGTTGAGGGAATGGTTTTGATTCCAGACTGAGAAATAAAATAGAGGGTCGGGAGAGATTGAAAAATTTTACAAAGAAAATAGAAATATTAGGCTTTAGTGAGACCTATTAACCTATTACCCGCTTCATGAATAAAAAGATAATTTCAAAAAAATTTAATTAATTTTTAATTTAAATAAAAAAAGTTTGGTTGATCGTGTTAGCTTAATCGCTATATCAAAAGTATTCATACAAAAATAGTGTTTTATGAGGGCATGCACATAAATATCAATTTAGAGGGCATTCATGCAAATTCTAATATTTAGAAGGACATTTATACAAAAATCCAAGGATTTTTTTTTTTGCGTATATACCCTTCTAAATATATGAAATTGCATGAATATTATTCAAAATTGCTATTTGTATGTATACCATTACAAACGTTTCTTTTTACATGTTTACCTGTTGAGGATATTTCCATCATTTTAATTTTAAACCGCTAACTTCTTAACGGCATTAGATGGCATAGGTACATACATAAAAAAATAGAAAAAGAAGGGTATACATACAAAACAAGTGTTTAATGAGGGTATATATGTAAATATAAATTTTGAAAGAATATACATGTAAATTCTAATTTTTAGAAGGATATATATGTGGAAACAAAAATCTTTTTTCTTTTTTGCCCAAGCGAGCCATTTTCTTGCGTAAACTATATCCAAAAAGCTTGATAAAAAGGATCCTCAAACCTAGATCATTTATGAACTACTAGAAGATTCATAGCAAAAGCTAAATCAATCCCATGTAGCAGAAGAAGCAGCCAACCAACCCCCAATCAAAGAGGACAAGCGTGTGTTATGCATACAAGCCTTAACAAGTACTTCGGCGAGAAGTAAGTTGAAGATAACAAAGAAGGAAAAAAAATCCTCCCATATATATGCAATTCTTTGTACTCTCGCATGCAATTTTCTCTCCTTTTTTCAATCCCCAGTTCTATTGTATTAACGGAAAAATTTTCGACCACTACAGAAGGGCATCATTAGGATCGTACGCCATTATAGAAAATTATTAAATTTTGTAGAAATTTCTCCGTCTATGTCACCTACCCATAACCTAAGGGCTCGTTTGGTTCGCGGGAAGCATTTTCCTTCCTAGGAATATGATTCCTGGAAAACAAATTCCTAGAAAGAGGATGCCTAGGAAAGTAATTTTGGCATGTTTGGTTGACCATGGAAAAGTGACAAATTTCCAAGGTACTTATGTTTGGTTGGCCATCCACTTTCCTAGAAAAGTTATATATAATTCCTATTATGCCCTTAATAAAAATTAGGTTTTTAATGCCTCTTTAATGCTTCTTTAATGCTGAAAGGACTTTTTGGGAAAAAGTAAAAATGAAGTGATTCCCACCTCATGGGAAAGTAACTTTCCCATGTTTCTCATGGGAAAGACTTTCCCATGAAATGTGGAAATCACATTCCCATGGGAATATAACTTTCCCTTCTCTCTCCTTTGAAAACTCCAACCAAACAAGAGGCATCTCATTACTTTCCCGTTGACCACACTTTCCCCCCTTCTTTTCCCGCGAACCAAACGAGCCCTAAGATGCTGCTTGGCGCTTAAGTTTGTGCTTTCATATGTGTTATTACACCACGATGCCACTTTCAAAACTCTGGCTTCATTCCTACAGTGGGGGGAGGCATCGAAGTAGATAAAACAATGGTGAGGATCTCAATGAACATGGACCTGCATTACTTCATTGGTACCCTGTAAAGAACTATTTAGCTAATATCTGCTGAGAAAGCTCCTTATAGTTTCCCAAATGAGCTTGAATATGACATGGAAGAAAGAAATTGAGGGCAATTCTTTGAGTAAGTCCACCAAACTCCCAATCATCTTCTATAATTTGAGGCCAGCAATTATAGATTTTCGAAGAATAAAATTTGTTCCACACCAAGCTCCAACAAGCCACAAGATTCATCCACAAGAACAAATTTTTGATGCAAAAGCCAAATAAAAAAACTTGAGTAAATAGGGAATATGAATTCACTGGGTGACACAGAATTGAATTAGTGCTTCAAGAAAAGACAGATGTTTCAAGTTCATACAACTACTGACAACAAAGCAGAAAGACAACTAATGTTGCCAAAACTTTGAAAATTTAATCAGGATTATTTAACAGTTTTCTGAATTTAAGGACTCAAAGAACACAACAGTCCAAGCACTCTCGGAATATTAAACTTGCAAATCCCAGACCCATCCAGAGAAAAGACAAGCTAACAACATGTCTAGTGTCCTCAGGTGCTGAGTTACACCATGGTTATGGATATTTTTCAGAATTTCATTTCATAGGAGGAGCTCTGTAGTATGCAGGAACCATTGCAGGGAAGAACATTTGCCTAACCCCTTCTGCTTTTATAATGGGAAAAATGATAGCCGAGGCACCCTACAAGATAAAACACAGCACCATAAGAATGAATACAAAAAAACATAGAACTTGATTCCATGCGATACATCCCCCTTTGGATATTTGTGTAGCATTATCTGCATGTACCAGTTTTTGACTTTTTTTCTCTAGTTTTTTGGGTAAAAATTGACTTTCTTTTTTGACTTTTTCTTTATTAAAAGAGAAATGATGCCCTATCTGCTTGTGGTCAGGAAAATATATTTCTTAGTATGCCGAGTGAAAAGCATTGAAGGCTATCTTAATAATATTGTGCCTCTCTAATACGGGTGAAAACATCCCTGCAGGATTTCAAACCTCCATTTAGTCTAATATGAAAAATCCGAGCATGAGAAACAAAATATATTTACACAATTACAGAAGCCAAAAGGAATTCACAAGAACAAATTTTGTTACTTACTGAGATCAATCTGGCTCCAATCCACAATCGTTTGGGTGAAGGAAATGGCAACAGTAAACGGCCAACACCATATATAGCAACAGCAAAGAAGTGGACAACCAAGCTCAGTGGGCGAGGATTAAGACCGGAGAGTAAAGCAATGGGTCCATTTGAACACACACCTCCAAGGCTTAGATAATCAAAACAGGCCTGACGCATCTCATTCCTAGCCTGATCAGGTGAGGCAGAGAAGACTTTGTACAGAGCACCTGCCAATGTGTTTATTGTAGAAGCAACTGGCTGCAAAAGAAGAAAAATTACACAAACTCTCAATGAAGTGCCAAAATTCAGTCACTTGTTAGTGACTCCATGTTTACTAATATAAAATCAAAGAACAAATCAGCCAACGAGCAAACAGTAAGCATGGCTTACCTTACGTAAGGTATAGAAAGATTCTAGGTATTTGCACAAAGAAGTTGCATCATGCAGATTACGCAGAGGCTTGAGAAGATCATGGAGCACAACAATATCAGATAAGGCCACAGTCATTCCTCCACCAGTTAAAGGATGACGCATGTTGAACGCATCCCCCATTAATAGAGCTCCAGGGGTGGGAAGAGGTGCAGCTGGCATGCTCCTATTTGGCATAGTTCTTATACTTCCTTTATGAATGGCCGATATAAAAGCATCATGAAGTTCAGCTGGAATCTGATATCGCAAAACATGTTTGGCAATTTACAGTACTTAATTCAGGTAGGAAGTAGGTTATCTTTCAACATCTTTTACAATAAGAGAATAATAACAAATCCGGATGAAACAAAGGGGAAAAAAGTACGAACAACTGAATGTGCAGAAGATATTATTCAGAATGCAAATTACATTCAAAAAATACCTGAGGTGCCACCACAGTTTTCAGATAATTTGCCATTTCCCCATTAGCTATGGAAGGTACCTTCTGCCCAGGCACATCAACCAAACAGCGGATCTCAGTGCTACTTATAGGATAAAACAGGATGGGTGAAGGATCTGCTAAAATAACATGCCCATGGTTTGCATATGGAAGCTGACAGTTCTCCAGGACTAAACCAACAAAACAGGAGGGCACCTCCACCTGGACAAAGAAAATAATGACTTATGAGAAGGTTTTAATAGAATCGATCTAAACAATAATCTAAATTATTTACTTTTATGCTGGTGAATACATGTGTTCATGCATCTGCATGCATGAAGATAAGCAGTACAAATTGAAACTGAAAACAGTGTCGCAGAAGATAATTTAGGGCTCTTAAGTAAAGAAAAAGAGATCATGTTTTCGGAAAAATGAAACTTGGCAGACAGGACTTGAGCTGTATTCTTTACCTTCGGTGAGCAGAGAGAGCGTCGCAGATTGGAAAAGCAACCATCACATACAATTGTTAGAGGTGCATAAGCCTTTGACTCTTCACCGGACTTGGTCTTGTATGACACCCCCTTTACTGTCCCGTTTTGTTCAAGCAAAGATGTCACAGTTCCCTGCTCTAACCGAACACTGAAGAAAATGTTTTAGGAACAATTTCAGTGTCCTCACCAGGTGATAAATACTTAAAAAAGGTATGCAGCATCAAGATGCTAATGCATGGATTAGAAATAAGGGAACAAGGTCAGTAGGGATCACATGCTGTGTATATAATTATCTAATGGTTATGGGAAGCATGGCAACAATTAAACAGTTTTTTTTCTTTATCATATTTCTACACTTATATTACAAACATAACCGCACAGTATACTACTGGTGTCATCTAGTAATTTTCATGCATTAGTGGCGTCTCCATTAATGCCCTGGTCAAAAGTTCTGACTGATAACATAAATTCTAATATGTCTCCGTTCCCCCGTCACCCCAATGCATCCAATTGCCTCTTTTAGATGTGAAACCTCATAATTAATTATCCAGTCTGATTTTGACCTAATAATAATCTCCACTTTTTTTTAATCATGGAATAAAACTAGTTATAATGGAATAGGAATAAAAGCTAATGCCTCTTTAATTATTAATTTAAGCTTTAGGAAAATAACTCATACTCTGGAATTTAAGGAAAGAAAAACCATGTAGGAAGATTCGAATCAGAGGAGAAAAATGAACGCAAATCACTTGGTAGTTATCATAAATACAAAAAAAAAGTCTCAAGCAAGAACGCCGCAACACATTAAACTATACTAAAAAGAAAAACAGCAAGCTGTTCTTTATTGTATTTTGAATTTATAGAAACGAAATGAAAGAGTCTTAAAATGAAACTGTAATTACCTGGGCAAAGATGCAGCTTTCTCTCGCATCCTCTGTATGAACCGGCCATTGTGGAAGCTCCTTCCAGCAACATCAGAATGGAATTTCTCCAAGGGGTAAGGGAGTCTGGCATCCTTTCCATCTTTATAAAGAGCATAGCCAAGGACCCGCTGAGCATCAATTTCTTCCACACAGTCTAGAAACAAGATACACTTGAATATTAGAAGCATCTGCAGAATGTGCTCTAATAATCATATGCCCACTAGATCTGGGCCAGAAAGCTAAAAATATTCTATTTCAGATCATTTATGAAGTTGAAATATGAAGAGCATTAGTGATGGCCTTTCAATTTTTTATTTTTAGACATGCATGATGATGTTCAGTTTCACCAGTGATCCCCAATGTTTCTGATTCATTTAAAAATCTAGAATCATAATTAATTCCCATGCTTACCCTCAAGGCCCAACTCAATCAATTTAAGGTAGCCCCCAGGTTGTAACAATTCACCAACAATTCGATCAGGCTCTGTCAGATCTCTCTCAATTACATGCACTCGGCGCCCATCCTACAGGCAATAAATTCAATCAGATCATTCTTAAAGAAGTCTCTCAAGTCCAGCCTATCTAGAGCATGTGCAACAGAAAGAATAAAAAAAAAAAAAATTAAAAACAAAAAGTAACTCTTTGTCCCTAATGATGTTGGAATTTGAAATTAGCACTGTACAAAGAACTTACTTTCAGCAATGCATGTAGTTGAAGATCATACAAATTTCAAAAAAGAAAAAGGGACCTTTTTCCTCCTTTAGATAAATTTCTGATTGCTTTTTTTTTTTTGTTCTTCAATTTAATTTCTTTAAAAATTATTAACTTTCCTTTTCATTTTTATTATAATCTATAATGATCTTTCTCACTAAACTGTGTACACAGTATATCCTAATAAAATCTCTTTCTTCTTAGAAAAATCCTGTGGTTATCTCAATCACTACGCGATCCATGTATCTCAACCACCATGTGGTCCACGTAGCTCCAACAGTCATAACATAACAATAATCATCAGTCTTGTTCCAACTACATGGTCCCGCTACCTCTGATTAGAATTACTACCAGTCAGCCACCTATTAAGCAGCACAAGCAGACATTTTTAGCTTTCTGCAAAGATAAAATCGCTTTCCGATTTTTTTATCAAACACCTATAATCCATCCAAAAGTAGTTTTTGAAGGGTCAGAAAGTGTTTTCAGATCCACCAAAAGCTCTGCCAAATTGGCCCCAGAGGTTGGAAGGCATGGGAACGAGTATCTCAAAACTCAGAAAATTAGAACAAACACCTTGGCATCTTACCGCGTGCCAATACAAGATCCTACTTCAACCATGCATGCATGGAGCCGATTTAACCTAGACATTGAATTAAATCAATGACCAACCTTCCGTTATAGCGTAAAAATGAACTAAAAGCCTGACGATTGAAGCCCTAGGCACGATTCAATTGAGAGAATTTAACACCATCCAATCAATTTGAGGTTTAACTAGTGTTTTATCCGAAAACAAAGGCAAATGATCTCAATAAAAACCAAGAAGTTTTTTTTTAAAAAAAAAAATCTAACCTTTCCGAGAGTATAGGCCAGGGCGGATCCGGCGACGCCAGCCCCAACGACGATAATGTCAGCGCCGGCGTTCCCGGCGGATTCCGAGCCGCATTCCCCCTTCCCGTCGGCGGCCGCCTCCCCGGCCAGATCTCTGTCACCCCTCCGCCGTCTCCCCTGGATTCCGGCGAGGAGGAGAAACCCCAAGATCGCGCCGGCAATCCCTCCGACGAGATACTCGCCCCGCATCTCCTCGGAAAAGCGCTCTTTCTCGTCCCCCACCCCTCTCGTCCCCCTACGAGCGCCAAATTAATACAACGAAGCCGGATCGGTTCTACTCGTGAAAAAGACAGGATGAGGTTCGGGTTCTCCGCCCGATCAAAATGCCCTATTGTATCTTCGCCGTCGATACCTTGTTGGAACGCTTTATTCTCACCGAAGGTGACGGTATGCACGCCCCCCGAAAAGGCGAGATTAATGGACAACGGACAGCCAAGAGATGGGGACAGCTCACGCGCTGCGGTCCGCAAGAGGAGGGTAATTTACGCCTGTGGAGGGCATCATGGCCGTTGATCATACAGCGAGGGAATCTCGAGGCAAGGTTCACGTGCGGAACGTGACGACAAGTGGCACGTGGGCGAATCTTTGGGACACGTGGTGTGCTGGAAAGTGGCCGGGGGGGACGACAAAACTAGGCACGGCCGCACGGCTCCTGGATTTAAGAGCTTGATTAAGCGAGCGTTTAAGTTGTTTAATCCTTGTTGATATGCTAATCCTTGTTTATTTAGCTTGTGTTTAAGTTGTTCGATGGCTAACTCATAGCTAATTTTGATTGGATATTTATTGTTATAAATGAGAATGGGAAAGGATTAGGTTAAGTTTAAGGGCGCCTCTGGAAGTTTCTGGCGGTATCATCTTAAAGAGAGTGCAAGAGAGCCAGAGAGGTGTCCTCCTCGTAGGAATAAAACAAAAAGCTTTCTATAGAAATTATTACATGTGTCGGCCTATCCCTTCCGTATTTTTTTTACGATCCATTCAAGTTTTAACCTAAATTTGAGTCCGCGGAAGATCCACAGTCTGTTTTTTCTCACGAGGTTTTGAGCTGAGATCGGTGTTAGGTTGATATGAATCTACTCAAATAGATTGTTTAATTCATAAATCTTGTAAAAAATTGAGTCCAATCTTACAAGATTTTTTAAGCAGATCTATCGGTACTCTTAATGACCCTTCTATATCTAATTATTGCACATGCTCCATCTATTAAAGTAAGAGAATTAGCCATTGCCCTCTATTCTGAATCACCCAAGAAATGTAGCATCAAGATTTGATTACCCACGGGTGGTGGCTGGAGAGTTTGGGTTGAAAAAGCAAAACAAGTAGTTGGGAGTCCGTTTCAGTATTTATGCACCAATATTTATATATATATTTTTTAAAGTAGGTATTTTATATATTACGTGTGTGAATACATTCAATAAAGTCAGAAAACAAAAGACCGTGAAGTATCCGAAACAACTCTCCTTCTCTGACTCACATGGTACTTTCAAACTTCAGCATGGTGCAGGTAACGGGCGACTGTCAGTTATTCAACATTTCGATCCCCGGGACAGAGCTGAAGGCTGCCCGGCAGGACTTCGATATGTGCGGCAAGTATTATAGGCTAGCTCAATTATCCTGAAGAGGTGCCAACTTGGATCATCCCTTATTTCGAGATATCTGGATAATGGTAAGAGATGGACGGACCTTTCATAGAGGCTAACGAAGCTGCGAATTGAGTGGCTACCTATGTCACAGGCCATTCCTTTTTTTTTTTTTTTTTTCCGGTGGCTTGATATTTGCTTTCTTCGGGCTCTGAGAATTCGTATGATCAAAAGATTGACGCGCTGCATGATTTTTTAAAATTAAATGCTGATACCCCACATAACATGCCTTGTAACGAAAGTTGACGGTCAATATTACATGCCCATCACGAGGAGCAACTGGTCCTTTGGGCCCTGAATTAAAGATGAACAGTAATACTACTAATATATTTTGTTTGTCTGCAAGATTCACGGTGGAGATGCTGCGGAGCTCGTGAAGACCGCAGTTATGAGCTCCAATGGTTTGATGGTGACGTCTCTTTCTAATTAAGCAGTAATGCGAGGGGCTTGTCGCGTAGCCACATATATACGTTCGGCTCCATTGACACGTTGTGAGGTGGATCGTGGACACCTCAAGGACCTAAGAATGGAATGCCACCTAAGTACGACCGACATCATCACCTCATTGATGGGGCAAACTCTGCAAAAATAGCACGCCACATCAATCCGAATTATACCGCACAGAGGTACGGTATCATATAGGCTCGATGCCAGAATATTAAAAAAAAATATACCGTATTATATTGATAGTATACTAATATGATACTAGTATAGAATACGGCAAATTTTATCCGCAAATAATACCAAGATGTATAGTTACTTTCTCCATAGATTCTCTGGACACAATGTCTCCTATCCATTTAGGATTCTTCATGGGATGACAAATGTTTGAATTATTTAGTTGATGACTTACGTATGACTCTACGTTATGATCGGGAAAATGGAAAAGAGGGGTTTACGTGCGGCCAAAATGTGCTACTGATAATCACATCTAACCATTTTCGAACTGCCATCTAGACCCATTTAAGTTTGAAGGTGAGCCATGATAAATTAGTTTGTCTCATTAAATATGATTGGTCAAGTTTGTGGACTATTGGATAGCAACTTTCATCGGTCTGAAAACACTCCAATCTTCTGTTGAAAATGATGGTATCACTGAAATCACACTAGCCCAAAACCATCAACCACAGTACGAAAAAAAAAAATCCATATATGTTACACCCCAAACTCAGCACCCGAATCTGGAATATGACACGGCCGCATACACCCTAAGGCAAGGCCTCAGAATATATGCAAGATTTTGAAAATCTATCACAACTTCAATATCCATAATAAAAAATGATTTCATTTCATAACGAACAATAAAATTGGTCCAATTATAAAATTTAATCATCCAATCAGTACCGATGATACTCTATTTAATCATTCCCTCCACCTTTAATCTCAATCATAGTCAAATATTATGCAAACTGCAACTCTGAAAAAGAGTAAAAAGAAGACGTTGTGAGTTTTATAGCCAGTAAGAATTCCAAACTGCTGCACCATAAGTAATAAAAAAATAATCAATTAACAATACCAAATAAATAAATATCATATCAATAGTCGGATAAACACATAAACAACATGCATATAAGTTTTCATTACCATATATATATATATATATATATATATATATATATATATATATATATATTTAGATTTTTTTTATTTTTTAGTTTTGAACTAAATCAAAATTATAACTCAATTCAAAACTGATATCGTACCATGTTATAGTCTGTGATGGTAGGGCTACACTTGAAGAACGCTATCCGTATACGGACGACATGCATCTCCTTCTGGATGTCGGTGGGATTACATATTTCTCAGGGCAAATGGAGCTCTCTACCACCGTCATTTGCCTTGGGCCGCCCCTTTACGCCATGCGCCCAAGGAGCACACTTTTTTTTTTCACCTTCACTAAGCAGCGAGTTTGAGGTGCAGCTAGCTTGGGTTCATTACATTGCTGAATTTGTGTTTTCGATGAAGTGCGGATGCAGCATATTTTGGTTTTTGAGATTGGTATTCACTATCCTGCAATTTGACGGTGCCGTAGATAAAAAATTATCAAGGAGCAGCATGCGAATTTCGAAGTAAGATTTTTTTTGGCACAAGCTCGACAGCCATGTCGGGATTGTAGTCTATAAATCTAAACTTAGTTTTCTATGAAAATCATTCAGTCTCGTTAAATTCATGGAACCATTATTTTAACCAGCATCTTTATCTTACTGCTCCTCTTTTGAGCGAATGAGTTGGTTGTACATCCATTTTGATTCAGAGTAGAAGTGCAAATGGATCGAATCGGATCGGGGTCACTTGATTTTTTTATTTGGATCCTAATTTTGGACCCAGACCCAATCCAGTTGAAGATCGGGTCTGGTCTGGTCCGGGTTCAAGTTAGGTCCGGGTCGGGTTCGGGTCCGGATCGGGTCCGGATTGGATCCGAGTCTGAGTTGAATCCAAATCAGATGTTACTATTTTCTTTGTGCTTTTGAGAAAGAATTTGGGCAAATCTAATTTGGTCATTATGAGGTGCTGGGTGACCCATGACTTGAAAGACTTGCAATTGACCTCCAGTCGGAATAGATGACCCATGACTTACCACCTAAGTCGATCTACAAGCCAAATTTCATATCACACTATTTTTTATCCATATGACTAATTGGACGGAACTTGGTGTCTCCCTGCGCCCCTCTCAGGTTCCAAAATCCAATTCCTTTGCAGAAAACGGGCACATGACCCATATTTAGTTCAGTGTTCCCTCACTTTCTCCCTTCAAAAGTTAAAAGAAACAAAAAAAAACCAGCTACCGAGACACCAGAGGTATCAACAGTGTAATAGATCGAGAGACAATCCTGACGGGCCGAGGTTCCTTTGGATTCTGTGAACCTATATGCTTGTTGCCATCCTTCCACGCTTAAACCATACTCCCCTCAGGCTTTTCCTTCTTTTTTTTTTTTTTTTTTTTTTTTTGCTTCTTCTTCTTGTTTTTTTTTTTTTTTTGGTACAAAGCTTTTCCTTCTCATTGGCTAGCATTTCCCATCCATTAGAGAATAATAAGGCCATGGGAGCAAGCTAACAGGCTCCTAAGAAATCCATATCTACTTCTTGTCTGCCTTGGAAACCCGCCATAAATTCACTTAAAAACAACCAATGGTACCACGACCCGCACACACACACAAAAAAAAAAAAAGAAGAGATTCTTTTTTGCTTTTTCCCCGCTATGTTCCGTTCAGGTCGGATCGGATCGGATCCGTTCGGTAAACATAGATTCGATCCAAAAAATGATCTGGGTCCAATTTTAGGATCCAACTCGGACCCACGGGTCCTAAAATTCGAATCGGATCGGATCTACACTGATCGGTTGGGTCAGGTCACGGGTCAACCCAACCCATTTGCAGCGTTAATTCAGAATATGTTTTAGAACCAAAGTCGTGGTACAGCTCTTCTCCCTCATCTTACGACATAAAAGTTCTACTTCCTCTTTCTCGGTACAATTGATTAATAAGAAATGACAATGGGTGATTAATGAGTTGGCAAACAACATCAAGGCAGATACAAAATAGGTTCAAAAAATCTCTCCAAAATGATGAGCAGCAAAGGAAGCGATTCAATCAGCAACTCAATTTGTCTTTCGGAATATATACACGATCTGATAGGTATTACACTCTCTCAGCAATCTTCGAATGTCATCTAAATAGGTGTTCGGACATTTTTAATCTCTCATGTAGAATCCACTCACTCAGAGTCACCGCACCTCTCGGGGTAGTTCTAAATACACCCCCCTATTGCTCAGGACACCCCCCAAAAATTAAAAAAAATACCCAAACTAACCTTTAGTGTAATTACCATATTGCCCTTGAAATTTTCTCAGTACACCCCCCTTCCTCCTCCTCCGTTTCGTGCTCCGTTCGGCACTGGATCGCCGAACAAAATGCTTCTGTTCGGCTGAACGGTGCCGAACAGAAGGCTTCTGTTCGGCGATCCAGTGCCGAACCGAAGGCTTCTGTTCGGCAACCCTCAACCGAGCAGAATCCTTCTGTTCGGCGGAGGGGAGGGGAGGAGGGGTAGGAGGGTGGGGAGGAGGCGGCGGAGGGGGGAGGGGTAGGAGGGGTAGTTGGAGGAGGGGGAGGTGGAGGAGGAGGAGGAGGAGGGGGAGGTGGAGGAGAAGGGGGAGGAGGGGTAGGAGGAGGAGGAGGAATGGGAGCAGGGAGGAATAGGGGGTGGAGGAGGAGGCAAAGAAGGGGGAGAAGGCGGAGGGGGATGCAGAGTAAGAGGGGATGGGGATGGGGGGCGGAGGTAGAGGGGTGGAGGAGTAGGAGGAGGGAGGAGGGAGGAGGAGGAGGAGGGTGAATAGGCGGAGGAGGAGGGGAGAGGGATGAGGGGGAGGCAGAGGTGGGCGGGAAGAGGGGGAGGGGGAGGAGGAGGATGAGGAGGGGGGAGGAGGAGGAGGCAGAGGCGGGGCGGAGGAGGAGGGGAGAGGGATGAGGGGGAGGCAGAGGTGGGCGGGAAGAGGGGGAGGGGGAGGAGGAGGATGAGGAGGGGGGAGGAGGAGGAGGCAGAGGCGGGGGGTGGGGAGGGTGGGGGTAATTTAGAAATTTTTAATTTTTTAGGGGTGTCCTTAGCAAATGGGGGGGTGTAGAGAGTATTTAATTTTTTTTTAATTTTTGGGGGGTGTCCTGAGCAATAGGGGGGGTGTATTTAGAACTACCCGACCTCTCGGCCCTCAACTCTTTTTGTCTCTCTCTAATGCCCTTCGGTCCTTACCTCTCGTGCAGGCTGCGCCAATCCCTGCCTCCCACCCAAGTTTTTAGTTTTCATTGCCCTCTATTCCCCTTCATCTCTCACCATTGTTAGTGCTTGGTTTCCATGGACAGACAGCTAGGTAGCCACCAATATCCTCTCCCTATCAGAATCCTACAAAAATATATTTAGTCTCGCATTCATTACGTATTAGATATATCCTCATTACTTATATAGGATCACCATTGTCCCAAGTCCGAATCCCCCAATGTATTTCGAGTGCGGCGTCGTGGGCGCGTCGCACCCCTTCTCCAATCCCTCGACCGCACCAAGCTCCCCCTCCTCCTCCGCCGCCGGGAACCCCACCCCTTCTTCTCTAAGTCGGAGCTCCGCCACCTCGTCCACTGGAAGCTCTCTAGAGGAAAAGCACTTGTTCGACAAAATGTCGCAGAGACTCTATTGCCTTTTTATATACGTTATGCCTAGATGTAGATGACCTTGAGCTTGGCTTCGGGAGGCCACCTTCACTATGTTGCTTACAAATCAGTAAGTTTTGATAATGATGGGGATTGAGTGTAGATGGGGATTGTTTTGCAGGAATTGAGTGTAGATGGGGATTGTTTCGCCCCATCAGATGTTGAAAGGGGCGTTGTGGAGCTCAGCTGTGCGCTGCATGTTGTCAACTTCAATCAAACAATGATCCAAAGACTCAGCACCAAGAGAAGTGTCAAATGAGAAAGGAAAATATTGAGGCAAGTCTGGGTCGATAGCTTCTATTATTTCAAGGTTGCATGGTTTTGAAATTCAGTAATGATCACCAATGTAATGATTGTGCTTTTGTGAAAGCTCGTCTATATCGAATCAATAGAGTTTTGATGTAACGCTTCTTAGTGAGCTGATACAGGCTCTGTAATGAAAGTCCATCATCTATTGGGCTGGGATTTGGGTGCTCATTACAGTTTTTAGCACAAAAAGAACCCCAATGTTAGGCTCCATGGCTTCAATAAGAGTCCAAATTGCAACTGGATCCAGAACATCACAAATAATATTTTTGTTTTCTTCAAAACAAAAATTGAGAACCTGGCTTGTGTCTGTAACTTCTCCCCATTAATTATTATCTATCTATTTGCCTAAAAGTCTCTTCCACTCCTATGCTTAATATTAGGTGGTCATATTATTAGCAAAAGGCAGTCTTTTTTTTAGTACTTATCATGCGAACTTCGGTCTCATGCAAGATTCGTCGTCTCGGTATTGGACTCTGTACCGGTATCACACTAGCACAGTATCGATACGGTACATACAGAATTTTTTTAGTGTACCGAGTATCAGTATACCATCCGTATTGGATATCAATAACGAAGTAGCTTGTACCATTCTGATTCGGATTGGTATAGCATATCATATCATGGTCTCAGGGCTTAAAAGATCATAGTATGTCTAGTTGTTTATATCTGTATATTTTTGTATATTTTTTAAGTAAAAGACATGATAGTACATCACCATTGTCTGCATGGATGGAAGCTACCTACCATGGCTAACAGGTCATGACACCTATACTTTCCAACGACTGGCACAAAACAAGATGCATTTGATTGTTCTTATGTAGATCTAATAATTCTTTTTCTTGCTCTTCCTGAAAGAATAATTAGTTTCCAACAACCTTCTTATCATATCCGATGTATTCTTTTTTTAATGTCACACAATGACGCTAATTTACAATTGTTTTACAACAGAGAAGCCATGGAGAGGGTCCGAACTTGCACCGGGCGATCCGTCCAACGTCAAGAAAAGCTCGAAGCTAAGCTACCTTCGCGCTGGAACATGCACCTTCGCGTCCGAAGCTCCGCCTGTATCTACGTGTACATCCTCCATTGGTTGCTTACCCCTGAAACACCGCCGTTCCATGGGCCGGCCCGCTCCTCCGGGCGCTTATGTACCTCGCCTCTCTCTCACGTAGGGAAACCGAGAGGGTCCCCAAAGTAAATAAATAATAACAAAATAGAATAAGAGTCTGGAAATGACGGTCCTGCCCCTCGCCCGCGACGGCAGGAAGCCCCGCCGGCCAAGCCGCGCCCCGCTCCTCCCCAAGCTCGGCGGAGGCCACGAGGGCGCTGATGCCGCCGGCGAAGGCGGGTTCGATGGCGCCTCCTTCTCCGGCGCCGTCTTCAACCTCTCCACCACCGTCGTGGGCGCGGGGATCATGGCCCTCCCGGCCGCCGTCAAGGTGCTCGGCCTCGTCCCGGGCCTCGCCATGATCGTCCTCGGCGCCCTCCTCACCGAGGCCTCCATCGACATGATCCTCCGCGCCGGCCGGCCGCCGTCGGGCCCCCGGGCCACCTCCTACGCCGCCGTCGTCGGCGACGCCTTCGGCAGCGCCGGTCGGGCCCTCCTCCAAACCTGCGTCGTCGTCAACAACCTCGGCATGCTCATCGTCTACATGATCATCATCGGTATCCATCCACATCCATCTCCTTCTGCTGTTTCAAATTGCCGATTGATCTCCGGCGATGGTACATCCGGCTTCTGGTGTACCAGCGTTGCCTTCCTTTCGTCTTGTGTGGTGGATTAACGGCGGGGACTGGATGGTACAGGGGACGTGTTATCCGGGACGTCACCATCGGACGGCGGAGATCACCACACGGGCGTGCTGGAGGGGTGGTTCGGCCGGCACTGGTGGACCGCTCGCTCCTTCGTGCTGCTCGCCACCACCCTCTTGGTCTTCGCCCCTCTCATCTCCTTCAAGCGCGTGGGTGAGTGCTTTGAAGCTCGTGCGGATGCTTTGAGAGCCGTGCATGGTGCCATCAGGTTCTTCGTCTGACCCTCTGAATTGGTGCAGATTCGCTGCGGTACACGTCGGCGCTGTCGGTGGCGCTGGCGCTAGTCTTTGTGGTCGTCACCGCGGGGATCGCCGTCGTCAAGTTGATGGATGGCAGCGCCGGCCTGCCGAGACTGCTCCCGGAAATTCTGAACCAGGCTTCTTTCTGGAAGCTCTTCACCACCGTGCCGATTCTGGTCACTGCTTACATCTGCCAGTACAGTGGTAAGTGAAGAACAGCAACACATCCCAATGAATGGCTTTTCTTTCAATACTCTGCGAATTATGAATGTAAATATTCGTGAACGGCTGTGCTGCCATTACCAATCACTCGTTCGAGTTAATCCACAAAAATGAATGGCTGTGTTGCTATCTCTGTGCATTGACATATATATGAATATAATTCTTCCAAGAAACTACTGAAAGCAGTTTTATAAAACAATGAATAATAATACAGGTTGTGATACGTAACTGGTGGTAGCTAGTTGCTCAAGTTAATAAACTGAAGTCACGTTTGCTGGGTTAAACTTCTTTAGAGGCAAAGAAAAAAAAAAGAAAAAAGAAGGGAGGTTGCAAAAGGTGGTAAACCGCAGCATCGTTTCTAGCTTGAGGAGGTCCTGCATTGGTGGAGCCGACTTCTCTTATCCCGAACTCGAGATAGCCTCAAGAGCTGTAGTTTCTTCACTGTTCAGATCTTCTTTTTGTTCTGCTGGATGGTCCTCCGTTTTGTCTATTTGCTAGTCCTAATTATTCTGGGTCGTCATGGTCCATACTTTGTATATTGTCCTACCCTTCTGAAGGGTCCTTTAATTTGCTTGCATTTCATTACTTTGCTTACGTTCCGAATTGTTCTCCATGCTGAATCTGTTCGCCATTGTTCATTGAATTAATCGTGCCTTGTTGATTTCTCCGCTGCTTCAGTGCACCCGATTGAGAATGAGCTCAAGGACCCAAGCCAGATGAAGTCCATAACTCGTGCCACAATGTGTCTGTGCTCGACCGTGTATGTGGCTACAAGCCTGTTTGGATTCATGTTGTTTGGGGAGGAAACAATGGACGACGTTCTGGCCAACTTTGACGCAGACCTGGGCTTCCCCACCTATGGTGCCCTCCTCAGTGGCATAGTGAGGGTGAGCTATGTGTTGCACCTGATGCTGGTGTTTCCCATCATCTTCTACTCCCTTCGCCTCAACCTTGATGGCCTCCTCTTCCCACTGGCCATCCCCCTCACCTATGATGGGCAGAGATTTGCTGCCATCACAGTGGGGCTGATGGGAGCAGTGTTTTGCGGTGCTAACTTCGTGCCCAGCATATGGGATGCGTTTCAGTTCACAGGCGCAACTGCGGCGGTGGCCATCGGCTTCATCTTCCCTGCAGCTGTTGCACTCAGGTAAATTTTGAGTAACGCCATATTGCATTTACATGTTATCTGAACTGTCATCTGAACATGAATATTTTATAGACGTGATGAAATCTGAATGAAATGGCCCAATAATAGCCGTCGTGATATCATTTTTCAGAGGAAAAAGATGTTGTAACATTATCTCCATCATCTCGGACTGTTTTACAAAGTATATGAATGCCTGTAAATGCTGGCAGGGATGTTTATGAAGTCATGACGAGGAAGGACAAGGTTTTGGCGTGCTTCATGATACTATTGGCGGTTTCTTCCAGCACTATCGCCATATCCAGCGACATCTATGGTATCTTTACAAATGAAAGCGGCAGCTAATGTGATGACTCTATCCCTGGCTTTCTTCTCGGTGCTCGTGGCAGCTTGCAACGATTCACCTAGGAATTACGAGTGATTTCTTCGGGGATACTTCCATGCGTGTATTGTGTGGGTGTTCCCTGATTCTTTCCTTCTGCTGTGTTGTAAATCCTCTACTTGAGAAGTAGAGGGAGCAGGTCTAGTTTGTTACTGTTACATGAGGACATCGACATGAGAGGGCTATTTTATGGGGTACATTTGTTCTGAGACAATATACAGGAGGTGTTAAATGGCTCGCATCACATTGCATTTTCTTGGCACGAACCGGTTCATAGTGTGATGAAGATGTTTATAATTTCAGTATTTTTTTTTCTAACGACAAAATAAAAATAAAAAACTTTTAAAAAAAAAAACTTAGTGCACTTCTGGAATAGCGCCAATGCTCTCCACCCATTTGGCGTGTGGCGTTTTGGTACCACGGTTAGGCCTTATGGCACGGAAAGTTGGGCCCTATGGCCCCGGAACCAGAGCCAAATGAGTGAACTTATATCACTTCGCGCACGAGTCATGAACTTATATATAGCACAAATAAAAAAAAAACAGATGGTTTCTTTTGCTCAGCAGCTATCAATACCGACTGTAATGCCCGCTCTGCTGTCATGTCACTGGATAGATTAGTTCTGATACCATAATGGAATTCAATCTAAAGTTCAACAAGTAATTCATATGAAATGCAGATTTCAGATCCTATTCCGTGGAGAAACAGGAGCAAATGAACTGCACTTAGACATCAAGTACAGACCGAGCTTTGCTTCCCTCTATGGTGAAAGACAAGCAAGAGGAGACGTACAGGTTGCAGCCACGTGGCAAAGAGTGGTTTGGCAACCATCTTGATACACTAAAAGCGCTGGCATGTTGTAAGACGGGATCCCTCCAATACCAAGAGTTGTAAGACGGGACAAATTTACGAGATCAAGCAATTAGCTCTTGTTTAACGGTTGGCAAACTTTGTTCTGTTGGACATATAAACTAGGAGCACAGAAAATAGAAATAACTCGATAATTCAAAGAAATTGCCACAGCATTATAAATATAATTAGCAATTTACCGGCTACTTAATTGAAGCCTTTACTCCAGAAAATGTACATCATACGTAATGAAACTACACCATGAAGATGTAGAGAGGTTGCTGATAGAGCGGAATAAAAATTTCACCGAAACAAGTACAAGGCTGCCATTTTCTAGCATCACTCCTAGATGTTACAAAACTGCAGAGGTTAACACCATGGGCTCCATCATTTTCCATAGCATCAACCCCAGGCTCCAAAGATAAAAAGAAATCAATGTGGCGAGTAATATTACATGCCCTGTTTGGCCTTCTTTTTCTTATGTTTAATGACTTCGTCATTGTCCTTCCTTCTCTTCTCACCTTTGTGCGACTTCTCCTGTGACCAAATTCATGAAGAACCAAGCCGAATTCATTTTTGATATCATTGGTAAACCTTTTACACCTCCAAAATAATTATCATTATCGAATGACTGAAGTAAGATAACAAGTATATGCATGCAGGCAGGCATGTGTATGCGCCTGGGGCGGGGGGCATTTATAAGGAAAAAAAAAAAGAGTATGTTTATCTTGCAGTAAGAAATCATCTGAAAAAGCAATTAACAAATTAAACAGCTAGAACTATCACCCATCCTGGCCTGAAGGGTGCCGAATTATGATGCCATTCACCAAATGTGCACTCTTTTTACCACGATCCGTGTTCATGAATATTGAAGCTTTACACATTTTTAGAATAAGCCATCATTTTCCCTATTTTTGAGGGTGTACACGAGGCCACTATGTGGTATTATTTAACAGCTGAAGTGTATTTAGTTACATCCTATAAGAAAGCAAGATTTATGCTATGGTAGAAGGGAACATCAACTGAAACTTTTGAGGTTCACAAGAAATTAAAAAGCCTACACAAGAAAAGAATTGAATAAGATGATCAGGTGCATGTACCTCGGCAGAGAAAGTCTTGAGGGGGTCTCTACTTCTACCAAATCCTTTCTTAAAACCAGGACGCCTTTTTTTGGTATCTATCTTCATTGCAGCTCTTGAGAGCTTGAGTATCTTGCTGGCCTCTTTTGTCGTGGGATCAAGGAGGTATTCAGGTACCTCACGTAGATGAGATGAAGGAGCCTTCTTGCTCAGTAACTTGTCATGCTTTAGTAAATCTGCCGTTGCAGATGCCAAAATTATACACTGAGAATTAAATTGTTCCCAAAAAATCATGCAAAAACAAATAAAATTAAATTCTAGATGGCAAGAATATCTTCCTCCAAAGTTTTCTTTATTACCTAAGTCCCTTGGATTAACTTCAAAATGAGACTTCAGCCTATGAAAAGAAATATATATTGATATCAGTTATACAAGTAAAGAACCTATTGAAGCTAAGGCCAATGGTAGCCCAAATATGAATTATAATACAAACAGTTAGTAGCAAATATAAAAGGCGGTCAAGATAACCGTGCTCAATAGAACTCGAAATTAACTGTACCATCACTTAATGAGGATATACAGAAGTTTGCAATGATTTGCAGCAAATCCTGGTAACTCCTCTCTCTATTGTAATGTTGGGAAATTAATGTGGATTCAAAATTCTTTATGACAACCAAGAGAGGGAATGGAAGAGTTATTCCTCAACCATTGAAAGAGGGAATTTTCTCCAAGTTGAACTATATTTCTCTTTGGGAATAATATAAATGACATTTCTCAAAATCTTACGAATTTGCAAACAATAAAACTTCTTTCATACATGCGGTATTACCATTGCTTGAACCATCTAATTAACATTATATATAGAGCTGCAAAATGCAAAAAAAATTTCTTACTTCTCAGAATTAAGAATTTCATTTCTGAGATCTTGAGCTCGTGCTTCTCTAATCGCAACTTTTGTTACACCTTTAGCAACATCCTGTAAAAGTAGTAATCCATCATTTACATGCATTAGACATTGCTTTTAAAGAATTCTAACCATGAATCAGAGAAGAAATGACTGGTTTGAAGGAATATTAAGAGACATGAGATGCTACAGTTACCAGAAAATAGTTGTGAGGAACACATAAGAAGATATGAATTGAAAGATGTACAAAAAAAGTCACCAGCAAGGCTAACACATTGTTTTAGTGGCTCCAGCGTGAAAAGTTAAAATAAAAATCAGACAATGGGAGTAGTAGTCCAATACAGCCAGTTTAAAGGCAAATGGCCCCTTAACAAGCATGTCTCATTTCATCTATATAGCGCAACTTTATGGATCAAGGTATCATCTGTCAAAGTTTGTAAATGCTTCACTACATAATGCTAATCAAATATTAAGCCTACAAAATTAGATTTAAAGCGCTGAATTTCAGGAAAAGGTAAATTATCGGCAAGAAAGGAGCTTCTCCAAGAAAATTTTTCAAGGGAGTTGGCAGGTCCAAGACCTACTATGGCTCTCAACATAAGAACTTTCCATACAAAGAGTGTGCAAATAAAACACAAGTCCACGACGTATACAAACTAACAGGACATAAAAATCACACTACGTCTATTAAATAAGCCATATCTGTAGCTCCCATAGCAAAATCACAATGAATCATACACTAAGAGTTTGCAAAGCAATGCTCGAAGTTTTTGGAACATTGAAGGAAAGGGAGTGCAAAAGTCTATAGAAAGATATGTGGACGTCATAGTCAATCTTGATTCACCTCATGTTTTTTTCTTTTTTTCCTTCTTTCTTCAAGGGCTTCAATAAGGTGACATGGCAGAATAATAACCAAGTGATGATGCAAATTGGGTCGAAGATGCAAATATGAACCACAAAGTGAATAGGCAGCCTCCTCAAGTAACCACATACACAGATAGGCCTAACCATGTGCAAGAAAAAGAGGCTAAGTGTGTACAGGAACTAAACTCAAAATGTTAACCAAAGCCCACAAAACTGGCACCGAGAACCATACCAATGGTACACATCCCATATTGAGCCAGGCTTCCAATACTTTTTCTTGCTCTCAACCATGGTACCACCTAAACCAGGCAGCACGGGTCGATGCCTAGTGGTATGGGATGGTTTCGCTCAGTTCAAACTGGCACAGACTGACGTGGAGGATCATATGCTGAACCGAACCTAGGTACTGTGCCAGTACCATACTGGTACAATGTGGTCTGTACAAGGCAATACATCTTAGTACAGGAGACCTTAATGTTAACAAGTAAATGGCCACATGTGAAAATGCTACTGTGTAATGTATTATGTGATGGCAGTCAAACAAAAGACCTAGCCAACAAAAAGGAAAAGAAAGATATTGGGTCAACCAGACAAGAAATTGGGTTGAACTTCCCAAATGCATATAGGCTTGGTGTATGTCGTGCAAATGGGAATGTTGTCCTTAACAGGATTAAATATTGCAGCACAATTAGACCTAAAAATGTACCAAAGTTTATTAGTGAAGATTACAGTCCTGGTATCAGGCAATTGGTACTGATAAAATGATCTGGGAGGCAGACACAAGAAAATGAAGCAACAAGTTACTATATCAAGATAAAGTTTCATGTAAACATTTGAGAGCTAGAAATTTTATAGATGTCATCTCAAGAGTCATCCAAACACCCAAATGGCCAAGAAATTTGCCAATAGGACCTACCAGAGATCACTCAAATAAAAAACATGGATGGATTTAAAAGGGGGTTCCTTAGAAAAAATAGGAAATAACAAAAGGGAGATTGAATGGCAATGTTGTGCATGCTTGTGAGAATCATGTGCATTCCACCCTCGTAGCTAGGCAAACCAATGCCAACCTATCAAAGGATATAAAAGGAAGTAGTCCGCCAACCATGGTGCAATGCACTCTCCCTCTTCCCGCACCACCAAACCCACCAACATTCATGCACAATTATGTAAAATGGTAAAGGGCAATTGAACAATGGTGCCATGGAAGTTTGACAAACTGATAATTTCCCAATCAAATGCTACTTATATTACCTCAGCTCTATATCGTAAAGACTCCACAGCATTTTTAGTAAGTAAAGGGAAAGGTTCAATAGACTTTGAGGAGTCTTGCTTCTCATCGTCTCCAAACATGAGTTTGATTTCTTCAAAAATTTCTTCCTCTTCAGGAGAAACCTGTTAAACCACAAAAGTGGGACAATATGAGAATATTAAACATGCAGAATGAAACAATCTCTGCCTTACGATTCTTCCAATAACATAAGGCACCAACTGTATTGAGAAGAAGCAAGCTATGAAAGCTCCGTCAGAGAATTATAAATTCATTAAAAGAGTATCAAAAATTACAAACAATAAATGCTGAATCATAAACAATTACTTCCTCTTTACATTTGCAAACTGGTAAAATAGCCTGTTAAAGATTAATCTAGTATTTCGTGCATCTAAAACTATATTGTGGCATACTTACAAGAGACACCGATGCACCAGTGTTATAAGCTCTTCCTGTGCGACCAATCCTGTGAACATATCCAGCAGAGCTCTGAGGCATGTCAAGATTGACTACCTGAATAAAGTTAAGAACAGGACTTATTAAATGCAATAAATACAGAAAAAAAAAAAGATGTTGTCAACAATGTGCTGTTTTAAAATAGAAATGACATTGAACAAGAAACTCCTGTAATTGCAAACAACACTTTGCAATAGAAAAAGACAGGTCACATATGGAACGACGATTTCTATATTATCTATAAAAATGACAGTTCTGAAATCAGGAAATATTCCCTCTTATTCTGCCTGTCATTTTTTATACCAAGTATACCACTTCTATTGATCTTAAAAAATATGTTAATTACCCCACTAGCTTTCTCTAACGCATTAGCTACTACATGCACTTTCTCTCCTTTCCCAATCATAAACCCCCTTCTTAAAACGCCCTAATGGATTGGACTTTTATCTCTTTCTCTAATTCGACCCCCTAACACACTGGACTCTAATCTGACTCCTAAACAAATAGGACTCTATCACTGGCTCTCTCTTTTCTCTTCCCTCAAACATGTGTTGCATGTACCTGGTTGCTAGTTTTGTTAAAACAACAAGTACATTTAGCATGTTACTTAGTAATTCATGAATTCATACATTTATCTTTTTATAACTATATACACAAGTATAAGCCAACCTTTTTTAGGTGACCAGGAAAGGCGATATCCATGTCCAAAACTTATAGCCCTAATAGAACTCAAATGCATACTACTGCATATTAAGACTTTTATCATCCAATATGCGACGTACACTTACCATGATCTTTTAGATGAACTTAGAAATTCGAATATACTTTCTTGCAACTTTGGCTGAATGGTTACCTTATGACAATCTGTGTAGTGGTGTGAACTTCGGAGCTGCTTGATTTTCTGCATTTAGATACAGTTGTAAGTAGAAATGCTGCATCTGTATTTGCAAGTATCTGCTTGGTTTGCTTACATCTGGAAACTACATCTACAATTTTTGCGTTTGGTTATTTAATCCGAAAAGAGTGCAATCATCTTGCAACTAACATGGTAAGATTACCTCCATTGATACTATTATATCATTATTATATTATCATATTACATAATTATAATAATATAATATAACATATCATATTATATTATAATAATATACAATGGAAAATATAATATTATCCTATAATGTTATATTATAAGATAATATTATATCATACTATAAGATAAAATAGCATATAACATAATATAGCACATTATATATATATATATGATATAATAATATAATTAATTATAGTATAATATTTTGTTATACTATCATATGTTATAAAAAAATTATAACAAAATATGTAACATAATATACTATAATGAAATATAATATAATATAATAATATTATACTTTATTATATCATATTATATCATAATATTATAATATAATATTTAATACAACAAACATAACACTATAAGATAATAGATAACTTAATATAAGATAATATAACATTTTCTTATAAGATAAATAATAAACAACATAACATAATACAATACAATATAATACAATATAGCATAACACAATACTATCATATAGTATATTATATTATATAATATAATTAATATCATAATATAATATCAAATCATGTAATTATCATACTATCTTGCTTTCTTAATTAATAGCACCGATGATATAATATATTATAATAATGATTACCATATTAATCTAATAATACTTATTATATTTGTATATCTTCTTATTATAGTTATATTATATCATTATGTTATAATTATATATAGTATATACTACCATATGATATCATGATATTAATTATTATTTTATCATATAACCATTATACTGAGAATTATGATAATATTATTATATTTTATTATTATAATCATAGAAACATTATTATCAGAGAATGGGAGGTGATTGTAGCCTTTAAGGATTTGCATCTAGAGTTTGCATCTCTAGATGCAACAAAGCCTAAGGGTGCATCTCAAAAGTCTACACCTGACCCAGTTACATGTAACCAAACACCTACATCTATCTGCCTACAAGTCTACGGCTGATGCAGCATCTGAGATATGGGGGCAACCAAACAGCCCCCTAAATCACAATCATAGCCATCTAGCCTTTCCCAACAATTTGGGTCGGCTTTATGGATCCTCTTTCACCTTGGATCCATTTGATAGTTTTTGCATATTTCTAAAACTGTCTGCCAACCTAATGTCAGGCCTCCACCTTTCTATATAGCAGGGCAATGAACCAAACTCTATAACTTTCACAAGGCCATCAGGAGCCCAGCAATAAAGAATGTTTATAGTACTAAAATCACAAATTTAAGCCCTTTTTCTCTTAACGCAGTTGTTAATATCAGAAATTCCCAAACAAATAAATTCATGAGGTCCAAATCATAGCCATGTATGCATGATTGTTCCAGTTTTTTTTTTATTGATAAAATATCACTTGTAAGTAGTCCAACAATGTAAACATCCAAATACAACTCCTGTGACTGTGAGCATACCGTGAAGACATTTTTGAAGTCGATTCCTCTCACGACCCCAAATTCTGCATCCAATTTTTGTCTTAACTTTTTCTTTGAATATCTTGACTGGATGTGATTTTCCTTACTTGTTTGTTCCTTCTTTGTCTGGCCGTCATCTGTTGCTATCAAATAATCAAATAACCCTGCATTGAATTCCTAATAACCAATAGTTGAAACATTGATTAGGGAAAGTGAAGATCATTATAATCGATCATAATTCTATATTTATATAACCAAGGAAGGGCCAAAAAAAAAGATAATCATACATGAACGGTAGAAAAATAAAAGTAAAAAGCTCTCATCAGGACAAGGATAATAAAAGAAAATTTGCAATATAAATTCACAACATAAGAGCTATTTAATAAGCCAGAATAGGACATCAACTTCGTTCAATTTCTGAAGATACATGCAGCTTAAATATTGTCAAAACCCATGATACATGCTCGAATTAGAATTTACACATTTCTCTCGTTCAAGTCATCAAGTGCAAACAGGAGTACACAACATATGTGGGGCAATAATTCAATAGGCTAAACCAAACTATTATAATGTGAACATGAGTGTGGAAGTTTTTCTTAAGACTTGCATAAAGAAAGTGTTTACAACACCGAAATCATTCTTAAATCACAGATGTTACTCAGAACCAAGCTTGTTTATATAGCTAGCTGCACCCACTCTTCTACAAAATACATCAGATATATGGCATTGACTGTGAGGAGCCCATCAAACTTATTGTCATTGCAGTAGCTTGCATATTCGCCAAGTGTAGAATAAAGACAGATCTTAAAAATGGTCCCTCTGATTAGATATTGGACTTGGACACCAGCTGGAACAGGACAGGTCACAGCCCAGGGTCAAGCCACAAAGGGTTGACTCAAGATTAGTCCTGACCTAGCTCGCTTTGGCCTTCTTTTTGCCATATTTTTTTTATTATTATAAGAATGACTTAGATGGTTGGGTGTTGAGAATCAAGGCTAAAAAGTAGGATTTTTTTTGTGCTGGTGGCAACATGGTAGGGGAGAGAGATTATTGGAGGTGATGGTGGTCCAGCTGGTGCCAGAAAGTGGCTCCTACAGCATTATTGCACCACTCCAACACCTACTCCTGGAGTTACAGTGCTAAATAAAATCCAAGGCTAATGGTTGAAAGATCTTTGGTGAAACAAAATCTTTACGTATATTATATTATTCTGAAAAAAGTGTAGTAATTAGGGTTGTGAATAACCTATATTCAGAATTATGGCCAAGTCAGCATTGTTATAAGTTCATAACATATCCTACCAGTGTAGGATCCATTCAGAAGCTTCTTCCCCATCAAATTTTGATGGGAAAAGACATGGATATAAACGCATAGAGACTGTACTGAAACTTTGGTTCTCAGCTAAGCAGGACCAAATATCTATTGTCACAACTCACAACATAAACTGCAAAGTTGTATTTATTGGCATATCGCATATAAGCAACATCACCTGACTCCTCTTCCGGGACTTAGTTAATTGCACTCGTCTTTATAAGATGTGGTACAATTTTTTCTCACAAAGTGGTGCATTCGACAAAAAAGAGAGAGTGAGGACATACAGCCCATATATCACCATTAAAGAAAGCACCACTACCATCCTAGCTGTCCATACAATATAGTAGAGTGCAAGGAGTTGAAGAAAACATACCTCAAGAATATGAAGACGTGAATTTTGGGGCAATTCAGCATTTAAGACTCCAGAATTTATCCCAAACTGTGACAAGCAAAGTCCATAACTAAGATGATGATAAATGTACAAGCACAAAAAAAAGTCAAGTAAACATGCAAGATACATCTATGGTTCAATTAAAGCACCAAAATTAACAATGTTTAACAATATAGCAAATGTACGCAGATGGTACGAAATGCATCATACACCTTTTTTTCTGGATACATGTGTCCCCAGACAACTCATAGCCTAAGGAGTAACTCATATGAATATATTACTGATGTTAGATATATGGATTTAATAATAGTAAAATTAATTTAAAAAAGCATTCAACCTGTCCAATGCAAATGGCACATCTAGATGGTTTAAGGGTGAGACACATATAGATATGATTTTAGTCAAATTACATGAGCCAAGTACTTTCACAGTTTGCCATTTGAGCAATCACCTGAGGTATGATGTTGAAAGAATTACCACTTAGCACCAACCTCATTCAGAACCTTTGAAGTCAATCTCCATGATACAGTATTTCTGAACCTTTTAAAACTGAACCTTGAACCATTTTAAACCTGCCTAAACTTGAAAGGCCTAGAGAATTTTCAATATAGTCATAAGCCAAATAATCTATTGATGGAATTTCCTGCTTAAACCTCCTATTACCATTTCCAAGAACCTAGCTCCTCCCAAGTAAACTACAGTTTTCATCATCTTGAGTTTCAGAATACCCATGTTAATGCTTACCATGTACGGGTGCAAATAGAGCTACCTGTAGGACTACACTGTTCACTCTGTGTTGTCAAGCTGGCACATTTGAAAATTCTGAATTTCTTTAGCTCCGACCTAGCCCATTTACATCCCACCCATATGCTTTAAGCGTAGCAACAGGGTCTAAACCAACCAGATGCTAAGGTTGACCAAACACCAAAAGCTTCTTACTAGCATACAAAAGAAGTTTCCAGCAGTATTCAGCATTTCATGTTGACCATAAAATCCTAGAATTAATTAAATAAGCCCTTTAATTTGGGTAAGATCATAATCACCATCAAGCTTCTCAACAAATAATATGCTTCATTGTCCCTACAGGTCAAGCTCTAGAGCCATATATAAGACACAAAACTAGGTTTAAACCAAACATTATAGGCCCTAGATGCTGGAAGTGCAGGGGACTGAACAAGAGAGCACAGACTTGTGAATGAAAATATTTAGTGTATAATAGTTTTTACTAGTTTTATGAAGGAAAGCAATAGCAGAAGCAAGTACAATGAGCAGCATTCAGTACAAAAGCTACCAATCATGTTATTGAGGTTAAAAACTAGCCTTTTTTTCTATAACCATGTGTTGAATAAAAACTTATGCACCTAAGCGTAGCCAAGTCAGGCCTCTATCAATCACATTTACAAGAGATTAAAGTCTCTCTTTTGAACTAACAACTAAATCTACCCAAAGGATTTAAATAGAATTTTTATTGGCTATGAAATGCATAAAACTTCTGTCACGATTTTCTATACAGTAAACCTCTATACACACTACCAGTACATGCAAACTTTGAGAACCATCAGAAGTCTGCAGTGGTAAAATGCTCTTGGCATAGTAGATCTAGTAGTGTTCTTCGTGCCCAAATCTGGGAAGAATTGACAAGGAAATTTGAGGAAAACGAAGGTTAACCAAGTTATTTAACTCCTTACACAAGCATAGGGGGGGAAAAAGAAACTTAATGAATTGCGTAACAGCATTATTTTTAGAGGATAGAAGCAAAGCAAAGCTGAGTGGGAGTTAGATTGCAAGTATATAGGAAGAAATTTTGGAATTGCGGGCAATGATGGGAAAATACTTCAAATGGCTTGGCCATGAGCAATTCGGCCATAGTCTAGAGAGGTTTCAACTTCAGCTTAAAGGGTCTAAGCAGAATGGTGTTCCAGCCTCAGCACAAAGGGCTCAAAAACAGATTAAAGAAGACATGGATGGAAGCAGCGAAAAGAGATCTGAAGATGACTTCATTTGGGAAGATTTGGCCCTGGATGGGAACCACTGGTAAAGAAAGATCTATAAGGCAATTACAGACACACTAGATAAGGTTTATTTCAGCCATTGCTTACATTCAACTCTCCAAAATGATGATTTTAAGTGAATTTGACGTTCTGATATTAACAAAGAACAGATAGAATAAAGAAGAATACAAGTTACCATTAGCCATGAGGTAGTTTTTGCTAATATTGACTAACCATGTAAAAAACCTCAGCTGTTTCAAATATTAGTTGATAGTCCTAAATAGACAAAGTCCACGTTCTTTTTTCCAGTGTGTTTTCCACATAGTATGAAGCCTTGCAAATTCATGACTTCTCTATTACTTGACTAGCAAGTAGGTTTCAAAAGTATCTCCACTGAATTTTATGTTAGTGAAACAAGATTCGCATATTCAATATTAATGACACTTATTAATGGTAGTCGAGCCTACAAGCCTCAGGATGAAAAACAACAAATTCCTATTTTAGAGAACGGTCGTCTGCCTTAACTATGCTGGCTACCCAAACAAGTTTTCAAAGTCTCAACGGACTCTTAGAATCATTCACAACCCTAGAGGTCTGCACAATCCTAACAAACAGCAGTTACTGGGTGGTCAAAAGTCTTCCAGTGAGTTGTAATAGTCGAAACAGACCAAGGTATCATGCATCATCAAAGGCATCAAAATGTCTCTCATGGTAATAATAATTATTGATTAAGAGAATATAATGCTTAAGACAATTAAAGACCATAACAACTGGATAGTGACTATGTCAAACACCTTCAAAAACGAAAAATGGCTAGGATCAGATCTCATAATTATACATGTGTATGAACATACTTAGATGTGAGCGCACCTGTTCTAGAAATAGCTTTAATCTATACCCCATGTCAATGGAATTGAGAAATATAAGCACTTTTTTCTGAATAAGCTCCAACTTCAACAGAGCAAGGATGTAGAGTAGCTTATCGTGAGCACTGCATGAAATCTGGGAAAAAGAACTGCATGAATGAGAAGTAAAATACTTTGCAATAATTAATCACTATATGTAATTAGAAAGGGCGATGATAAAAGTGCTAGTATTAGAATGAAATATTCAAGGCTGTATCCAAGGTAATAAAATATCAAACTTCATCATATTTGAAATAAGATTCCTTAATATTGTTTTATCAGCAATGAGGTAACTAGGTTGAACAAAAAAATAGCAAAACACATGCAAGCAAGGGATGTCTATATTGCAAAATAAAGCATTAAACTTCGAGTATGTTTGCCTATATGAATGTGCATCCATGTGCACAGGTCTCTGTGTCTAGATGATCCCCCTCCAACCGAAAAAAAGGGTTGAATATAGCAAAAATGATTGACATGGTTGTGTGGTAATACTAGATTGGATGGAGTGAAGAATGAGTTTACTAAAGGAGCTGTAGGAGTTGCACATAACAATGAAGTAATGGAGAACCAGTTGACATTACAATGAAGATCTAAGAGGCCTCCAGTGCAAAAGGTGCTTCACTCCTTGTTAAAGAATTTTGAAGAAGAGAAAGACCCAAGATAATAAGGATGGAAGTCATTGAAAATGATATGGAAACGCAAGAAGAGAAAGTCCTGATCAAGAATCCTTAGCAAATCAAGATTCATAGAGCCAATCCCGAATAGTTGGTAAAAGGCTTGATGATTATGATTATGCTTATGGTTATGCGTGTCTAATTACAAGGTTAGCCATATCTGCATGAGAACACAAGCTTGCGTCATTCTCTAATAGTTTATTTGACAAAACATTAATTCTTACCCAAAATTGTTGTACAGTTTTTGGAATAATGTCATCTGAGTGACCAGCTTCTGATAGGGTCAGGATTACAGGATTATGCAGCACAAGCTTCTTCAATTTCTCGACATCAGAACTGCCATAGTTTACAAGAAAAGCATGTAGAAAATAATATTTAGTCATGAACTTTAAAAGCTCTAGATAAAGGGAAGATAAACCACTACAATTTGATGAAGAAATACTAACGACATATAATTCAAGAAGTCACAATTGTAAATGCATCTGATGCACACCCACTGATGATCAAATTAGGTCCTAATTTCACAGTCCAAATGCCCATAATTCAACTGAGCAGCCTTGCCTTTGTACACAAATTTATCAAGCAAGCCTAGGTAAAGGATTCTAGTTTGTGCCATCAATCTATTTTCATACAACATTTTCAGAAAAAACTCTACAATAACTTGAATTTTCTATTGATTGGTAAAGCAAATACATGACTATGGCAAAGAACACTAACCCTCCCTCATGTCTGTAGCCAGAGAGAGAACCCTTTCACAGATTGCAGTTAGCATGAAACAGAAACCTCTCACTCAAAAGTCCAGAACAACAACAATACCACTCAATAGATTTGATGCATTCCTAGCACCATACCTTTATTGATAGCATTTAGGCTTATCCATCAGCTGGATGTACATTAAGAGCCATACCAGTTAAGCGATGTATTTCAGGAGATTTCTTAGCTGCTAAATAGCTACTTTCTATGACTAATCTAATTAGCAGGAATGCCCTTTTGCATTATACTCAACAAATAACTTAGGGGCGACCAAACACGGTTGTGCTTCATTTACAAACAATTTAGAAAGCAGAAAAACATGTTATTTCACACTTATTTTTTAAATGTTTCATGATATGCTCAAGAAGCATCAACTCTCTTACTCATAAAGCATGAGATGGAATTCCAAATTTCAGAAAAAGAGAGTTCTACGATAAAACAATACATAATTTGTGTTCACCATTTTGCTATGACTAAGTTTTGATAAAGTATCAAATCAACCAGAAAGCCTATTTAAGTCATATATATAGCCAGCAAGAAGTTTAAAACCAGAAAAAAAAAACTAAATATAACACTATAAGTAATAATATTAGACGCAAACAAAGGTAGGATGACTGCTGAGGTGTCCTTTGTTCTGACTCATTTGTTTTAATAAATTGAGTGCTCCTATAGGTGGCTAGTAGTATTAAGTGTGTTTCTAGAAGTACATAACACGTACACGGAAAAAATTGAGACGAAAAAGCATCAAATGATATGTAGAAGGACCAGTAAAGGATCAAGTAATTTGACCTTGAAGTTGCTGACATTAGGAGGCATTGACAACGTCGTGGCACATGGGGAATAAGAGTTTTCAAATCATTCTCATAGCCATATGATAATAGGAGGTCAGCCTGGACATCAAGAATAAATCAATTATTGCCTCTTGCAATATAAACTCATTGACCAATCATAACATAAAACAATATGCAAGTTAATACTAATGTTTCCTTTAAAAAGACAGGTGTGAGTTGGCAACTAAGGAAAGCAAAATGTTTGCAAGCATGTTTCAGGTTTAGTATATACACTTCAAATATCAACTATATATTTAGCAACATTCCTAACCATGAGAATGAAAACCTTGTCACAACTATTTCAGAATGGAATTACTTTTCAATAAGTAACAAGCTCCACATTCAATCACAAAGATTAAGAAAGAAAGATCAAGAACCTCTGTTACTTGGACATGTGATAAGGATATCAAGTGTCCAAGTGTTAGGCGAATCTGACACGGGAACCTTTTAAAAAAAGAACATGGGGATATATTCATATTTTATACATGCATGTCTAGATATGTCCATATAATGAAAAATGAGATGGACTCATTCTCCTTAAATTCACAAGGTTAAATAAATTGGTTGCTAATTATTACGTTAGAATTAAAAGCTCTAAAATATATAAGTCCCAAAAGAAGACACATAATGGCATCAATTTTTTATGGTATAAAGTGTCAAGGAGTGTCCCACATGTCCAAGTGTTCCACATGTCAAAAAAAAGCCAAAATTTGGGGCGTCCAGGTAACAACATCCACCTCCAAACAAACATCAATATTTCCATCATTACTTCTATCATTAACATGACATAAAGATTTTAGGAGTATACCTTCCCATTTCCCTTTATATTATATTTACTAACCATTTCGCTCCAATATATCTGTTTTTCCTAATATGAGAAATTCAAGCTTCTGAAAGTCTGAAAGGTTAATGACATCTCAAAGCAACCTGCAGCACCGCTCTTTCATACTGAATACCCATATAGTGAGTTTGACCACTGTTAAGGTTAATCACAAGTTACCCAAACTGACTCATCATAAATGCTCAAAAGTCAATGATGTCTGAACATCCTCAACCAAGTCTACATGAACCACTCAGTCAAATCCAAAATCCAAACGATTGGATCTTGGAATTGTGAATTCATGTGCCCAATGTGCTTCTAGAATTTCCTTGAAGTGTGTGCATGTGACACAAAACACATCCTAACTAGAAATGAATATTCTAATTAACAAAGTCTCCTTTTGGCCCTTGTCTAAGATGCATACTTTGACAATCTGGTTTTGGTAATTTCTCACCCAGTGCTTCCTAATGCATAAAAATTAGTACTGAAAAGTCAAGACTGAAGTATTTGACGTCTTACATTCAATGCAAAGAGTCCATTTTTCTATGATTTTGCTTCTAGACTGCTTACATACATCGCACGTGGCCCTGAAAGCTCTCTTTAGGATTGCGAGTCAGAATACCAAGTGCTACACACTGAGGAGCTTTGATAAAAACTCTTCTTACTAAAACTACTGTGCACTGTCTCCACTATAGATGAAAGTTCTTCATGATTGCAACAAGAAGCAGATAAGTGAACTATAAAATTGATGCCTACTTTGCAGTCCAATCTTCAGATTCTGAGAGATGGAATACAATGGAGAAAATAACTGCAAAATCATGTAGTGAATCAATCAACTTCGCACCTCATCAAGAACCAGCAATGAAAGTGAATCCTTGATGTTTGATGTCTGAAGGACACCTTTTGACATGCATGTTGAAATGCAAGCTGGAGTGGAGACCACAATATCAGGCGGCCCAGCCAGTGCTGTCCTCTGCAAGCAAAACAATGATTCAAGCATGGCGCATAATTAATCAAGCAGGGTTTGACTTGTAACACATCCACCGTGCAAAGCATCTCTTTAACAAATTTCAATATAAAGATCATTTCAAAAGAAGTAAGAACCCACCATATCTGCAACTGGCATGCTGGCCGTCAATTGCACAACTTTCAACTGAACTCTACAGAACTCGAGGAGCGATGATGCCTCGTTATAAACCTGAAAATATGAATTGGGTCATCGACCACACGGAGCAAATCAAAATCCAATAACAATAAAGACAGCTCGTTTCTCAAAAGGTCATGCTACAGATCGCAAATAAGTAATATAAAGCACAAAGCACCTGTTGACAGAGTTCCCTTGTTGGCACGAGGATAAAGGTTCTCGGCGCGGTCTTTCTCGAACCGCTCTCGGAGAAGAGCTTCTGCAGCATCGGAAGAAGGTAGGCGAACGTCTTCCCGGAGCCCGTCTTGGCCCGCGCCACGACATCCTTGCCTTCCTACACGCACAAATCAAAGAAACCCACCGTCCCACTCATCAAAATAAAGCAATTAAACAGGTAAAATAAAATGTTCTTCTTTGCTAAATTCAGATAAGAAATATGTAGAAAAGGTCAAGAAATCAGTTTGTCTAGGGTTTTAACCGGATTTTTTTTTTTAAGGGGATGGGCCACTGACCAGGATCAAGGGGATGGCCTCGCGCTGGATTGGGGTCGGCTTGGTGATGGACTTCTTCGACAAAGCTCGAATCAGCCGGGGGTCGACGCCCAGCTCTTCGAAGCCTATCTCCTCCTCTTCTTCCTCCTCCTTTCTGCCGTCTCGCTCTCCGTTTCCGTTGGCCACAGCCCCCATGGCTTGTGGTCAGTTATTAGGGTTTTAGAGAAGGGAAGAGAAGAAGATATATTTAGCGGCCGAAAGAGAAGGGGGATCCACAGGTGGATGCAAATGGGCTGAAGGCCTGAACCCAAACCCAGACCCAACTCATAAACTGGCTATCGGTATGACACGATCCCGCCCAACCACGATCCAATCCAATTACGGGATCTCAAGCCCGGGACCGGGTTGTATCAGTCCCCCATCGCTTTTGTTGCTTGAGGGGATCTTGCAGTGCGAAATAACTGGTCTAACTTGTGTAATTAGGATCTTTTCTTGTAGAATTTGGAGAAAAAATTTTGAGTTATTACAAATGATATTAGAGCGGATCTGACCTATAACCTATATGGATTAGGGGATACTGTAGTACGGATTCATTAGGGTTGACTACGGGCCGATCGTGGTGTTTGTGATTAGATTTGAATGGATTTGAATTATTAGCTTAACGAAAACATCAGAACTTGAACGAAGAAAGTATATAAGGATCCGTATGGGCGTATGTTTGGTCTTACATCGAAGTTATGTGGCATCTACAACAAATTGATTTAGAAGATCATTTTTGTTTTTGAACAGAAAGAGCATGTGAGGACTCGTGTGGACGTGTGTTTAGTCTTATATCGGTTATTTACTGAGAAAATCTTGAATACTTATATAGCCAAAGTACTATGGCATCTGCAGTAGATTGTCTTAAAATATCTCTCCTGGCGCGGCAAATTCGTTTTTCCCTCTCTGTTAGCCTTTGATTTTGATTCTCTGTGCTACTGCTTCTCTTCAAAATATCCAAACAGTAGCTGTTTGCTAGGTTTACTACTCTGATACTCCTTCACACGTTCTCGTATCTCCCTGTGCATCCTATGTAAATTCTGTTTTACTCTATTATTTATAAACAATGGCGTCTGCCTCCCTTCCAATCAAAAAAAATATTACAAAAGCTCTCTCGAGGTTAGGAATAAATTATATTTATACTCAATAATTTAAAAAATATATATATGCACCTCGTAAGATTTATTTTTATCCAGCACTTTAATCTATAAATTAACAAAACGTTAGTCAAATCGTTAACTTTGAATAAAATCTAAACCAAATCAAAAAAAAATTCAAACTTGACCAAAATAGCATAAAGTGACATAACAACTATCTAAAAATCCAAAATGTAATTTCAATTTTTCACATGAGGCAAACCGTTTCGCTAATACTGTTAATTTAATTGGATGTAAGTATGGATTTTATAAATTATTGGATGTAGTATGATAAATATAAATTAAAAGAGGATGATATATATAATTTGCTCAAAAAAAAGCAAAAAAAAAAAAAAGCACTCAGCATTGGTCCGTCACCTGCCGTAAAAAATCTTGGCACGACAATATTTTTCCCACCTGTTAAACGGAATCTTTAAAGGACCTCGGTAGCCGAGATCTCTGAGTGGGTTTACAATGGACAGAGTCTCCACTAAATAGATCCAAGTTTTCAAACAGATCCTTCGCTCTAATATATTAAAGGCTAATCCAAGTTGTTAACTACTGTGTTTAGGGATGTGGGATGGCTGTTCTAACAACCAGATGCACGCATGTTGCTGATGGTCAAAAGCCAAGCGCTGGCTACTCCTCAATGGAACAAAACATTTTCAGGTGAGAGTGTTCCGTTGTCTTACGGACGAGGCAGAGAGTACTGATCTCATTACAAAGTCAGCCAAATAAAGCTAGTGTTTGAAGCATACCATGTACAGTGTTCTATCTGGTGATCCAGTTTACGTTCATCACAGACTTCCGATATGCTTTGATCCATTTCTAACTTGTTGGCATAACTAATAGCTTTATCAACTTGGACCCAACCAAAACTAAAGAGAGTACTGATCTCATCATATACCTGGCTCCTAAACCAAAACTTGTTTGAAGCCATACCACACCCCACTCATGAAAGGGAAGCCGCTCTCTTTAGCTCCTCATGCCAAGTTCCAGGCATTGGGTGGATAAGGACATGGATGAGATGAGAGGGGGAGGAGAGGAGCTTTTGTTTTAAATTAGGAAAAGAACAAAGTTAGGAGCCCCGGCACAAGGCGAAACCAACCTAAGATGCTCACTCCTTTTCACATCAATCCAATCTTTTCAGTCTCCTAAGCACGCCTGCCCTGCCCTGCCCTGCATATGTTGTCGAACAAAAAGGTGCCAATGGCATGGAGACATGATAAAAGCCCCCATGACATGATGGGTATTATGATATTTCCCCCCTGGAGTTAGTCAACGCACTCAATATCTTCGGATCGACTCCTTTCTTTTTTTCTTTTGAAATTTTTGCAATTCAGCCATTAAGATCAAATAACTGCATTAGCCTCAACATTTTACAGGTCAAGTCACAAATACCTCCCACAACTGTCCACCTACAATAATTCCAACACCATGAACAGCACCTAAAGCCTCCTCTCAGCACGCTTGTGTATTTCTCGTTAGCCTAAACATTCCAAATTCATAAGTTGTGTTATTTTCTTTGGTATAAATTGCGATCCTCAAAGAGATCCAGGCATGCCATAAATTAGTGTTTTTTGGGGTCCACCACTGCTCGAAGAGGAAAATAATGACACTCCACTAGGAGGGAGTCCTGTTCCATCTATGTACCTTTCTGATCAAGTTACTTAACGAGCTATAATAAAGTAATAGGACATGAAGTTGAAATCACCATTTTACTAGAAGCTCATAGAATAAGATAGATTTATTTTATCTATTTTATATTTTCTTACTCTTCTCGTCACATTTGAGTCGGACTTTTCTTTAATGGACGAGCTCAATATGTAAAATTTTTAATAATGAGATTAAAAAGTGCAGAGATAGAGTTCGAACTCATGAATTCACCATTTTTTATAAAAGCTTAAGCCGATAGGATAAGATAGATTTATTTATATATTTTATATTTTCTAATACTCCCCTCACATGTGGGTCGGATTTTCCTCAATGGGCGAGCCCAACATATAAATTTTTTTTTAATAATGGGTTTAAAGAGTGCGGAGACATGGTTCGAACTCAGGATCTCTGCTCTGATACCAAGTTGAAATCACCACTTATCCTAAAAACTTAAGCTAATAGAATGAGGTAGATTTATTTTATATATTTTATATTTTCTTACACATAGCAGGTCGAGTACCATAGAAAAAGATGGGACAATGGTGGGGATTAAAATCTCCGTTCATTCCACCAACGTTGTCCCCACAAGCTCGAGCACAATCCATTGGAGAATCTTACATTAGCATCTAGTTATGCTTTCACTCAAATGTTCCATTTTGAGGAATGCAGGCCCCCATATATTCATGTCTCTTGCTTCCAAGAAACCCTGCACCAAGGCATATGGGTTCTCTCCGGCACCCAAATCCAAGCCAGTTCACATGATCTCACCGTAACTCCTCTGCTGCATATGGTCCCCCTTTTTCCCTCTTGAGCTGCACTTTTCCGAGCCACCATTATCCGTCATTCCGTTGCCTAAAGAGAAGTTTAGGTTCAAATGGCCACTACTGCTTTTTATTGTCCTTTGAGCTGCAACCATGACAAGATCTTGCCGGCCTATTCGCTTTAATCTCATTTCCTCTGTCTCTCTCTCTCTAACTCTCTCAGCAGTCAGGCTTGAGGCTGCCGCTCTTCTTTTTTTTTTTTAACGGGAACTAGAGGCTTTAGTGGAGAGCATATATTCGTTAACAAGATAAAAGCCAGATGATGAGCTATAGATTCAGAAAAATTGTACATCTTCTTCAGTCCCCAGGCACAAAGCAAGAAAGTCACAGATGGCAGGTGAGTAACCTTTAAACATGCCATAGACGCCAAGACCCCAGAAAAGATGGATATTTGTTGAGTAGCTAAACTGAGGGAAATTAACGGTAACGACCAGAAAAAAAAAAGAAGAGCAACATCTTTGGTCCTTCTCGGGCTGAAAAATCCTTCCTTTTAGCCACTAATCCTGCATTAGTAATAGACTCAAAACTCTCAAAAAGACAAACGAAGGAAGCGTGAAAGAGAGAGAGAGAGAGAGAGAGAGCATTTAATTTAGAACCTCAACAACTGGATCCCATCACACATTCTTAGCCTCTCCAATCTCCAATCTCTGCATTTCAAGGTCCCAAACTCCCACACTGTAATTCTGTAAAGAGAAAAAAATCCCAGGAAAGGAAAGAAATAAAATCATCTTTGGGCTAAAAATCGTTCCTTTACTACCAAATCAAAGGATGAAAGAAAAGGAAAAAGAGAAAATGAGAGAAAGACGCAATTAGTTTTCTTAGCTATGGTATACATATGGATGTATCAAGCTTAATTTTTTTTTCCAAAAAATTACAAATGGTTAACTCAATCCCCCCCCCCCCCAAGAAAAAAAAAAAGAAAACAAAAATAATATGAGAGGAGGAGGAACAATAGCCCAACAAGAAACAGGGGAAGTCCCAAGATGCGATTTTTATGGTGGATGGAGCAGGGAAGGGAAGCTTAGTAAATAAAAATCGAATTCAGTAGTCGGGCATGAGGTGGGAGATCTTGCCCTCCTCGCCTGGCATCGTCCCCTGCTGCTCGGTGACGCGGAGCCAGATGCAGACGGCGGTGAAGCTGAGGACGAGGCTGAGCAGCCCGCTGCCGAGCCCGATCCCGACGATGGCGAGCACCGAGAGCCCCCTCCCCGTCGCCGGCGGCAGCGGGTAGCCGTAGAGGTCCTTGTTGCCAATAAAAGAGCTGGCATTGAAGCGGGGAAGCCCCCCGGAGCGGTTGGCAAGGAGGACGGGGATGGGGCCGGAGAGCTGGTTGTAGGAGACGTCGAAGGCGGAGAGGCGGACGAGGAGGCCGAGCTGGTCCGGGATGAGGCCGGAGAGGGCGTTGGCGTGGAGGTCGATGACGTTGAGATAGGCGCAGAGGGCGAGCTGCGGGGGGATGGGGCCGGAGAGGCGGTTGGCGGAAAGGTTGAGGACGGCGAGGTTGAGGAGGGAGGAGAACTCGGGGGGGATGGGCCCGGTGAGGGCGTTGGAAGAGAGGTCCAGGGACTGGAGGTTGGTGCAGTTGGCGAGGAACGGGGAGAGCGTGCCGGAAAGGGACAGATTCGCCAGCGACAGCTTGTAGACGCGGCCGTTGTTGCAGGTGGCGCCGCCCAGGTAGGAGGTGAAGCCGTTGCAGGGAGCGGCGAAGGTGGTCTTGCTCCAGTTCCGAAGGCTGTGCGTCGGGTCCGACAGCGACTGCCGGAGGTTCGTCAGGCACCGCTCATCGTCCGGGTCGCTGACGGCAGCCGGAGGGAGCTCAAGCAGTGATACTATTAGTACTAGGAGGAGGAGCAGGGCCGGCGCCACCGCCGCACGGCCCGGCCGCGTCGGTGATGCTAATGGGTGGTGGCGGTGGTGGAAGGAGGAGAGGAGGAGGAGAGATGGTTTCGCCGGCCGAGGCGGCGGCGGCGGCGGCAACATGGGAGCGAGGAGGAGAGAAGAAGAGGTGTTGGGGGATTGTAAAAGAGCAGCCTCCGAGACTCTCCCTGTCTCGGTTCCCGTGGGTAAGTGGGGATCTTTGTTACGACGAGGCTTCGGTGCCTCCGGTGAGGTTACCCCTAATAGCGGTTGTTTTTTCTCAGGGAAAAATGTGTTTTGACCCATGCAATTTTGTCTAATTTACAATGAGACACAGTCAACTATAAAAGCCCCACAGTACCATTAACATTGTACTTTAAAAATCCAAATTACCTCTTCATATTATAAAAATCTAAAAAAATCTAATCTTTGTACTTATTAGAAGGAAAGGAAAGAGAAAATCCTATGATGAGGTTTCGATATTTTAGATTTATACAATTTAGGAGCGAGACTCTTGTTCTAGTGTTTGTGGATATGTACAATTAGAGCTTCCAAGTTGGCCTTTTTTGAGTAGGGCTTCCAAATTATCCTTGGCTACATACCAAAACACAACAACATAGAAGAAAAGTTAATGGAAGAGAATACATTGGATTTACTGAGAAGAAGGAAGAGAAGAATCCCAACTCTACGTGGAGCTGTCCGGTTTTGACATAAGTCTAGGCCTAGAGTTAAGGCCCCGTCTCTCGTACCAGCAGTGTTCTACAACCTATCACCAACTCAAACATCTCCAAATGCACCGATTTCAGGCTATTGTTCAAATAGCTCTGTCCGAGAAGCTTTTAAGGATCTCCAGTTGATGCAGGGGAACAATTTCTTGCCTAATTCCAGCACCTTTGTCAATGTCCCTTTGATGAAAAGGAGGGGAGAATCAACCAAAACTTCAGTTCCTTTGTTGGTGCCATGCCCACTAGAATGTTGTTCTAATTACCTATCAAAGATCTGGTTGTTTTAATTACCTTTGTTTCGAATTCCCTATAGGCAAAATGGGAAATGTGACGAAGCCTTTGAAGTTCTACATGCATCATCTTGACGCAAGGGCTACTTTAGTCACAGAGATATCCATTCTTCTCACTTTAAATAATCTCTTTTATCATTCAGCTATTAAAATTAATTTTTAGATCTCTACCATTGTTGCCTTTGTGTCAATGCACTGTTGTAAACGATTACAAGATGGAAAGAAATGTCAACTACTTCTTGATATGGTGGATGAAGGAATGTTGTAGCATGAAATACTCTGATGTCTTTCTATATCCAGGGCAAAGATATGCGGAATAAACGATTGATTATTTACTGGCTTTATGATGATGCTAGCATTGATCACATCATGCCTGCAATTAGAAATTTTAGATTCAGCTCAACGTGTGATGGTTTTCATCGTCCGCAAGGGCTTCGATTCTTGTAAACATGTTTGTAATATGTGCTAGCATACGAGCTGCAACAAAACTATTTGGTGGCTCGAAAGAAAAGGATCCAATTATATGGAGTGCGATGATAAAATGAATATGGAATGCATGGGGATGGTGTGGCTGTCCATCCTCTCTCCTTTTTTTTTTTCTCATTCATCGAATAACATAAAGGTATTCTAGTGCTAAAATATTTTAAAGTTATCATGCAATGGCCATATTATGCCATGTCTTAGCACGATCACATTGGATTGCTTAAGTAACTTGGAAGATCCATGTATTAATCAGATAAATTTGAGGGGGTCAAAGTATATTTTTCTTGACTGCTATCCTTCTATAGTTACTATTATGGAAGGATATAGAGAGCTGAGGTAGCAACGTGTCTGATACATGAGATTGATGATAGTGACGGTATCGATATTGATGATAGGATGAACCGGTCTCCATGGATATCTTTGCTTTGGATTATATTATATGGATTATATGGATCCTATCTATTATATGGATTGGGTCTGGGAGTCAATTTCTTCAGCTGTGAATGTGTCTGTGAGATGGGCAGACAGAGCTGAGCACAGCAAACTTGGAAGGAGTAGTTTTGCGTGCAGCGACGAACAAGAGCCTACGTGTAATTTATGGACACATGTTGGAGATCGAAGCTTGTAAAGAGAAAATGGGGTGTGATTCATGAGAAGTGATAGCTAAAGCTGGTTGCATTTGAATCTCATCTGGACTGGGAACTGAAATCCAACTCAGAATTTCTTGGAAAAGTCTATGGTTAGGGCCAAGTGATGAGTGCGAGGGAGCGAACCGTCCATTGAACTCGAAATCATCTTGTGCATGGCTTCAGGCATATAATTGGACCGCGCGTTGCACACACAGGCAGGCGGTATGGTAGGCCACCATAGTTTCAGATGGATGTACCCAAGACAATGAAAGCTAATATTTATTAAACTGGTCTAGTTATAGTATGATTGGCTATATATGTTGCTAATTCTATTTGCACCAGCATTAGATTCCCTACAAATATATCACTTCAAATGCTAATAGGGTTGCTGTCATTCTCTGGCAATCATGTATCAGGGGATGGGAATTGGTTTCAGAAGATAGTAAATGAGATGGCCACCTAATAATTGCTGAGGAGTCTCCCTTAAGAATAATGTGAGAAGCCCTCAACGTTTTTGTAGCATATATATCAATCTTTCCCACATAGCATGCAATTCTGCCACAATAGCATGATATGAAACACTTTGATGCCACCTGCTGCAACCCCTATATGGCTGGCATTTCTAATCACAAAGCTTGCTCCATTCATAGTTACCTTTCTTTTTCTCTCTTATAATTATTTATAAATTAATATTTTATATTAATTTTTAATTTATTCTAATCTAATTTATTAGAATTAATATGTTATTATTAATAATTTATTATAATTATCATATTATTATTTTTTATTCTATCTTGCAATGGCGATGGATGATATTCAAGGATCCTGAATCACATTAATAGAACCTCCACTGCCCACAAACCATTTAAGATTAGAATATATCCATGGAGCGACCGAGCATATATGTCTTCCTCCAAAGAAAAAGAACCATTCACAATGCTAACAACCTTTGATCGAATAATAGGTCTCAGCCTCTTATATAATAGTTCCACCGTTTACCGAAAAACGACGCTGATAGCAATGGTCCCATAATTACGTGCTAACAGACGAGTAGTGTACTATTTGGAAGTGGAGCCGGCCTAAGTCTCTATCTGGGTCAATGTCCGACAAGACCTTGTTCCTCGTGCACCACCGCCCCATGATTTGAGTTAAGGAACCACAGTGTCACTTTTCTTATGGCCTACTGGCTACTCTCTCTCTCTCTCTCTCTCTCTCTCTCTCTCTCTCTCTCTCTCTCTCTCTCTATATATATATATATATATATATATATATATATATATATATGTATATATATATATATATGTATGTATATATATATATATATGTATGTATATATATGTATATATATATGTATGTATATATATGTATGTATGTATGTATGTATGTATCTCTATCTCTACTCGATCTAAATATGCCAAAATATAGATATCAGCAATTCTATACTCTTCTTAAGGTTCGTTGAATACACCTTGTCCTTCGAGATATCTATAAAGAGCGAAGATTAGGTGGTAGCTAGCAAAGTGTACTGAGTGTGTTATGCTACAGTGATTTGCTGCATATAACTATTTTGCAATATATAATCAACTGTTCATATGATAAAATTACTTCACAAATAAAGATTCATCAAACTGACCTCGAATCCTTGAGAGAAAGCTTGAAAATTATGATTATGATTATGGTTACATGTTTTTTTTTTGTTTTCCTAACTATTAAAATATTTATAGAAGAAAAAAAATAAAAAAATAAAAAAAAATTTATTTTTCTATTTCATCACATTTGGTACATCTTAAAAGTTATATATACTTATGTACGGACTCTATATAAGTAAAATAATATAGGCTGATGTATGATCACGCTAATAAAGAAAAATATTATGGATGATACAGGCTGTTATGTGAACTTAAAATCATTCTAACAAAATCATGATGACAAAAAAAAAAAAATTAATATATGTTGATACAAAATCATGCTAACATTTCTTAACATGGCTATTGGTTTCATGAGCTTTAGATCTGCATTTAAGTGAATATGTTGGAGATGGGCAACGTGAATCCGATCAAGAACATGAAACATGTACTTATGTAGGATAGGTTTATGGATTAAGGTTGTGCCTAAATTCCTCTTGGCCTTAATACCTATTGTTCCCATTTTATCTCTCAATAAATTTGAGATGGATCCCCGCGCCCGCCCCTCTTTCTCTATCTCTCTCAAACAAGCATACTATATCTTAGCTAGATCTCTCTCTCGCTCTCTCATACAGACACTTACTGTTGTTGGAAAAGAAAGAAGCTTTTAGATGGAGACGCGGGATGAGATAAAATAATGATCTGGATCCCAAAAAGGCTCCTTGAATTTTCTTTCATTTTTTCCTTTATTGTACGTGACAGACACCAATAGATGCTTAAGGTTGCAGAATATTTACTCTGAGGAAGGATATCTACCTGAGAATTGAAGAGAAGCTAACATGAAGAAACAACAATAAAGGAAATATTATAGTGCGGAAAATCTCGTTTTGGTAGCTCACTCAAATAAGCAGAAGGCACATCCAACATCCATTTGTGAAGTTGAGGAAGCTCACTAGGGAAATTCTCTAGGGTACGATTGGAGGAGAATAACTTTCTTCACGCCAATTAACATTCCAACAATTCTGGAACTCTTTGAAATGAGAAGGCTATTGAAGGAGTACACTATTCAAAAGTTACAAGAATCAAAGCATGGAGCTCAACAATTTTGATTTCCCCAGAACCAACCAACTGCCCTGAGATTTTTGAGATTTATAGAGGCAGCATATCTAGTCTTCACATTAGCAACATGGCAGCAGAATCAAAGTCCCCTTTCCCTCATGAAATGCAAAATCAAAGTCTAACATGACGGAAAGATGTTCTATACGAGCTGGACCAGCAGTAACTGATCCCATTGGTCAAGATACTGCAAGTGTTAAGAGCAGAGGGAATGGCAAACTCTTAGCATGTCAAAGTCCCCTCTGATACTGCTGCATGAACTGGTATACAGAATTCAGGGAAGTATGGCTGAGAGGAAGTTGGAGAGATCAAAATAAATGTTCTTTATGTTTGTCCAAAGGCTCCTCCACCTTCTAGATAAAACGTGTTTTCACTGCTTCCCTTGTACTCAGCAAAGAAATGATGGTTACAATAAGACTATCAGGCAAATTACTGATATGATCCTCCAACTTGATCACCTCTAAGCAGTATGATAAAGTAAGATCAGCGACATTGCAGGATGGTAGATAGAAGTTTAAACCAGCAGAGCATCCAGTATGGGTCGAGGTAACAATGAAATCTTAGCAACTATGCTTCACTTCCCCCACTCAGTGGGATAAACCTCTCCAGCCCAGAAGCTTTCATTAATAGCCTGGTCCTATGCAATTGTCAGCATCACCCCACATGATTAGCTTTCAAAGTGAAACTTTTTCTTTTTTCTTCTTTAAAATAACTTTCAAGTTGGAACTAATGCAGCAGTTAAACTACAGAATTGCCACTCCTAGCTTTACATATGAAAGAAAAGGCATTGAAATAATTCAACAAATATTTGTAAGCCTCGGCCATGCACCAGAAAGTGCATTCAGAGAATTCAAGTAATGTGTTTCCCTCTGCCATGCTCCCTCTGCAGTCTGTATATTATAAACCCCTCCCAATGTGGGTGCAGGCTCCAAGTACATGGCTAAGTAAAGATGATGAAAATTTCTAAAGAAACAGAATGACCCAAAGAAGTTGTTTACCTCACTTGCGCTGTTTGAAGATGTGCACCTTCCTGTAATTCGGCACCATAGAAGAATGGCGAAGATTCTGCGAAAATAATAAAAGCAAAGAGTAGATTGTGCTGCTCAAAAAGCACAGGTTCTGCGAAAGAAAGAGAGCACTGCCAATGGTTACATGCCTCATGCATCATCCAAATGTTGCATGATACATTCCTGCATAGCCTTCTGTCACATCCATAGCCAAGTGGAGTCGGTAAGCAATAATGGCTTGGTAGCACAGCAACCTCCCACAGAGGTAGTCACTTTTGTAAAGGAAGCTGGAAGAAAAAGTCATACGTCAGAGTAGTATTGCTCATCTTTCCACCATTATAATGCTAAAGCCTCAGAAGCTCCACCAACAACAAAGCATTTGATGTAGTATAGGCTCTGATTATATTAGTTGGGATTTTTATCTGAGCTAGTTTTGGTGGTATCTTGGTAAAGTGGGACAGCCTACGTGAAAGCATGCACATATATTACAATGGGACTAGTTATCATAGGGTCCACTTGAACTCCTCAAGAGGAACCGTACCATTTTCTGGCCCCTAAACCATCTTTGAGAAGTTTGGGAGATGGTTACATGCTTTTCTACCATGTTTAATTTAATGAGGTTTCAACTTAGAAAAGATTGAAAAAGGAGAATAATTATCTTAGAAAAGAAATAGAAAAAGATTACATGAAAGTCCCACGCCTGCACTTGGCATCTGAGAAAAGATTGCTCGGCTAGTGTGGAAAGAGATTATGGAGTCTAATTGCTAGCCTACCAGCAGGATAATAAATCACAGCTCAATAATGTTTCATTGCTATGCATCCAGAAAGATACCATCCCTTTTACTCACCAAACTCATATGAATCAGCCCAAAACACACCTACTTGCACATAATGCCACCAAATGTACCTCAAGTCATGACCTCCTTACTACCTAATAGAGGAGCAAAATATTAGGTGTCGAACAAGTTCCAATTGATTGTTACCTATAATATAATAGCTTGTTACCTAATATATATCAGAACAATGCTGTAAAAAAGTATTCCGACAGCAATGAAAGCCTCAATAATTTTAAATTCTCGAAACAAGTTGTCCGTGAGTGATGAGAGCACAAAAGTGCGACCTACATGTCACCTAAATTAGTATTATTGCTAACCGATAATGATAAATTCACTGGATTAATATTATATTTGGGTTTGGCATAGATTTTCATAAATTAGAGATAAAATGCACATTGAGTACAAATTTGACTAAAGAAGGATCCCTTCCCAGATCCGACCCGGTTGAAGATCGGGTCGGGTCCGAGTCGGGTTCGGATCCGAATCAGGTCCATTTCTTTTGTGCTTTTGGGAAATAATTTTGGGGCAAATCTAATTTGGCCATATCATAACTATGAGGTGCTGGGTAACCCATGACTTGAAAGACTTGCAATTGACCTCTAGTCAGAACAGATGACACGCGACGAACCAAGTTCGTCCGTCTACAAGCCAAATTTCATATCACACTATTTTTTTTATTATTATCTAGATGACTGATTGGATGGAAATTGGTGTCTCCCAGCTCCATCTCACGAGGGCAAAGAAAATCCCGACGATCACGCTCCCAGCTCATCCCTCCGCATCCAAGTTCTCCCGTGCCACGAACGCCCCAATCCGGCCAAAGAAGGAAGGCCACATTCCCAGCTTCTTCACGCGCTGCCAGCATCCCAACCGCATCCCAGCAAGCGTGATTTCCAGCGATCTACCAACGCCCATCAAGCCTCTTCCGGATTCCAGCCGTGGCATCCGTCCGAGATCCCAGGCGCCCACCAAGCCGTGATCGGCTCCTCCGGCTTCAGCCCCTCCTCCGCGTCTCAAGCCATTCCGGATTCCCAGCATCCACCGCATCCCAGCTCCTTCCAATCCGGTGATCCCGAAATCCCCCCCCTTCCGCATCAGGAGTCCGGCGATCTCGCTTCCGCGACTAAAGAGGGAAGTCGACCGGAGCAATCCTCCACCATTTCCTCCTCCTTCCCAGCATCCCGGATGATCCGTGATTCCACCCAAAATCCAAGTGACCCTGCGGCTATAAGAAGAGGGGAGAGGCCATCGGCAGAGGTGTGCTCGGTTGGGGTGGGAACCAAAGGAGGAGCTCGGCTGGGATCGGGTCCAAAGAAGAAGAAGGAAAGAGGCCATCGGCTGGTTCGGGGAAGAAGAAACAGAGAGGAGTGTTGATGCTCTGTTTTCAAACAGAGCACATTCCTTTGTTTTGTTTTTTTTATTCTTTTTCTTTTTCTTTTCATGTTTAGTTTTATTTTTAAGAGCAATGTTTCATGCTTAGTTTTATTTTTAAAGAGCAATGCTTTTTGTTTAGTTTTATTGAGAGCAATGTGTTTTGAGTTTGAGTTTTACTTGAGAACAATGTTTTAAGTTTTAACTTTAGAGAATTTTATTTTGGAGGAGTGTTTTACTTTTAAGATTGTATTTATGCTGAAATTTTAATTTCTTTTATGCAATACATTAAATCTTCTTTTATGAAATTTATGTTTGCTTCAATCCCCTTAGTTTCATCCATTTTAATTTTATGCCAGAGCTTTATTTTTCATTAAAAATGCTTTTTGAATCTAAGTACATGTCTTCTAGTTAATTTCAATTAAAAATCATAATCCGGTAGACTAGAGAATCCATCAACATCTCCGAAATAATGTTTTCCTTTTATCATTCAAAAATCGATTTCAAATCCGAGTGAACGTTCTAATTTTTATGCAACTCCAATCGCCTCCCTGTGGATCGACCTCTTACAACCGCTATTCTTCGAGTAGAACAGGTAAGAGTAAAAAATTAAATTTAAACTTTGTTCGTCGGTTCTAACAACGATCTGTTTAGCATATTTTTAGTTAGACAGAAATTGGACGAACAAAATTTTGGCGCCATTGGCGGGGAGGCAAATCGAGAAGCAAGAACGATCACGAAGATCAAATTGAATTTTGGATGCCCGGAGTGAACGCACTCCGGTAGTAAGTTTTTATTTTTATTAATTTTTCTTATTTTGATTATTTTAGTTAGTAATTTCATAGTTATTAAATTCTGAAATTTGAAATTCGTAATTAAAGTTTTCTAAAAAAAAGAAAGTAAAAAAAAAATAATTTTTTTTTTAAAAAAAAAATTTCAAGAATTCAAAAATTTAAATTCAAAATTCGAATTCTGTGATTCGAAATTTGAAATTTAAATTAAAAAAAGTAAAAATAAAAAATTAATTAAATTTAAAAAATATTATTTTTGCTAGTAATTGATAGGGTGCAATCCTCCGAGGTGATCATACCTCTATTGGGGCTCCTCACGGAGTAATCTCCAGAGCTTATTCAACGGGTATTCGGAGATTGACTGACGCATAAGGATTAGTTTTAGTTTACATTCAAGTTATTCCTATATATAAAAAAAAAACAACATAAAATTTAAAAAATAAGAAAAATAAAAAATTGCTTGCTCATTTAATCAATACAACCTAATGACATTGCATAAACTTTAAAAAATATATTGATTATTTGCTGCATTTAGTATTAAGTATTTGCATAAAGTAATTAAGGGCAAAACCCACTAAAAAGATAAGGTCGGAAAGTCATTACCTGTCCTTAGCCCAAAAATCACCACCTTGCATACTTATCCTAAGCCAAATTAAATTAAAATCAAATTAGACGTTGGCCTTAGGGTTTTCGAGCTCAATTAGGCACTTGGAAAGAAGCGGCTGAAAGCCACTCCAGTGAGAATTTAGTAATTGGTGATGTCTAGGAAAGTTTTACAACAGTGAGAACTGTTACGGGTATTGTGGTATCGGTGTATCCCTTCTGGCACCACCACACACCCCAGGACTTTTCTGGTCACTGATTACTGGATTGCTTAACTGGTAAGCTCAAGCTCAATCTGAAAGGGAGATTAGGAGCTGTCTAATCTAGAAGAGAATTTCAGGAACTTTTTAACCTGATACATCTCTGTGCAACTAGATTTAAGAAGCTACTAAACCTCACTTAGTTCTAAGACTAATAGGGTCAATTTATTGTGTGGTGTTGGTTGTGGTCATCTGTGTCTAGCCCTTCTCTTCTTTTAGGATTTCGTTCATTGTAGGAGTCGAATCTAATTAAGTTGTGGAAAATGTATGCATGGTAGAAGGTCATTAAGGGATAAGTTAACCCCATTTGATCCTGAGATTGAAAGAACTTTTCATCACAACCTGCGAACTGTAAACCAACCGTCGATCTCTACAATGGGTGAACATATTAGAACCCTAAATGAATTGTTTGCACCCGCATCCGCTAGCCCCCCTACTTGCATAGTATTACCAATTAATAATGCAGCCCAATTCGAGATTCGGGCTGCAACAATAAACATGTTACCCAAGTTTCATGGGTTCGAGAGTGAACAACCCTACATTCATCTAAACAAATTTTTGACAATCTGTCAAACGTTTAGAAATCAAAATTTAGATGAAGAGGGTATTAAATTAAGGTTATTTCCCATGACTTTAGAGGATCGTGCTGCTGCATGGCTGTATTCCCTAGCTTCAAATTCCATCACATCATGGGAACAACTATCTAGGAAGTTCATGGCTAAGTTCTATCCCATGGTAAAAACTGAAAAAATTAAGGATGCAATCAGAACTTTTAGAGGAAAATCTGAGGAGGAATTTTCCCAACTATGGGAAAGATTCCATGATCTTTTGGTCAAGTGCCCCCACCATGGGCTTGACAAGGCTGACCTAGTACATTTCTTTTACAAAGGACTACCTCCGGCACATAGAAACATGATTGAGTCCATGCACAAGGGTAGGTTCATGGACCAAACCCCAGATCAAGCCTATGAATTTCTTGTTGACTTAGCCGAGAACGCCCAAAATTGGAGTAGCTATGGTGAGGAAGTAAATAGAGATGAGTTCGGGTCTAGAAAATCAGGTAATTATGAAATGAAAGCAGACTCAGAACTCAAAAATGTCATGTCCAATCTGGTGACTGGAATGAACAACTTAAGCAAAAAGTTTGATACTTTCACTGTTTCCACTAGCTCGAGTTCATATAAAGAATTAAATCCCATCATGAAAGTGGATCACGAGTCACATAGTTTATGTATCTTGTGTAATAGTTCTGAGCATCTAGTGGAGTGCTGTCCTAGTTTACCCAACATTAAGGCTGAGCAGGCAAATGCTCTAAACTCATATAGTGCCTTCAAGAAGCCCACTCCCAATTCATTCAGCCCAGTCTACCACCCTGATAATAGGTTCCATCCAAATTTCTCATACAAGCAAAATGAACCTATTCAGCATCAAGGTGGTCCACCAGGTTTTCAGAAAAATTTTTCCAGGATAGGTCTATCACAAATAAACCAATCATTGGCTCCACCTATCCCTACTTATAGTGCCCCTATCCCTCAGCAAACTACATCATTGGAAGCCATGATGGCTAACATGATGAAGCAGCAACAAGACTTCATCCAACAACAACAACAGACCAACATGGCTCAAACCCAGACTAACCAATTCCATGCGCAAGCGATTGCAAAACTTGAGGTTAGTCTGAGCTAAATAGCCAACTCTCTAGGGGATAGGAAGAAAGGTGAATTGCCCAGTCAGCCAGTGCCTAACCCTAGTAGGCAACAGAATCAAGGGCCGAGAGGCCAGTTTCATATTGATTCTAATGGAAACCCTAACCATGAAGTCCAGGCAATTACCACTTTACGATCTGGCAAGCAAGTGGACAACAAAGTCCAACTTCCTGTGCAAGAAAAAGAAGAAAAACATGAACCAAACCCCACCCAGAAAAAGGCACAAGAATAGGGAACACAAGGAATAGAGGAGAAACTAATAGAGACTTACACACCTAAGGCTCCCTTTCCTAATAGACTACAAGACTTAAAGAAAAAATCTCAGTACGATGAAATCATGGAAGTCTTTAAAAATGTTCAAATAAATTTACCCTTTCTAGATGCCATCAGACAAATCCCCTCCTATACAAAATTCTTAAAAGACTTAACCACGGTGAAAAGAAAAACCAGTATTCCTAGGCAAGCTGTGATGGCTGCACAAGCCTCATCTCTTATTCAACAGCAGATTGCCCCAAAATACAAGGACCCTGGTTGCCCCACTATTGAAATTAAAATAGGAGAAACCATCATTCGGAGAGCCCTATTAGACTTAGGAGCAAGTGTGAACCTATTACCCTATTCTGTCTACACCGAACTAGGTTTGGGGGAATTAAAACCCACAAACATCACTTTGTCATTAGCAGATAGGACTGTGAAGTATCCTAAGGGAATTGTAGAGGATGTAATTGTAAAGGTAAATGAGTTTTACTACCCTGTGGATTTTGTAGTCCTCGAAACTGAACCAGTGAAAAACCTAGGAAGTCACATCCCGGTAATCCTTGGTAGACCATTTTTGGCCACTTCAAATGCTGTGATCAGTTGCCGAAATGGGATAATGACCTTAGCATTTGGAAACTTGACCGTCCAACTCAATGTCTTTCACAGTAGTAATCAACCATCTGAGATGGACGATTTAGAAGAAATTCACATGATTGAAAACATAATCAGCAAGTCCTTCGAGGAGTCAAGTTATTCTGATCCACTAGAAAGATGTTTGGCCCAATTCAATCAAGATTGTGAGGAAGGAGAGTCGAATCAGGAGGTTAATGCATTACTAGATTCCATTCCTGTAATGGATACTAGCAGATGGGCGACTAAATTTGAATCATTACCTATACCTGAATCCCAGCTAGTACCTTCAAGTGTTAAACCTCCCCAGCTTGAACTTAAAGATCTGCCTGAAAACCTAAAATATGCATTTCTAGGGGACAACAACACCTTACCTGTTATTATTGCATCAAATTTAACTGAAGAACAGGAAGAGAAGTTGTTAAATATCCTTCAGAAAAATCAAGAAGCGATCGGCTGGTCTATAGCTGATATTAAGGGGATTAGCCCTTCTGTGGTCCAACATAAAATTCATCTAGAAGAGGATGCAAAAACCTCTAGAAAACCACAAAGGCGACTTAACCCAGTCATGAAAGATGTAGTTCTAGCTGAAATCATTAAACTCTTAGATGCAGGGATTATATACCCTATTTCTGATAGCCAGTGGGTGAGCCCAGTTCAAGTTGTACCCAAGAAATCTGGAATTACTGTGATCAAGAATGACCAAAATGAGTTAGTCCCAACTCGAATCCAAACTGGATGGCGAGTGTGCATCGACTACAGAAAGCTGAACGCCATGACTAGGAAAGACCACTTCCCACTACCCTTCATTGACCAAATGTTAGAACGTCTAGCTGGCCACTCTCATTACTGTTTTCTTGATGGTTATTCTGGATATAACCAAGTTCCAATTGCACGTGAGGATCAAGAGAAAACCACATTCACCTGTCCTTATGGCACTTTTGCCTATCGTCGCATGCCTTTTGGGTTATGCAATGCACCGGCTACATTCCAACGGTGTATGATGAGCATTTTCTCCGACATGGTGGAGAAATTTTTAGAAGTTTTTATGGATGACTTTTCTGTATTCGGATCTAATTTTAATGAATGTCTCCATCACTTGACCCTTGTTGTAGAATGATGTAAAGAGAAAAATTTAGTTCTTAACTGGAAAAAATGTCATTTTATGGTCCAATCAGGTATTGTTTTGGGACACATTGTGTCACAAAGGGGAATCGAGGTGGATAAAGCCAAAGTAGAATTAATTGCCAAGTTACCACCTCCCAAAACTGTTAGGAAAGTTAGATCCTTTCTAGGGCATGCGGGTTTTTACCGCCGCTTTATTAAGGATTTCAGTAAATTGTCGAAACCCTTATGCGATCTGTTGGCGAAAGATGCTATTTTTAATTTTTCGCCAATTTGTATAACTGCTTTCGAAAGATTAAAGTCTGAACTAACCTCAGCACCCATCATAAGGTCCCCTGATTGGAATCTGCCATTTGACATCATGTGTGATGCATCTGATTATGCAATAGGTGCCGTCCTAGGTCAGCGAGTGGGGAAGCTTCCCCACGTGATTCATTATGCGAGCAAAACTCTGAATGACGCCCAACTTAACTATTCTACAACTGAAAAAGAGTTGTTGGCTGTTGTCTTTGCTCTTGACAAATTTCGTCCCTATCTGATAGAATCCAAGGTCCTTATTTATTCTGATCATGCCGCCCTTAAGTACCTTCTCACAAAAAAGGATGCCAAGGCAAGACTCATTCGTTGGATCCTATTGCTTCAAGAATTTGATCTTGAAATACGAGATAAAAAGGGATCTGAAAATGTTGTAGCTGACCACTTGTCCAGATTAATTGTCGAATCATCCGGAGAATCCATGCCTGTGTCCGAGACCTTCCCTGATGAACAACTAATGATGATTTTCCATACCAATGTTCCATGGTATGCTGATGTAGTCAACTATCTAGTTACTGAACGAATGCCCTGTTCATGGACCAAACAAAAGAAATTCCGCTTCCTAGCTCGTGTAAAATGGTATTTTTGGGATGAACCATACTTGTTCAAATACTGTCCTGATCAAATCATCAGACGATGCATCCCTGAACACGATCAAAGGAATGTCCTTTTCTTTTGTCATGACCATGCTTGTGGTGGTCATTTTAGTGGGAAGAAAACTGCTGCAAAAGTTTTGCAGTGTGGATTTTATTGGCCCACACTTTTTTGAGATGCGCATGACTATTGTAAATCTTGCGATCGATGTCAACGATTAGAAAAACTTTCGAGAAAGAATGAGATGCCCCTAAACCCTATCTTAATTATAGAAATTTTCGATGTTTGGGGTATTGATTTTATGGGTCCTTTTCTTATGTCGTTTGGGCATCAGTACATTCTTGTGGCAGTTGACTATGTATCAAAATGGATTGAGGCTATCGCGTGTAAGACCAATGATCACAAAGTGGTGATCAAGTTCCTTAAAGAATCTATCTTTGCTCGTTTTGGCACCCCTCGTGCTATCATTAGTGATGGGGGAAAACATTTTTGTAATAAAATCTTTAAAGCCCTTATGAGAAAGTACAATATTAATCACAAGGTCAGTACACCATATCATCCACAAACAAGTGGACAAGTCGAAATTTCCAATCGGGAGATCAAGACCATCCTTGAAAAAACTGTTCATACATCTCGGAAGGATTGGTCTCTTAGGCTAACAGATGCACTGTGGGCATATCGGACGGCTTACAAAACACCAATTGGAATGTCTCCATATAGAACTGTCTATGGCAAGGCTTGCCATTTACCTGTCGAGTTAGAACACAAGGCCTATTGGGCAATTAAACATTTAAATTTCGATCTTGACAAAGCAGGAGAACATAGGAAGCTTCAACTCGATGAGCTTGAAGAAATTAGAAACAATGCTTACGAGTGTGCCAAAAAGTACAAAGATCGCATGAAGATCATGCATGATAAAATGATCATTCGTAAGGAATTTCACCAAGGACAAAAAGTCCTTCTATATGATTCTCGATTACATCTATTCCCTGAAAAACTTAAATCTCGCTGGACTGGCCCATACACAGTAGAGAAAGTGCACCCACATGGTGCAGTAGTAATATGCAATACCAAGGATGGTAGGTCCTTTCAAGTCAATGGACATCGTTTAAAACCATACCTTGAGTATCTGAGTCCAAAAGTCGAGGAGACACTTCTGACCGACCCTATCTATTATGAGTAAATCGGAATTGTCTGGCTGAAGACATAAAACTTAGCGCTATTTGGGAGGCAACCCAACATGTAAGTTTCTTTTATATATATATATATATATATATAAATCATCATCAATATATTACTAACATGCAGGTTTAGGGGATTTTGCCCCAATTTTCAATTTATCCACCCATATCAGGTAACCTCTCCTCTGTCCTCTTACTGCTTTAAATTTTCTTTAACATTGAGGACAATGTTAGATTTAGGTTTGGGGGTATTTTTACGCATTTGAAATTTTAAAAAAAAAAGTTTTTAGTTAAAATTTTTGAAAAAAAAAAATACAACACACAAGGTATATAAAATCTAAGAGCCCAATGACTAGTTGGAAGTAGTGCAAAGTGAGTTCTTTTTATTAAGTTCCTTTTAGTGAGTTGTAAGCTAATTAGTGCTTTGAATTTCACAACACATCTGGCCTGCATTTTCTAAGGTATAGGTTCGACATTGTGTTGAGAATATGGTAGCAACCTCGAATCCTGATGAACCATCTTTTTCTGATCAAAAAAAAAAAATGGTGGATTTAGTCAGGTACATCGAAAAGGGCTACCTATTGTCAAAGGTCAGCGGGCTTGTGATGAGGAACCCGAGCATAGGTTCGTAGGGGAGTCTTGATGCCCGACACCTCATGCCAACTGGTGTGAGAATTGTCGACTAATTGCTCGCTACATGGAGGAATCATCACAGAAGTAAAAGTGCACAATATATACATTATCATTTCTCTTTAATGCAAAAAAAAAAATGAAAAAAAAAATGTATACTGACCTTAAGAAAGACAATAGTGTGAAAGCCGTCGTTGTAAAAATTCGAGTAAACTGAAATATTACAGATAAAGCCCATGAGGTATTAAAGTAAACATCCACAGCTCTCGAAATCCTGCAGAAAAGATGATTTTGAATCAGCAAATAGGTCTTGTCCGACCAATTCTTGGAAACTACTAATTAGCGATATTTTGGAGATCCAAAACCTTAGCTTGTGCATGGTCCAAACTTCACTGAGCACTCAAGTATAAATAAGTCTTACAACTTCCTAACGGAAAACTTAATAACTTCAACTTAAATTGCATACTAACCTAGAAATTGGGCTACTTAGTAATTAAAACCTTGTATGTTTTTGAAATTCTTATCAGTTATGTACTTGAAGTAAGACTTTCATTTCACAAATCAAATTTTATTTTGGGATTGAAGTTTGTGGGTAACTTCACTGCAAACCCTCACGAGACAACACTCGTCCACTAAGGTAACCTAGGGGTTTAAAGGCTTGTTGCACGTGCTAAGTGCAATCGTAATGCTCTACGAAAGTGAGTATTTATCTTAGTATATTTATATAATAAATAACACTTTTGCACTCTTATTTTATCATTTTCGCACTAAATTGCTAGAGACTAGCAATAAGCTAGTTGGGGGGTGTGATGAGAGCATAAAAGTGCGACCTACATGTCACCTAAATTAGTATTATTGCTAACCGATAATGATAAATTCACTGGATTAATATTATATTTGGGTTTGGCATAGATTTTCATAAATTAGAGATAAAATGCACATTGAGTACAAATTTGACTAAAGAAGGATCCCTTCCCAGATCCGACTCGGTTGAAGATCGGGTCGGGTCCGAGTCGGGTTCGGATCCGAATCAGGTCCATTTCTTTTGTGCTTTTGGAAAATAATTTTGGGGCAAATCTAATTTGGCCATATCATAAGTATGAGGTGCTGGGTAACCCATGACTTGAAAGACTTGCAATTGACCTCTAGTCAGAACAGATGACCCGCGACGAACCAAGTTCGTCCGTCTACAAGCCAAATTTCATATCACACTATTTTTTTTATTATTATCTAGATGACTAATTGGATGGAAATTGGTGTCTCCCAGCTCCATCTCACGAGGGCAAAGAAAATCCCGACGATCACGCTCCCAGCTCATCCCTCCGCATCCAAGTTCTCGCGTGCCACGAACGCCCCAATCCGGCCAAAGAAGGAAGGCCACATTCCCAGCTTCTTCACGCGCTGCCAGCATCCCAACTGCATCCCAGCAAGCGTGATTTCCAGTGATCTACCAACGCCCATCAAGCCTCTTCCGGATTCCAGCCGTGGCATCCGTCCGAGATCCCAGGCGCCCACCAAGCCGTGATCGGCTCCTCCGGCTTCAGCCCCTCCTCCGCGTCTCAAGCCATTCCGGATTCCCAGCATCCACCGCATCCCAGCTCCTTCCAATCCGGTGATCCCAAAATCCCCCCCTTCCACATCAGGAGTCCGGCGATCTCGCTTCCGCGACCCAAGAGGGAAGTCGACCGGAGCAATCCTCCACCATTTCCTCCTCCTTCCCAGCATCCCGGATGATCCGTGATTCCACCCAAAATCCAAGTGACCCTGCGGCTATAAGAAGAGGGGAGAGGCCATCGGCATAGGTGTGCTCGATTGGGGTGGGAACCAAAGGAGGAGCTCGGCTGGGATCGGGTCCAAAGAAGAAGAAGGAAAGAGGCCATCGGCTGGTTCGGGGAAGAAGAAACAGAGAGGAGTGTTGATGCTCTGTTTTCAAACAGAGCACATTCCTTTGTTTTGTTTTTTTTATTCTTTTTCTTTTTCTTTTCATGTTTAGTTTTATTTTTAAGAGCAATGTTTCATGCTTAGTTTTATTTTTAAAGAGCAATGCTTTATGTTTAGTTTTATTGAGAGCAATGTGTTTTGAGTTTGAGTTTTACTTGAGAACAATGTTTTAAGTTTTAACTTTAGAGAATTTTATTTTGGAGGAGTGTTTTACTTTTAAGATTGTATTTATGCTGAAATTTTAATTTTTTTTATGCAATACATTAAATCTTTTTTTATGAAATTTATGTTTGCTTCAATCCCCTTAGTTTCATCCATTTTAATTTTATGCCAGAGCTTTATTTTTCATTAAAAATGCTTTTTGAATCTAAGTACATGTCTTCTAGTTAATTTCAATTAAAAATCATAATCCGGTAGACTAGAGAATCCATCAACATCTCCGAAATAATGTTTTCCTTTTATCATTCAAAAATCGATTTCAAATCCGAGTGAACGTTCTAATTTTTATGCAACTCCAATCGCCTCCCTGTGGATCGACCTCTTACAACCACTATTCTTCGAGTAGAACAGGTAAGAGTAAAAAATTAAATTTAAACTTTGTTCGTCGGTTCTAACAACAATCTATATAGCATATATTTAGTTAGACAGAAATTGGACGAACAGTGAGCAACTCGAGCTTGACTTGATTATAAAATGAGCTGTAGTAGTTATAACAATGAGCAGTTTCCAAGATGCTAAATGACATCAATTTGCTTTCAAGACAAATGATTTGAAATGCAGAAAATAGCTCCTCGTTGGGAAAACCGCTCACTGACTCAACAGTTAATCGTTGTAGATTAAGATATTTTGTTACATACTTAATGGTCGCAAACAAGGTTCCTAGGTGAGCTAGCTTCATCCCCCTTGGCTTATATCACCACGCATAACTTGGCAGGATCTGTAAAGTAATACAAAATTACAAATTATCCCAAAGATATCGAGTGGCAGCTGCCATCATAGCAAATTCCTATTGTTTGACTGTCCTTCACTTGGAACCCATCTGCACAACCCTGTCTCAAAAAGAATACTACGATGAGACAAAATACTGTCCCAGATCCCAAAAGGGCTCCTTGAATTTTAAAACACATGATCCTTTCTCTTGGTAGTGTATATTTGTATGAATTGCTACGCCTTCAAAAGAATATCACCAGGTTTTAGTTGTTGATGCTGATACCTCTGAGATCATTCCACCGGCAGTTTATTGTTTTCTATTTCATCTCAAGATCTGCATACATGAGACTTTTGTTTATATTCTGATGGCAAGTTTCTCTTCAAGCTCCCTATACCCAGAAGATGGGGCAAACAAACAATCAAGTGGCAGCCTGTGCACCACTCCATCTGCTGTCATCACTGTCAATCCTGTTCATGAAGCTATTCTGGTTTTCTCTTATGTAGGACACACCAGACCATGCTCCACGGACAAGCAAGATGCTTACAAACACCATGCTCCCAAGCGTGCAGACCACCTAAAATGAATGCAACACAAACTAATTAAATTGGTTTAAGAAAAAGAGACCAACAGCAAATCCAAAAGTGATTGACATCAAAGAGATTACCCAAAATAATATATATATTTTTCACTTCTTCCATTTTTCTCCTTCTCATAACCTTCTTTTTTGGTAAATTTTACTTACTTTTTATTTTTATATTTAACATTAGTATAGTTTGGTTTAACTTTGATCCAACTCATATGCCTTTATCATGCACCAAAAAAAGAGATTTTTAGTAAATGGTTAAAATTCAAGGATAACATATAAGACTATTATATAATCTTTATCATAATACAAAATGCTGTTATGAAGGAACAGGCACTTTGTTAGTGTGGCTGTTAGAAGCCCCGAATTATAGATGATCTATTACCATCCCATTTGAGCTTCTTGGCTGATGAAAATAGGCAATAATTATGGTCATATGATTGTCAGTTTTTGTGCTTCAAGGCTTCCTTCATAAGCACATAAAAGAGACCATGAACAATTGCTCACTAAGATTTGGTTATTTGACATTTAATGATATATCAAAAGCCAAAAACTAGTTTTCCAGAAAACATAATAATGCTCAATGGACAAAGATTGCCATTCAGAAATTCTATTCATAAGCAAAATCTATAATTATGTGCAGTCAAGAGCCTAATATTTGAAATGATCAAATTGGGACTCTTTTAATATATAAACAAAAAGCGCCCTAATGCATGAGGCTTTTGCTACTGTAGGATATGTTTCGAACTCATAATACTCAGGTCATAATAGAGCAACCTTACTGATGTGGCAAGGTGTGCTTTGTGCTCTAAAAATATATCACAATATATAAATCCTTCATGTTGTAAGTGCAAAAAGACAATTGCTTTTCACTATGTCGCATAACATGCTGAATGTATGTTCAGAGTATAATAACATCAAATGAAGTTAGGGAGTAAAGAATATCCTTGAGGACCGCTAAGTGAATATTACTACTTCTGTTGAAGGAACAGAAGATAAAGAAAAAGAAGAAGAAAAAGCAGGTCCTTTGCATGGAAAATGAAAGTGGAAAACAGATGTCTTCAGCTCTCTGGTGCAAGGAGAGGGACCTTAACCGTTTCACTATTTGGCATGGTGGAAAAGGAAATAGGAAAACCTTCAATTTTATCTTTCCTGTTGGTTGGTTAACCAAAAAAAAAAAAGAGATCTGAGGGTTTTCAAGAATGTATTGAGTTTATTCCTTACCACAACAGGAAACAAAATTTCCTAAATTAAAGAACACAACTGCATCAGGAAGTAAGGAACCATGCAGGCAGAAAGTATCACAACATAGTAGATTGAGATAGGAATATCAAAGAAAATTTTTCCATTTGCATCATGAAAATCACATCCATTACTGTTGGAATAACAGTGATGAATGCACTGGAAGCACTATAAAAGATTTTGAGGTACAATAGACTCAGTAGGAATTTGAGCCTAAAAGAAAAACTTATCAGGCTATGATAGATTTTAAGTTTTTCCCCCAAAAAAGTGAAAGCCTAAGCCCTATAATCCATTAGAGCATAAGAGAGAATCCAAAGAGAATTAATCCTATAGGAAAAGGAACATCACTAACAATTGTCCCACCCACCAAACCTAGGATCAAATATTTCATTCATCTCTATTTGCCAAGATCCTAGAGAGTAAAGCTTTTCTCGAACAGGTTAGAGGCTGTCAGACGCACAGTCACAGAGCAATGGAAAACATTGAAGCAGAAAGGCTCCATAAATTTTCGAGTATCAAGATCCTAAACAGGGTTTTGAATCCCTGGTCTCAGACTCAGTGTTGGCCAGGGAACGTGTCAAGACGCAGTACCATGACAGTATCATCCCGACACTTGGGATGGGTCAGCATCCTAGTAATTCACTAGGACATCAGTTTTTTACCCTTTGTTTTCTTTTTATTGTTTGTTGTTTTAATGATTGTTTAGATGGGTTCTAGAATTTGGTTGTTACAATTTAGAACTAGAATACACCTTTTGAGCCAAATGATTGGATTTATGGTGCCAGTATCAGCACTAATTTGGTATTACGATGATGCCCATAATTTTGGAAACCACAAAGATGATGATAGACAATGGAGACAGCATGGACATTGTGTTGCAACAGTTAGAAGGGGAACTGGAGAGGAGACTAAAAGGCATATGCTCCCCCATCCCCCTCCTCCCCCCCCTCCCCCCCCCCCCCCCCCCCCCCCCGCGCTCTTCATACAGTAATCTCCATATATTCAAATGTTTTCCCCTCACATTGATCACAAGGAATCTGTGCAGTGCAACCTTCCTATATCTGCTGGTTAATGAGAATAGTCGTGTCAACTGAAAATGCGATAATGATACATATGGGAACATAATAGGTAATATTTAATCATGAATAGAAATTAGAAGATTGCCAAGATAGAGTTGAGAGGCATGGGTACTGCATATTGAAACAACGTTGGGCTAAATCAAGAATCGTGCAAAATCAAATAAAAGATTGTTTGACCAAAATATATCCATGAAGCACTTAAAGATGCAGCCAGTTGAGCCGCATGCATCCAATAGGCTTTCCAATGAACCTATAATTGCTTGAAAGTAAGCTCTGAAAAAATGAAAATAAGACCATCATATCAAGGACTATTCTTGTTAAAAAGCAATCTCTCCAGCATAACATAAAATTGTGCTGAAAATTTAGCTATACAGATAGTGTAGGGCTCTTTTTTCGTTTAGTTCTTTGGATCAAGGATGTCCAGAGATAGACGTGGATGATGTAACAAGTAGAGATAGTCATACAAGTTGTGTCTTCTAATGTCTGGATTATCTCTTCAAGGTTGGTGGTTGGGATTGCCAGTGCGATCTTTAGAATTTCTTCTATATAATCTCTCTCAACACTTACCTTATAGACATGACAATTGCAATATTGACATCAGGAAAGCATTTTATACCCAACTAACCCAATGCAACCGGTTTACTTATGCTTGTACACAAAAAGTAACTTGGATCATATCAGGACAAGAATCATCACTCTCAGCTGATTCTTCTTAAAGCTGTTGTAGTAGCTATGGTAATACTATGTCTCCTAAATTGGCTGAAGCTTCTTGGCTCAGTCCTTAGTCGGTAACTTCTAATGCATGGGCAGCTCAAGAGTTGTTACTGATCATCTTAACATACAATAGAATTTAGGGAAGTTTAAATCCAAAGATAACACATGGGACTCTCCTAGCAGATTCAACATATACATAATCTGAGAGTACACACAAACTGAGACATAAAGGGCAGGAAGCCACTAAGCTAACCTTCGTTTTTAAGAACTAAGCCTAGCCTCACTTTTGAGGATAAAGATTGCACCACCGACAAACATTAATTTGAGAACTTATACCATTTTCCTTCTGCTTATCAGTTACCATCAAAGAACCCAAGCTAGTTGGTGATAAAATCGTAAACACAGTATAGTATGCAATAGAATCCAGAAACTGCTCAAAAACAAAACTAAATAGCGGTGTTTCTAATGCGGTAAAGCTGCATACCATATAAGGAATGGCAAATAGCATAACAAAAGGAGAAAAAATGCATATTAAAGATGCAGAATTACCTCAAGAAATGCCTTAAAAATCCATAACAAAGCCAGAACTAAAACCCCGTTAACCGAAAATCCCACCTGTTTGGGAGAGATTAAAAAAAAACAAAACAAGAAACGTCAGCACTTCAAATTCCCAATTATCCAATTCTGTTTTTTTTCTCCAATTCTCCCACAACGAAGAGGTAATTACGAGGGAAAATAAGAAGGCCTTAGCTTATCCAAATTTAAAATTGCAATCTGAAAAAAGGAAAAAAAAAATCCTTTTTTTAGCATAAGAAGGAAATAACGGGAAAACACGTAAATTGCCCAATTCCATTGACTTCTAAAAGGTGAAGCCCAACCTTCCCAAAAAAAAATCACTCGACGGGAAAACGAGAAGGTGGGAGCGAACCAATTTAGTGGGGATCGGAGGGGGCAGAACGGATCGGACGGCCCTGCGCGCGCGCCGCGAGATCTTGCGGAAGACGTTGTGGAGGAAGCGCACGAGGAGATCGAGGCTCCGGTCGTCGTTGTCCTCGTCGTCGTCGTCGTCGTCCTCATCGTCCCCGCCTTCGCCGTGGAGATCGCCGACCCAAGCGCGAGGATCGGGGACCACGACCACCGATTCCTGGGGGTAGCCGGAGAGCCTCCGGGAGGCCCGGAGCGGTGTCCGGACTCGAGAGGCGGAGGCTAGGAGAGGGAGGGAGGGGAGGAGGAGGCGGAGGTGGTAGGGTTTGGAGGGAAGCGAAGATCGAATGCGAGGAAGAGAGAAGGAGACGGAGGAGGAAGAAGCCATGGTCAGAGAGAGATCCCCTCGTCCGAGACTCAAGCCGCCTCGGTTCTCCTCACCTGGTGCTCCTTGTTAGACCACACGTGTCGCTCACACGTGCACGTTCTTAAAAATGTCGCGCATGATGAGTAACCTGGCAAAATACAAACAAATACCACCTACAGTGCACAAATACGATTGTAATGTTTTTTTGGTAGAATGGATGATTTATATCATTCTAATAGAAATACATCTAAAAAAATAAAAAAATAATAAATTTCTAAGTCCTTTTGATGCTCGATTAAAATATTTTTTAAATAAATTTCTTAGATAATATTTTTTTAAGCAATATTCAAAAATTATATATACAAATGTTGCAGCAGAGAAGAAAAAAATAATAATTATGAAACAGATAAATCTCCGAACTTGACCACCAAAACTAAACCTCTACAAGACGATTAAGACTCTGCTCTATAAAAAAACAAGATATGAACACAAATCCAGCACTATACAGCCGTCTTTAAATAATAATGATAGTAATACAAAGCACCAAAGAAACAAAACTCTACAAATACATGCTTCTTAAGCTTTTTCTTTTTTGCCGATATTGATGCCGATATTCTCTCTGTTTTTTTTATTTTTTTCCAACGAAAAGTCAAAGGCTTGGTGCGTGTTGCAAGGAGGGGCCATATAAACGCCCCAACAGTTAGATTTCAAGTTTTATTTATTGCTTTCCCTTGACATAAACAATCAAAAAGCTTGCATTTAAAAACATCTTTCTAAATGCATCATAATGAGAGGAATCAACGACTTGATATTTCAATCATTAAAGAGATGAGTGCAGAAGTTTCATTCTTTAATGCTCTTTTGCTCCCAAGCCTCCTTTTGTCACCACAAACTACTAACGAGCCACTCCCCTAAATGCATCTTTTTTTTTTTTGTGGTAAAGTACAGCTAATTTTTTGAGAAATCACTCCAACTTGAGGTATGAAACTAGCCCACGCATCTTTTAACATAAGTCATGAACTCCATTTCAATTCCCCCAAGCATTGCATACAACAAATGTAATACCAATCAAAACGACAACTCCTTTGATTGAATCAGCTTATATGAGCTCAGAAATACACAATCATCATGAACATTTCACAAGGTCTTCTAAAAAATGAAGACAAATGGTTAGGCCTGTAAAACTGTACAATACTATGTTCCTTAGTAACAGAGGGCCATGGATCTTTTGACAGAGATTCCAAGTAATGGTGAATACATTCTGACATGCACCATCTCGGTTAGAAGGATAAAGATGTTTCCACTAGAGGATTCATAGCTCCACCTTCATGGAACCTGCATCACCCAAAGACACGCATGAACCACAGATAAACTTTCGCATATGATTCAAAGCCAGTAAACAATTTTATACCATTGTGCTCTGTGCCTCCACCAGCAGGCGCATCAGGAACAAAGCCCATCCGAACAACATTTTGCAGTTCATCATGCCATACACTTGATATCTGTGTACAAAGATCCAATTAATTGAAGAACATTAAATCTTTACAAATGGTGAAAAGAAACGTTTTGAAGTACTTGAGCCACTGGGGAAATATGGGGTGGGGCAGCTCTAAGCATGTCCTCTGAATTGGGCACACTGCAAATGATTTCTGTCTGCATAACTCCCCTGGTTGATGGCCCATACAAACGAGGGCGAAGGCTGCTCATTCTTGGACCAAACCCCAGAACAGCACAACCTCCATCTTGTGCATGAAGAATCTATAGAATGAGGCACACAAGAAAATATCAAAACCATATAAACGCCAAAAGGATCTAAATTAGAGATGTGCTGCCAACTACTAAACAGTCTTACATCTTTCAGAAGGCTCTGCTCATTGTCGGAGTTCAGTTCAGGGCTGACGGCTGCAAGCTTCATCGATAGGAACTGCAGACTCCGATTGCAGCAAGGTCTATTAATAGCAGCAAAAATATGCCAAAAAGAAGATGGTACGTCCTAGTTGAGTGTTTCACACAAATTTCTAACATATGCAACAGTTTATGATAGGTCATTAATTAGCTAATGCGAAGATCAAATTCGTCGCTGTTATCAGGATTCAACTTCTCTTACCATTACATCAGTACTGAGCAAGAAAGCTAACTAGCATACCTCAACCTGGCGTTGCAGCGACTGCACATAGTTGATTATCTCATCAAGCATGACAGCCTTGCCAGTAATCTGCCAGAGTAAAATGAACAGTTTAATTTTGCTAGGAAAAAAGCCTTGGCATAAATGGGAAGAGAGAGATTTCATGAATTACCTTACTGCATCCAGGAACAAGGTCTTGAAGAAGCCTCATCCTTTCGCTGATCTTTTCCCTTCTCACCTGCATGTCATGAAAATTAAACCTAGGTATAAAATGAGAAAATAAGAAGACAATGCTGAAAGACATGTCCTAGCATAAGACTTACTCTTTCTGCAAGGCTGTGACTATTGGTGGCTTGGCCGCGCTTGGCTCGGACATGAATGTAATCTTCTTTGGGAGCATCACCATCTTGCGGATGTTCCTTGGCATGTTTAAAAGCCTGTTTATGAGTCATGATGCATGGATTCAGTTCACTCTTCTGTTTTCTCTCATCTTGCTCTATTGGGCTTTCGTCAGACTCAGCAGGGACATCTCTCTCCTGTTCAGCCTCAGCCTTGTATTGTGTGGACAAACGAAAAAACTATCAACTACCTCACAAATTGCATGTTGAAAACGAGAGAGAGGGAAGAAAAAAAAAAAAAAACTGGAAAGAAGAGTACTCGTCTACCCGAATCCGATCAAGTGGAGAATGGGGATGCACAGAACCACATTCAGTCATATATTTCCTTTTCTTCCCCTTGAAATTTTTCTCAAAGCTATGATTGTTAGTTAAAGGGGAATTTGGAGGACTGATAGCGCCTGCAATCCGGCAGCTCTTTGATAAATCAAAATAACTCACCATCTCAGGAAAGCTCTCATTGCCGAAGGAAGAAGGCCTGGTATCAGCATTAGAACTATTCATTTCCTGGTTTAGCGGTATCCTAACATTACAACAAGAGATACTAGATGATCCATCAAACTCCATATTTTGATCCACCGGAACAAGGGAGTTCCAATCAGTAACTACGTATTGTTCAGTAACATTTACAGAAGAACGGGGAGCTGTCATCGAAGATGCTCTCGCGGCCCGATCAGATTGCTGAGCTGAATACATTTGGGAAGATTGGCTAATTGCAGAACTCCCCTTTTCCTCCTGCTCAAACAAGAGATTAGCATCATTATCCAAAAACAAAAGCACTATGCCGCCAAATGAACAATCCATAAGAAACGACACCTTCAACTGCTCAAGTCTTTGAGACTCAATATAGTATAGAATCTTCAAATCATATACTGCAAGTGCTGCAAATCAAATGGCAGCATCTTTAGCCCAAGAGATGAATGAAGGTTGACTGATAATTTCTTGCAGGGCTCAACAAGGAGCAACTAACCTTAGCAGCTTTACACCAAGGTTCAAAAAGCAAAAGTAGTCCCTTGGAAGAAGAATCCTATACACAAGTAACACGAAAGATGGAAAAGATCAAAACTCTTCCCTGCAATGCACCAGCTGGATGACTTTAAAACCATAAGAAAACATATATTCTACTGCAAAGTGCCCCACAGGCAAGAAAGTGAACCTTTCATCACCAGAGCATAAAGGAGACAAAGAAGAAATGATCCCTTAACATATAATATAGCTCTATATGCTAGCAGAAAAGCAAAGCTACCACCTTCGTTTTTTTTCTCAAGGACTTAAAAACTCAAGCTAGCTGCAAGCCAACAACAATAAGGTTTTCAGGGAAACAACAGGGAGAAATTAATCTAGAGAAAAGAGAGGCCTGACATAGGTTTGGAAGGATGACAGTAAGAGGAAAATAGCAATGCCTTCACTATAAATTTTCACAATGCATGAGCTTTCCTTTCACAAACAAGAGGGCCCTTTGGAATTTTCCAGAAAAGGCAGCCACAAAAAGACCCCTGAGGCATCAAATTCAGCAGAAATTTATACACAAGTGGACCACAGCAGAAATTTTTGAAGCTTTCCAGCTACTAAGGAAGGCCAATGGGCTAACTCTTTGAACATTTCCCCCAAAGGGATCTGCATGAAAACTTCAAAGCATCAAATTCTGCTGAAAATCCTACAGAAATAGATCCTACTGAATGGGTTATGGTTCTGTGGAGACCATAAATGCCAGAAACTTTCAGGCATCCAAATAAAAAAGTTTTGGCGAGAAATAGAAACCCCTTGAAAATTACCTGAATGGGTATCAGAGCAGATCCCACCAAAGCTCCTGATGCAGATGTAATTTAAAGTAAATGGATATTGTTGTGTTCTGAATTAGAGTTCAAGCAAAGAAGTAACCAAGAAGAAAAAAAAGTAAACAAAAGACCCCGCCAGCAAAATTTCTTTCAGCATTTCCTTCAATGGACACCTGAACAAGCCTCAAACCATGAAATTAGGTTAACCCAGCAGAATTGGAAGAACTTGGAACTCATCCAGTGAGACTTATCAGGGATCAAAATACAAAGGTTTTCAGCATGAGCACTTGAATTCCATAAAGATTCTACTGTATCCACACGGAAACCATATAATAGCAAGAAAATTAAGAATTGGGAGACAGTTCTAGGAGATTAGAAACAAGCGGTAGGAGGAGAGTGACCTGCCAGAGAGATGAAATGGTCCTTTTCTGAAAGAAAGGCTGCAAGTGTTAACCACTGCCAACTACCCTCTGTAAAATATATTTTTATAAAGGCCTGGAGCGAGCTAATCTAACCAAAGCATGCGAGGTCTTATAGTTTGTCTTAGATGGATTCCTGTGGTTTAAAAAAGTGAAGGGGCTTATTCTATTGTACTCCCTTGTCTATTTTAATTGCTTTTTAGGAGGGAAGGTGCTTCTCTTCAACACCAAGCTTTGAAGGATATGTCTGTTTACTGACACATTGCCAACTATTTCTACTCATTTTTCCCACTGCCAGCCCCCCCACAGCTCTCTCTCTCTCTCTCTCTCTCTCTCTCTCCCCCTCATTTCTTTTACTAGAAACATGTGGAATCTTATCTTTTTAACCTTCCTGTCCTTCACAAATCCATGCTGCAGGAGTTTGCTTGTAGAGCAGTGAACCCATGGATTTGATTCGCATTTCAGCATCTGTCGAGGATTGAGATCTCACGTTGAAGTTCCATGGATGACTAACTGCTTCGTGGTCTCGTAAGGACCATCAGAAGATAAAAATAATCGTCTGTCTATTTCACATTGCTAAAATTCTTTGAGGAAGATTAGGAGAATTTTGATGAATATGAAAATTAATCTTTAAGAATGTCGAATTATATATAAGCATATCTGAAAGCATGACTTTGTAGATTTGGAATATGTATCAAAGTTCAATTTTTCAAATTCTATAGAAAGCATAGGTGTAGTGAACGAGGATCTCATCTAAAATGACTAGTTGGATTCTTCAATGCTAGATAAGTGCCCAAATCTATTTAGTGCATAATTGATATAGAACTAAATATATGCCAACAGGAGTCCTCCAAGTATGTGAAGACTCGTGCGAGCATGTAGGTGAGATACTAGTAGGCAGGTAGGTGTGAGCATATCATTACAATAGGCATGCATCTTTTAATTTAGATACTAATATCTTTTAAAAATGAGTTCTTGAGTAGATGCATTGGAATGGCAGTTTTAAGAAGCCCACTTCATTTTAAGATCTATATTTCGGATTACCATAAAATTAGATAGCAATTACCTTGGGACAATATGGATGATACTAAATTCTATGAAATTGGGTAATTCTAATCCATATCTTCTGTTACATCAACCTGACACAATCTATAAACCATATAACATTTAATAAAAATTATTTTTTCTAGATAATACAAACTCGTTTGGAGGCAAATTTTGTGCAAAGATCTGAATTTAGGAAAGTTCTTACTTTTTATGAAGAAATTGTAGAATTTCGAAAGGCAGTATTCCTGTTATTACGAGTCATTGTAGCACTAAATTACCAGTTATAATCATCTTTTTCTCTTTTATTATATTACATATAACAAAATAGAGAGGGCCTGAAACTATTATAGCAGCCATTATTTTGAACCTTGAATGTGTTGGAATGGCAATTTTACGAGGCCCACTTGATTTTAGTTCAATAGTCCCCAGTTCTCATGAATTTTGATACAAATTAGCCAAGGCCTATATGGATGGTATTGTATTATACCAAATTAAGCTGGACAGGAAGATCTATAAATTTGATATTATTTGCTTAAACGAAGGGCTGATATATAAAGACGGCGCTTGCAAGAAAACTTTTCAGCACTGCTCTCCAAAATAATTTTTTCACAATCTGTAAGAGTAGTCCAGTTTGCTGCATGCTTATCTCCATAGGCAAATGTGACATAGAAGATAGAAGATATTAAGCACCATCAAAGAACACCCAATGCTCCTTGCATAGGAATAATAACTGCAGTTCCAGTTCTAGTGATATGAAAACATGAAGAGCAGAGCATGCAAGTCCTGGCAGGGAAGATCACGTTTCTGCCTGCCTCCATTGGCGTATGTGAGATAAAAGAATACTAAACACCTTCAAAAAGCATCCAATAGTCCTCCCATAGGATTAATAACTGTGGTTCGGATTAGAGAACCTCCCATGCATCAGCATGCACCATAATTATATGATATGAAGCCATGTAGAGCAGAGCATGCCAGTCTTGGCAGGAAGAATGGATGGACACTTTTTCATGAGGGTTATCATGTCTCCAATATTTTGACCGCCATTACAACTCTGTTAAGGATTTTCTGCTGTGGAAACAGTGGCTATTAAGGACATGCATAATGAAAAGATGCTCGGGTCAAAAGGTGAATCATCAAATCATTTTATCGATGTTAACAAGAACATTTTGGTTTTCGAGATCTTGGTCGCTAAAGCCATAATAGACTAATGCCAGATATGTCAATCAATATCGTTTCCCATGCTCAGAGATAGCACATCTAAGCAGCCAATGCTTGGCTAATACTCGTTGCAGCTTCAAAAACAGCGTGATTTTAACTTCAAATTAGTCTACTGGGCTATGTATATTGTAGTAACCTAGGATCTTTGTCCTGTATGAGTATCCAATATCTCCTCGGCACTTAGTTAATGTGGAACTAAACATATGCTTGCACAGGCTCGGGCCTTTAAGTTGGACTTGTATTTTAATTTAATTATTTAGGAGACGATACCTATCTTCAAGGTAGTGCAGCATTTGGCAACAAACTCTGGTTTATTCCTCCTTTCTTTAGGACTTTCCACGCTAAGATAAATCTAGAAGGGTTCTTTGCTAACTGCAGTGGTCTTGTTGTTTTCGAGGAGAGCTAGTTGCAGCTGTTCTGATAAAAACATGCACGGAAAAGCAGTTGAACGAATAGAACCCTTTTACCACCCTGTCACATTACTTCTTACATTACTTGCAATGCAGGGCATCCCATCCTCACATTCTCCGGTGCTTGTTTTAGACTCTTAGGCCCCACAGAGACTGGAAGCAAAACTGTAAGCAGGAACTACATTCAATAGTTTTTGCAAAGCAGACAATCTCGAGCAAATTCAAGCATTTTGCTGGGATATGTTGTGGAAGTGTGCAATCAAATTCCTATCAGCTAATGTTCAAAAGTACAGACGATACATAAATCAACAACTCCAGCTATACCGAAAGTGAAAGCAAAACTATCACCTTAGTCTATCAGCACAAAACTACTTGGTAACAACTTAGTCTACCACAACCAGCATTGCAGCATGTATGGAGTGTGAACCTGGATACACAGGTAGATAGATAAGAATAATGGCAGCTACTTCCTTAGCATAAAGTGTAGATAGATAGATAAGAATAATGGCAACTACTTAGTGTAAAGAGGCTGCAGGTATCAACATCAATGGGTTGACCATAACTGAAAGTCTTGTGTGTTATAATGCATTCAGTAAGCTTCTGAAGTATGAGCTCGCTGCCCACCATAAAAGGTGCGGTCCGCTGCAACAACGATGAGAAGATATCAGAGCGAGGAATCTCAAAACATGAGCAGCAGTAATGAAACATAACTTACTCTCTAATGGATGGATGGTGCATTTGCTTTATGGTTTGCTAAATACCTTTTCCCATGCTCCACAATCTTTTGTTGCACCCCCCACAAGCAAGCATTCCAAGCATTCCCAGAAAGTTGCACCCTTTCTAGGATTACGCAACACTCCGTACGCTTTTGATTGAGTGCTGCCTCTTACATGTACGAAAGAAGATCTCTTGCTTTTTATATACTGATGGTGGCTCCCATCACAGTAGACATAACAAAGATAAAGCTAATATCTCATGAAAGACATTTGGTTTAGTAAAGGGAACAGCAGAAAAAAGGAAGGCAGTGGAATTTCAATTAACAATGTTGATTCATGATATATATAAATGAATCGATGCACGCGTAAATGAGAAGCAATCATCCATTATCCTCCTGCAATCGATGTTCAGCCCATTAAAAGAAGCCAAAACATTCTCTTCCTGCAGCTAAAACTTATGCTGAAGATGTGCCCATGCAATTACATGTCATTATCAAAACATGAAAAAGTAATTGAGGACAGGTGGTAGATTTTATGGCCCCACCGATTGGCTAGGCTTGTCCCAACCAGAAATTCTGTCAATTTTAGGTGGCTGGTTAGTATGACCCCCTGCTATACTGCATATGCCAAGAATTTAAACATCCTCGCCAGGAAGTGAAAATGAATGAACAACACGGAGGACAGATCTCTCAGCATTCAAGGTAGTAAGCAATATGTGGTTACTGATAAGTGAGAGATCTTTCTTTTCAGCAATATGTTTCTACTTTTAAAAACCATGCCGTAATAGAAGGACCAAGTACCAGTTTTTGATCTTAATCATATTTTTTTGTAATTAAGGCATCAAAATCAGCAAGTGTATACATAGCATGGCCACCTCTTGGATTGTCTCACAAGAAAGTAACTTTCAGACCTTCTACTTGATTAACTTCATTAGTTCATCTGCTATCATATGTTCGGTGCAAGACTCTAAGAAGACCTCTGGTAGGTATCCTGATAAATCACTCCACAAATTATATTAGAAGCGAAAAAAGCAAGCAAAAGCAGTTGATGCCATAGTGGAATGGCCTAGTCTCCAAGGATCTTGTCTTGTTTGAGCTTAACATCTGATGCATATTCTCTGCCATAGTGAGCTTTGTCAAATTGCTTCTGCATCTCCATCGAGGATTCTAAGGTCTCCTCTCTGTTATATCTGTTAACCCTAACCTCAAGACTCCCTTAAGTATTTTTCGTGTCTTCATCTTCCTGGTTATAACACAAATGAAACATAATATATGCGTCTTAATTGATGTACATGGACCTGTTCATCTTCCAATTCTCTCCTGAAATATAGAAGATCTTGATGCAATCTAATGAAGGTTTCTCCTAATCCTCATGTCGTGGGAATAAAAACAACCACTCGAAGTGTATATAACCACCCCAAAGAACATTCATCTGATATATCTTGATGCAACTGCCTGCTATTTCTTCTGTATAAATAAGTCATTATACTGAAGTCTGCCACCTAGATATGCTCAATAAATATTACGAGACCGTCCACATTGACCTTAATCAAACATGAGAATGATGGCACATTACAAGATATTTGATTATGAAATTCACAAGACATGAATATTACATCATTTAATCATATCTCCAGTACATTACCCCAACGGAATTCTAAAATAGACGTTGTTATTTATATTGACAACTCTTTTGTATAATGGAGGCTACATATAAAGAAGTTCCCTGAATATCGGTAGTTCAAACATCAACAATGAGCATATAATTAGAGCACATTGAAGAGTGGTACATCTGAAACACATTACAGGACAGGCGATCCTATGAAAGAGAGAGTAATTCATTGTCAAAGAAGATTACAGCAGAAGGATAGAAGCTTATCATCCTCTTTCCATGCTTATGTGCGATAAAGTTGGTAATGAGGTATTAGCCAAGAGCATGGAATACACAATTCACAAAGGTTTTGTAAAATCACAAACAAATATATTGTATAGATAAGGATGTTACCAGTCCAAAGTGCAGTTATGCATAAAATGAGTATAGCAAATTTGTGAATGATGAGGTGGATGCATGGTGAAACTATCAAGGAAAGAATTGAGTGCACCGATTATATGTATCAACTAAAATCCCTGGGGTTAATTTATAGATGAATCAACCAAGATAACTGGACTAGATGCAATGTATGTTAGAGTCAGCATCTTAAAAAGAGAATCCTAAATTCAAACTGCATATCTGCAGAAGGTGAGAAAGCTGCCAAAATGTTACTTGAATAAAACTAGAATGAATGGAATATATATAATCTATTTTTTAGATAATGGCCCTTAATAGGAGCCAAAGGCAATGCATTTATTATCTTACAAATGAAGCAGAGATAGAAGATGAAAGTCCTATAAGTTATGTTTGTATATGTGTGATGTATGTAAGTAGAAAGGACATCTTCTTGCAATCCAAGTCTTTCCCCATCAAAATGGGGTTTACTATGGGGCACATTTATATCAATACAACACATAATTAGACCACAAGTTAACCTCTCAGCAACCCTTTAAAATTGATAGCAAATTCCTAGACAAAGCAACTTTAGGTAAGAGAGGTGTCAAGCCATGAAATCTAGGAAGTTTGCTGCCAGATAGAGAAGCCTACCTTAACTTTTTTATATGAAGAGAGGCCTAGCATATCAGTCACAGCTTATCTCATGAAAGAAGATATCCAAGTATAAAATACAATGACCAAATGAGCCTGTGCTCAAGATTTCAGGTCCACATATTAATCTTGATAGTATTCTAAGACTTACAGTAAAGGTTCTAGATCCCATTTCACATTTGGAAGTCCAAATTTGATTTGATTTTCATCTCAGTATTAAATCTCAACCCGGAAATCCAGTTCTATGGGACCCTGAAAGCCTCAACTAATACCATCTTTCCAGCTGTATGGTAATTATCATTGATGTGTTTGCAAGCCTATATACATCACCATATTCCTGAACTGCAGATGATCCTTCTTGAACTATGTATCGATGAACAAATCCCAGATCGCTATATCTAGTTGACAGATATTTTCTGGAATGAACAAATCCTGAATCACTATATCCTTCCAAGAATGCAACGTCACTTGATTAGTATCAAACCGACTGCCATCTTTTTCTGCCCATGAGAATCCGACCAGAGCGCCTTCTACTTCTAATAGGCTATGAACTAGATCAGAATCATTCTCAACAAATCCATAAGAAGTGATCTAATTTTTTTCCTCCAGTAAGTTCAAAAGCTATTTATTTTGGATAATGCTCTAGTATAGCCATAGAAATCAAGAAAGGACATATTATATGGACCATCTACAGTAAAGACATTTTTCTATCAAAAGATAAAGGTCTACTTTTACACCTCATCAAGCATATATCCTTTTGATAGGCTCCAAATCTAAGCAACTCACTCAATCAGCCCAGATGCAAGTCTCAGCATCTGAGGAGTGTTCCTCATGGTCTTTCCATGGTCCCACCATCTATGATGTTTCCAGAAAGTTTGCCTAACCAAACTTTACTATTCTTTAGTTATTTTTCACACGACTCGTTATAAAGAGCTCCACAACTTGGTAAATCAAGGAATAACATTGCCTTAGTCATATAAAACTACCAGCAATCTTCTAATGTTGAGAATGGCTGCTCTATAGTTCTCTTTGCAAACAACTAGCACTTTCAAAAGAGATGTGCATTTAAGAAACAATTGGTTGGACCACATTAGCCAAAAAAGATAGCAGACAACCCCAAGGTTAAATTCATGAACAAAAATTCCCAAGGCTGCAGGGTTGCTCCTCAGAAATCAATTCTAAACACTTCTCTGAAATGTAGTTAACTATTCCTACATACTTGGAGGTCCAAGGACCCAAAGTGGTTGAGAGACATTTCTGTTTTACCATAATTGCTCCTTGTGATTAGTTTGAAGAGGACTTGTTATCTTCTTGACAAGATTGAATACAACGATAAAAATCATAGAGAAGTAAAGACAACAAAATGGAATGAAGATAAGCAAAATCTTAATGGAACATAAAGTTGTAACTTTTTTTTTTTTTTTTTTTTAATTCAAGTAGTGGTTACACATCTGTAGACGTAGCAGGGAAAAGAAAAATTGCAACAATTAAGTACAGCTACTGGAATAAGTAAATTGTGAAAGGGTTGAAGAAAAAAGCTTGGAGGTCTTGAATGCATGTTTTGCATGCACAGATGTGTGCATTTGTTCTTGTATGGTTCTTGTGTGCATGTTAGAACCACCAGAATTCACATTGAAATATGCTTTATACCATATAAGACATCAGGAAAGTAAACATTGAGGTAACTTGATTCACGTACCAAGGAAACTGAAGAAACATATATAGTCGACTAGCAACCTGAACTTCAAAACTGCAATTACAGCCCAAGGTACTGCATCTCGGCCTCATGCCTCGTACTAGTATCATTCTATTACTATATCGGTACATCCAATATGAAAACCGGCACCATACCATATACCGGCATCAAATCGATCAATGGAGTTGCCAGTGGGCTGGGCTGGCATGATGACCTGGGCCAATAAATCCAGGCGCCAGATTGGAGTAGTAATCCTAAAAGCCAATCCACATAGGAATGAAGAGGGTTTGATTGATTTTAGCTGGACCCAGGCTGGTTGCTCATACAAAGCGGCCCAACTTGGGCTCAGTCGTATCTAAAATATTACCGACTGCCAGGTCGGTCCCGAGCCTGGGACCTTTGGGCTTGATTCGGGCCAGGCCGAAATTGGGTCTGAGCCCTATCATCTAAGCTTGTTTTGAGCCTAGGCCTGGCGTCCTAACGATAGGTAAAATTACAAAAAATAAATATTTATTTTATTTTATTCCACTCATCTTTAAGATATTCCTACAATTTTCTATTTTGAGAATCCGTCCTACTGTTTTCTTAGCTATGAATTTTTCCCACAATAAATACCGTACATTTTCGAGAAAACATCAAACTTCTGAATTCATAAGACTTGAATCATGAAAAATAAAGAAGTTGATTCACAAATATAATTCAGAAAAGGTTATATATAAATTTTCACCGAAATTGGATGTCATGCAATTTCCCTTTTTCTCCGCGCTACGATCGGGCAAATAATTTTGCCGTATGGATAATAAAACTGTTTGCATGCAGGATAAGTTGATGGTTTGCTTGGGATAAGCCTCAGACCCATTAGCTTATCCTACATGTGTAAATAATTTTAGAATAAATTATAAAAAATTATTTAAAATTAAAAATAAATTATACTTATATTTAATAATTAAAAAAACTATATTTAAATTTATGAAGTTTATTTTTGTCTAACACTTTAGCTCATGACTTAATAATATAATAGTCAAATCGTTAATTTAAAAATATTCTGAATATCACGTCAGAAAATTTTTTAAAAATAATAAAAATAACTTTAAGTGATGTAGCAGCCACATAAGAATATTAAAAAAAAAACATTCTTCCCGTTATCTAAAATTAATTTTGGCTTTTTATGTAAGATGGATAATTTTACTAATAGCATTAATTTGACTAGATGTAAGTGTATTATTGAATATAAGTGTAATAAATATAAACTTAAAAAAAATATAATTTACTTATGATTTTATTTGATGGAAGGACAAAATCATCCACCAATTGGATCTGAAGATGAAAAATGCACCATCAACAATGCCATGTTCAGAAAGATAAAATTAATATATATATATATATATATATAATATTATGCATATGCATGCATCAATATATGTACGTATTCCACAAGGCGCCCAGGGTCAAAGAATCTTCGGAGGCGAGGACGGTAAGGCTGTGAGGTTATTGAGTAAAATTAAAAAAATTAAAACCAAAACAGTGAGGGTCATACTTCGGCCGTCAATGCTGCCGCACTGCGCGAAGGGCCGAACGATTCTGACTTTGATTAGCGACGTTGATGGATCCCCATCAGGCATCTCATCCATCCGTACGAATCTTCTTGTTTTTGTTTTTTTTTTTTTGGCACAGGAGTTGGTCTCGGCTATTTTATTATTTCATGGGTGCAAACTCAGGGCCGTCACATGCAGTACCATCAATACCATCCCTATTGGCAGGAGAGCTTTGTCATTTATTTATTTACTTTTATTCTTGGCCCAAATGCTGGGCCTTAAATTTGGCCTTTCTTCTTTTTTGATATTTTGTGATCAAGTAATATTTCCAGCAAGCAACATTTCACTATTTTCTTTTTCTTTTTTTTTTTTGATACAACCACTATAATCTTTCAGCGGGATGAGCCCGCATTGTTGTTTTTGATACAACGGCAGCCCACACACTGCAAATGTGAATATGATAAATAATATCAGAAAATAGAAAACTACGTAGTAAAGGCCTTAGTACAGACCTATGGTCCATCCAAACGAACCCACTATAGTGGTGGGCCGCATAAAAAATCACTCAGTCAGCAGTTTTGTTTATCTTTCTATAAACATGTGAGGCATGGTAGAATTCACTCTCCTAGCAGTCTGTGTAGTTCATGGATCAACGATCGATCATCAACTATGCGCTCCCGGCTCCGGATCTACTCAATTACCGTGGCCGAATCTTCCTTAAGAATGATATGAACCGGGTTCAATGTCCAACTCGCATAGTAGATTCCCTTTCAGGCTGCTCTAGGCTGCTAAGTTTTTAGTTTCTTATTTGTCCATTGATTAGCAACAGAAAGCATAAGTTTTTACCCAAAAAAAAAAACAAAAAGCAAAAAGCAAAAAGCATAAGGTGGGTTTGTGGCACAACAGGATTGAACTGTTCTTAGGAGCAGGTGAATAGAGTTTTATCAATTGATAGGAATTAAGTTTTGTTATTTAGAAAATGTGTGCATCCAGTATTCTTGATTTGTTTGTTTTTTGGTTTTTGGCAGGAGGTGTGTTCCTTTATTTGAACCAAATCCATTTCCAAACGTTTCAGTGATGTCGAATTACTGGATAATGTAACCTCCACAGAATTTGTCTTTTGACAATAAAAATATCCAGAGAACATTTCACAATATAATTATAGGAGCCGTTATTTGCACAAGCCATACCTTCTCATTGAAATAGGGTTAGATCCTGCTTGCCAGTGCACTATGAAATGGTAATCTAGCTTAGGCAACACTGTGTCACTTCTTCGACTATTTTTGTTGCAAAAATACATCATTTTTACCTATTGCACATAATAGACATGCAATTGTTTATATTGATGCATACATAGCGTATCATGTCGACTTCCGTATAATAATTGGATAAGTTTTAGACATATCCAGGTTAAGTGCTTCTAAAATCCAAATTCAAATGTCAAGGAACAAAATTCGAGACTCCAACCTAAGCTTAGTTTCTTAGTGATTATTTTGTGTATCGTTTATGCGTCCAAGTTTGAACACTAAATTCTACAATTCATTCAGGCCTCTTGCCTGGCAGAAAGAGTACTGAACCAAGTTGGCGTTTGCATCTTTGTCGAAGTATAATACCAAGTTCTACATTGCATTTAAGCATAGATTCAATTGGAGAGAAAAGAATAAGCAAGGGATCGGCAGACACTAACATACTAATTTTAGGATAACTCGGACTCCTGCAAGATCTAACCTGGTTTGCTAGCTGACTCGATCCTTCTTTAAGCATATATATTTTCACCAGACTTATGATTTAGAGGCTCTTTCATTTTCTTTTTCCTTTTTTTTTCCCTGCTTTTTCTTGATGGGCTGCATTGAGCAAATGGGCCATAAGTGGGCCGAGTGTACGAGAAGGGCAGGCCCATTTGTATCCCTAGCCACGCAATTGCCGTGAGACTGCACTTGCACAGCGTTGCATGCAGTGCATGGTGGGGGGATGCAACAGCTTGTATTGCAATCTGAAGGCAAGGAAGAAGCAGATGCATGCATGGTGTTTGGAGTTCATTTGATGGGAAGGTACGGGAGGGATCGATGGGGGGTCACAATGATAACGAGAGCCGCTTCAGTAAGGCCTTTATTGTGGGGTCCCACCAGATCGCCATCAGTTTGTAGGGGTTCGAAACTCTAGTGTTTGTGGCAGGGAAGCTTGAAGCTGGGCACTCACATGGGAGGGTGGGGGGGGGGGGGGGGGGGGGGGGGGGGGGGCAATGATCCATAAATGAGATACATGCTTGGTTGGTACTTCTGTCCATGCTGTTTCATTTGGAGAGGCATGTCCTATGGGTGTCTAGATGTGATGAGGAAGGATGAGGGCATCAATGGACCCTTTATTTAGTTTAAGAAGTGATACACATATAAGAAGATTGATTGTTGCATCCTTCTCCTATGGTATACAAAGGAAACAATGGGCAAGCACAGTTTAGCTCGAGTATGAGTAGAAACCAAAGGGTTCCTCGGGAGCACCAAATATCTCTACTGCATTACTCAACTTGTGCTCCAAAACTACTTCTGCTAATAACATTATTATCACCACATCCTTCTCCATTGATTTCTATCCAAGCTTAATTATATCTCAAGTTACAGCAAGAACTCTAGGGTTCTTTTATGCCACCTATCCCTTACAAGTGTTTCATTTTTTCCTCAAGTAAGATTGTATGTTACATATACATACAAACATATATATATATATATATATATAGGCATACATACATACATGTATACATATACATACATACAAACATCCATACATATATATAAATTACGAGAATCCGGACGAGGTGGTGGCTTTGAGCAGGGCTGTTTTACTGTTTTCTGACAGCTTGTCATGAAATCACGGGGTGTATATGGATATCATTCAATGATATGATGATTCGTGCTGGTGTATGCAGAGAGAGAGAGAGAGAGAGAGAGAGTTCTTATTCTTGGTAGGGGGCAATCAGCTTTTTTTTTTTTTTTTGGGTGGTTGAAGGCCAAGGTTGCTCGATCTTGGAAAATAACTGATCAAGTGCAATATTTTAGGGGCTTCTTAGCAAAAGAAAAGATGGCCATGATGGTGCATGACTGATCAAGTGAAATATTTTAGGGGCTTCTTAGCAAAAGAAAAGATGGCTATGATGGTGCATGTGAGCGAGCAGATTTGCAGCTACAGTTGATGCATGTGTACCTCTTCATGGGGCCTATGCCCAGTAGATAAATAAAGCATGTCTTCTCACCAAATCCTTCTATTTATTATTATCTTCTAGTGTCCATGCTACAATAAATTAGCATCCATGTCTGAACAATGTCTGAGTTTTTGGTCCTACTCTGGCCTCATTACTCACCATTGTTGATCTAGTCACATAGTCTGACCTATTAACTGAAAAAAAAGGGACATATATATGCCTGACTTGGACCCAACTACTAACATCCTTACAGTTGAAAGCGACCGAGTTCCATCTTGCGATGAAAAATCTCTCCATTTTTTAACTACATGGAGATCATTGTGAAGCTCAGCTCCCTCAACATGAATTTTTTTTATCTCAAATCCACCATCAGCCATGCTTTCAACCAGATAGCTCGGGGTAACAACAGTTAGAAAAGTTAACCACATTTCCTTGGAAAGCGTACATTAGCTTTGGAGACAAAGTCTTTCCATAGAATGCTATGCCATAACAAAAACCATCATGAATCTGGGACAAGCAAAGCATGATTTGCGAATCTCTCTGCTTTAGAATAAATGCGGAATGTTGGAAGCCTTTGGACAAAGCTTGCAGAGGAAAAGGGCATAGTTAATGATGGTCACGAAGAGGCTTGGAGAGGAGGGAAAAGGGTGACATGCTGGTCAAAAGATTACGCTGCATTGCTGTGATACAATGAGCTGTTTTCAATGATGTACTTGGCAAGACCAAAAGTAGACTAACTAAACATCATTTCATGCAATGAAATCATTGTCCTTGAAACCTCAGGCCTACAACTTTGCAAAATTCTCCTCCCAAACGGCCCCAAAGGAGTTCAAAAAGAAATCTAATCTACTGACAGTGGACTCAGCCTGCTCCCACCATTAGCATTGGACCTCATGAATCACCAATCTCATCCACACTGCTGGAAAAAAAGGGGTAAAAAGTAAAACAAGACTCCTCTCCTCTTTCTCGAATACAACATGCGTTCTTCTCTCTCGTGTTTCCTTCTTTTGCTTCATCAAATTTACATGGCTTTACCATCATAACAGAAGCTTAAGCGTCGTTCCACGCAGCAAACACTGGCATTTGAGCCATGGAAATTGTTGGTCTGAGCTGGGTTGATGGAATCCAAGAACTCATTGGGGCGGGACTAGTGAAGTTGGATGAAGGCTTGGAGTAGAGCATCGAGAGACCATTCCGGTCCGGGCTTCCTTCTCTGGAGCTACTCAGGCTGGTCACCAGCGAGGATGGATTTGAAATGTGGTTATTCCCTATCTTGCCAGAATCCTCGACCCCGTTGACTGAACTCACCGTCTCCATGCCGACCATGCCATGCAGAGCCACTGAGAGGGCTGCGGAGCTCCGGTGATCACCTACACCTGTCACAGATTTGTGATTGAGAGATTCAGAGGACTGTGGTGTTTGCTGAGGGGACTGGTAGAGGACCATCTTCCAATCAGAAGCACTGCTGTTGTTCTCTTCAGTTAGATCAAGCTCTCTGCTGCTGTTTTGTACTGAAGCGCAATCGTTGCCTGCTTCTATTGCTTTAGTTCTCCTGGCAAGCTCTCCTGATAGCAGTGTAGGACTCGCCATAATCTTTTCCACGTCGTATCTTGTTATATCAAAGTTCGTAACAGCGTTCACCCCACGGAATTTAATTGCAGCAACATCGTAGGCTTCAGCCGCTTCCTCTTGAGTACCTAAGAATTCATCTCACTAGTGAGAACTAGAGTTGTGTTTAATCAAACAGGACTACCTTAACAGTCAACTTTATGGACCAAACATTTTTCCTGACAGATAGCCTTAGTGGAGCTTGTATAATTCAAACACCATAAGGAAGAAATTGCCCATTTTGGTTCTCCCTTCTGATTACAAGCCTGTAAACCAGTCAACTTAGAGCTTTGCAAAAACCGAAACATGACTATTTTGAATAGAAAAAGATCGCAACATTAATAGTGACGTGATAAAACTGTTAATTTTTTGGAAACAATCATAAAAGATGAGTTGTAAGATTGAGCAGATACAATAATGTGGCCTGGCACCAGACACAGACATATTAACCTAAATGGCTTCATATACTTACTGAAGGTTCCAAGGTAAAGATCCTTGTTTCCAGCAACCCTCCCTATTCGGGCTTGCCATCTTCCATGTTGGTGATGTCTGCAGAGAAGTAGGAAGAGACAATTTAATCAAAAAAACAAATCCCAACAAAGGAAAAGATTGTTGTTCTACATTGACTACTGGAGAAACCTTGTCACTCCTCGGTACATAGAGGCTCCCCTGGAAAACCCACTGCTTTTTCTGCGAGCAAGACCACAACAAAGAAATGAGAAGTTTTTCGAAATAGCATATTAAATGGATGCTTAGGACTGAAGAAGAGGGATTTTACCTTCTCAAATGGGCAACATATTCTTGCCTGCTCATGTTTTTCATTTCTTCTAGCTCTTCTTGGTAATTTTCCAACTGCATCAACCCAAATTGAGGCCATAAGATCACAACAAAGGAGTGAAATGCTGGAGTTTTGGTAAGCACTTAGCAGTCTTGAAGGATCAATCATACCGGGAAGTTGATATGTGTCGATGGTCCCCAGTACTTCAGAGCAGCCAAGTCATAAGCTCTTGCAGCCTTCTCTTCCATGTCGTAACCCCCTGCAACCGCAAAATTTAGTTGCTATACCAGTATAGAGGATTTGGAGGGAGCCAGGAGAAAGTTTTAACAAAAAGAGATGGTTCAATATTTTAGTTGAAAAGAAAGAGAGGCCTACCCAGATAAACTGCAGAAGATATTGAATTCCATGACATTATCCCCAGGGAAGAATATGACAGGAGAATTCCATACAATAGTCAGCAAACGTGGGTAAGAATCCCAAATATTAGGGAAGAACAAGGGAATAAAATGTAAGTTTAATGAGATTTTCTGAGCCTTTTTTTTTTTTTTTCGGGGGGGGGGGGGGGGGGGGGGGGGTGTTTACCAACCTTGCCTTCCCTTCCTTGTCTGGCCTTCCTTCTTGCAACTGTTGTCCCAGAGATGGGCTTCATATCTCCCAGTCCATCTATGCCTGATTCACAAAGCATATGCCATAACATCACTATATAAAGCATTTCAAGAGATAGAAGTGACAGCAAATAAAAAATAGAAGAGCTGCTAGAATCATCACACGCCAACATGAGAACCCTTTAGAACACACTAGAGTACAAACACCCCATGGAAAAAAAAAAAAAACCAAGCAGTAGAAAAAACTTGCAAACAAGAAAATGATATAAAATAAAGAGATGGCAAGACCCCAGAACAACATCTTGCTTAAATAAATAAAATAACTAAAAGAGTAGCTTAGAAACCAATGCACCACGCTCACCAATACTGACCTGGTAACACCTCTATACTGAGATGTTCTCTGGCCAAATGTATCAATGGACTTCCTATGGACTGGCTGCTTCTGGCCCCCTTTCCCAGTCCCTCTCTTCTTGGGTGTATCTAAGGCCATACATTCAGTTGGTGCAGCAGGAGATATCTGCTGTGGAGCTGTGACACAACTAGACTGAGAGCCAGGGCTCATGGTCAAGCTTAAGGACTGCAAGTCTCCATATCCCATTGCACCGACAGAACTAGTCCCTATGCCCCCTTCCTCACTCAATCCATTGTTGCATGTACCATAGTGCCCGGCTACCCAGTTTCTCAAGCTTGGAATTCCATCATCGGCCATTGGTTCTTCCTCCAATGGACCCTGAAAAATCTCATGGCCTGTTAGCCCAGAGCACAAGCCTTCTTGCAGCGGCTGGAAGTATGGATGCTGCTGCTGGTGCTGGTGCACTTGGAGGAGGTCTAGAGGATGGCTTCTATTGCCCTCAGGCTGCGAGTTTTGGTGGTAGTATATGCTGTCCAAGCTTAAGGCCATTGCTCCCCTTTCGTTGTTCCCATACTGATGATGAGACCCCATGTTTGGACCACCACCTAAGAAATCTTCCAGTTTTGGGGATGGAGATGGCACCATTCCTTCACCACATTCAACAGGAAGGGAAAAAGAAGGTTGTCAAAATGTTTTTAGAAACAGTAGCTTGTCTGGAAGCTGCAAGAATCTAAAGAAAGAAAATTAAGCAGCAGTCGGGACATACCTTGCTGCTGTGATCTGCTGAGTGCTTCCATGATGCAAAGAGACCCATCAGACTTCAGCGGCATTACAGACAACTGAGAATAGAGCCCCCCGTTCTCCCCTTCAACTCCATAGCAGAGACCCGAGCTGTTAAGCTGAGGTGGAGACAGAAAGAAGCTGCATGGGACTGCAGAGGAGACAGCAGCATGGGTGGGCTGCGCTTGGTGATGATGACTCTGATTATTTGGTTGGTGATGCGGTTCTGAGGACATCTCCATGTTCATTTGAGGGGAGAGAGAGAAGCCCAACCAGCTGCTGCTGCTGCTGCCGCTGTTGTTCATTGACTTCATCTTCCTCTTTCAGACTGCTCTCCACGAGGACCTGATGCAAAGAAGCTGAAAGATTCGGAGAACTAAGCCCTCTCGGCTTCTCTCAGAGAAACACCCATGGAGGACAAATTTAATCCTCAACGCATATTCTCTTTGAAAAGCACCTGATGAGAACATCGGAGGTCCCTTTAAACTAAGCAAAAAGAACGAGCTCTACCAAGCGAATGCTAGATCACTAGCACCCTCCTGCATTCCATAGGGATCTGTGTTCCGAGAAAGACCAATAGCCCATCGTTCCAGCTTTTCCTTCCCTCCCCACACTATACTTTTCTTAAGGCCCTTAAACCCTACTAAAAAACTTCGGTGGTGATATGACCCCAAGTCAAGGCAGCAATGCAACCACACAAAGGGTTCTTGACCTGCCCACCGCCCCGAAGAACTTGAAAGGCAATCTTATTAATGGTGAGGTGGCCATTGGGGAGAGTACCAGGCCCTTTCCTTCTCTACTTACCTTATGCCATCTATCAAGCTGGATGCCGGTCAGAGTGGCCAAAAGAAGGCTGCTATTTTCACAGTCTCATGGCCATGAGATAGATTGATTGACAGGCAGGACAACTGTCCAACCAGTCACTTCACAGCAGTACTATTATCTCTGTACTAGATCGCAGTGCAGCCCAAGGATCCCAATTAAATCTATTGTTCACACCTTGTGGCTATCCAAATCATTTTCCAATTTTTAAAAAAAAAGAACAATCAAAAACATAAAAGTAGATGTTGTTTCTGAGGAAGGGGAATTAATTTGAGTTGATAACGATATATCATCACAGAACCATGTACAAGAGATGGTCCCTGTGGGAATAGGGATGGAGAAGCCGGTTTCGCTAAAAATTAGCATGTCCATACGAACTTGCAATGCTTTTTAAGGGTACCGGCTGGAGTCAACAGCTGCTTCCAGACAAAAAGTGGGATGTGGGTCCCCATGGTAAGCTTGATATATTCGAGGAATGATGAAGGGAGGGCCCAAAAACATGAAAAAGGGCTCCCTCTCGTACCAGGGTATAAGTATACTGCTCTCTCTTCTACCATACCCAGCTGCATGAGATGTAAAGGTACCGTTTGCTTAAGGAAATCCTGAGTGGAATCCATCAAAGCAAACTATTCTGAGACTCGTCCAATTTTTTTAATTGAAATCCAACCAAATCCATTAGAAATATTGGGTCATAATTAGACTATGCTGAGTATGTCTGAGATCCTTCTCAAGCTATATTATTGTAGGGTTACTTTAGAGTCTCTTCAAATTTTCTATGCAGAGCCTAAAATCAATGTGCTTAACTTCTCATTTGGGGACTTTGGATGCCTAAGTGTCGACTAAGTGGCGTTCATAGGCTTTTTTTAGGTAGATATTCTTGTGCTGCATGTAATCATATGGCTGACAAGTGGAGATGTGGGATCCTTGGAATGCAGCTTGGCAAGGGTCCACTAGTGTCTCCAGCCAGCCTCCTAGCGCAAGTGCAATGAGCAATGTGCCTATCTTCTTCCTTTTCAGTCTTTGGGCCCCTGAACTATTGGATAGTGATATAATTATACATATAGGGGGCTTTCATTAAGGCTTATATTCTGCATGCAGGTGTGCATGGTCTCCATTGAGACAGATTTTCTTGTGGGGATGATTTGGTATCGGAAAAGCAGGTGGGAAGAGGAAGGAGGGGAGTTTGGGGAGGGAATGAAGGGAAGGTGGGGCTGTGGAGGGGTTCCCAGGTACAAAGACGAGAACCATGTATTCTTCCAGCCATCTCTTTTTTTGATTATTGTAATGATGAGTGAATCCACCAACTACATCCCACACTGGCACTTTTGCTTGGAATGATGTCTCCTCACCTTGGAGCAACGCCTCTCGTCACACTCTGCTCCCCCTCCTCCTTTCACTTTCACCAACCCCCCTTTTTAGTAGGGGGAGAAATGGTGACTCTGGTGTCATCTCTTTTCACTCATTTGCGGTCCAAGTTTCCCTTCCCCCACTACCAACACGGTTATCTAAAACACCCATTCCAAAACAAGGCGATTTTTTTTTTTTTTCTGAAAACAAGGCAACAATTAAGAGAGAGAGGGAGAGAGGAAGGGGAGTTGCAAAAAAAAGAGCTTTAGGAGTATTAGAGTAAAGATTAATGAGTGGCAATATTTGTGGTAAAACCAGGATTGTTCACCAGGACAGGAATATGTGCCATGCGCAAAACACAAGAATTCTCTTGCCTGGTACTAGGAAGGGACGTTTACTGAGTACTTTGTTGCCATATCTCCTTTGTTCAGGAGTGCTACTTCATTTGGATGCACTCAAGCAATTACTTATCTTTTCTCCCTCACGAAGATCAAGCATCAGCACTTGCTTATTCTAAAAATGTTTATTTTGGTGAATAGCAGCACGTTGCAGAAGAATCAATCAGGAGCAGAGGCATCACATAAGCAATGGTACAACTTTTGGACTCTCTCTTATTGCTAAATAGATAATTGCCGAGGTGGTGTTTGCTAGATTCCGCGACTTTAGCTAACTTTTGGACTCGCGAGAGGCTATGCAATTTGGGCCTGACATCCAAACCCAAATGGGTCTTGGTGCATCCTCGACAGATATCAGGTCTCACAAAATTTGCCTAAGCCTGGCCGAGAAACAATGGCGACTATGCTTGGCGTCCCCATGGCAAGCTCGAACTATTTACAACAAAGATTAATGCTGGCTCAAGCTCAAGCAAGCCACGAAGAGGTTTCACGAACTGTTCTCTTCTTTTCTTCTTACACTAGATGAAACCAAGACCCGAAGAGCATCCCTTGTTTCATGGACGCTGGGACGAGGACTCCTTTCTGCAAGGTGTGGGACTTGAGGATGGTTTGCTTAACTGGATCAATTTCAGCTGTAATTCATGCTGGAAGGAAGAGCCCTGCTCTTCTCTTCTCCTTATCTTCTTTCATTGAATCAAACAAAGCCGTTCATAAGGCCAGCCAAAATAAATGCCCTAAACCTGAGGGAGACTGTTGAGATATGACTTCATAACAGAGTAGGGAGGAAGAAGGGCTCATGCATCCTTTTAAAAGTGCATAGATTCCTTTTTTGGAGCAATTAAAAAGATACATATATACCACTTATCATCTAAATAGCTCAGTTTTTCGGTTTTGAATAGTAAATTCATTGATAAATTCCATCTTTACTTTCCATGATGCAAATTCCTTGCTCAGCAACTCTTACCAAAACTTTAACATATTTAGGGAAAACATAAAGGTTTCTTTCGTGGCACTAGATTTGCCCTTATTAACGTAAACCTCGCCCAGCCCAAGTGCAATCAATGCATGATTGCTTGGTGATCAGCACTGCGATGCAATTCTTACTTAACCACCAAATCATTGATAGCCTGTTTTTATAATTTCAAAATTTTAATTAAAAAAAAAAAAAAACCAAAACCGAGGCTTCAAAGGTTCCGGCAACCTCTTCACAAACATTTCATAAGATTGGCTCACGACACAAGAAATGTGCCCTGAGAGACAGTAAACTGAGAGACCTCATTAGGCTTGCAAGTGTAGTTATAGGATAATATTAAAGATAAGATAGGTTTCCACTTACATAGGACCACAAAGCAAGAGCGTCTTCTATTGGCTAAGCAGCTAGTTAATCCCAAGAAGCATGAAAAGTTCCAGAAAGCCAGAGCCATGAAAACTACTGAAGACAGAAAGAACAAAATGATGCACAAATTTGTTAAATGGTTCTTGTGATGCCTCTATAAAGTGGGGAACCTCATGTGACAAGTGACAGGAAACAATCTTTTGTATGATCCTCTCTCTTTCTCTCTCTCTCGCCCACACACACACACACACTCGAATACGTGTATCTGCCCATGTATTCACAGGTGTGAGGTTTCTGACACGTAAGCATGCCCATCTTTGGATCCTGCTTGCAAGTTGAGCATAATGCACACGTGAGGCGTTTGTCTCTTTCTAGGCGATCCACGAGACCACGACAGTGCTATTTGCATGGATTAGATATCATGTAGGGATAGCAAACAGTCTTGCCATCTTTCCATGCGGAAAAGTTAGATCATGATAGGTAAATGTTCCTCAAAATATCACCTTATATTAAGCTTCGTTAGAATTCTTAGCCTCCTCAATGTATCTTGTTCTCAACCTTCAGCCGCTCTCTTCAGTGGTTTCGTTGTACAACTCATTGGGGGGATCCCATGATCCTGTAGCGTTCTAATATTTCTTTTTTCAAAATTTAATTAAAGGAATCCATCAATCAAGATGCATCCAGGCTGCACTGCTCTCAGATCTCCATGCCTCGAAGACACTCCAATGTTACTGAAGAGATAACTAGTATCCACCTGAATCGTATAGCCTTCTCTACCCTATCATCTTTCTACAAGTCTCTCGTAATCGGCCAAGTCTGATGCTTCCAACTTAATCTCTTTCGTAACAATTCTACCATGGCCATTCTTCCTGCACCTACAGCAATAGTTTAGATTAGATTGGTTCATGGACATTCACAACCAAAATCCCATAACTTATGCTAGATTTGCTCTATGATTTGTCCTATCCATGGCGTTGTCTCCTCCAAGACTTTGTTCTAACCTATTCAGATTCACGTTCAAATGGAAGAAAAGGCCCAGGCTCTTGCCTCCTATTTCTTCAGATGGAATCTCCGGGCCTGAACACCTGGCCTAGATACGCCTGACGAGATACTAAGCTCCAAGTCCCTCCAGGGAAGACAGGGTCACAGGAATACTCTCCTAACTTGAGTTGTGCCGCATAGGGACCAAACAAAAAGTGCCAGTTGAAAAATCTTCAAGGAAAAGGGTCGGTGGCGAGGTAAAAAGGAAAAGAGATGAGGGAATTTCAGGCATCAGCCATAAAAGACAAGCCCATCTGTCCCCCCTTTCTCTGATATGATAAATTGGGATTTTAGTACCAAGATAATTTTGGTCGCCCATGTCAAGATACCTGAGGGCCACAGGCCAAGCAAGTGAATTGACAAGTCATTGTGCTACCTTCTAGTACAGTGCCATACTAGTGGATAACAATTTATCATACAAAATGAGAATAAAATGGCCAAAAACGCAGTCCATGACCCTCACTCTTTCAGCCGAAAGGAAGGATAAATATCAGGTGAGAAGGTGTCCTTTGTTTTGCATATGTTTAGAAAGAGCTAACGATATATGTCCCTCCTCTTTTTTGGTAAGAAACAAATGGCTTCTTGAGAGGCATGCATCTATATCTCCTACCTTGATATATCTCCCTCCTCCATTTTGGTAAGAAGGTGTTCTTTCTTATCACCTTCTTTGTGCTAATTTAGTTGTCTAAATTAATGAAAGAGAGGAAAATGATAGATGGAAAAAAGAAAAGCCATTTCATGCTACGCTTCTGCCACTGTACAGTAATAATGCAATCAAGTGTGGGGCTCGTCTTTCACGTGGACACCACAAAATGCAAACAAAATCCAAGCAAGATCCCAAACAAGTGCTCCGATGGCCTAAAGCTGAAGGTGGTGGGAGGCTATTTGGATAGCATCTGAATGAGAGCGACAAGAGCCGTGTCCAAGATAACATTACCAAGTCAATACGAGGGGGGGAGAGAGAGAGAGAGAGAGTAGCTGCAAGTTCACAAGACATTCCACTTTCCTCCTACTCCCAAATGAAGTTCCCAATAAAGCCTCTCCCCTTGCTCTCCTGCCAAGCCCCATGTTTCATGTGCTTTCCTTTATCCCTCTCTCTGTGTGTGTGTGTGTGTGTGAAGATGAATGAGAGGTCAACATCCAAGGCAAGTGTCATAAGTCCTAATCACTTCTGATGCACTTCTTCCATCCTCCTTGTCTTGAGAAGTCCAGCAAATACATGTGACATTGCTAATTAGGCACGTAACTAATATCTTGCAAATTGTTAAAGTATTTTCGAACGAATCATGATTCTTTTCTTTCAGAATTTGAGCTAGACTAAAGACTCAAATCAATAAAGAGTTATTCGTTTTTTCTTACGGATTCTAAGATTTGTCTGTCAATTACTTATTATTAATTCAAGAAAATGCCTATGGGATTACAGATTAATTATACTCTGTCCCTGCTAGTAACAATGTTTTTGCTATTAATTATTGTTTTCACCTTTCTAATCTTGTTGAAGATATATAATCGCTCGTAAAATGAACATTATTTTTAGGATTTTGTCGATTCTCTGGATCTTTTTCCCCCCAAATTCCAAACGATTAAGTCATCGCCTCTTTTCCACCGTCAGGCAACAGGGAAAGCAGCTGTCGGATTCGGGTGGACAAGGAATTGTGAAGCTAAGCAAGAAGGGGCATTAAAACAAACCACAAACAAACACCATGCCTACAATGCCCGACACTACGGTCTTTGCCTGTATCCGATGTGGTGGGGCTCTCTTGGAAGTTCAAATGGATTTGTGCAGTGCTCCCACATTCCCCTCTGTTTTGTGTGATTAAAGAAGCCTGGGAGGAGGCCAGAGTCTCCAATGCAAAGTTGTTTTTAGGTCATTGCTGCTAAGGCTGAAAAGAAGTCTGCTTTACACTTTTGCTTTTTCTTTTGTTTTTTGGCCCCTCATACCCAATCACTTCTCCTCTTGTTCTTTTGAAAACCAGCACAAGTTTTGCTATGGTATGACTAAGACACCCATGACCTGCTAACCAGACTAAGTACGAGTCGATGTAGTTATATTGCTCAAACATTGCTATCTTTATGTGATGTTTCAAATCCTCATATATTTTCTCTAACAATGTTGTTACTCAGGAAGTCCTTGACTTGAACTCCCTATTCTGAATGGGATTGAAGACGTAAGCAGGTTGAGTATTCAAGCGATTTCAGACTTTTGATGTGCTTGCCATCTTTTGCATTAGAAAAGAAAAATGATTTGAGACTTCAAACTGGGTAGGAGGGTCAGGCAAGTAAAGTATTAAGGGCTCAAGCTGGTAAGCAGGTACGAGTGAGGTAAGACTACATTATCTTGCCAAGAGAGGGTACCAAATGACTAAAGTTGGTAAAATATCTTACTATGGATAATATTTAACAGTGCATCCATCCTCCCTAGTTTTTTTTTTTTCAAAAATCTTGCTAAGAAGTCGTATAGAGCTCATTTGGTTTGTGGAACGACAGTGAGGAAAAATATGATCAATGAAAGAACAAAGAAATATCATAAAATAATTTTTCTATAAAAATAAAATTTCTAATTTTTTTTTTCAAAAATATTCTTAAATTAAAAAAGATAAAGTCTTATCTTTTAATAAAATACGTATAACAGATATTTTATATAATTTTTTAAAAAAACTTATAATATAGAAAAATTATTTTTTCAAGTATCAACTTTTTTTCATAAAAAATATTTCAACGAAGGAGTCAATACCGTAGGTGTCAACTTGCCTACCAGTAAACTGACCACATCCATCGGTCGAGGCAAGACCGTAGCTATTAATGGAGCAAAACTAGATGGATCTAAGCAACAGCCACGTCCAGCCCTAATGGAGGCTTGGAGAGATATATCCATAGGCAGATAGATACCATGGCGTCCTTAGCTCTGCAGTGGCTTATAGATGTCAGGACCCGTTCCTACAGCTGGCTGAAGGGTGGGCGAGACCGCCACATTTAAGGCTCCTGGGTTATTTATCTTATCCTTGCCTTAATTGGCAAGGAATATATGTGAGATAAATAACGAGGTGCGACGTCCCTCTCAGTCTCTGATGATGCAGTCTCGGTCAGTCATAAAGATGCGAAGCAGTTCCTTCGTGGTGTGCCTGCGAGGAGACCAGCCATGGAGCGGAAGCGACCGGGGGTCACTTCCAGGGGAGCATTGAAAGATCTCGGAAGACCGTCCATGGGGTCCAACCCTCTGACGAGACGGAATGCTACAGAAAGAAAACAGGGCCTACTCTGCTAAAGATGGAATAGCAGCAAGCAGTAGCTTATGCCGCGGCTTGATTTGATGGAACTGAGACCCCCACAACCAAGAAAAAAGCAATCTTTTTTGATAGACTTGAACTGCTCATGGGTATGTATGAGAAAATTAGTTGCCTCTCTCGGTGAACGCATGGCAGATCGGATCGATTTGGTTATGAATCATGGCTCTGGAAAGAAACAAAACAATTTTGAGTCCCAGGTTTTTGTCCCCGATCGCTTAAACCCCAAAAGAAAGATCTTGTTACACATGTGAGAAGCGTTATTCTGAGCTGAGGGGAAGTTCTCTGTTTGAGATTGCTCACGAGCAGAGGCGGCTCGATACATTTGGGAGCCTAAAGCGAATCCAATAAATAAAGCCTTTTTTTAAATAATAAAAAATTTTAATAAATATAAAGTACTTAAAAAATAATATAGAAATAGATAGCTATCAAGTACACTATTTCAACAAAAATACATGAATCTAATAAAGATAGACAAGAAGCCTTTCCAGTTTAATATAATTTTTGAATAGAAGCACAAAAATGTAATTGCTCTAAAAGAAGGGCCATGAAACTGATTAAATAACTGAGATAATGCTTGGCAATACTGTTTACCATGTCAAGCAAGAGCAGAATAAGAAAAGGTCATCCCGTGGCACTTCATGAGATTGCTCACGAGGAGTTTCCTTCTTTTATCTTTGTTCTACTTCTTTGTCATAAAAGACTCTTTTTTCTTTGATTTGCTGCCTTCTTCTACGGCAGCAAATTATACTTGTATTCTTTGGCTCTAATCAATAAAAGACATGATTCTAACGTCCTTTTCCATAAAAAGAAGAAGAATTTTAGCAAGCAGAGAAACTTGGCCATGCGACAGTTGCACCACGTAGTGAAATTCTCAGGGCTCGGCAATGATTTGGTGAGGGAGGATAATTTTAAGGGGTAGCGTTGGATGAGAACTATATATGGGCTCGATGATATCTTGACTTTAGATCAAAAAGATGATAATGAATAAAGGAAATTAGAAGGGATTTTGAACTGTATAACATTCATTTTAGGATGTTTGAAGTATATATATACAGAAGAAAGACGCGCAAAGTGAATACAAAATAGGCAAGGTTTGTATTCATGGTTATTCTAATAATTATAAGACTCGATTGATTGTGGCCATGCCAATGATTTGAGAGAAGATAAAGAGTTTAAGTTTAGCTGAAGGTGGTTTCATAGTTTTCATACTCGCAAGATGCTTAAATCCAAGTGCAACGATGTGGTTGAAATGGTGGGCATCAGAGAGTCATACCTCCTGACACCCTCTGAATGCTATGATGGATTTTCAGCAAATAAAAAAAAAAGCTATGATGGATGAAGAAAGAATCTCATGTGCATGTGCATGGGAAGAAACAAGGCCAAGGCATCGACCAACTCAAGGCTACAGAACACATCCGAGCTTTTGCTCCAGCCTGAAAGGTCATTTCACTCAATCTGGTTGACACCAAGACCAGTCCCCACTGACCTACAGTTCCCTCGAGAGCTTGTGCATGTGTTTGAAACATCAAGGTCGCATGGGTTCAGATCATGCATAAAGTAGGCACAAGGCCACATAAATCTTAGGGCCGCCACAATATTTGGAAAGAAAACATAGCAAAGAATAGTTGTGCCACTCAAACTTGTTTATAACTGGCAAGCACTATCATAAACTATTCCTTGGACAAAAAACCATCATTCAAAGTATCATGCAAAAAAATACTATTTGTTATTCAAAAATAAGATCCCAAATAAAAATCGATACAAATCATGATATAACTATTTCCATAGACAGAATTTTCACTGTTTCTATTTTTCTTGTTCCTAAATCTAACGCGGCTCAAGAGTTATATACATGACCTTTTTTTTAATAGAGAGTCATGTACATGTCGACCGAACGGAAAAGAGTCAAACGTAGGAAGGCAACAAATCAAAGGATCCGATCCTCATACATCTGTTTGGACTTTCTATGCATCTTCGCTTGGCTTGAGAATGGAAGACTGTCTCAAGAACTATCGCCAAGTTCTACACCTCCCTTGATTACCTCGAGTAATTACAATACAATCTATCATTCTCTTCTGAAAGAGAATTCATGGCTTCTAACAGGACTCCTTCCCCGCAAAATGAATGGAGCTGGTACAAGGACAAAGCCTTCGAGCTTGCACTCACTGAATACCTAGAGGGAAGGCCCATTCGATGGTCCTTAATCATGACCAAGCTTCCCGTGAAGAATCTATATCAAGTCCTTGATTATTACCATGCATTGATCTACGACTTGAGTTAATTGAATCAAGAAGAGTGAAGACACCGAATTATAGAAATGACAAGGAAGAAGATGACAACTCTAGTAATGGATCTAGGAGCAACACCCACTGGCGCCGGGCGGGCAGCAGATCTCTTTCAGGTCACGACGTCGAGGTGAAGAGAGGAGGAAGGCCGTCCCATGGACCGCAGATTGGGTAGCACTGCAAGTACATTGCGAGCACTAGAGGAGATAAATTCAGTAGCGATTTCTGAAAAAAAAAAAAAAAAAACATGATTTGTTTTTGCATTGTTGTTGTACGTTATTTTTAAACGGACTAGGAATTTATGGGAAGAGGGAAGGGGAATTGGAAGAACAAATCTAGATATGCAGCGGTGACAGGACGCCAACCCAAGTGGCCGGTCATGCGCAAAATTCTTTATCCATCAAGAACAAAACAAGGAGTCTAAGAAAAGGAGCATCCATGATATTACCAATCCTTAGATTTTCTTTAATGACAGGACCACACATACATTTCAGATAATTTGTGATATTACAAGCTTTCGCTCTACTAGATTAGTTTAAACTGGAATTTGAACCTTGGATTACAGGAACAAGGCTCAAAAGGAGGTTACAGTTTATGAAAATTTAGTAAGACTTGAGTTCTCGTGACTCTCAATGCAGATGCTTATGGTATTATGTTCATTTAGCATATCTTCTCCGTGTGCAATATGCTCTTAAATGTTTAAGAAATGCTCACCTTTGTCTTCCTCTGAATGGGACACATTCAACACTATACCTAGAATTGGAGTTCTTTTGGATTTCAAGCATTACGTTTTAGGGCTTCAGTTTATGGCCATCAGCCACAGGATCAGCACTTGCATGGAGTTTCTACAGCAGCCTTGAAGGTCAGTCTTATATGGACTATCAAATAATACGTCACCAATCATTCTAGAAGACAAGGAGAAAGCAGATGGATCATCATGTTGCACTCGCTTATCCAAGAAATCATTCAACAGAACAACTTTCATCTCCTATATTGACATGATATCTGCAGGTATGAGAAATGATAGGGGGACTAATGTGTTGAGCAAAACAGTGGAAAACCACCCAAATGTATCAGAAAATATTTTCATTTATTATATTACTATACATGGATGCAGCTGATGTCTGGTTGATTTTAAGGACAATAACACATTAATTACTTCATAATTCGGATGCCTTAAATATTTTTATTTTATTTTCTACATCACATCTATATGAATAGAAAGGTGTCCTTATACATCTCCTTTTCCTACATACTCATGCCAAATACCAGTTTGTCCGCATACTTCTCCTTTTTCATTTGACAGGTTTGCTGAACAACCTTCAGGTTCTTTTCCTACACACAGTGTCGGCGGAATTTACCTCCTCAAACTCTTTGTCCTAATCAAGATGTCTCTGGCCATATATGCATCAAGCATATAGCTTCAATAGTATCCTTTTCAGCCAGCTTGTATGTACCAACAGAGTCAAATTCCATCCACCATCGTGAAATTCTTAAGTTTGGCAGTCTCCGACCCATTAAATCTGTGGTTAATAACACCTCCATAGCTGTCTTTAACAGGAGTCCTCCGAAAGCCTTTCTGGTATTGTCTCTTGTCATGACTCCCCTTGCTGCACTTCGCTTTCCATCAACCTCAAGAGTGTGTACAGCTTAAAACCATGGTTTTCGAGGAAACAATCTAAAGATAGGCTTACAAAAGCCGACAAAATTGACTGCAAGCATATGAAGGCTCAACTAACTAACTACAGACATTGATTATCCCCTAAATCATATGATAATTGCCCTCTAGAACACAATATTTATTCACCACCAACTGGAACACCATCTACTTATCTATCTTAAATGTGCATAGTATTCTATTTACCTGAAGCAAAATGAAATCTTCCACGGTGCTCGCGAGCTTGACAGCCTCTGTTTGAAAATCATGGCATGAAGACAGCGAGGTAGACTGAGACTAGGGGTAGGTCTTCCTTCAGGCTTCTTGCACTTATACTAGTAATCAAATGGACTGTTTTACAGACATAGTATGCATAAGTATGCATATTCATATGTACACCTAATATTAATCTTCAAGCACAAAAAACACTATAAGTTAGTAGATAATATAGGTAATTAGTTTTAAACTGTGGAACTAATTTGGTTCCTAAGTATTAGTAGACATTAGTGTATTACTTTATAAAATATCAAGTAATGGAAGGTATTGCAGAAGATTTGGGCACAAAAAAAGTATGAAAAACAGATGCCGAGGAAACAAACAGATACCCGTTTCTTGATTAAAGAAAATGCTATTCAATTGTAATCTCAGGACATTCTGCTACCATAATATGTAAATGCCAAACAACGACTTACACGTCTGGTGGTAGTAAATGGATATGAAGGAGAAACAGAAACCATAGAGGGCCCAAAATCACCATCTCCAAACCAATGACATGAACAACTGCAAAGGGTAGACAAAACATTCCAGTAACTTGCAATTTTAATTCTGTAAAAAAAAAAAACTCGAAATTTTAGTTGAAAGTTTCCAAAGAGGTAATTTTAATGTCCAACCCAAACATAAGGAACAGAATCTTCCTTATAGATTAATATAATATCAAAGACCATCGAAGATAAAATGTCTGATGATGACAGCACCATTACCATCTCTTTTCCTGAGTTCCTAATTAAAGTAGGCGAATAATCATACAGGACTATCATGTCTCTGTTCCTCCTGAATCATTCAGGTCTAATAAACCAGGAAGAAGATTATCATAACCCCCTTTTACAATGAGTTATCTACCTCAGAATAATTAATTATGGAGAAAGTATATGAGATATCAAACATGAAACCTCAGAATAACAAAATATTAGTTGATTCCCACCATTTCTACGATGTGTATTAGAAAAAGAAAATGCCTGCGGAAAGTACAATATATTCATACCAAAAATATGTTCATGTGATTGATGACCATGTTTTAGTGCATTGGCTAAAGGTTTGTGGCATTCATCTGATGAGATGTGCAATCAGCCAAGCTTAATCATGTGCAACTCTAATTAAACAGCATTAAAGCCTGCTTGCTTGGAACTAAGAAATATCAGAACGAAGTTCAACTTTTAATAATGTAACTTGATTTTTTAATCCATTTCAAATAGTTGGATTTCCTCACATCGATCAAGTTCAATTGGCATTTGAAACCATGAAATTTGCATGCTGATGCGAGCAGAGCTTGTGGCATACTAGAAGTAAAGTTAAAAAAATGCAGCAGGTTGCTCAAATGCCTTCTAAAAAATGAAGGCACAAAATACATGTGCGAGGGCTGGTAAAAGAGCCATACATGAGATTAAAAGTTGAAGAGAGAACACCACATCATATATGAGATGACACAGTTAAAGGCTAAAATGTTTATCTACTTCTTCCAGTTCAGCAAGTAAAAGTTGCAAAGTTAGAAGTCTTCATTTCCATTCTCATTAAATTTGCATTCGATATACTCTCTCTTTGTTTTACAAATTTTTAAGCCTTTATCCACCCAACTTTTCCTCCATAATTCCAATTTAGTATTTAACAAAGATTTCTTTCCATCAAACAACACCATATCGTCTGCAAACAACAAACACCGTGGTACATTTTCCTGAATATTACATATAAGTTCATCCATAATGAATACAAATAGGTAGGGGCTTGCAAGCCTATTGTAACCGGAAAACACTTACAACAACAACTCCTAACACTTGCTAATGTCCCAGCATAAATATCCTCGAATATTTCAATATACCGTCCATGCAGTCATTCTTCTTAAAGCCTACAAAATCACCTTTTCTAACACTTAATCATAAGATTTCTCTAAATCAATAAAGACCACATGTAAACTCTCCCCTTTCTCTATATTTTTACCATCAATTGGAAAACCATTTACAATAAACTAATAGCTCCTTAGAAAAGAAGGCTTATTGGTCTTTTAGGGTACTAAAAATTTACAAGTCACCATGACCAACATAACGTATCCGTACATTTGGGGTTTAATTCTCTTGCCATGCAATCAGCAAGATACCGGCACTTCACATAGCTATCAACATGAATGCAGTTGGTGGAATATGTCCTGACGACAAGTCCTAACTGGCAATGGAATTATATCAGTAAGAATGCATAATGAATGGTTGTCAAGCAACACTTGCAAGGAATCACTAGGAAAGACATTGGAAAAGTTACGAAAAAGCATGAAGGAATAGTTTCCTCTTTTCAGAAGTTTTCTTAATGGTTTTTGGTTATGAAAGTGATCTTCATGAATATGGCTCTAGGAGAAATGTAGTACTACATAGTCAATCTCAAATGAGGAACTTCGCCGACAATTTGCTTTTACAAAGATGATGTAACAACAACGATGACCCATTGCATAATCCTGTTTAACATGTCTTGACAACGAAGCTTCTCTCTAAGGCTGACACAATTAGGTGCATACAACAGCAAACAAGAAAGAAGATCCACAATTTCTTTTAACAATTATATATTCCTCATGCATGCTACCACTGCCATCATTACTAAGCATTCCGATATTCCAAGTAGTGCTGAGGTCCTTGAGGAGCAGAAGATATCATGGAGTTGTCAAAACTCAAACTACTAGACAGATAAGGTTCCTCACTGGCTGTTAGAAAGGCAAGCATCCAGGTGAATTAACATGACATCCAAAGGAACTAGTGAAACTAGATAAAATGAACTGCTCATATGCAACAGTGCAAGGGCTAAGAGATACAGCAGTATAATTATCTTGATGATCTTAATATTTTTGTTTTATCCAAAATACAAAAGAGTTCAAAGTTTGAAAGTTCATGTCCTTCACCTTCTGTACAATCAAATCAAAACTCTCTCAAATAAATTGATGATTACCGGTATTCCCACTGCCCATGTCCTTCACCTTTCATTGCTGGGTGGAAACTGAGGGTCTATTTGCAGTCTGCAAGGTCTCGACGTCAAGAACAGGGAGTCCATGGCTGAACCTCCCAACCATCGAGAAGATAAGCAGGCACAGAACATCCCGTCCGGCCAAAAGACCCACCTGCTTGAAATCCCAAGCTATAAATGAAACCTCCATGACTAAAATAACGAAATGAGAGGCAAAATTGGACGAAAGATTGGATTTTTAGAGAGGGCTATGAGAAAAGTTTAGACATGAAATTGGACGAAACATTGGAACTTTTTTTTTGTTTGGATAAACGTACGCCTAAGAGACGAGCTTGTTGGGAGAAGCGGGCTTCACGAACTGGATGACGGCTTCGAAGGGGACGCCATCGTCGCCAACGGAGCCGATCTCGTCTTCCTGCAGGGCGGGGAAGGAGGGGGTGGAGAGGGGACGGACGGAGGGGCCGAGGTCGCCGGCGCCGTAGGCGGTGGAGAGGGATAGGTGGAGCGGCCGTTGTTGTCCTGGTTCCGGAGGGCTATCGGACTTGGAGAAGGGGAGGAGAGGAGAGGAAGCGGAGGAGGGGCATCACTCGGAAAACATAGGGGTACATGTATCTCATGCCATTCTTTGGATCTTTTTAAACCCCATCGGCCATTCGTTTCTTTTTCTTTTGAAATCTGTGAGATTACGTATATGATGACTTCAAAGTGAACTTTCGGATGCAAATGAAGTGTCTGATTAATGATTCTATCAAAATATGGTCTAGAGCCAACAAGTCAATATCCATCCACACCATATAGCAGAGAAAACAAATCAACATATATCCATTCATCCCTCCTTGTTATCCCAGCCAAACAAAAAAGCCACATAGTTAAATAAAAAAATGCATATCAACCCATAAATACATCGACTGTTAATGCATTCAATAAGTTCCAATGTAAATATTATTGCAGCCACTTTTCTAATTGTCTGTAAATAACTCAGAACAATATTGCACAATCCACAAAAAAATAAAAAACTGTGAAATTAGTTTGCCAGGAGAAGTTCCTTGACAAAATACAAAAATACAATAACATGAAAAAATCCATTTGTTGCATTGTATTTGCAGCAATCATGGAGTCGAAGTATAAAAATTAGTTGCTGCTCTAGACCTCATACCAATTCCATGCTGGCACCAACTCCGGACAGACATACAAAGAGCTATAACCAATTCCACCATAACATCCAACAATGTATCCTCCGGAAAAGCCACTATATTGAGAAGCGCAGTCAGGAAAAAATGGAGACACATAATGCTGCAAACCTGAATATCTAGGATCATACACTGGATAGAAACCAGCTTGGTCATTGTCAAAAACATATCCTCCTCCACCACCAATTATCATATGCTCACTGAGACAAGAGTTGATTTCCTTGTTATAGTATTTCGCAATTTTAGGCACCGCTTTCTTGACCTCAACTTTCTTATCTTTCAATTCATAGAACCTGTTCTGCAATACCTTCTCCGCAGCCTCCACTGAGTGGAATTCAATGAAGCCAAAGCCTCTTAGTCGGCCAAAATTATCATACATCAGAACAGCATATTTAATTTCACCAAACTGCTCAAAAAAGCTGCTAAACTCATCCTCAGTCAGCTTAGGAGGCAAACCACCTACAAAAATCTTCCTCGGGTTCAAAGGAATCTGATTTACTTCCTTGTGATGATTTTGGTACTCAAGGTATTTGGGTATGGCCTTTTTTACTTCTACCTGAAAAAGCATGATCCAAAAATAAATAAATAGACACAAAGAAAATTAGACAAAGACTATGAGAAAGAACCCAACTTTGTTGTAAAACATACTGCAATCATACTCATTATGAAAGGACAAATCTAAACCTGGCACTGTTTGTGTCATATATGCACCAAAAGAAGTCTATTCTGCTTTGGGGGGGCTTTGCATCTGCCACATTGTTCATATTTCTTCTACATCATTGAAAGCAAGGGAGGAAACAGGGATCCGATTTGGTAGGAGGGATGAAGGAGGTCGCTATTGCAATATCAAAGGTTTTGGGGACTTCACTAATACATTTTTGGATTGGATTTTAGTATCCCAAAATTTTTTAAATTGCATAATTAATGGCCTTCATGATCCCCCTTTTCATCTTATGTTATTGGCCTTGTCTTAGTCGTCTCCTTGAATTGATGTAGTTGATGTGGGGAACATGATACAGAGTGGAAATCAGCTTAATCAGGGTCACAGAAAGTAAGATGGATTAATTGGAAAGCTGCCAGCCCTGCAATCTCAAAGATTTTCGGCAAATAGAAAATTCACTTAAGGTGACTTCTGGTATCCTGAAAATCTTGAAATTGCATTATTGGGTGCCTCTTGCATCTTGAAATAAGTTGTAAGCTGATCAGACTCAGCTTGTTATATGAATGGTGCAGTCAAGCTCGAGCCGATCTTCATAACAGTTATTGAAGTTTGGCTTATTTGTTTACTAATGACCTTGAATAGGATTGTCATTGATCTGATCCCTAGCTTCTATTAACTTTTGCAAGCTTAAAACATTGAATGATGTTTTTGCTTGGCTTCTCCCCCCAAAAAAAAAAATCAAACGAGCTCGTCATTCAGCTGAACATAATATATTCGTGAACAGCTTGTTTCCTTTGCAGCTTAAGCTTAAAACATCGAATGATGTTTTTTGCTTGGCTTTTCCCCCTAAAGAAAACGAGCTCAGTCGAGCTCGTCATTCAGCTGAACACAATCTATACATGAACAGCTTGTTTCTTTGCAGTTCCATGTATAGCGCCTCAGGATTTGTGTTCTACCTATTTCTCACCTTCCCTCACCTTTTTTTTCCGTCACTTTGCACAAGCAACAGGCAGAATAATATATCATAACTGCTCATCTAATTTCTTTATGAATTAATTAAAAAAAAAGAAGAAAAACTGAGATCTTTGGTTCAGTATTAGCACCCAACACATTTATTCTATTTTTTTTTGTGCTGATAATTTAGAGCATAAGACTCTGCTTTCTTCCAATCCACCCGAAAATTCACTAGATGGTTTCTATAAGTTATTCTAATGGCATCGACTTGTGGCTTTCCTTGAAAACTCTACTTTACAGGACACACTTTCCAATCACTGTTGTTAATGAATGAGGATAGGAATTGAACTCAGGTCTCTTGTATCAACATAGGTTTTACCAGCAAATCCAGTTTGCACCTTCACTTTCCAAACTAGTCTTTTACTCTGTGGTTTTCTTTTTTCCCAAACTAGGCTGTTTAAGAACCTTCCTTTTGTTACCGACTGTGATATTCATCGCTGGTTTTAACCTCTTCTTTTGTTTTTTGGTTAATTGCAGTGTTATTGCTATGTATGTGATGAAGCTGCTCCCTGCAAGTTTTGGAAGGGGCCAAATGTACACTACCATGCATCTGATCGAGGTAAGTCATGGAAAGAAATGAGGAAATTTAACCGACCAAAAAGCCACGCAAGGTCAAAACTCATTTCTAGTTTTCAAGTTTGTAATCAACTTCATTAAGTTGCAGCACAGGAGAAAGGGACATTTTCTTTTTAAATTATGCGGCCATACTTTTGGTTTCAAAGAAATTAATTATACTAAAATATAAAATTATGCATGTCTAACTTTGTTGCAAACATTATAGGATTTTGAAATTAACTAAAATATAAAATATCTTAACCGAAAAAGATACAGCATTGTTGTAATGATTTTGAAATTAAATAGGAAAGGATGGACAATATCATCCTGTTTTGCAGTCTGGAAAAAGAGAAAGTTAACACCAAATATAAGTCTAACAAGAAATACCAGAAAAGAAAAAGGGAAAGTAATCAACCACACGCTTGTGTTGTAACAAGGAAATATGAATTAACATCAACCTACGAATTTTCTTTCTAAAAAAAATCAATCTACAAGGTCAAATAATAACCAAGAAGAAATATATTTCACTTTACTTAATGTTGGAAAATAAACAAGAACTAGTCGTTTTGCAGTGAAATATATAATAACCAGGAACTAATCTTTTTCCTATTTTTCAGAGAAATAGTATCGAAGAAGATGGTAAGTAAAATAACCTACAGAGTCAAATAATAACCACGAGCCAACATTTACTCTTCTACGCAAAGAAATAACAACCCAACTATAACCAATTTCTTTCCCTCATTGCAATAAAATAATTAGCAAGAACAGTGAAAATAATAATAAAAACTAATCCTCCTTTCCTTCTTTGCATTGAATAACCAAGATTGAAGTTGCGTATATTCGTGTTTGCAGTGAGATAATAACCAAGAACCAAGCGTAAGAAAGAAAAAGTATAACTGACCTTTCTCCCCAAGATGACGTGCTCTCTGGTCCCGACGAGAGCCCTCTCGGCGGCTGCCGAGTCGACGAACCCGACGAAGGCAAAGCCCCTGCTGCGACCGGTGATCTTGTTCTCGACGACATTGGCCCACGCCACCTCGCCGTACTTGGAGAAGTACTCCACCAGCCGGTGCTCCGTCGTTTCCCCCGAAATCCCCCCCACAAAGAGCTTCGCTTCGTTCCAAGAGGATGAGGAAGAAGCAGCAGAAGAAGGAGAATAAGACGTCGACGACTCCATCACACCTCCTACCAGAGAGAAGAACTCAACAACGAACAAAGAGCCAGAGAGATGGATGAAAGAATCGATACGACCTTCCGCTCTATATATCCGGGGGGAGTTGGTTTTAGTTTCGGACTTGGAATAGGAGTGAAGTTCAAAATACCAAAAAAAGAAAATTAGGATCAGTTGGCCAGCTCGCATGCGCCAATGCAATCTTAGTGCAACGGCCGGGAGAGTTGGTTTTGGTTTCGGACTTGGAATACGAGTGAAGTTTAAAGTACCAAAAAAAAGAAAATTAGGATCAGTTGGCCAGCTCGCATGCGCCAATGCAATCTTAGTGCAACGGCCGGGGGAGTTGGTTTTAGTTTCGGACTTGGAATACGAGTGGAGTTCAAAGTACCAAAAAAAGAAAATTAGGATCAGTTGGCCAGCTCGCATGCGCCAAAGCAATCTTAGTGCAACGGCCGGGGGAGTTGGTTTTGGTTTCGGACTTGGAATACGAGTGGAGTTCAAAGTACCAAAAAAAGAAAATTAGGATCAGTTGGCCAGCTCGCATGCGCCAATGCAATCTTAGTGCAACGGCCGGGGGAGTTGGTTTTAGTTTCGGACTTGGAATACGAGTGGAGTTCAAAGTACCAAAAAAAGAAAATTAGGATCAGTTGGCCAGCTCGCATGCGCCAAAGCAATCTTAGTGCAACGGCCGGGGGAGTTGGTTTTGGTTTCGGACTTGGAATACGAGTGGAGTTCAAAGTACCAAAAAAAGAAAATTAGGATCAGTTGGCCAGCTCGCATGCGCCAATGCAATCTTAGTGCAACGGCCGGGGGAGTTGGTTTTAGTTTCGGACTTGGAATACGAGTGGAGTTCAAAGTACCAAAAAAAGAAAATTAGGATCAGTTGGCCAGCTCGCATGCGCCAATGCAATCTTAGTGCAACGGCCGGGGGAGTTGGTTTTAGTTTCGGACTTGGAATACGAGTGGAGTTCAAAGTACCAAAAAAAGAAAATTAGGATCAGTTGGCCAGCTCGCATGCGCCAAAGCAATCTTAGTGCAACGGCCGGGGGAGTTGGTTTTGGTTTCGGACTTGGAATACGAGTGGAGTTCAAAGTACCAAAAAAAGAAAATTAGGATCAGTTGGCCAGCTCGCATGCGCCAATGCAATCTTAGTGCAACGGCCGGGGGAGTTGGTTTTAGTTTCGGACTTGGAATACGAGTGGAGTTCAAAGTACCAAAAAAAGAAAATTAGGATCAGTTGGCCAGCTCGCATGCGCCAAAGCAATCTTAGTGCAACGGCCGGGGGAGTTGGTTTTGGTTTCGGACTTGGAATACGAGTGGAGTTCAAAGTACCAAAAAAAGAAAATTAGGATCAGTTGGCCAACTCGCATGCGCCAATGCAATCTTAGTGCAACGGCCGGGGGAGTTGGTTTTAGTTTCGGACTTGGAATACGAGTGGAGTTCAAAGTACCAAAAAAAGAAAATTAGGATCAGTTGGCCAGCTCGCATGCGCCAATGCAATCTTAGTGCAACGGCCGGGGGAGTTGGTTTTAGTTTCGGACTTGGAATACGAGTGGAGTTCAAAGTACCAAAAAAAGAAAATTAGGATCAGTTGGCCAGCTCGCATGCGCTAAAGCAATCTTAGTGCAACGGCCGGGGGAGTTGGTTTTGGTTTCGGACTTGGAACACGAGTGGAGTTCAAAATACCAAAAAAAGAAAATTAGGATCAGTTGGCCAGCTCGCATGCGCCAATGCAATCTTAGTGCAACGGCCGGGGGAGTTGGTTTTAGTTTCGGACTTGGAATACGAGTGGAGTTCAAAGTACCAAAAAAAGAAAATTAGGATCAGTTGGCCAGCTCGCATGCGCCAAAGCAATCTTAGTGCAACGGCCAGGGGAGTTGGTTTTGGTTTCGGACTTGGAATACGAGTGGAGTTCAAAATACCAAAAAAAGAAAATTAGGATCAGTTGGCCAGCTTGCATGCGCCAATGCAATCTTAGTGCAACGGCCGGGGGAGTTGGTTTTAGTTTCGGACTTGGAATACGAGTGGAGTTCAAAGTACCAAAAAAAGAAAATTAGGATCAGTTGGCCAGCTCGCATGCGCCAATGCAATCTTAGTGCAACGGCCGGGAGAGTTGGTTTTAGTTTCGGACTTGGAATACGAGTGGAGTTCAAAGTACCAAAAAAAGAAAATTAGGATCAGTTGGCCAGTTCGCATGCGCCAAAGCAATCTTAGTGCAACGGCCGGGGAAGTTGGTTTTGGTTTCGGACTTGGAATACGAGTGGAGTTCAAAGTACCAAAAAAAGAAAATTAGGATCAGTTGGCCAGCTCGCATGCGCCAATACAATCTTAGTGCAACGGCCGGGGGAGTTGGTTTTAGTTTCAGACTTGGAATACGAGTGGAGTTCAAAGTACCAAAAAAAGAAAATTAGGATCAGTTGGCCAGCTCGCATGCACCAAAGCAATCTTAGTGCAACGGCCGGAGGAGTTGGTTTTGGTTTCGGACTTGGAATACGAGTGGAGTTCAAAGTACCAAAAAAAGAAAATTAGGATCAGTTGGCCAGCTCGCATGCGCCAATGCAATCTTAGTGCAACGGCCGGGGGAGTTGGTTTTAGTTTCGGACTTGGAATACGAGTGGAGTTCAAAGTACCAAAAAAAGAAAATTAGGATCAGTTGGCCAGCTCGCATGCGCCAATGCAATCTTAGTGCAACGGCCGGGGGAGTTGGTTTTAGTTTCGGACTTGGAATACGAGTGGAGTTCAAAGTACCAAAAAAAGAAAATTAGGATCAGTTGGCTAGCTCGCATGCGCCAAAGCAATCTTAGTGCAACGGCCGGGGGAGTTGGTTTTGGTTTCGGACTTGGAATACGAGTGGAGTTCAAAGTACCAAAAAAAAAAAATTAGGATCAGTTGGCCAGCTCGCATGCGCCAATACAATCTTAGTGCAATGGTTTGGATTCGGATTATCTGATGTGGAGCTGTGGACAGCCAGGGCTCATGGACAAGCTTAAGGACTGCAAGCCTCCCTACCCCATTGCACCGACAAGACTAGACCCTATGCCCCCTTCCTCATCCAATCCATTGTTGCAAGTACCATACTGTCCGGCTACCCAGTTTCTCAAGCTTGGAATTCCATCTTCGGCCATTGGTTCTTCCTCCAATGAACCCTGAAAAATCTCATGGCCGGTTAGCCCAGAGCACAAGCCTTCTTGCAGCGGCTGGAAGTATGGATGCTGCTGCTGGTGCCGGTGCACTTGGAGGAGGTCTAGAGGATGGCTTCTATTGCCCTCAGGCTGCGAGTTTTGGTGGTAGTATATGCTGTCCAAGCTTAAGGCCATTGCTCCCCTTTCGTTGTTCCCATACTGATGATGGGACCCCATGTTTGGACCATCACCTAAGAAATCTTCCAGTTTTGGGGATGGAGATGGCACCATTCCTTCACCACATTCAACAGGAAGGGAAAAAAAAGAAGGTTGTCAGAATGTTTTTAGAAACAGCAGCTTGTCTGGAAGCTGCAAGAATCTAAAGAAAGAAAATTAAGCAGCAGTCGGGACATACCTTGCTGCTGTGATCTGCTGAGTGCTTCCATGATGCAAAGAGACCCATCAGACTTCGGCGGCATTACAGACAACTGAGAATAGAGCGGTTCTCCTCTTCAACTCCATAGCAGAGACCCGAGCTGTTAAGCTGAGGTGGAGACAGAAAGAAGCTGCATGGGACTGCAGAGGAGACAGCAGCATGGGTGGGCTGCGCTTGTTAATGATGACTCTGATTATTTGGTTGGTGATGCGGCTCTGAGGACATCTCCATGTTCATTTGAGGGGAGAGAGAGAAGCCCAACCAGCTGTTGCTGCTGTTGCTGTTGTTCATTGACTTCGTCTTCCTCTTTCAGGCTGCTCTCCACTAGGCCTGATGCAAATTAAGAAGCTGAAAGATTTGGAGAACTAAGCCCTCTCGGCTTCTCTCAGAGAAACACCTTTGGAGGACATCTTTGTTCCTAGCGCAACCCTCCTGCATTCCATAGGGATTTGTGTTCCGAGAAAGACAAAATAGCCCATTGTTCTGGCGTTTCCTTCCCTCCCCACTCCCTACTTTTTTAAAGGCGCTTAAACCCTTGCACCCCAAGTCAAGGTAGCAATGCGGCCACAAAGGGTTCTTGACCTGCCCACTGCCCGGAAGAACTTGAAAGGCCGGGCTAGTAATGGCGAGGTGGCACTGGGGACAGTACTGGGCCCTTTGCTTCTCTACTACCTTACGCTATCTATCAAGCTGGATGCCGGTCAGAGTGGCCAAAACAAGGCTGCTATTTTCACGGTCTCATGGCCGAGATAGATTGATCGACAGGCAGAACAACTGTCCAACCAGTCACTTCACAACAATACCATATAGATTGCAGTGCAGCGCAAGGATCATAATTAAATCTATTGTCGCCATCCAAATCATTTTCCAATTAAAAAAAAGAATATCAAAATCATAAAAGTAGATGTTGTTTCCGGGGTAGGGGAATTAATTTGAGTTGATAACGATATATCGTCACAGAACCATGGACGAGAGATGGTCCCTGTGGGAATAGGGATGGAGAAGCCTGTTTCACTAAAACTTAGCATGTCCATACGAACTTGCCATGCTTTTTAAGGGTATTGGCTGGAGTCAACAGCTGCTTCCAGACAAAAAGTGGAATTGCGGGTCTCCATGGTAAGCTTGGAGGAATGATGAAGGGAGGGCCCAAAAACATGAAAAACGCCTCCCTCTCGTCCTACCATGCCCTGCTGCATGAGATGTAAAGGTACTGTTTGCTGAAGGAAATCCTGAGTGGAATCCATCAAAGCTAACTATTCTGAGGATCGTCCAATCTTTTTTATTAAAATCCAACAAAATACATTAGAAATATTGAGCCATAATTAGACTATGCTGAGTATGTCTGAGATCCTTCTCATGCTGTATTATGGTAGGGTTACTTTAAAGTCTCTTCAAATTTTCTATGTATAGACTATTACCAATGTGCTTAACTTCTCATTTGGGGACTTTGGATGCCTAGGTGTCAACTAAGTGGTGTTCATAGGCTATTTTAGGTAGATATCTTGTTCTGCATTGTCACGTCCTAGATCCAGAATACAACATGGTCGTGTTATCGAGAGGTATAGCCCACAATAATACGAAGCCAACATTACATTTAGCTTTCAAATTCATCACAAATAAAATAGAATAACTAAAAGTCTAATTTCAATATCCATTAAATAAAACCAATATTAGTTCAGAGCGTCTGCATTCAAACATAAAAACCAAACCCATAATTCTTACTATTCAGAAAATCACTAACTACAAATTTATAATTTAATTAAAGAACTAAAGTTCTACTCTGCTATATCGATCGCCAATCTTGCTAGCGTGAACTCCAAACTTGTGTCATTTTGTGTTCCTATCAACCCTATTCATCGAGAGAGAGAATAGAAAAATAGAGGTATATGAGCGACACAATTTAATAAGTAAATCTTTCACTAATTTACCGAATCAAGCATATGTTTTTTTATATAAATGCATCATTTAAGAAAAATAATAGATATTACAAAATAAGCATTTCATAATACGATATATTAAAACTAGGTCATTAAGCAAATCATCCATCTTTTATAAACATAGTACCAAGTTTTTTATTGCAAATGAATTCGTAAATCATTTTTCATGTCATGTAATTCTATCATGGATCAAAATATTGCTCATAGATATTCGTGCTATAGTCACTATAACCCATGAGAGAGCCATCTTCGTAATCAACAAGATATTATAATTCATACTTGTTACCAGCTTTAACTTGTTGGCAGAATGCAGTTAGTTAGATGCTAGCTCCAAAGTATCGATTGACCCCTATTTGTAGAGGCAGTCCGAGCAATCTGAGAGCCTTTGAAAACTTATATTTTTTTCTTGAAACATACAGTAAGCGACCCGGGAACCAGAATATGGACTCGATCAAGACCAAGGTTATTTAACATAGTTCATCATTACTGGATTCTATGGACACTTGGCAAAGTCGGGTGATCTGTACAGTAGGCAACCCGGGCACCAGAGTAGTTTAGGAACCTAATTCAGGGGTCAACTCGAGTTCGTAGATCAAGTCGACATGATCCGACTCCAGATTTCTTGAACATTCTAAAGAGAGAAAGGAGAGAGAAAGTACAAAGAGAAAGTGGAGAGAGGAGAGAGAAAGTAGAAAAAAAAAGTGAAGAGGGGAGAGAGAAGAGAGAGAAAATAAGAGAGAGAAAGATGAGAGAGAAAAAAGAGAGAGAAGGCTCTCTCCTTTCTTCTCAAAATCAGGGGAGAGCCCGTCTCTCTTCTTTTCTTCTTTGGAACAGAGAGTTCTAAATCAACGTAGCTGCCCAATGTAAAGACAGAGATAAAAATCAACAAACACGGAAGTTAGTATGCATCAGCTTACAGATGACCTGGTATTTTCTCAACAATGAAAATTAGATATTTCAAATCAAGAACCAACTTATGTGCTAGAATGAAGACGATTACCAACTTGCAAATCATGATTCATCGACTTGGAGAGGATGAGATGATCATTGATCTGTCAATGAACATTTGGTTGAGAAAATGAGCAAATCTGATTAAATGCCCAAAAAAAGAATCAACATGCTCATATGTACCACAATTGGATTTAAGCATAAGCCATGCCTTCATTCGATTTGAAAAAATAGCCTTGAAGGAGAAATTCACCAATGGAAGGAACTTCCCAGGAAAAACCAAGTCATAATGAATTGAAAAAAAGCTCTTGGTAAGCAATCAGGTATTCCTTGGCGAACCTACCACCTGAACCACCCAACTCAAAACCTCGACTTGCACCGACCACTATAATAACAACCTGTAACCAATGAACTCGTATACGAAATTGGATATGGGGCTTGATAAGGATGGCAGTAAGTGAAGATGGAGGAAGAGATGGTGAGTTAAACTTCCAAACAACGAGAGATGAGGTTATCTATACATAAATAATCCAGCAACTCCATTATAGTCACCACAAGAAAAAAGATGCCATTAGAGCACAAGTATACAAGCTCAAATATCCACAGTACGTATGTTCATTAAATTATACTTACTGCTAATTAGTTATAAAACCAGAAGTATGACTTATACCCACTCAGAAAGAATACGCCAGCTAAAACAAATCTTGGCTTTGCCTCTTTCAAGACTCAAGCAATTTTCCAGCTTTAAGATTAACAAAGAAAAGAAAACATAGCCATTTTTTGATTGAAGAAAATTGTGCCTCCTCTACTTCCAATAGCTATTCTCACTAAACAAGGTGAACTACACTTGGAGACTTCAGAAGTTGTTCTCTCACCAGCAAATGCACCCAAAATGCCATGGAAATGCAACCACAGCCATTCCCTAATAAGCACACAATTTAGTTGCAAAAAGAGTAACCAGATGATAAAGGAGAGGAATTCATAAGTAGTTCAAGAACAACAAAGAATTACCCACTTATATCATTTTGAGCATATACTTAAAGAGTCTACCTTATCATTCATAAAATAAAAAAAATAAGCCAGCAGTGCAGGTCATGATTCGATTTTATGATCCCTTTTAAGTACTTACATTAAAAATCTTTCTTTTAGTCATCCTTCACATTCAACTCATGATCGGGGTTATTTCTGGTCCTTTGCATATATACTAAACAATCTCAATGTAATTCTGCATTACTTTATCCCTAGTCCATGCCATAGATTGAAGTGCCTGTTGGCACGGCAAGTATTTCTGAAATGTTTCATAACAGACAAAAAAATCAAAAAACCAACCAAAACATAATCCTTTTCTGCTTATTTCGTATGTGTCATGATTTGTGCCACACTTACAATATAAACTGAACCAAATAATGATACATCCTATCTATCATCGCCAACATACATAATTTCTTAAGTAACATGTGCTTTCTTCAAGCTTCTTTTACTTTTATATGCTTTTGATATTTTCAAATAGCTTGCAGATAATAACTTGACATAACAAAACCATTAGAAAAATTCATATTATACAAACATATACACAGTCAACTTGACCCAAAGTTTGCTATTTCATTTGGGTGACATCAGTCCTTCATGTTTGATACCCCAAATTTCAATTTACAGAATTTGTTGTCTTTATTTATATATATTGACTCATGATTGATCATGCTATATTGTAGATTACATTTATAAAAAAAAAAGTGACAAATAAGTTTAATAAATTGGACAGCAATTAGCACTACTCTTCACCATGGTAATGGCTTAGGATGCTAAATTAATTTAGATGGAGAAAATCATGTAGTGCTCAGAACACGTGTATTTCTTGCTTCAAAGATACTAGAAGTATCTTATGGGGGGAAAAAAATAGTGTGTCAATGCGCTTATTATATCTTTCAACAGCATAACATGTCGTCCTTTGATTTTGGCATATTCTATGTTCTGGCACAATAAATACAGTACATATACAATGTTGATAGCCACTTGCTCAATTGCAACTTATGATAGTTCAGCCTTTATGGCTGATATATGAAGACAGGAAATTATCCATAACTTGTTTTGGCCATATCTAGCCCTTTTATTATGAATTGCAACTTACTTTCTTCTTCTTTCTAGGAAAGTAAGGACTCATTTGGTTCATGGAAAGAGGAGGGGGGAAGTGTGGTCAACAGAAAAATGAAGAAATGCCTCATATTTGCTTGGAGTTTTCAAAGGAGAGAGATAAAAAAGTAAATTTTCTATGGAAATAAGATTTTCATATTTCACAAGAAAGAAAAATCCATATGAGACATAGAAAAGTCCATTTCCCAATGGCTGAAAATTAGAATAATTTTTTTTTCCAAAAATGCTCTTAAGCTTTTAGATAGAATAGGATAAGGTCTCCCCCTATATTAAGAGCATAACAAGTATTTTACATTATTGTTTCAGAAAAGTGGATGCTCAACCAAACATAAACTATTCTAAAATGTGCCACTGTCCTATAGTTAACCAAACATGCATCTAGGCATTAACTTCTTAGAAAAAATATTCTAGTGAGAAAAGTTCTTCCTACGAACCAAAAGAAACTAAGTCTTAAGTTGCACATGAGAAAAGCATTAGAGTACATGTCTTCGACCGACTTTATTTCCAGAATGTCCTCCATAATTAATAATTCACTTGATAACAGTTATTCATAGATGTGGATTACAATATTCTGACTTATTCATGGAATAATGATAAAGTTTCTGTCTTCACTCATGCTAACTTGTCTCATTGGCCCTTCTTCAAACGTTAGATACATGTGTTGAATTCCCAATTCACGTTGTCGTTGAGTAATCAATCCATAACACAGCATTCAAGATCGAATTCCCAATTGCTACGAGAAGAATATCAAAGAAATGAAAGTGGAAAGGGAAAATTATATCCATATATGAGAAGGAAGGGTTGAACCTGGTCCTGATCCAAGGGACCCCTCTCTGAAGAGGACGGGCTCGCCGGTGGACGCGGCCAAGAAGCTGACATCGCCGAGAGCGTTGACAGCGTCCGGGAGGGAAAAGCCCTGGCAGCGGAGGGAGCGGAGCCCATCGCGGCCGTCATCCGGATCGACGGCCAGAGGAGACGGCGGCGACGGAGGAGGAGAGGAGGGTACGATGGACCGAGGCGGAGGAGACAAGGAGAGGGAAAAGAAGAGACAGGACTGAATAGAGGAGAGCGACTCCCGAGGACGAGACGAAGAGTTTCTCCAAGACGGGAAGCACGAGAATGGGTTTGCATTGGAATGGATATGGGCCGGGCTGCATGACTAAATCTAGATTGGATCCTAGCCTTGGCCCAGCCTACATGCAACCATATAATTAATCACACATCGACACTAAGCATTGGATAGATAATAGGTATTTAAACAAGACAAAAAAACTTAAGAAGCCATAGTCTCATCGGGTGAGATTCCAGTTTGGAACAAATGATATGAGACTGAGCTCAACCCATAGCCCATATAATCTGGGAGATATTGCAGCACGAGCTTAGTTGAGTTGACCACGAGTTGGTCATGATTTTTGTAATTGGATTTATGATTCTAGTTTGGAACATATGATATCAGATTGAGCTCGGCCCATAGCCCACATAATCTAGCGGATATTGCAGCATGGGCTTACTTGAGTTGATCACGAGTTGGTCATGATTCTTGTAATTGGATTTGTGAATTTGAATGGAGTTGGATTCTTTAACCCGATGAGCATGATAAGGCTTAAACGAGGAGAATATATGAAAATTTATTTGGGTATGTATTTATCCCCACATTGGCCAGGGCAGAACTTAGGCTCTTATATAGGGCTAAAAAAAACCCCAAAAGGCTATCTTTAGGCTAAAGGTTTGGATTTAAGGTTCATTGATCAGACCTTTTTGGTCCAATTACTTGTTAAAAATGTGATCTAGTTAATCTCCAGCATCTTGGAAGAAATGTGAGCATAAAAATAGTGAGGTACAGAAAGAATATAAAGAGAATTGAGGGTGATTATTTTTCATTCATCTATACCCAGTGGTTGAAGACAACATACAAACTCAAGCTCCCGTGTGAGCTTGCTGCAGCATAAATTAACTTGGACCTCGGATCAAATATTAAACCCTCTTTATCAATATAAAGCATAAAAATATATGGATATATTTGTGATTTTCACAAGATCTTGTTAAGCATGCTTCTACTGCATTCTAGCTTGAATAACAGGTGTCTTGAAGCACCCATGTAGAGTTCATCAAAGCTGGAAAAAGTGGACAGCAAACCCATGAAGTTGCTAATTCACAAAACAAGGACCATTCCACCAAGTGTGTAAGATTTTGGGAGAAAATTATTGGAAGTATTTTGCCTAAAACTACTGTATCTTTATTTTATAAAAGTATTATGAAAGAATAATTTACTAGAATAAAATCAGAAAATTAAAAAGAGCTTACCTAGATAGAGATGTGTGATATAACTGCCTTAAGAACGTAATTCGCCTCCTACATGTAGGTCTGCGACGTTCTCACTTCCAAAAAGATAGAGATGTGTGATATAACTGCCTTAAGAACGTATTCGCCTCCTACATGTAGGTTTGCGACGATCTCACTTCCAAAATACAACAATCCGGCTCAGTCCAATCCTCCTCTAACGAGCATGATCGCTAGATAAGCTTGACCCGACCGACACATTGAGATGCTCGAAAAAAGAATAGAGAAAGAACGAAAGAAAATAAGCTTGACCCGACCGACACCTTCAGATGCCCGAAAAAAGATTAGAAAAGAAAAAATAGAGAAAGAACCAAAGAAAAGAAAAGAATTGTATTCTCCATCTCTCTTGAGATGTAGGAAATCAAATGTGAATGTAATGGATTGAGTGATTCGATACACTAGACACATAACCTATTTATAGACTATGTCCGATGATCGAGCAGCATTTTCGAGGTACGCGATATGTTTTGTAAACATCGCATCCCTATGGAAACGAAAGTCTTTTTCGAAAAGTCACAACTATTCTTAAAGAATCATCCGAACAAGAAGATAAGTATTTTAAAATATTTAAATCATCTAAAATTTAAGAAGTAAGGCTGATTTATTTGTTTTTTGAAATTTAAATTTTTTATTAAATTTGAAACTCCAACAAAACTTGGAATGTAAGCCAATGGAATAGACCCTCACTAAGGTTATTAAAGAGGCCCAACGGAAGATTCCGTAAAGATTGAAGGCAGGATGAACTCGTTAGCTGACGTAAACTTATCTGCAATCGAATCTATTCCTTTCCCTCCGAAAGAATGTCGACATCTTTGCTGGATCGCATAATCTCTCTTGTGTATTTTTTCTACTTGCTCTTATTAGATTTGGATCCAGCGTTAATTAAAATTAGAAAATCCATACGGTCCTGCGATATGGTATTCATTTTGCTGGTTAATATTATAATAACTTGCATGACAAATCATTTCCATCTTGCAGGTTTATATATATGGATTGGCCATATATCTAGGTTGTTTATTGCACGAATCCCAACCCCAAGAACATGTAGCAATGCCTTTCATTGTTTAAAATTCAATATAGCTTGGTCATTAAGCATTTAAGTAATCAAGATTTCGAACCCATTGCATGTGAGCTACCGCATGCATATGACCTTGGTTAACGAGAAACGACCCTTCATAATGCGATATCAAAGTAGGGTGGTAGTTAATTAAAGAGTGATAAGATATAAGATATGGTAGGTTATCCCCTTAGTTTTTCCTAGGCATGATGCGTGGGTGGCATCTTGATGTCTTCCTAGGAATGTGTAAAATATGTACCGCACCATCCGTTGGGTTTCCCCCAATCTCACTAGCAAGACTTCTCTTTTGTTCCCTTCTTGATGCCCACGCACGCTGATAGCTAAGAGCTACCTATGAATCTTTCATTTGTTTAGTATAATGATTCTTATTATCTATGATAATAAGGAAAGAGGGTCAAGAGTAGCTAGCATTGGTTGGGTTATAAATAACGTAATGAAAAATACCAGCAGTCTATGAGTGTGTGGGATTAGGGCTGCAAATGAGTCGGGTCCTAAGTGACCCTGATCCGACCCAGTTTCTTGTTCGGATCCTAATTTTGGACCCATATCCGATCCGTTGAACATTGGGTCGGGTCCATGCCTACTAATTTTGATCCGACGGATCATTTGGGTTGGGTCGAGTCCATGTATAACCCAGACCCGACCCAAAAAGCAGGCCCAAATGATGCTGTCACTCTCTAACTTCCGAGGGTCTAAAAAAAAAATCAGATCCAAAAAAAATGAGTCGGGTCGGATCCGAGTCCGGGTCCAGATTGGGTAGACCCAACTCGACCTAAAACATAGAACAGATCCAAATTTAGGACCCGACCTGGCCCCGCGGATCCTAAAATTCGGATCGGATCACGGGTCGACCCGCCCCATTTGCAGCCCTATGTGGGATGGCCTTTCAGCTATATGTTGAATTACAAATCCATGCGATTGGCTTGAAGGACAAGAACAATGCTGTGGGGGTATCTTGAATGGTGCCTCTCCTAGGCAATACAGGCGCAATGGGCATGCCACATTGGTTAAGAAGGGTACTGGCTTGCATGTAATCCATTTTACTAAGAATGTTGCCATGTAGGTTTTGAGAAGACCACAAAATAGTGACTGATCTTGTAGATGCAATTAGCAGTCTCTATTTGATCACTTGTGTACATCCTGCATATGTGAAAGTCAGGACTAATTCAAGGCCTTTTTGAAAGAGAAGAAAAGGAACTCCCTCCTACAAAATACAAGAAAAACAACTTCCAAATTTCAAACGAGGACATAACCTTATTGTGCAGTATTAATCTTCTTAATGGAAGAATTGTTGGATAAAATGTAAGCCAAGGCACATAACAACGTAAGATAAACCATATTTGCGTTACTTATGCAGAAAACTAAAAGATTGGTAAATAAGGACCTATAAATTTAACATAATTAGTCGGTGTAAGACAAACTTGATAATTACTACTTACTATATGCTGATTTAATATTGAGTTTTTGCGTACATATCCTTCTAAGTATTGAAATTTGCATAAATACTCCTCCAAATTAATATTTGAGTGTACACCCTTATAAAATACTTGTTTTGCATGTATACCCTTTATTTTTCTTTTTTCTTACATATATGCCCATACCATCTAACATGGTTAAGAAATTAGTATCTTAAAATTTAAAATTACTAAAATACCCTTAATAGGTAGGTATTGAAATGAAATATTTATGAAGGTATATATGTAAATAATATTTTACGAGGGTATTCATGCAATTTTATATATTTAGGAGGGTTTAAATGCAAAAAAAAAATTATTTTTTTATTTCAACTTATTTTAAACACTTGAATTTGTCTAGTGTCTGCACCTTAATGTTTTCCGTAAAAATATTGCTTAAGAAAAAGATTGATTTGACAATTAGATAACAAAAAGTGTTATGAAAGTTCTTTTACTAATTATGGAATTATTCTACTTTATTCTTCTTCATTTATAACAACCACAATATCTTATTGCATTGAAATATAGTTTATAATATTTATTGTTATAGTGGCATATATTAGAATATAGAAAACAATTTGAATCTCTTAAAGGTAAATTAAAATGATTAAGCTTCCTTACTACTGTTATGCTCATAGGTAAGAAAACAACATCAAGCATCCCTAAGCAAAATCATTGAAGGTTCGAACCCTTCGGACTTATTAACAACCTTCACGACCATGTTGTAGAAGGCCACCCTTTATGTTGTATGCCTTAAGCTACTTTTCTTTAGAGCTTTAATTTTCTAGAAAAAAAAGATCTAGTGTATGGGGCCCATCTTGTCACAATAATTTTAAATTAGCCACCATCTTGCACGTGAGAAATTTTTCAACTCTAAAAGATAAACATCGCAAATCTCGTACACTAAAAGATAAATATTATAAATCTCTCACAATACTTTTTTTTTAAATAATTCATAAAGCTAAAAGCTGGACCTAACTATGTTCATATAAACAATGATATAATGAAGGGTTGTCTACGGTGGAGAAAGGAGTTGAATGAATGGTTTTGATTCCAGACGGAGAAGTGAAAGAAAGGGTCAAGCGAGATCAAAAAAAATTTCAAAGAAGGTAGAGATATCAGTTTTCAGTGAAATCTGTTAGCCTGTTACTTGCTTCAGGAATAAAAAGATACTTTCATAATTTTAATTAATTTTTAATTTAAATAAATGTTATTTTGGCTAATCACATTAGTTGAATTGCTATGTCAAAAGTATTCATACAAAAATAGTGTTTTATGAGGGCGTGCACGTAAATATTAATTTAGAGGGCATTCATGCAAATTCTAATATTTAGAAGGATATTTATGCAAAAATCTAAGAATTGTTTTGCGTATGTACCCTCTTATATATAAGAAAATGTATTGTTACCCTCCAAAATTATTATTTGTATGTGTATCTTTATAAACATTTTCTTTTGCATGTTTACTCATTAATGCTATTTTCATAATTTCAATTTTATACCACTAACTTATTAACAGTATTAGATGGCATGAGTACATATGCCAGAAAAAAGAGTATGCATACAAAACAAGTATTTGATGATGGTATACTTGCAAATATCAATTTGGAAAGGGTATTCAAATAAATTTTAATATTTAGGAGGGTATGTATGAAAAAAAAACCCTTTAATGTTTAGAAGGTTTTAATCGAGAACATATATATATATATATATATATATATATATATATATATATATATATATGAGGCAAATACAGGGCAGTTATAGATCTATAGTAGCAAAGATTCAAACCCGGCACACTAATCAATTGATTTCAAACATCAAAATTATGAGATTAAGATAGCCCACTTGAGCAAATGAACTAGAAATCATCTTGAATCTATGTTTGTTGATCCATAAACTAATAAACCTTCGGCTCTTGCGATGCTGGCCACAATATGATACTTTGGAGTTCATCAAGTGGACCAGGGATCTACATAATAAAAACAGGGAGATAGACCTCCAATGGTAGATCAAGATAAAAGATAATGTGCAAAAATGGGCACAAGTGCATCATTTAAAAAAAAATAAACAAAAAAAAAAAACTTTGGCTTTAGATTAATGAAGCGGTCCCAAGGCCTCTCCCCCTAGCACACATGCAAACATACATCGAATTCTACCCAAGCAAGTGGGCAGAGACAGACTCTCCACACGCCAACTTGGGAAGCAAAGACTCAAAAGGCAAACATGTGCATGGGGTTTTGTGGGGTCGGCGTTTGGAATGATGAATACCTTAGGATCGAGTACTTGGAACCGCCGCCACATCACAAACCAAGAAGCTGTAGAGCAACAACACACACAAGATAAAAAAAAGGGAACACATAAAATAGTTGCACCCAACAATTCAAGCATGGAGGGCAAACATGGCAAGCAATTTTCTTTAATCAATTCTCTAATAAGATTGATCAATGCAGCTCCACTGCATCCAAATCTCGCTATACTTGTGTTTAATGGTTACCGCAAAAAAATTTAGCAGGCTTGGGCACCAATGATTGCCATGGATGACAGTGAAGTTAGGGCAACTTTGCGGTATAATGACCCATAAATTATCGATAGAAAATTTATATGGTGACTGAGAAGAAGATTAGACATGTAAACTGCGATCCACAAAAACAAAACACCAAAAAATACTAATAAAGTATCTTACCATATGTAATCTCATCTTGCTTGGTTGAACCACTCTTTTTAGAGCTTGCTCTTGATGGGGTCCAGGGTTGAAATCCCGGTATCTTGAGGAGTTTTGGAGAGCATGATACTTTTGTTTTTTTCTTAGTATTGCATGTGCACATATTTTTTGGTGTGATAGGCAGTATCACTAATACCAAATTATGATCATGCGGAGTTGGCCAGCCTTCTTTATTTTTATATGCATGCATAAGATCAATTTTTCCACAAAATATATCTAGCAAATAAAAAATATATGTGTATCTATATGTGCGTGTGTTACCAAGATAAAAGTGTAGCCCATAAAAATGGGGACCAGTACTTTGAATATATTATCTTAATTCATAATAGTGTGCAGATCTAATGAGTAAAGTTCGAGCTCATACCTAACAAGGACCAGCTATCGGTACAAACAACCATCTAAGATGTTGTTCTGCAAGGAAGTGGGTCCAGGCTCATCAGACATTGGACACATATGGCTAAGACCGGTTCCCTCATACACATAGATAAATGGAAAAGAAAGTTATACTGTTATCTGTCTATGGAACCACAGATCTACCTATAGATATGTAAATTAATATTCTGACCAAGAAAAGGACAACGGACACCATGTACATGCCCTAAGGAATCACCTTGGAACTGGGCCTCGCCAGCTTGAATTTGTGTGCTTGTAGAACCCTAGAAAAACACAGGGTTTTGTTTTCATGCCCCCCAACCCCATGGCTCGCCTCCCCACAATTTCTCCTTGGGTCCCTCAATTTCTTTCTTTAATCATTGAGCCGCAAGCCAAGCACTTGGCACATGAACCGCCCTAACAAACTAAGGGGTTATTTTTATCAGATGTGTCTCCCAAGCCATCCACTTCCCAAAAGCACCAAAGGCTTGCGCGTATTGGACTCAGCACCCTTCTTCCTCCAATACTTGTCAACTTAAATTTATAAGAGAGTGGCCTAATAAGCTTAGTCATAATATTTCCAGGATAATTGGAGTATTCTTATTCCTTATGTTTTCGGTAAATTTATTCTTTGTTTTTTCTGGGACCAAATGACTGTTCAAATTTTTTTTTCAAGCAATGAATGAATCAATAACCATCCAACTATTTGCAAATTCTATGATCAAATCAGTCTGAAAGAGTCAAATTAATCAATGAGTATTCAGCTTCTCGTAAATTAATTTTATGATGTATTCACAAATTATTTATGATTTTTCGAAAAAAGAGGTGTGCATTGTACGTTTTTTATGCTAAAATCTCTATTAGTGGTGGCAGTGGCGGTGGCAGTGATATATAAGCTTTGTTTATAATTATTGCCCTTAAACCATGTTTACATAATTTTTTTTTGATTTTTGGCAAGTAACTACATTTTACCATGTTACTAGATGTCAAAATTCTGTGACTGTAACACATGGCAATATAACCGATAAAGATGTAAGATTTAGGATTAAGACGGAGACTAAATATAGTTAGATAAAAAATGGCCTTGGATTTTCTTTTCCTGGAGGGGTTTATGATAGTCTTTGAGGATATATCGTACAATTACATAGCATGAGTCATACTAAGACTTTGGTACATTGGCCTAGCTCGCATAACTTGTGCTCTTTAGCTCGAAAATGGAATTAAAATTAGAACAACCTTGAATCGCCTACTAATTAACATGACGATAAACAACTCAAAATTAGTAACATCTAAGAAATTTTTTTAAAAAATACGTGACCCAGCGCACAAATAATCAATCCATGACTCAAATACTGATATTATATTTGCATGGAAAGTAATATCCTACTCTATAAAATTCCACATGCCTTCAATCCATACTTCACCTGTCTTGCAGAAACTCTTTCATGGATATATGGCCCTCCAAATAGGACTCTTATCCTGTTTATATATTTATTCTTTAATTCACAAAAATTTTTGTGGTGTTATATACCATTTTTTTCCATTGATTTTTCTTTGTTTTCCACATATGCCCATAATTTATTTTGCGGTCACCATATGCACATAATTAATTTCACGATCACCATGTGCTATTCATAATTCGGTGTTGCATGCTTGTAGATGGCAGGTTAATAGCATCAAGATTGGTATAGGTTTAAACTTAATCTCCTTTATCAGTTTTACTATTTTTTAAAAATTTTGATTATCATAAATTGCTAATTTTCCAAATGTGGAATTGTGGATTCCTGCTGTACTTACAAAAATATATATCCATATAGTAAAAAAGCAAAAAGACTTGAAGATGTACTGCTCCTATTTTGTTTTTAAAAATCCTGTAAAAAAGTTGGTTTAGATCGAGCAACTACATATCATTAAGTCTTTTATTTCTTCAATTCTTTATATAACCATACAAGTTTTTGGCAACATAGATTTATTACTTAAAAAATATGCAAATAAAAAAACAAGAAATGGAAGAATTTTTCCATCTCAAACATCAAGCTTCATATTTCACCAATTTATAGAAAAATAAAAGTACAAAAACAACATCTATGGCTGCCAGCCAAAAGAAGTTACCAAATCATCGCTTTCCATTTTTGTTTGTTAGGTTGAATTAAAAAAATCTAAAACTAATGTTATGCTTACCTGGAATCTAAATTTTCCGGATTGTCCTGTGGTTCACGAAGGAGGCAGGGTCATGGAAGGAACACGTGGACCATACCCGTAGTTGACACGTCCCTGTCGTGCCTCGGTGTTGGATTTTCCGTGAGAGGACATTATGGCAATGCCTCTGCTCTCGCTCGCTTCCTCTGGGGTCCACTCAGGAAGGGCGGGGGGAAGGAGATTATTAGCCGTATGATTCGTGGACCCCTTCGGGCGAGGCATCAAAAAGAAGACACCGGGACGATTATGTATGGCTTCCCGATTGTTTGATCAGAATGCCATGATTGGATTGCTTTGAAAGGTGGATGGGCACGTCATCAATCATTTATGGCCGTGGAAATGAGTGATTCCCGGATCCACTACATAGACTGGGCCCACTTTAGGCACTTAATTCCTGTACAATGCCAAGATGGGTGGCTCGAAACAGGAATTGATCTCTCAGTTTATTTTTCGTAATTTGTTAAGACCAAAATGATCACCAGTCGTTTATTTTTAAGAAAGAAAATGTGATCAAGATAAATGAGGTATCTGAGATTAGAAGACTTGTCATAGCCCATACTTGGTGCAATGAAGCGTTCCGTGCTTTTTTGTAAATGTTTGGTTGCTCGGCATGTGAATAACATCATGTTTGTCCGACGAGATTAATATCTTACCATGACATCTCTCAAGCGAACAGTAATTGCTTATCTTTTCTTTTCCAGAGAAAATGCGATACAATTTAGGAATGATAACTAACCCTGCTACTTGCTGAGTTTTTTTGAGGCATATTCTATCGGAAGAGAACAAGACGGCAGACTAGGTCGCCTCCTAAGACTAGATCACCTCCTATGCTACCAGCACACACACTGGAGAGGCTCTTTGAACATGGAAATTCGAATCCTTCAACATTAAATAGTTTTCTTTCTTTTGATGGTGCTGACCATACTTATACAAGACTTGTGTAAGCAGGCGATGTATCAAAAAAAAAAAAAAAAAAATTCTTACAAAGAAAAACAATTACGCCCAACCGTTTGACTTAACCTACTATAAAAGCATGCCCCTCCCCTTTACCTACCCTACCCACCATCCTCCAAGAAGTCATATCTCTCTCTCTCTGTCTCTCTGTGTGTGTGTGTGTATGTGTGTGTGTGTGATAAGTCCACCATGGGTCACAAGCATGTCTCTCCTTGTGCATGCCACACCACATGGTGTGTTTAGAATTTCCAACATTCTCAAAAATGCACAAGCGGGACCGCACCTAACCATCTATAATTTGCAATAGCATCCGCAGTCCCCCCACTCATATCCACTGCTCTAATACATATGACCTCCTTCTCCCTCTTGAATGGCACCTATTGACCTTGACCATTTACACCTCTCACTTAATGAAATTAAAATAAAAGACCATCTGGAGATTGATGGGCAACAAAAGCAAAGCCATGTTCACTATCGTTCGGTGAAACCTTAAAATTCTATGAGCAAGTAGTTTTCCGACCTACGACTCTCAAATGGGAAAAGAATCAGGGCCTAAGTAGCCTTCAAGTGTTCATCGTTGGACGACAATTAAGGAGCAGACACAAGAATTACAAACTCAAAACGATACTTTGATGATCAATGACTTATCCAATTACCGTCATTGCTCTATATATTAGATAAAAATTGAGCGTCAAGCCCTCAATAATTGTAACAATCCAGATCTTATCCAAAAAAACTAATCGAAAAGTATTATTTAGATTTTTTGGTTATCCAGTGCATAATCAATATGAAACTAAATATATGCCCGCAAAAATTCTCACTATAGTCCTACTTGCCAAGCTCGTGACCACTTTCAAAATGGTACACACATGGTAGATTGTTATATAATTTAGCTTAAATAAGAGTTCCAAAATTACAATGCCTGTAACACTTGCTCATGCCCGGTGGTGGCAAAGAATCATAAATGGTCTAGGATACGGGAGAGACATGAGACCTTACAAGAAGATTTAAAAGTAATCTTAAGTTTTGCCAAACTCTATTGATGGAAAGCTATTAACTCCTTGGAGATTCTATTTTTGATAAAAAATAATTAACTATGTCATTATAGATTGTAGATCATGCACTTGTCCAACCAAATAAATCAATCAAGTATTCATGCTGCCAGATCCATAGATGCACTGCCCCTAGTGCAATTCTTAATTGAACACTAAAGTTGTTCCATATTGGAGATGTGGAATAATAGCATAATTTTAGAAGTCTTCAACACATGTTAGAAAAATGGGGATGGGTTGTTGGTCCTCATCCACCAGGTATCAAGGGAGACTTGGTGGTGATCTATGTGTCTAAGTAAGTATTTTGATATCATGATCCCAAAGAATTTTCAAACTTAATGTGAACCACTTTAGTCACTACGAAGAGGGCTAGACGAGTTATATGAGCAACATCCACTACATTTGGGAGCCAAATCATGCTTTAAATTTTTAGAGACTCTGGCTTACATGGATGACATTCAATTGAGACATCTTGTCTTTTAAATCATTTAGCTTTTTGAGCTTTATGATGTGGCAGAACCAAATTCCATGATTTATACCTTAAAAAAGATTAATCCTCGCAAAAACTTTTTTTCCAAAAAATATCCTAATTAGGTATTCTTTAAATTCAGGAAGAATTAGACGAAGTGCTAAAAAAAGTCAATATAAAAGTCGAAATCTAGTTCTTATAAATTTTTTAAATTTTTTTAGTAATTATTTCAACTAGTAGTGTTATTTCAGAAATGCTGTAATTTTTTTTAACTATAAAATAAATCTGATTCGAATTATGCACGAACAGAGCATACTAATATATAAAAAAAAGCTTGTAACCTAATTTTATTATTTATCTATAAAATAATAGACGATCAAGACTTCACTTTTATCATTTTTTATATAAAAAATCAATTTTAATAAGTTGAAAAAATTTCTTGCTTTTTCTCATTAGCTAAATTATAGGTTGGCATCAAGTACCTAACCTGCTTCTACATTGTCGATATGTTTGCATATATTAATTTTGGAACAAAAGATATCAAAATCTCCGATAGGTTCTCTATAGTAAAGCTACTTTACCACAATTCTATTGTAAATCTCGAAGAATTTCACTTCTCGACAAGCTAATCTATCTTGTTTATGATGCCAAAGGTTGATCTTGGACATAAAAATGCCAACGAGGCAAACGTATCTTAACCCCACATCACCTCACTAGGTGAATGGAGTGGATCATCGCATGTACCAAATCATAATTACTTGGTGGATTTTTAGTATCAAACCTCTTTTATACATGTACATATATTTGGTAGAAACCCTATATGCTGTTAACTGTTCGTATAAAAGGAAAGGGTGCAGAATAAGTCATTGTGCCGGTGCACACGAGAGAAAGAGAGAGAATCTGGTGGGGGACAGAAGGCATGCATGGAAATAAAGTAGTGGGAAAAGAGAGGACGGTGGCACCCACGGACGTCAAAATTTTTTGTTCGGGGGAACCTTTCCCCACATTAGGATAAATCCTCCCATTAGTATCTAATATTAGTTTGAGCAAGGTATCCTAAAAAGGAGCTCAAAGACAAAGCTCAAGTAAGCTCGAATCAAAAGAAAAGAATACCAAATGGGCGTAGAGGGCACGTGTGGAGATGGGCTGGAGTCTCCAATGGCTAATAAAGAAATGGGACTGTTGACTAAAAATTGGCTGCTCGTCCACATGACCTACTCGTGGTGGGACCGCTTATTCTAGCACCGTGGGTGCCATTGGGTTTGCTATCTTAGGGCATGGATATTAGAGTTCACGCCTGCTTACTACGTGAAGGACTGAATCTATATAGCGGGTGGCTTCTTTTTTTCTTTTTTTTTTTAAAAATTAAAAGAACATACTTTTTAATTTGATGCCAGTCTCACTTATATTCCCTCTATTTAAGAAGATCAAAACTAGCTTTTTTAAGTTTTCGAAATATTTTGAAGTGATCCGGCTTTCCAAGCAATGGACAACGTTAGCCTCCCGTTTTGATGGATGAAAATGCTCCTTGCTTATTTAGATCGTTTGAAACAGGTTTCAACTACCCTCCTTTCAATTTTAAGAGTTATTTTGTTCGAATCTCCTCCTTCAACCCTCCATTTTTTATGATTTTCCAATGAGCACCAACAATGCTACCATTCGCTCGAGTCCAGCTATCCCCACTTCCTCGCACACCACCATAGAAAGGATGATCGAACCCGAGGGAAAGGTAGGTTATGTCTGTGCTCATCGAAAAATCATCAGAGAATGAAGAAGAGCAAGATATTCGAATGAAATAATTCTCGGAATTAGACGAAGGTAATAAAATCTATTTCAAATCGTCCAAATGCAAGAGGAATATTTTCGTCTATTGAAATAATAGGGTAACACCGTCCGCTGATTGGAGAGTTGTAGGATTATTTTGAAATATTTTGAAAATATGAAGGACTAGTTTGATACTTTTCAAAATAAAGGAGGTGTAAGCAGTAAGCTAGTGAGATTGGTCTAAATTGGAGGGGTGTTCTTGTATTTTTTTTTTTTTTTAATAAAGAGCGGCGGTTTTTGAAGAGATTCTGAGTTCATGCTAGCTGTTGGTTTGGTACGGAGCTTGAGAGGATGCGTGAGATGACTGAATAATATTAATAATAAAATATTTTCAAAGAATTAAATAATACAGTACAATTTGTTTTATCCATCAATAAAAACTTCAACCATCTCCTCAACGACATGAAAGGGAATAACTTCACAAAACTTCGATTACAATATATATATATATATATATATATATATATATATATATATATATATATATATATATATATATATAGAGAGAGAGAGAGAGAGAGAGAGAGAGAGAGAGAGAGAGAGAGTGAGAGTGAGAGAGTGGAGGGGGAGGATGAGGAGGAAATGATAGCTCAATGTCATATTATAATAAATAAAATTAAGTATAATTCTTTCCCAAATATTTATGTTTTAAGCATTTTCATGCTTTCACTCCTCGAGCATTCACATATATATATATATATATATATATATATATATATACACACATCACCACCTTTGTTTCTTTGGTTAGCATATTTGTTCATAACTGCCAATGGAAGGAATGACATGGAATTGTGCTTTTGAATTAGATTTAGAAAGATGGTGCTCTAACAATATCTTTTGTTCTAAAAAAAATAATATTCATGCATAACTAGATAGCTTTTAGTCTCGCTTTGGCATGTCACGTCTTTTCCATTATCGTCATCTGCTCTTCTATATCCATGGTCTACTCCTATCTTGGATAATTAAAGCATAATTTGTGACCTAAATGGTAGTTGTAAACGTCTCCAGTCTCTAAACTAATGTGGGTGTGTCACAAGGTCATGCCAAAATTGCATATGCGGGACCTCTTGCAACTTGATCTTCTTGACCCAAAGCCACTCTCGAATCAATCATGCCCATACTTATGATCCTACGCTATCATAATTTCTTCTCATCAATCCTTGTGTGCAAGGTTTAAAGTTGCTATCCAACGGTCGATCAATATTTTGAATCTAAAGATTGATGGTTTATAAAATGAAGTAGCTGATGCGACTTTAGCGAAAATTTTTATTTTCATTGTGCTCTCGTGTACTTCACGGTATATTTAGAAATTTGTGACATAGATATAGAAGTATTTTCTATAACATGGAGACCAACACTAAGTCTGCACCGGTTGACTTGCATGATCTAAAAATGGAGCCATACTGCGAATTTTCTGCCCAAGAAATCTAAATCACAACATTAAGAAAGAGGTTGAAAAAAAAAAAAAAAGGTTTTTAGCTGGATGGCAGATCATGGGATGGGAAGGTCAATTTGGACATGATGCGGGGGAGGTACGAGAGGGCTTGCAAGAGGACGAGAGAGTGCGACTTTTCTTTGCGCAATTGGGCATTGATATATGTGCGTTGCTGGTGAAACTGTGAAAGAAATGGATCAAGTATGTGCTCCTCTCATGGGGAGACTAGAAAGTGGGGCTACAGAGTAGGCTCTAGTAGGCCTAAGATTTGGTGTGTGCCATCACGTGGCAACGCACCTTTGTTCGTGCACACCCACTCAAACTTTTATAAATTTATGAGGGGAAGAGAGAGAGAGAGAGAGAGAGAGAGATGGAAATAAATAAAAATAACGAGGGGAGTTTGCAAGGGGGTAAATAGCAAGTGGCCCAACGCTGCTCTCCTCAGCAATAAAAAGAAAAGAAAGAAAAAAAAAAAAAAAGCTACCGAGGGGAGAAAACTATGACCTCTGCATAACCACCTAATCAATACCTCCCGCTAGCTTCCAACAGACCCTCAAAAAGCCTTTCCAGCTAAATACCTCCTGCTAGCTTCCAAGAGACCCACAAAAAGCCTTTCCAGCTTTTCTCCGAGCCAAGAAATACACCCAAACTGGTCTGGAATCGCATCTCAGATGCACCCACACTTAAGTAACATGGAAGATCAGCTCGTAAATATTAATTTTTGTTAGCTTGCAATGCCTCGTACTGTATAACTTGAAACTAATTTGTCTTATCAAATTATTTGAGGTAACGTATCATGTAACTAGCACGTTTTTCGTTGCAGCATGTTCGCATAACAAAAAGATAAAGTACGTGTCCGAAAACTGCAAGCGTTTTCAAAATAAATCGCCATTTTTTTTTCTTGGTTAGTTTGTCCAAAATGGAGAGAGAGCATTTAGTATTATTCTATGCAACCCCCTCCTCTCTCTCTCTCTCTCTCTACCCCTATCCATCCCCACCAATTATTTACTCCCAAGCCTCAATACCCCCTTGTAAAAGAAAACCAGTCTGGTTTTCTGAGCTAGAGCCCAAACCAAAACCTCTCTCCTCTCACCCACCTTAAAAATGCTCCTCCTTTCACTGCTACTCTTCTCCTCCTCCCCCTGCCTCCACTTCACCTCTCATGAGCACACCTCTCCACCCCTTTCTTCTCCTTCCACAGAGTAGAGCGAGGTAGCGGAGGAAATGGACTTGGGTGGGGTGGCGGGCATGGAAGGACTGGTGGGGGGCGCCTCTTCCGAGGGTGGGAGTCTCTTCTCCTCTTCACTGGCTTTCTCTGACTCTGAAATCAAGCAAGCGGGGGTCTTTGGCTCTAGTTTCCTCAAGCATGCGAGGCCTGGAGGTTCTGAGGAGAATGACTGGAGGTTCCCCAAGATGGCCAGGACTGAGGCAATGGCGGTACCGACGAACATCACCAGGGGAGCTGCCTCCCTCTATAGATCCAACTCCCACTCCCTCTTCCCTGAGGGGGAGCAAATGCTCAGCTTCTCATCAACGCCTTCCTCCAAGCCGGATGCCATGGTGCTTAGCAGTGATGGGACCTTACCTTACTACCATCACCCATCAGCATCTTCGTCGGCACCTTATTTCAGGAATGCAGGTATGATAACACTGCCTCTGTGCTCGTCTGGGGCAATGTTGGATCTCTGGGTCTTTGGAGGGTGCGTTTATGGTGCTGGTCTTGGGGTTGGTATGGAAACTTTAAGCGTGGGATGAGGTGGTTATGGGGTGGTCTGTTTGATTCCAGGATTGATTGGATGGGGATCTTTTCATGGCATTTTTTTTGCTATTTGGTTTTGGGTCTTGTCGAGAAGAAAAGTTGGACTCTTTACCTTTCTTTTGGCCTCTTGGTTGGGCCTTGTCTTCAAAGATGTGATTTTGGGGCGATGGGTTAGAGAAAAAGGGGACATAAAGATTAGTGGGAAGGAGGAGCAGATGCAATAATGCACGAAGACCTATTGATTTTCTTGTCTTCTCTTCTCTTGTAGTTAGTCGTTGTTTGAAGGAAAAGTAAGGCAAAGGGGCTCTTTTATTTTTGTTTTTTTAGATATTTATGCCGTCTGAGATGATGCTTCTTTTTTTTTTTTTTTTGGTACAAATCTGAGGTGCTTCTTTAATATTGCAGGCAAGTCATGGGGTTGTGACCCTCTATGCCAGGCCTTCTTTGAGGGCTCTGTCGTTGTTTTGTTCCAAAACTTTTTTTCATGTTTTTCTCCCCATATCTTTCCTTTACTTTATTGTCTCTTCTCTGTCTCCTTTGTTGTGGCTTGAATCCTGTCTTGTCTTTTGCTTATCTCTCTTCTTCTCTTGCTTTAGGTGTTTCAGGCTCAAATGCAAACATGAATGGGGTTTTGGCAAGGTTGAGGGGGCCCTTTACTCCATCCCAGTGGATGGAGCTGGAGCACCAGGCATTGATCTACAAGTTCATTGATGCAAATGTGCCCATACCACCCAGCTTGCTTATCTCAATCAGAAGAAGCCTCAGCCCATCTGGGTATCCTCCCATCTCAGCTGGATCATTTGGTTCCAGTGCACGTAAGGCTCTCTCCCTTTCCTAGAACAAAAGGTGGAATGTAGGTATAAACAGTAGATTTGTGGGCATCTGCTCCTTTAATATTTCAAAGTAGGTTTCTTTTTTTGATTAAAACTAGAACTTCATTCGTTTATCCAATATCCTTGGCTGGTAAAGAAGTAATGGTATATATCCTCCTTTCTTCTCTTACTCCAGTCTTTTTCTCTAAAAAAGATTTAATTTCCTTCCAAAAGAGTTTGCTGGCATCTGCATTTTTGTCGTTCACTTCGTGATTCCCTGTTGATTCGGGTATACAAAGATTCAATTTTGTGTCTGAAATATGATAGTTTGCATTTTTTTGCCTTGTTGCTGTTAGTAATATTGTTACTGATTTCTCTAGTATATATTCTGATTATTGCAGTGGGATGGGGACCATTTCATCTGGGATATTCTGGGAATGCTGATCCAGAGCCTGGTAGATGCCGTCGAACTGACGGGAAAAAATGGCGGTGCTCGAGGGATGCAGTTGCTGACCAGAAGTACTGCGAACGACACATGAACCGGGGCCGCCATCGTTCAAGAAAGCATGTGGAAGGCCACGCTGGCCATGCCGCTAAAGCGATGCCCATCATCGCTCCTTCACAATCTGCTTCAGCTGTTTCTGGCAGTGGATCATCTAGCAGCCTCACCGTAGCACAGCAGCAGACGAAAAGCTTGCAGCCAAATGCAGCCGATCCTTGCCCTGCACCGCTCAACAGGTATAACCAAATCAATGCCTACCATTTCGTTTTCCTTACAAGCTGCATTGTTTAACTTCTAAAAGCATTCGTGTTTCCTCTAATTTCCTTTGCTATTGCAAGCAATTTACTGTTTTACCTTTTGGAATGCTTGAGGAAGACTAGATTGAATGATTTTAATAAACATTATAACAGCACATGTCAACCACAATAAACTGTTAGAATATACAAATGGTTGCGAATTGCCAAATGCATTTTCCTTCTTATGTTAGAAGCTCGATGATTGTTCATGATTATAGCCAATGTTTCATGCAAGGAGAAATCTATCTAAAAGATGGTTAGTTAATACAATTTTTTCATTGTATGTATTAGCGTAATTTTAGGGATCACGAAACAACCTGTATTAGCCCATAATATTTTTTTTATTAGTGTGGTCCTTTATCGGTCAGTATTATTTTTCTTTGATAGCTTGATTTTGTTAGAGTGATTTTAGTGATCACATAATAATTGTATCAATGAGTAATATTTTTCTTTGTTAGTATGATAATATATCAGCCTATATTATTTTTCTTATATAGAGTATGTACACGAGTATATATAACCCCTGAGATGTACCGAATGTGACGGAACAAAGAAATAAAATTACTTTTCTCTCTCTCTTTTTCTCTTGTTTACCTCTTCTTCTGCAAATTTTTAACAGCATGGGTTTAATGCTCCTTAAGAATCAAGTTATTATTTGTTATAGCAGTCAAATTGTAGGCAATATGCAAAAGATGCTTTCCAAAATTGCAGGCATTTGTAATGTCGTCGATGATGATAATTATTGCCATCACGTAGATCCTCGAGCCTTTCCAAAAGATAATTAGTCAGCATGTTTAAGCAACTGCTTGGCTTTACTACTTTTTGGAAGCAGAAGATAGTCCATTGTCGTTATCATAAACTTTAAAATGGCAGTTATAAACTGCCAAAAGATTATTTCGTTAACCCTTAGGAATTTAAGTGATGCTAATGTATACCAGCTGATACTTGGCTAAGAGAGAGAATGTCTCCTGTCAAGTTACTCTGGGAGTTGAAAAGCTGTTGCATGTGCGGAGCTGTCAAAAGGTGTATGATGTGTATAGGAATTGATTTGAATTGGCCTACTTCCTGAAGATTGCATGGCTGTGCCCCAAGATACACTAGGAGCCTTTGTATCAAACGTTGAAGGTCCAATAAAGCCCACCCAGAAGGAAAGAAGAATTATTGCTACATTTGGATATACGCACTTATCTGGTCGGTCAATTTTAATGGCAACTTGACATGTATCCGAGTCTAAAATGTCAAGTGCCAACACTATTATTCCATAGCATGGCTATTCTAGCTCCTTGGAACAAATAGTATTTGACTGTTGTTATTGTTCAAAAAGCTAGCACAATGGAAGTTTTAAATTCTGTAAGTTAGTTGTTTGTTTTTGATACATCAAAGGTTTAACATAATGTTGTTTTTGTCCATGAGTCGCATTGTTCTAATTTGATCTTCGCTTATGTGAAAGATGACAAGGTTGATTGACTACTTGGTTTCAGTAGACCCATAGGTTGATGCAATTTTGATGTTGTGTGACTTTACTACTCCCCCGCTATTTCTTTAAGAACTGATAGAGGTAAATGGTTGCTAAAATGCCATAACTACTTTGCTTTGATTGTTTAGGAATTTAGCAATGATGTTGTTATTGCTATAACTGGTGTTACATTGACATTCATTTGCATCCAGAACCTGACCACTCCACTGTGGATATAGTAATCCTGTAAAATGTATAGAGAATCATATTTGTTATCCCTATAAATATTATAATAGGTCAGCAGTTGAGGACCAAGTATTTATGCTGTTTGTTGTTTCTTATAGGAATCCAAAGAAGATTGCTGTTTATGGTGATAACCAGTGTTACCGTGTTTACATGGCAGTTGCACGCAAAGAAGAAAAGAAAATATAATTTTTAACTGACTGATATATGGAGTTATCACTATGAGATAATTGTTCATTTTCTAGATAATATACATCAGCGTATTGAGGAAAAAAAAACTGCTTGAGCAAGAACTCTCAATTCCCTTTTTCTCTTCTTGCCAAATTTGGCTGGCTGATGTTCTGAAATAAAAACTCGTATATTCCTCCTTGCAACACCAGATTAAGGCTAAAGGTTGTTGTTAAATATGATAACTATTATAGTATAAAGCTGTCATTTAACAATGATATTCCAGATTAAAGATTCAAAAGAAGAAGTAGAAGTGATTGATGTTACGTATATGTGTCCTAAATTAAAATCTGCAAGACACTTCAAAAATGTAAATATGCATTGAATTAATCTATGTATTATGGATAACAGAGTTCTGTAAAAAGAATTAGATAACATATAGTTTTCAGCTATATCATTAGCAACTTAAAAGTAAATAATGTAGGGAAAATTGAGGAAAGAGAAACTGCCATAGTCCTTTCCTATATAAAGATGCCAGGATCATGAAAGTGAAATAAGGTTATAAGCTGCTGTTTGAAGAGCACATATACTTCCAATTGCTAGTCGTAGTGACCTAGACAGTGGAGTTGTCTATAAATGGTTGAGCCGTTGAGGTGGATCTATAGAAAGCTTAATCATATCATTTGCAGACTTCAGCTGATTCTGAAACCAAATTTAGTGTAAGCTTCAATTTGCTTAGAGAGATTATGGTTCGGAGTCATTACATGCTTAAGATAATTTAGAAAGCCTTATGATGATTTTCGAGATGACAAATTTTTTTCTTTAACATAGTATTCATAATGCTAATTAAGGAAGAAAAAGAAAAGGGGTGCTTATGACACTATTTATTCATGTTTGCAATATAATGATTTATCAGTTCCCAATGTCCTAACATAGCTAATTTTTCAATTAGCACTGTAACCAACATTGGCATATTGCAACTATTTATGTCATGCCCCAATTCGGGATATAACATAGCCATGCTACCGTAGGTCTGCCCACGATCACACTAATCTAACAATCATAATCTATATACAAATCCCCCTCAAATAAAATATAACAAAATGATCCAACTCCATCCTCCATTTAATAAATAAATAAGAGCTTGTGTAGAGCATCTAAATCCAAATTTAAATACCAAAATTTATAACCTCAAAATTTATAAAGTCATCAACTATAAATTTATAGTCAATTAAAGAACTAAAATTCTTTTACAAAATTGCCAAGCTTGCTTAGCATGTACTCCAAGCCTAGACTATTTTTCATTCTTAATAACCCTATTCATCTGAAAAAGAAAAGAAAAATAAAAAGTAATGTGCTTGTTTAGAGCATCTAAATCCAAATTTAAATACCAAAATATATAACCTCAAAATTTTATAAAGTCATCAATTACAAATTTATAGTCAATTGAAGAACTAAAATTCTGCTACAAAATCGCCAAGTTTGCTTAGCACGAACTCCAAATCTGGACCATTTTTCATTCCTAGTAACCCTATTCATTAGAAAAAAGAAAAAAAATAAAGAGTAATGTGAGCTACACATCTCGGTAAGGAAAACTTACACTTTTTTACCGAATTAAGCATTAGTTTTATATGAACAATGCATCATTTAGAGGAAATAATAAATATTGCAAAAATAAAGCATTTCATAGTACAACATAATAAAACAAGTCATAAAGCCAATCATACATGCATAAATCATCAATATTGCATAAACATGATTCCAAGTTTATATTGCAAATAGATTCATAAATCATTCTTTGCCATTTAGTCATAACATAGTTCAAAGCATTGCTCATAGATATTTGTGCTAAGGTTACTTTATAATCCTAATAGACTATGTTTTCATAATCGATAAAAATTCATGTTTGTATGCCAATTTTATACCCATTGGCATGGCCTGTGTTCATGTGAAACTAGTTACAGATATCAATCTTTCCTAATTCTAAGGGTCATACATGGCTATCTCAGATTTTTAAAATATTTATATCTTTTTTTAAAACATACACATCAGTAGGTGGAAAAACACTAAATGGCATGATAATTCATATTTCATAAACAATATATATTCATTAAAAATATTCACAAAACGACTTTTTGCAACAACACATAATTTTCATAATACATATGCCGGTCCTTTGTTTTAAGAAAATCATCAATGACAAATCATATGCATGGAAAACATGTGATAGTTTGAAAATTAATAAGAACTGTAAGATTACTTACATCTTCCGTCTTAAACCATTGAACTTCACTAGGTGAATCTGCTAAACCTATTTAAAACACTAAAGCAGATTTAATTCTGATGTGATAACTTTAATAATATTAAAATAGCAAGAAAAAAGGGATAATTGGCTGGGTAATGACATTTGGCGGCCCCGGATGGGTCAGATTTAAGCGGCTCGATCAAGGCCAAGATCATTTGATAGGATTCATCAATAGTGGGTTTCAAAGATGCTCAACAAGGGTGGGGATGATCGGTCTGACATGCTGCTCGGGGATCAACTTAGGTCCATATGACAGTGAGATGGGACTTTGCACTGAGATCCATGGATCTTCCTAGAGAGGGAGAAGAGAGAAGAACAAAGAAAAACAAGAGAGTGAGTCTTCATCTCTCCTAGAAGAAGAAGGAGAGGCCGAGATTGCTGGGAATTGTGCCAGAGGGCATGGTTGGTAGTCGGAGGAGGTGGACAGTCAGCGGTAGTGATTGGTCGGCGAGAAATCAAAGAAAAAAGGTCGGTAAAATAGGGAAACAAAGGCTTTTTCATTGTTTTGGGTGTTGGCCATTCATCGGTGGCCATGGATTTGCTGGGAAGGTTAGTAGGGAGGCCGAGGGACTCTACCAGGGGTTCGGTGACGAGAGGCAGTGATGCTGGTGGTTGGAAAAAAAGGAAAAAGTGGTGAAACAAGGGTTTTTCTTTTTTGGTTGATTTCTGGCGAAATCAAGGCCGACAGTGGCGATTTAGGGCCATGGACAGGAGAAAGCAAAAGGGAGGAAGGCCGAAGCTTTACGTTAGCTCTAACGGTGTTCTCTGGTCTCAATGTCCGGCAGCCATAGTGAAAAGGAATCGGCCAAAATAGGGAGAAAGAGGGAGAAAGAGAGTGGAGGCATGGTGCTCGTCGATGGAGGGCTATTGGGGAGAGGGGGGTCCTATTTATAGAGAGTCCCAAGGTCCTGGCGAGCCTAGGACTTCCTCTTCTTCCTGGAGATGTTGGTGGGAGTCTTCTGCTGCCCAACTACGCGGCCCAGCTTAGCTGGGCTGCATATGGGTCTGGCCAGTCAAGTGGACCGAGCCATCATAGTTTAACTATTTCCATGAAGCTGTCTCATTGCTATCATGCCTGTACTCAACTTAGAATGATGTTATGTTTCTATATGACAGCCATAATTTTACCTATATAATTTCTATATTCTATCCATTATCGTATTTATGGCATTGTAGCTTCGCTAACTCAAAATAAATAATGCTTTCTAAAAATAATTTTTTTCGGCTATTGCTGGATTCTAGGTATTCGTGTCTGTTGATTAGAACTAAAAAAAAAGGAATCCTAGTTTCAGTAAATTGCCCTTGAAGGATTCCTTTGTCAATCCGGAAATTTAAGCCCCAACTATTTGAGGCGTTCTATTTGGCCATGTAAAATGAATTTGTTTTCCCACTAAATTGAACTATTGTATAAAATCTGTTTTAGGTTGTTCGAGTTCTTTTTTCTTCAAGGAAATACACTTATCTACAGTCTTGATCACCTCACTGACTTGTTCTCCTTTTGAGAGAAAAATGATAATATGCTATTACATTTCCGAGTCTTTAAAGATTGTGAACGTCTCAGATACCTTTTGTAAAATCCAAGAGCGATGAACCAAATGATATTATGTATTTATTTTATGTAGGATCTAAGCACATTTGTGAAACATACCTGTCAGATAGTGATGATATTGTAGTGAAAAACTGAATCTTTGAGTTGTATTGCATGAGTAATTAAATTCTCCTGAAAAACTGAATCTTTGAGTTGTATTGCATGATCACCCTTTAATTTACTTATTGATCATCATTGATCTTCTGCAGGATGCTAGTGAGCAAAGAGAATGTAAATGATCATGTGCAGGACTCACAGGGCCTCTCCACACTAAATTCTATTAACCCAAAACCTGTGAACACCTTATTTCCCTTCTCTAAGCAGCATGATCCTTTTGATGTAGCCTCATCCCAAGCAGGCTTTGGACACATTTCCACTGAAATCGTTCTCGATCCTTCAAGAAGCTCCTCAGAGAAGTTCAGCTTCATACCTACTCCAAAACTGAATGAGCAACCACCCCAACCCCATCCTCTTCGACATTTCATTGATGACTGGCCTAAAAACCAGTCTGCCCGCTCAACCATCACCTGGCCTGATGTCGAGGAAATGCAATCTGACCGAACCCAACTCTCCATTTCAATCCCCATGGCTTCGTCAGACATCTCATCATCATCCTCTTCTCCTAACCAGGAAAAGCTTACACTTTCACCCCTTAAGTTATCCCAGGATTTTGATCCCACTCATATGGGTCTAGGAGTAGGAGGTGTTCTGAATGAGGTGAGCCAACGACAGGCAAGCTGGATACCTATCTCCTGGGAGGCCTCCATTGCTGGACCATTAGGAGAGGTCTTGACCAACACCTCCAGCACTCCAAAGGACCAAAGCAAGAACTGCTCCTCATCATCTCTAAACCTCTTGACAGATGGCTGGGATTCAAGTCCTACATTCGAGTCATCCCCCACAGGTGTCCTGCAGAAGACCACCTTTGGCTCGGTGTCGAGCAGCACTGGGAGTAGCCCCCTGGCAGAGAGCCACAAGGCCCATGATAGCACCGGCAGCTTGTGCAATGATCTCCTCGGCTCAAACATTGTGGATCCCCCAACAACCATCCCCTCACTGTAGAGTCTTCTGACCGAGACACAAGTACAAGAAGACAGCACCAAAAAGAAACTACTCAAAAGAGCAGCATAGAGAAGGCACTGAAGAAGGCATGCAACCTGGGTTGTGGAAAGTAGGTTATAGTTTTAAGTATGCAACTCAAGAACATGGAACCTTTTTGTTTTGAGTTTGTTTATTTTATCCTCTATGTTCTTTATTTTTTTCTCTCATCTTTGTGCTCTGTTCAACAGTCCGCTGTCCGCATACTTTATGGATGGTTTGTGTGAAGAATCGTCGTTGTTGTGCTGGAAAGTGTCCTTCTGGCCTGTGTTTCTGCAGCTTTGTTTATGAGTGCAGGTTAAATTTGGTATGTTCACTGGGCTTGAAATCTCTCATTAGTCACAGCACCGTCAAATTGTTTATACTTCGAGGTTATTTGTGAGGATCCGTTTGGGCATGTGTTTAGTCGTACATCGGTTATTTGTCAAGAAGATCTTGAAATATCTATACAGGACAAAGGAATTTAAAAAAATACTTTTCGACTAGTTATGATAAATGTATTAAAGCGTACTCGATACATAACTTATGTGAATTATGAGGCACTGTAGCACGAGTTTATGGAGGTCGATCGTGATGCTTGTGATTAGATTTGAATGAATTTGAATTTTTAGTCTGATGAAGATGTCGGAGCTTAAACTGGAAGAGTATGTGAAGATTCGTGCGGACGTGTGTTTAGTTTTACGTCGGTTATTCAGAAACCCAGAAATGGGTTGTAACATGATGCACCAGTGCTTTTATTAGCATTCGTCCTAGGGAGATGCACTTTGATTAAACATTAAATTATAATAAAATTGGAGTGGATCTTTTTAGTTCTCTTGGATGCTATTTATTACAGTCTGGTACGAACTTGCATGAATTTTAGTTATCAATTTTGCTTTTATCTTTGCAACTTTTTTTGAGGGATCTAATTTGTTATCCATTTATTTATTTTATTTTAGATAACAATTGTAGGAGCAACTTTAACTATTGTGGAAGGATTACTCATATCAGATATTTGGCGAAGCACGAATCATATTGCCATTTAACCTAAATTATGGCAAGGGCATGGCAGGAAAGCCATCACCGAAAATAAATCATAAGAAATTCAACCTCTCCAACGCAAACAATTGCAGAGATGATAAATTTCAAATTGTCCACAGACACTAACAATGGACCAATTCCAAGAACTTTCCCAACCATGTAGAGTGCTGAATTATGGAAAACATATGGGGAAATAGTCATTTCTAGGGGAAAAAAAAAAGACATAGTAATCAAAATTATAACAATTTTTAGGAACCATACCCCAAGAGATTACTGATAGACTGTGAGTGGAACGTTAGTATAGAACTAACGTTCTATACTAAAATTCAGTGTAGCCTCCTAGTTTTCCCATGCGCTCGACTGACCTTCTTCCTCACTTGTACAAAGTTTAGCTACGTTTCTAAAAGGCGCATTCCAAGTAGTCTTAGCAATCTTGCAAGCAGGCAATTCTGACAGTGATGTTATTAGAAAAGGATATATACCATATCTTTAGCCACGACACGCCATCCGCATGGTTTTTAGTCACAGATCGTATGAGCGACTACGGATGCTGCCATCCTACAAACACTGCTAGGAGAAGGACCATGTTGGTGACGGTATCAAGCAGAATTTCATGGTTAAAAGGCTTTTTCTCAATCACCACGTTGTTTGATTGGATAGGAGTTGAATTAGGCTAATTTAGACCATCCTATTTGCTGAAGAAATAGCTGGATAAGGATGAAAGATATATGCTTGGTAGGCATAGGATTTTTATGTTTCAGATGATGACTTTGATTTGTCATCTGGGCAATCAGCAGCACGTTTATTTTTAAATTTATTTTTTATACCATCCAGACAGACATTGAGACTGAGCTTTACAATGGTCATAAGAAGCCATATAATACCGGTGTGTCGAAGGTTTATATGGTTAGACTAAGACACCTGAATATACGCGGGATAGTAGAGGACGGAGTTTACTTCATGCAGCGGAGATTATTAGCACTACTGTTGCAACGTTGCTTGGGTCGGCCAGGGGCATCTGTGACTCCCACTTAGCCAATATAGCGCCCAGAACTATTCTAGTCTTCTGAGAGCTCCCACCCCGTAGCTTCCTCAAGATCAATTTTGATGGTAGTATTGCTGACAATGGAGATAGACGTGGGGTGGGTTTTGTGACTATGGATCATGAGTCTAGGCTCATTACGGCGGGGGGCGGCGCGTCTTCAACAAGTAGTCAATGGTGTGGAGTGAGAGCTGTTTAGGAGTGCAATATCTTTACCATATTGATCCTAGGGGCGATCTGTATTTAGTTTGAGGGCCATGCAGCCATGGTGATTCAGGAGCGTGCTGACAGGCACATGCGTCTGGAGCTCCTGTGGGATATATGTAAGATTGGAGGTGGGCTTGTGACATTTCGGGCTACCCATGTCTATCGGAAGGCGAATAGTGCGGCCGACTGGGTTGCTTTCTACTCCTATATGGCGCACCACTTAGAAGGATTTCATTGGAAGAGCATGGAGTCCCCCCCCCCCCCCCCCCCCCCCCCCCCCCCCCCCCCCCCCCACCGCGCGCGCGCGCGCCACTACTAAGAATTGTTTCGGATGATATTAGTTTATATTCAAAAAAGAAATCAGCTGCTGTTTTCTATAAGAAAATGAAGTAAAAGAAAGCAGGAAGGAGAAGTCATTCTCTTCCACACACAAGAAACATCCACAATAAGCACACAAACGTTACCTCCCCTACCAGCGCTTCTCTGTTTTTTTCGTCCAGATATTTTTCTTTTCTCCACCTAACCAATTCCTCTACGTCTCTCTTGACTTGCAGAAAAACCCCCGTGACCATCGCATAAAAACCAAGCAATCTTGTAGGCCCACAAGAAGTCTGGTCCTTCTTCCCCTCTCCCTGTGGAAAATCCCGGTTCCCAACAACGCACCCTCCTCTTCCCTCCACGCCTTGTTACCCTTTTCCTCAAGAAATATGACGAGCCCTTGGAGAACATAGGGTGCATGAGAATTCTATAAATCTCCCTCCTTTTCCCCCGAAGCCAAGCAACTGGGAAGAGATGAGTAGTGAGCATAGCCCCACGGATGCACCATCAAGCCCACGGACTCCGAGGCTGCCGCCACCGCCGTACTGGTCGGGGAGCCCCAAGGCGTCGCCGCATGGGCTCTACGTTCCCCTGCCCCCTTGCCCGTTCCAGCCGCTGGCGATGAGCTCTCTGAGGAGGAGGTTCAGAAGGGAAGAGGACCCCTTCCTCGCTGCCTACTTGGAGTGCACCAAGAGTGGTAGGCGTCAAGGCAAGGCAGCCGCGGAGAGCAAGAGAGGTGGCGGCCTTGGCTCTGGGTTTGGGTTCTCTTGCAAACACGTGTGCGGTGTCGAAGAGCATGGCATTGTGAGGCTGACACAGCTTCCTCCTCTTCCCACTCGTGAGAGGTTTCTGGAGAGGAGGTGGAGGCAGAGAAATTCATACGGTCATGGATCTTTATATCAGTAGTCTCGTTTTGCTTTCTTTTATTCAATGAGCCATCCGAGGCTAGAAAGCATGAAGTTGTGCTTCCATGAATTCTGGTTTGGTATTGCTTCTTTTCGTTGAGGTCTTTGTGGTTTCGTGTTGTCATATATATGAAGCAAGCTTTATTATTTGCATATGCAGCTCCTTTATAAGCAGCAAAAGCTGAGTGGCTCTTTAAATATTTGAGGAAATCAATCAATGGAACGTTTCTCAGATATGGAAAGCTTAAATAAAATACCCGAAAAATACTAAGTATTGACAAGGAAGATTACACTCATCATCGCACTTGTTGAGAGAGATGGCATGACCCTTTTTCTAGTCCCTGCAACACTTTCGACGATAGGACTGGAATTGAGTTGGGCTGGCCAGGCCACCCCCATCTACGAGTCCAGCCCAAATATTTTCAGCCCAAAGAGCTTTCCTATCCGAGCCCGACCCGAAATGCAATGCATCCAACATGAATTAGCATGTTGGGGTCAAAAAATTGGGCCGGCCCTTAGGAAGGATATGTTGGGCCAGTTTCAAGGCTGTGATCAGAGAGGGGCCACCGGAAGGTGCCAGGTCCAATCCATCGTGACCGTCGAACCCACCATCTTATTTGGATTAAGATTTAGGGATGGCCCAGATGAGCATAGCACGAGCAATTTGGATTAAACTTGTGCTAAACACGGTCTGAGCTTGTGTATGTCAGGTTACACCTGCACCTCAGGCAAATCTGTAACCCCTTAATAGCCGATTAAGTTATCGAAGCATGCAACGTAACCTAAGCTTTTTAATCCTTTTTTTTTTATATGTCAACTTTTAATCTTTCATTTTGAAACAAAAAACTGAGAGTAATTTTCAGGGCCGTACAGGCTTTACATGGATCGCATAACCTGACCAGACAAAAAGGGTTGCAAAAAGTTTAATAGGGGAACTTTATGCAGCATCAGTATCTAGCAGGCCGGGGCCCGGGGGCTCCCTGTGGGCACTGTTCGAACTAGATCCGGCATTTTGTGTGCCGGAACTGGCTCAAGTTTAACGGCACTAATATCTATGTAATACTGGCTTGAACTGGGGGCTCATATTTGAACAAGTTCCTGCAGGCCAGTTGCAGAGGCTAGCTGAACTTTGTCAGATTCTTTCAACTGTAATAATATTGATGTTATTTAGTGGGTATTTGCAACGTTCTCATGCAGGTATGAGAGGTTAAATTAAACTTTAGTGACATTTTTTGCTGATAGGCCCTCATAGAGATAAAATATGATAAACAGTTTCCTAAAATTCTTTAGTTTAGTCCCCCTGCCGAGTGGATTCCATGGAATGTAGGTAATGTGGGGAGGAAGAGGACTCTCCTTCTGAGGTAAATGATTCCCCTTCCTTATGTCGAGTTCCTCTGAGCTATACAACTCGAGCTCAAAAGTTTCTTTCTTTTTCTAATTTGATGATGGAGTGGAATTTTAAGCTCAGATATTAGAATGTATGAGGAGAAGAGGATTAATCTTGCCTATAAGACAGCATAGGCTTGGGAGAGCTGCGGATGGGAATAATAATAACTACGGACAAGGCCTTTTGCTAAGATGCAGTAAACTGATGTCGGCAAGAAGCAAGAGAAGCACTTCTAAACAACACAGTATCCAATTCTGACAGTAGAATTATAGCTGAAAAATGGATTCAATAAATTAGTGAAGTCCCAACCTTCAGTGATGCAAGCAGGCAAAGTTTCGGTGGTCATCTGTACCATTACATAAGTAGTTTTTTCTTTTTTCTTCTTTTTTTTTCCCCTCACCTTATCATTGCTGGCTCGTTTGAAACCATTCATGTTCTTGTAATCGCCAGTTTCCTATCATTGAATGGATATCTACCTCCAAGGTTGTCTGTCTCCAAGGACTTTTACATCAATCATGCACTAATAAAGTACTAGTTCGTAGAGGAAATTGGTTTGGCCCTGCGTTATGAGGTTTCTAATGTCAGCTTCACTCAACAAATAATAATAGGTTGGTGGCTAGTTTTGTCCTTCTGAAGATAGACAATCCAAAGCCCATGATGCTTATTTTACTGCCATGCACATGCTGCCCATGAACATGATGCGACAAATGCTCTAATTCCATCCAACATCTCTCAAGGACTTCATTATTCATGAGCCTCTACGTCTCATTCAATGCAAGGAGACTCAAAAGCAGGTGATCCATAAATAACTAGAGATGATGCATTAAAATAGAAGAGCATGGGTGGTTCCATAGGTAAACCCCTACCAAAGTATCTCTTCCAACTGAATTTTATGCCCTGCTGCGGCCTTTTCAAAGTTACATTGAAGTTGATGAAATCGAGCCTACTTTCCTTCTTCCTTGGCTGTATATCATCTTATCAACTTGGTGGATTTAAGCTGGTTGCCTCTCTCTCTGCAACCCTTTCCCCTCATATTTTTTTTGAAAAAACCGAAAAAGAAATCCAGGTAACTGCTTACTGTAGCTCTTCTGCACACTATGCATCAGTCTAAGTGCTCAGGGAGTGCGTGAAGCAGCTTGTCAGTGTAGTTCCATCCTCCAATGCCAAGCTACGTGACAAGGTTCTACCCGAGTTTTCTGCGTGCAGGACTCCCACACGCGATTTCCAGCCATATGGAAAGCACATCGAGCAAATCCATGTGTGACCCATGAGATACATAGAACTTTCACTATTGAATGCGAAGAAAGAGACATAAGAGACAACCAAGGAGAACATAAGAGACAGCAAATAAAGTATATATGCTCTCCTCTTTATGGGGATGGGGCTAACATAAATCAAACCTTTATCTTCTCATCTATCATATGTAATTAATCTGCACATGCTTTCATAGAGCATCAGATAGAGACATCTATAGATCGGTGTCTCACCTACCCACTAAGAACATATAATGAATTGGCCCTGGCTTTCCTGACAAAAATCGGTATTGTCATGGTAGCGAGATATATGATCCATTCTCTAAACTAATATTTCACAGTGAGTGCTCGTCATGATTGTTTCCTCTGTAAAACTGGAAAATAGTAATTTTTTTGAGCAATATAAATAATCTTACAAAAAAAACGGAGAAATGAATGCTTTATGAACATGGTTTATAAACAAACAAGTCTGAATCCATGCCTGGTGCTGCTTGCTGAACTGCAACACATTTGACTGTCGTTTCTCTGCTGTATCTTCTTTTATGTCATTAATTCAGTGTATCAGTTGGGTGTACTCCCTCCCTTTTAATCGAGCATAAAAAAGTTACAAGTCTGCATCCAGCACAGGAGGGGCTGTGAGATTACATTGGAGACGTATATGGATGTGTCAACAACCTAGTCCGTATTAATGTTTTATAATGTTGATGATTAAAATACTTCCATTTCAAGAGAAGCTAATTAGAATCAACCAAAATTTAATCATGAACCCTTTGGGATCTTTTATCTCGTAGGCAATGTTAAACTCTGTTGGTTTGATTTGAAAAAGATACGATGCACTCTCACCACTGCAATAAAGGAAGCATCAACACACGATCTTAGTTGGTACATTGTTGTTACTTTCCATACCTACGGTTGTTGAGTCATTGAATGGGGGTAGAGCCATTATGCTAAGAACCATTTCGCATTAACATGCAATTGACCTCAAGCAACCTGAAATTAATGTATAGGATGATGTTGTAGCTTCCTGAGAAATTTAAGAACGTTTTTTTTAAAAAAAAAATTTGTCAAGAACCTATGTCAAAAAAGAACAAGGAGCCCACTGAAACTAGCGAACTTAAGAATTCCTCCTTTTTTTTTGTTGCTGCTGAAAAATAATTCTATTTTATATATAGAATCAAAACTTTTCATATGTACAAGGGAAGTCCAGCAAATTCAAGACAAAGCCTTCCGTGATTTCTTCAAAAATGGCAGCTTCTATTTCAATAACAATCTCTCTCATCTGAGACCGAAAGCGATTCCACTCCCTCATCGAGTTGGACACATCTGAAAATATCAAGTTGCTTATCCTCATCAAATCTCCTTTTTGCATCTCCCATGAAAGGATCTCCTCATTGATGATTTTTCGGGTCATTTCAGGGCTCAAAGACTCATGGGAAGCACAGATCTTTTCTTCCACCTCCCTCACACAATCCAGCAGCAGCTGCTCTGGCTGATGCAACACTTTGTTTGATTTAGCAAACTGATTGAAGGAAGGAGAACAAGCAGCTTCGAGAAGCTCTTTGATCATGTCTAAAGCTTCTGCTGTCGAATCGAGACTAGATGTCGATTTGTTCTCTTCTTTATCTGTCAAGCAACAAAAAAGAAGAAAGAGAAAAAAAACCGAAGAAATGAATCCTTGCGATTCATAAAGAAAGGAGGAAATAGAAACATCCAGACAAGCAGCAAAGCCAACTTACTGCGACTGTGAGCGGGGGAGCCTTCACAAGAACGCAGCTCTAGCACTGAAACAGGACTGTGCTGCTCCAAGTCCTCCTCCACCTCCATGCATTTCCACTGACCATCTCCATCCAATTCTCTGGCACTGCCACTGCCTCTGGGACATGAGAAGCTGCCGCCAGGTTCTACATCATGGTTCTTGCGTTCCATTTCTGTGAAGCAATCGAAGAAACTCGATCTCCCATTCTCAGGCGCCTTGCGGTCCCAATCCAAGGCCTTCTTGGCAGCCTTCCCATACAAAACCTTGGTGAGGATGCACCTAAGGAACCCACATCTCCTCTTGAGACCATGACTGCTAAGCCTCTGCAGCCTCTGGAATGCACCACCAGGCCAACACATGCTTGCAGCCTGCGACTTCAGGACCCTATTAGAATACCCATTCTCTAGAAGGTAAACTTCGAGCAGAAAAGGCTCCTGCTGCTCTTCCAGCAGCTCAAACAGCCGCCTTCCTTGGGCTGAAGGTGATTTGGAAAGACAGGCCATTGGACCTCCAGCTCTGGAAAGAAAATGGATGACAGAAACTCAAGGAGAAGGGGGGATAATGTGAGGTGTGGGAGTGGTTTAAATGAAGGAGGGAGAGGAAGATAGAAGAACTTAAATAAACATCCCTAACGATTCAAATCACCCCAGAGCTAGAACATACAAACGCTATTAATGGGTGACGGAAGAAATAGCAACGGAGAATCTAGCAGCCAGCTGAGAATTTTGTTTGCTCCTCAGTGGAGGAGGATGGGGCCCTCCCCATGGTACATGCACCCTTTTTAGCAAGCACCAAGTTACATCAAATCATCAGGTGAAAATCCAATGTACCAGTCTGATTAAAGGTTGAATGATGTACTGAAGCAATGGGGTATCATAACCCTTTTCTGAGACCGAAAGGCTATCTCACTGGTTATGGGAACACTTAACTGGAGCAGGCGTGTTGCACCAGCAGGGGGAAAAGAAATGAACCCCTTTGGCTTGGCCTGCACTGTCTCCATTTTACAGGCTTTGGCTCACCATGTTACAGTGCCTGGTTTGAATGCTTCTCAGAGTTTCAACTCCGCACCGATAGTAACCCCAAACAGCTCTCTTTTGAACTGTGCCCGACGAATGCCACAGCTTCTGTCGTGTAGTGGAGGAACCCATGTGTCCGAGACCAGGAGGATTGGGCTGTGGACAAGATTGAGCTGATTTATTGATGGGATTTGGGGAGTCGGTGGTTTGGCTGCTGCTCCCCAGTGTCCCCTCCCTCCCTCCCTCCCTCCCTTCAACTCTAAACCCAGTGCATGTGTTCGCCACCAGGAATCCCTCTGCTCCTCTTACGGCAGACATCCAAACCTAAATCTCTCTTTTTAGATCTTCCTCTCTTTGACGCTAAAGAAAACGATCGCCCGTATGCTCGCGGGCTTTTGGAATGCGTCCACACATGTGGGTCCCATAGCTCTGATGGCCCGATCAGGAGCACGTCCACTTGACCGGCCCGACCAGGCGTCGGCCCACCCAAGCCTTCAAAAACAAAAAAAAAAAAAAAAAAAAAGCTTTGGCTTAGCGTTACCACCACTGACATGGGTTGTGATTAAGGCCTATGTTGATCCTCATCAACTTGGAAGTTTAACAAGATGACAGGTTTCTGTTCCCTTATTTGAAGTCGCATGCCACCAAAGAGATTACAGACGCATTATACGTTGAATTATATGCATGCCATGAGTAGCATTTGAGTAAATGGAGTATAAAAATACATTGTCTTTAATTGGCGTTATAGTGAATTAAAAGCACTGGGTGATCAATTCACGAAGTAAAATGTCCTGAGAAAGAAAGGAAAATAACTTAAATTTTAAACGATGCAAGTGTGGAAGTAAAGACATGGTGTGATCAATAGATCAACATAGGCAATACAAGGAAAGCACTCTTAACAGGCCAGGACCTCTTACTAACTGCATTAGTATATGATTCAATAAATAAAGAGGCAGCATATTCAGCTTTAACAATCGTATAGTTCAGGCGTGGGAACCTGAGAGGCTTTTAGGTTTTCCACCATCGCCTTGGATTTGGAGTAGAGGGATGTGAGTAATCCCTCCCGTTGGGAAAATGCTAAACTGAACACATGGATCTCCTCCTTAAGATCCTTCATTTTTTGTCTTTCAATGTTCAGCTCCTTCAGTAATTCTTCTTTTTCGGCAGTAAGGAGCTCTACGTCTTGTTTGGACATGGAGAGACCGTGCATGAGAGAAGCATTTTCCCCTCTCAAAAGGTTGCATTCCCTTTCTAGGGCAGCACATTGCTCCTTCGAAGCCTCAAGTTGCTTGTTGAAGCCACATTCAGTTTCCAAGCTGTGACATCTTCCCTTGTTACTAATCTCTTCCTCCAAAGCTAGTCCCTTCAGACAAGCAGCAACTGATACTCAGGAAAGAGAAAAATAAAGGATCCCTCACCTCCTTAACGTTTGGAAAGGAAATAAGGATCACATCATCAGAAATTGAACCATGAAGAAACTCGACGGTAGCTGAAAAATGGAGATTTTAGAATTTCAAATAAATGGCAACTCTGCCAGGCAACCTTTTAATGCAGATCTGCATTCATTGTCCTTGGCACATGCTCATGTTCAAAATGGAAAGCTAGCAAACAAACAATAATTGCAGTAAACGAGGCAGGCAAGCATGGTAATGTATCGAAATGACAGATCATATATTTCACATATTGCTCAAGATGGTGAGATCTTAACAAGAATAGCGCTCCAATCAATTGAAAAACGTTGTTCTTTGATCCTGCTATCACAGAATTTTTCGGCAGCAAAGTACACTTGACTGGAAAAGGTGATGAATTGCTGTGGGGCTTCGCAGACAGGTTTACTTCACAACAGGGAATATCTATTGGTATTCTCGCTCTAGCCAAAAAAAAAAGAAAATCTATTGGTATCTATAGGCCTCTGGCTAATAGGTGGTGAGAAGTCCTGAAATTTCCCATGCCCTAAGGTGCTCATATTGCTGCATGTGCTAATTTTCTTGCTACATCTAGCAAAGATCAGTGTGACAGCGAAATTTCATTGCCCAACATAAGAAATATTTTTGAAGAGGTCAACAAGTGTAGATTGAGGTTGAATTTGTTCAATTATTACCAATGAATGTGAATAAAGATGATAGCAGAAGACCAAAATGTAGTACAATATGCCGTCTGTGGTCTGGTATCTTCAGAAGATACTGAAAATAATAATGCTTGATATAGCACTGGGCAAGCAGAAAAATAAATTTTGATTTCAGATAACTTGGGCAAGGAAGTCTTGCTCTTGTATAAGTTTCTTAACAGCGGATGAAGGATTCGAGACAGAGGTGTGTTTGTTTGATGACAGAAGCCAATTTAAAGCAGATTTGGTTGAACATAAAGGATCATTGCAAAACTGCCCCACATATTTGTCTAAGCGAACGGTCAAGTGCTTCATTCTAGGAATGGTGGGGAATTATGATAGCTAAGGGTCAAGAGCAAAAAGCATGGGAAATCAGGAAAAGTGAGAACTGAGAGCAGAAAGTATTAAAAATATCCTGCATGTTCATGTGACAGTCGAACTGGAGTGGATCTTTCAGGCAAAGACAGAATGCTGCTGAATTATCTTTCTGCTTAAATTATGTAATGCATAATATAAGTAACACAGGAGTTTACCTAGGAACCACGAACACAGGTATGGGACACAGATACGACACGATACAAATATTCCAATATGGCAAAGCTTGAAAAAATAAGATATAATATGGCTAGGATATATCAATAAATAAGTAAATGTATTTTATACACATAAATGCACATAGACGTGTGCATACATATACATATGCACACACGTATATAGAGAGAGAGAAAGGAGGGGGCTAGGATGCATCCAAGTACATTTGGCCCCAAATGCTTTCTAGTGGAAATCAATGATGTATCTCTCAGAATAAAAATCGAAACCAGTGATCATGAACTATAGTGTATAAAATGCCTAGAGACTAAAAAATAATTTATTTTAGAAATCTCTTGCCTATGCATCAAGCGAGTATAAGATGAGTGGTAGTAGTATAGTTAGTGAGCTAAAGTATGCTTTACACTAAATAATTTGCAATTCTAAACCATTGACCTTGATCTAGATACTTCAAAACATATAAATATTAAATTTCAACTGATTTGGATGCTTCTCAACTATAGATCAAATGAAGACATAGCATCATACAGTTAAACTGTTCATTTTCAACAATTCGATGCATGAGCGAAGGCTCTCGAAACTATGTGACTTTTACTGTTTTTAGAAATTTTATGCAACATACATCAAGTTCAACAGTGTTGATTTTCATTTTGAAAGGTCCACCATTGATTTTCACTAGGAAGCAATTGGGCCAAATTCACTTGAGTGCATCCTAGCCTTTCTCTATATACATACTGCAAGCATATATATGTAAAAAATTATGCACAAATCTTAGTATGCTGTCAAGAATAATACAGTCCCCACTTTAGCTGACATCATCAGCTTTTATAAGCTCATTGTTTGATCATTCAAACCTATCAACCTCAATCCATACTTCATAGTTCAATATTTAAGTCATAGACTGCAAAACCATTCACCATTATAAGGTCAACATTAAACAAAGAAAAGCAAACTCCCTCACCCTTATATTTAAAGGTATTAAGAAAGTATCCCATTATCCAGAAAGTATCTAGAGCATCTTTTAAACTTTAAAAAATAGGATAATTTAAACAAATATTGGACATGCATCAGAGAAATGTCCAGCAAATACTGACAACAGATATGAACATGACATGCGATTTTTATCCATGCTTCCTAAGATTTTACTATGGTTTTAACATATTATCTTTATATTGCAAGATGCTTTTAGGATCGTGTTCAAACTTGGTTTATTGGTTATTACCATGCTTTGAATAATGTGGCTATAGGCAAAAATTTCAATTGGAAGATAAGTAGAGAATTTGTCAATAAAAAAGAGCATGGATATTTTGAAAGAGAGAAGCTAAAAAATTAAGATGTAAGAATTATTTAGATACAGATTCATGCGAAAACTAGCATTGGTGAGGCACCTCCCTGCCTCTAATCTGCTCTAGTATTAAGCTATGGTTCTTGTCATACATATGCATATTATTAACTTTAAATCACCGACTCTCATTGTCAGTGTTATTTGTGTTATAAAGACTACTTTTAGCCTCCTAACCATCTCACCTCACATCTCTAGCTAAGCCTGCTTTGTACTATAGGAAAGCAAACACTTATCTCACATGATTGTGTTTTCCGAGGGCGCAATCTACTATGCAAAAGGTTCCAGTTATAAAACTCTTTTATGCAAGAACACGTATGTCTTCAGTCATGTAACCACCTCTTATGCATCTGTTAAACATGTTTTTTCCTTCTATCTATTCCAATCAATTTTCCATAGTAGTGCCTCAATTAAGTGTTGGAAAGCTTAATTAATGACTCGGGCCAACTACCCAAATTATGTTTCTGTCTTAGATCCAATTGCTAATGTAACTAATCAAAGCCTTCTGACTGTTGGGGTTCTAATTTTAAGCAACAGTACGAGCATGATGTAGAATGCCTAGATTAAAGCTGGCATCCTTACTGACATACAACACGACCTCTTTCAGGCTTCCTACGTGCTCCGCTACTTTGCACAGCTTTTTGTTGCTATATACGGTCAAATCAAACCCCTTGGTTTGATATTCTGGCAGCTAAATATTGACAGTCTAAACTATCATCTTGCTGCATTTTTTCAGTTCATGGTCACAACACTCATCTACTTGACGACCTCAAACGTTTTAATCTTATTAATTAAAAAGAGGGAAAATGAAGCACAGAGTTAAAGATGTTATTTTATGGTTCATAGGGTTGCTTCGGTCACTGCAGGTATATGTTCTCTCAAACAAAAAAAATAAAGAAAAGGAAAAAACAATTCTCTCTATATTTATCACTCAAATAAACAGCAGGATGACTTCTGTCATTTTATTTTAATCTTAAGCCAGATAGTAGGGAGCAAGCCTACCCTATTAGGTACCATCATTATTAGTGATTTAACTCAAATCATCTCCCATCCAAATATTACCTCCACCTTGCACATGGTAGGGCAACCCATCTCAATTCATGGCCTTTTTGAGATACTTATGTCTAACCTAAAAGGATGTAGAAGAAAACTAGAGTGACCCTTCTATTCTAGAAATGAGAATTCCTTGTTACAAAAAACATGTTTGCTTTTACTAGAAACAAGTACCTTCTATATAAGAAAAATCTTCTATTATAATTATTAATTAAGATATTTATTTGGGAACATTCACAAAACATTAGAAAATAGTTTCAGAAATATTTTGTAAGTATATGTAATATTGGTAAAATAGGTTCATTGGTAATCATGATCCAAAACGCATAGCAATCTCACTATTTAACCTTGTTTAATAGGCGACAATGACACAACACCAACCATGCAATTTCACTTCCCCCACCAAGTTAGAATTCTATATAAAGCATTCTCCCTAGGATCCACCTTTCTTATAAACCAATGTCAAACTTCCATGCCATACATGCAAATTTGACATGAGATTTTAGAACTTATTTTTAAATGCTCATGATTTTGTTTGTTATTATTTATAGTTTCTCTAGGCTCATCAATTAACACCATGTCAACATACAACATGCACCAAGAGTCCTTTGGAAAACAAGTAGAAATTTACATGGAAGACACCACAAGGATTGTGGGTCTAGGCCTCATGATATGTACAAGTTTTTAGCTAGTCTCTGTTGTATGAATAATTATTAAATAACATTTTGGCAATAATATTGAGAAGCATGAAAAATAAAAAGAACTTTCACTAGTCAATCTGTCCTATAAGTTTTATCAGTGCCAAATAAGGGAGTGATTTGGTAAGTTATGAACCAACCCTGACTCTAAGTTTGTGAATGGTCGCAGTTCTAGACTCGCATATACTTCAACCACCCTGTAACATAATGTACTCGAGAGTGCATCCAACTTAAACTAGCAAATATGAGACATTCTTTTAGTATTTTGTTAATGAAATTTCAGGATTTTAATGTACAATCACCAAAGCTGGGATAACTTGCAGATTGTTAACCCCTCGAAACAAGATAAAGCAACCATGTCACCTTGCAAGAAGTGTTTGCCATGGATCTCTACCCGGACTCATCTGAAGACTCTGCAATAATTTGTTGTTTCCTTGACTTCCATGATATAGTTGATGAAACCCAATAATATGCAATAGTCTGTCACCAGATGTCGAGTATCATACCGACTTGCCCAATCAGAATCACAGTTTATGATTTGTTAATCAGTTGTCAACAAGACCCTTAACTTTTCCTCCACTACCATGTATTTCTGAAAATTTCAATTCAAGTATCATCCAACTCTCTTTTCTTCAACCATTTCACAATGCTTAAAATGGCTTTTTAAAGGAGTATCATCACTGTTCCATTGGCATGAGAATCCTCGAATACTAATATAACTTAGTAGGAAAGTACTTATTTCCCCATCTGATTACAATATGGAGTGAATCCACAAGTTATAAGCAAAAATGTGCAATAACCAATATCTAATAAACAGACAATCTGGGTTTTCGAAGCCTAAAATGGTACGATCAAATTCTATTATACAATATGGTTGTATAGAAGTGATTATTATGTTTATCACATGAAAAAAGGAAAAACAGAAGTTTTGATCTCACTTCAAAGCATCTATTGAATCGAAATGAAAAATCATATAAACAAGAGTATGAGAGAAAAATAATCATGAAGGATTGGTAACTTACAACTGAAATATCACTTGATAAGTAGGATTGACATTTCATATCAGGCGTCATTTGAAGCATATCAAGATCAGTGGTGCAACCTTTGTTCAAACGCATCCACAAGTCTTCATCAGCTATGTTTGCAAAATTATCAGGGGGCGGACTAGACTCAAGGTCCCTTGAACAGTTTGATCTTTTCACAACAAAATCATTTGGCTTTTCTTTGAAATTAGGTGTTTTAAAGACATCTTCCTGTGACATGATTACTTCATCAGATGTGTTTCTCAAGTCCGCCATCTGCTGCAAAAGTTATGTAACATATTATTTGCGGCTATTGATTTGAGATGTTGGCTTTCACTCAATGAAGTAATTTCTACAAGACTTTGTAGTGTTATACTAGCTCATAATGAGCATATCCTACAATTGGTTCTAGAAATATTCCCTATTTACCTTGGCTGAACTTCTAGTTTGACTGGAAGAATTAGCAAGACTAGTAAGATTGTCTATCTTCTTCTGTTGTTCCTTTATGCAATGCTCTAATGCTTCACGAGATTTTCTTTCTTCCTCAAGCTCCATTGCAAGCCTTTCACGGTCTAATTCAGACTGATGCAGAATAAATATAAATAAATAAAGAGTAGAAAGCATGTTAGTCGCTAAAGGTAATGACACAAGTTTTATAATTGCAAACCATATGGGAACTTCTGATAAGGTAGAAATATCTACCTTGTGCATGTCATTTCGTTGCTTTAAGATCATTTGTTCTAGTACCTCAGAATGAGATCCCTGGAAAAGAAGAAAGTAGAAAGATCTCAGTAATACACTTGAAGATATGAACAGGCAAGTCTGAGATATACTAAAAAAATCACCTGAAGTTTTCTGCGGAGCTCTTCAATCTCTAGTTTTTGTCGCTTCAGCAGTGCAGCATCAGTCAGAATCTATTACGTAACCAGCAATAATTAGAACAAACCAAGTGGCAGGCATGGAGTAGCAAAAGTTCTTGCCTTTGTATAATCAATAAAGCATCAACAACAACAATAAAATACAAATTTATTTCTTTACGCTGCATTTGGTTTGGGAATAAGAAAAATAGGAATAGAAAAAATTATACCCATTGGAATAGTTATGACATGAGTTATGCTAGTTTTTATTTGGTGACACTTTTGAACAGCAAAAGAGATCTTTTGGAATGAGTTTTAGTTATGAACTTTTGTACATAACAAAGTGAAAAAGTAGGTATCAGGTGCCTTTATGCCAAGGAAGAGTTTACAACAACTCCTCCTTGGAATAGTTATGCTTGTGTAAAGCAAGTTTAATCAGCATAACTATGTCTTGGTTATGCCTCCTTCCCAAATGTTGTTTGGTAAGCATAACACTTATTCCAAACCCAATGCCTACTTCATGCCTAAACCAAATGCTGCCTTATGTAATAAAGAAGCTCTTGGCCAGAAGAGAGGCTAATAGTAAACAAGACATCCACATTCATTTGCATCTGAGAGTTTGAAGATAAACACTGACTCTAATGGATGCACAAGCACACATAGATACAAAGACAATGATTTCTTATCTATTGCAATTATTACCCAATAAAATGTAAGAAACAAAAGTTTGCCAATATCAAAATTAGGTGCCAAATAATAACTAAAAGCCCTGATTTCAAGCCTCCTGCTAACTGTTGCACAAGTCATGAATTACGGAGTGAAAGGGATCACAGAACCAACCTCATTTACTTGAGCACAATTCGTAATGCGTTTAGCTCCGCTTGCAAACTGGAGGGTTCCTCTACTTTCCTCTATGTGAACCTATAAATTGAACTTGTAAATGACAGAAGGCAGACAACCATAATTCAGTAAAAGAAACAGATGATTATGCTAGAGGTCTACCTCCTCTGGTGCAACCGTACAGATTATAGAAGTTTTGGCATTACCACCAAGAGAAGGTTGGAGAATGCGAGTCAGCTTGCTATCACGATATGGGATATGCCCCCTACATCAGCATTGTTCTCATCTTAGAAAACTAGGTTTCTAATATGATCTAATATAGTCTAAAATTTCATGATATTTCATAAGTAAAGGCACTATTTCAGGAGAATTCCAAGTATGGTGATATCCAAGTCCATTTGACAATGCTTGATAGAATAGAAAATATTTCAACATAATTAAGTTGTGGGGAAATTTAAAACTTGGAATCATTTACAGACAATCATTTGCAACCTAGATATAGTTAACATACAATAAAATAGTTTCTTCTGCTTAAATGATATATATAAATGTTCAAGTAAAATTTAGTAACTAAGTTGCGGGAACTTAAATGCGGAATTAGATAAAGTTGGAATAGAGAGATTGATCAAACTGATCACATGATAATTGGGTACCTTTGCTTTCCATTTTCACTCAGCTTATTGATCACATTACCAAGAATCATTAAACTCTTGTTAATGTGCTTCCCTTCCTTCAAACGTACTCCTCCAGCCCCTGTCTTAGCTATCCGCTCTGATCCAGCTAAATCTACCAAGTTCTACAACATAAGAAAATAACAAACTTATTTGTGACACTGCTCTATAAGCAGTCTAGGTAATAAAGTTGATTTGATGCTGAAGTTACAGACCAAGACAGATACACGGATTGCATCTGCATTAGAAACATCACCAGAAGAAATGGGATCTTTCACACTGCTCTCAATTACCTAAAATTATTAGAAAATATATTATTGATTTTGAAATAAAATTGTAAAGAATAGCATGAAAGAAGAAAGTTAAAAGGAAAAACAAAACAGGATTTAGAGCGATATACCATCCTAAATATGGTATGTGATCTACTGCTTCTCACATTCATGTTGGTTTCCCCAAAATGCCGATTTGCTATATCCAAAAAAAGGTAGCATTTCTCATTACTTATTTCAGAAAAAAAAGGACTTAGGGTAGAATTCAAAAACATGACTAGTTAGACCTTCTCCTAGTTTGATAAGCTCAAATACTTGCTCCGCACTGTTCACAATCTCCTCGCGGAGACCCGCTACAAAAATCCCACGCTACATTTACAACAAAATTAGACAAATTTACAATAACAAACCCGTAAACCTCTCCAAATTCTCCTCTTCTTTTAAATGGAAAAAAAAAACCTCTCTGAAATCTTGGTATTAATATCATCTTACCTCCAAGCTCTCATGAATCGGAAGCTTCTGGTTCCCCAGCGTCAAGAGATCATTGATCTCCTCATTGTAGATCTCCATGTACGAGACCCTAATCAAGAACTCCCGATCCGTGGTCTGCTTCCAATGTTCACGCCAAAAAGGTAAAACTCATACACACAACCAAAAATCCAAGCTAATTAGAAAAACCAAAGTCAATCATATACCATCTGGGCGGTGTGGAAGATGTCTTTGACGGCGAGAGGGATTATTCCGGGGTCATCTTCGGAGCCGTTCATGGTGAACGTCTTGCCGCTGCTGGTCTGCCCGTAGGCAAAAGCAGTGCCTTCGGGATAACAAGTAGCAGGACAGGATTAGTCAGAAACCAATCGAGCTTATATCTTGGGGATAAAGAGGAACTGGAGCACTTTTACCGTTGAATCCATTGACAGCGGCGTGGATGATGGATTTGATGAGGAGATCGTAGACGGTGGCGTTGGTGGAGCTCTGATCGAAGACGTGATCTAAGAGGAGAAGGAGATCGGGATTAGGGTTAGGGTTAGGAGGAGGGAGATTGGCGGGCGGGAAGAAGAAGTACCGAAGGCGAAGGAGACGCCGGAGATGGGGGTGCCGTCGAGGAGGTGGAGGGAGATGCGGTTGTCCTCGACTCGCCATTTCCGGTCTTCGGGGAGATCGAGGGCGGTCGACGGCCGGAAGCGGACGGCGACGGAGATCTTCTCCATGGACGGTGGGGGGGGGGGGGGGTGTCGAGGGACGAGAGAGGCGGGATTTTTGAGTTTGGTTTTTGGGTCGGGAAACCGCTGGTAGAGTGGTGAATGAAGTAGTGGTGCGAAAGGTTTAAAAAGCTGCCAACGGGTTGGGCTGGACGGGAGCACGCTGGATCCTAGCTGAAAATCGAATCCAACTTATTAGCTGATCAAGTCAAATTTGATTGAATCCAAGAAAAAAAAAATCCGACAGACTATTTATGTCAGAGCAGGGACTATTATTATCACGATCTGTGCGGACGTGTATTTAGTCCCATATTGATTATTCGATGGATAGATCTTGGATACTTATACAAGATCAAGTAACTCAAATAATACTTTTCGGCTAGCCATTTTGGATGAAGTCCTCGATTGTTACAAATGGTATCAAAGCCAACCCGACCCATAACCTATGTGGACTAGGGGACATAGCTGCGCGGATCTATTGGGACTGACCACGAGCTGATCTTGGTATTTGTGATTAGATTTGAATGAATTTGAACTTTTAATCAAACGAGGATGTCAGAGCTTGAACGGGAAAGTATACGAGGACCCATACGGACATGTATTTAGTTCCACATTGATTATTTGCTAGGTAGATTTTGGGTACTTGTACAGGATAAAGAAATCCAAATAATACCTTCCGGCTAGCCATGTTGGGTGAGGTCTTCGGTTGTTATAATTATTATACAAACCCAAACAGAAATGTTCGAGTTCAGTTGGGATCGGATAAGGTTGTGCAAGTTGAGTCAAACATTTAGCTACTTTTTCATAGCCAAAATATAATAATAGATAATTAATTAAAATTATAAAAAACAAATAAAATTAAAAAGAAGCGGCTTAAATTTGAATTTTCATTCAAAAAATTTTAATTTTATTTAGGTCATTGATTATTTTTTAGTTTACAAACTATAATTTTTTATACATTGATGTGCTTGAGGGTATTATAAATAATAATCCATCAAAACAAATAATAAGAAATTGGAAATAGATGAGAGAAGATGTAGTTGTTGAGGAAAAAAAAAAAGACTTTGTTTAGATGGGAGTTTATTAAATAAATTGGAAAAGATATTTAGAGAATTCAAGCGAATGTGAAAGAACTTATATTATCCAAGCGAATGTAGTTGTCGGGACTAAGTCAAGTCATGGGATGACCAATCCAATTACAACCCTAAAAAGGTTAGCGGAGGAGGGATTATGATAGGACAGTGTCTGCACCGGGGATTATTCAAGCCAGGGCCCAATAAATCATCCAGTTAAAATGTTGGAAAAGATTGTATTTGCAGGCATAGATGGTTTGACTGGGCAGGGAAGAGAGGTTTGGAGGGGTACAAAAATATCTTGCTTGAATTTCAATGTCTAGCTTAAATTTTACATATAATTGTAGAAATTTTATAAATGCATCTTCTGTAAACCAACATAAAGCCAAACTGATCTATAAAAGCTATCATTTTTTTTTTCTTTTTTGACTGTTCGGGGCGTACTCGCACTGTAAGTGAGACGCCGATTTACCAAAAAAAAAAAAAAAAAGCTATCGTTTTTCCTCTCTCGAGTCATTGGCTTTGCTTTTCTCAACTGTTTGAATAATATGATGTGTTACAAACAAGGCCTTAGCCACAATTTCTTGGCTAGAAGATTAGCAATTATCTTCTCAGCATAAAAATATTTCATAGAAATAGTGGGAAAAAATTCATACCAAAAAATGGAGAATCATGTCGAGTAGCATGAGCAGAACCTCTTCCTAAAATTATATGGTTGCAAGCATTAACCTGTGTATAACCCTATTTGTGTTTTTTTTCGGTGAGAAATTTATGAATAAATGCCTTCATGGTTGGAATTAGTGGCCAGCAATGATTGTTTCTAGTGCTTCCGACCAGGGGCCTGGGGCTCTTTCTTTGGAAGGTGGCCTGGGGCTGCCTTCCGACCAGGAGCGTTTTGGTTAGGCGGGGGATGAGATTGGATCTACAGTGCGAGAGGTGCCTGGATGCTGAGGAGACTATTAGCCATGTACTGCTTCGATGCCCTACAGTGTTGGAGACGTACATCTGCGCTGCTTCCTCCGTTGTGGGAGACGTTGGAGGATATGCTTGGGTACCTGCGTGAGTCTACGCGGAGACCGAGCTCTACTGAGACAGGTACTATAGTGGCTTACTTAGCCTATCATATTTGGTTGGATAGGAACGATCATGTGTTCGAGGGCGGGCGATCCTCTCCTCGAGTTGTGATTGAGAGAGCTCTACGGCAGGCGGCGGAGGCATCTATGATGGCCTCATCGTATCCACCTGAGAGGGCCAGGGACATCTGGGGTACCTGTATTGCTGTCTCAGCGTCCAGGTTTCGATGTTTTTCTTGGGTACCCCCACCCCCTGGTTATCTTAAGGTGAATTTCGATGGTGGCATGGCAGAGGATGGCGCCTCCGGGGGCGTGGGCTTTGTGATCAGGGATCATGTAGGCAGTCTTGTAGCTGCTGGAGGACGGAGTACACCGGGCACGACTGTCGTGGGAGCGGAGATGCGGGCAGCCTGGGAGGGCATTTTGTACGCGAGACGGGTGTTGGGGGCCGATTGCCTCTGCCTCGAGGGTGATTCATCCACGGTGATTGATTGGATACGAGGTATTGATACATATGGGGATGGCCACCCCCTGATACGGGATACGCGTAGATTGGTGCGGGAGCTGACCTTCTGTCAGATTTCTCATGTATATCGGGAGGCGAACAGTGCAGCAGACTGGGTCGCCTCCTATGTCGCTCGGCACTCGGGGGAGTCTCTCTGGACTAGCTTAGAGTGCATCCCACACTCCTTATTTTGTTTAGTTTCCTTTGATATGGCAGGTTGTATTCACGTTAGAGGTACTTGAAATGAAATACCGTTTTGACCAAAAAAAAAAAAAAATGATTGTTTCTAGTGCTTCGTTACTCAAAAACAAATGTGCAGTTAAAAAATTTAACATTGCGAATTTTTTCATTTTCCTTATCATCTAATACACCTAACACAATCTTATTTAAAGTCTTAATCACCTCATGTCTTAATAAACTGATGATGGTATGGATAGCGAATGAACACAAAGAACACTCAAGATGAAGGCATCTATCACAATTCACAAACAAGTGAAATCTAAGAGGTTGAGAGGATCTTTGGTAGATGTTGGTAATTGAGCAATTAAATCAAACTTTGTGTCAAGTGTGTTTGTCTATATTTTTCAGTTTTCGTTGGACTACCAAACAGTTAATTAAGCACTCTTTCTAAAAGTTCATGTGTCTTTACCAAAAGAGAGAGGAAAAAAAAAAAAACAAGAGCATGTGTAAATTTTTTAACAGATAAAATGGTGAAATTATATGAAGATGATAGGAGGATGTCATCCGAGAGCAAGACTATAACATCTATATAGTTTATAATCAGATGTAGATTATCATCATATGGTTAATATGATATAAACTTGATGGGTCTCATGGGCATGGCTGGTCAGATCTCATTTTTGTTCTTTGTTCTTTGTTCTTTCATTAAATCTATGCTCCTTACTTTTTGATAACGAAAAGATTAGAATACTCAGACCACATGATGTAACTCAGACCACATTCTTAGATCTCAAGTCTCAATAAAGTTTTCGAGTCGTATTCCTTAGATCATAAGAATCTGATGAGGGGCATAGCAACCCTTCCATCCAGTAGTCATCTCCATGGATATTGGGACACAGATACCATTTAGATTTCTTACATAGACAAAACCTTTACTCGCTACCTCTCCTAGATCCCATCCTACCTAATTTCAAATATGAAAGGCGTACGTCACTCTTTTGTTTAGATTCTTTTACTGGCATACATAAAGACAGGGATTGAAAAAAAAGAATGAGGGCGTCACCGAATCTAATGTGGAGATTTAAAGCAGGCACCCATTATCATTGGAAACACCAGTTAGAGACCAGATTAGTTCAACCAAGCTGTCTAATATGCCAAGAGTTTCTATTTGTTGCCCTTAATTGCATCCAAGACTCCACCCATTAAAAGAACTGTCCTTCATGGTTTATTTAAGCACCGCTTTTTTAGCCGAAAAGGACAATCAAATCACCGTCCCAAGGCTTAAACATTTGCACCCACATCTATGTTCCATTCATAGTTTTAAATGATGCGATTATGACTGGCGGTGCCTCCTCTCCATAGCACATCGACATGACTGTTTTATATGCCTTATATGAAAGCTAAAACGGCACTAATTCACGAAAATAATGTTGGTGCGAGAAACAAATTTAAAAGTATCTTCTTAAGTGGATGGTGGATTATGTTAGGTTCCATTGATTAATTTCTGAGGCTTAATTATGAGTCTGTTAATCATATGCAAAAGAAGGGAAAAAAAATATAGGCAAGCTTCATTGGTCAGCAAGAATAAAGGGTGCGAGTGGTATATGCTTCTTTTTTTTTTTTTTTTTGGTGGTTGGCAAACTACATATGCAATCTTTGTTGCTTTGAGTTTTACGCATGCTATATATAAGCTATAAAGTGAGAGTAATGGACATATAAGACGGAAAACATGAATACAAAAGCGCTATAATGCCCACTTTGACTAATGGAAAGCCTCAATTTCAGCCCATGTCATGTATGAATGTTACCTCGTGCTCATTTTTTTAATAGACTGACCACATTTGATGTAAATATCTTTCTATTTTCCAATATTCCAATTTTGTTCCAAGCCTGCCAACTAATTATAGATAGATTATGTTCATCTCGGGAGGAGGGAGTATTAACCTCTCTCTACTCCAAAATTAAAGATAGGAAATTCAAATCGAAGATCTACACCATTGATCATAATTTGTATATCTAAAAATACCTAAAAATAAAAAAAATAATATACTTTGATGGTCTCTAAAATATACATCATGTGGGTGCAACTATGAATGATTAAAATTATATATAAACTATATTTTGCGATGATCTAAGCACAAGAAGCTATTGAATCTATTTAGATTTTAATATATGTAAATCATGATCAATAAGATGAATTCTTAATTTAAATGCTTTATCAAGTATTTTAGCGCATTAGTATAATGAAAACTATCAATTTTATGTTCGCATGATGCACAAGAAAGATACCAACAAAATATAAGTTTTTTGTTTCTATCACAATCATGTTCGAAAGATGTATAAGCAAGTTATTTTTCTTTCATGAGACTATACCTAGATGTTCTCTTTGTTGAAATTGAAGAATTAGAAAAGAGAATTGTATTTCTGCATGTCTGTTACAATATACAGGAGCAGCCTTTATATAGACTAGGAAGCTGGCGAAATTTGGTAAAGCCAATTAAGTTTGGCACAATCAATCATAAATCAATCAAGATGAAATTTAGTGAGGCCAACTAAGTTTGGCATAATCAATCATGATCTTAATCAATCATATGATTTTAACACTCTTGATAAAACCAAAATAAAAAAAGGAAAACAAAATATAACAGCCATCGGAATCTTGTTGCAAATATATCAAGGCAAGGCGAAGGCGGAGCTTATATTTTCCTATCACTGTTCTGATGCCATCAAAGCCATATGTTACCTCTTAAGCTGCAAACCCTGGCCGATTTGCTTTCATGATGGTATTGTTTTCAGCCATGACAGAACATAAGCATGGAGATATGAAGAAGAGATGTCATCCTATTTTTAGGTGCCTAGTTATTTGAATGTTCTCGGATTATATTACAAACAAATACTTAGTTTGAGATTTCAGAGAACGTGTATGGCCTACAAACCATGCACAAAAAAAAAGGTTGCCTCTCTGTAGTCTACATGAACACTTCTGGTGCAGTAGATATGTCACTGAGCACAAGGCTGTGTGCTGTAGATTGTTATAACTTCCATTTCCATGCAGCTCCAGACCTACTTTCTCGTTGCCTAGTCAAGCACATCCCATCATCACCTTCATCTCCGCCATGATTCTCTGCACAAGTGCCCGGGATGGGTCGACAAGAAGACAGCAACATGATAAACTAATTGGCCTACTCAGAAATTTCTTTGCAATTCTACCAACTTTATGGCACAACAGCTCAACGAAAGCAGTAACATCCTGACCAAAGACATGGAACCTAATTATGACAACAAAGGGCCAAACCACCGTGGCACATAACAGCAGAAGTGGGGCCCATATGCACTAAGGCATCATGTATGATTTTTTTTTTTTTTTTTAATAACGGATGTTCACACTGCCCTAGAATAAGTGCAACCAATAAAGTTGATGAAAAGTATATGGCGTAGGAGTGAGAGGCAGCTATAAAACACGTCCAAAGAACTGGTGATACGTCCTTCATGTCGTCCAAAACTAAGAGTCAGTAATTTAATTTCAGTGGACCCAAAAGTAGCCCACCATCTCCCCCAAGACCCCAAGTTCCAGGTAAATGCACCTCCACTAGTTCAATTTTCCAGGATGACGATGTCATTCTCGTCGTGTTTTTCTTCGAGAAGGTTGTGGATGCCAAAAGGGCGTTTTTAGAACACATTGGAACAAAACGTCTGAGCGAATAAAACAGCCCAATGGTACCCAAGCTTTATACACAGACCGATTTTAACCAAAAAAAAAGAGTGAAAAAAATAAAAAGACCCAAAAAAAAAGGAAAAACGGAAAGCAGACGATACTTTTCCGACGTTAAATGACCAAAACCAGAACACTAGCGGTTTTATATGTCTCCAGTCCAGCAGTCCGGTTTGGCCGTTTCCTCGTTAACGAATTCCTTTCCCGATTTTTTTTTAGCGTTTTATACGATTAGCGACGCAACGGTCTGGTCGGTTCCCGGGGCGAAGCCGCCGCAGACGGCGGCGGAGGCAGGCGACGACAGGCGGTGGAGCTGCCGGCGGAGGAGCAGGATACGGTGGAGCCCCGATATCCGGCGGTGGAGCGCGGCCGACTCGGACTGGAGCCGGTCATTGTCGCGGCGGAAGAGAAGGCAGCAGCGGACGAGCGCGCCAAGCCGGTTCTCGAGGGCCCGGTTCTCCGACTGGAGCTGGTTCACCTCGGCCCGGAGCTCCTCCAGGTAGCGCTGCTTCCGCATCCGGGACCTCCGGGCCGACTCCCGGTTCGAGATCATCCGCCGGCGGCGTCTTTCCTCTGCCAGGGACAGAGGCCGGTCCGGTTCGTCCGGTCCGGGTTTAGGGCCGGTCTGGGCAGACGTTTCCTGAGCCGGGGTCGGCTGGGTTTCCCACGGGGTGAACCCCAAATCACCGTCGAGGACTTGTTCGAGGAGCGGGAAGTCGAGGGCTTCTTCGAGGGCGAACATGGTGACGGACCGGACGGTACCGAAAAGAACCGTACCGAGCCGATAAAATGGACCGGTGTTGAAGCAAATAGAGGAGGGAGGGAGCGGGGGGAAAGGGAAGAATAGCGGTGGAGGGGAGATGTATTTATGGACGGAGTTCGGTGTAGGGCGGGGCCCACATAGCAGCACAGGATATCCACGTGTCATCAAGGGGAGCCCCGATGCCCGTATCCTGCGGGTCCCGCTTGAGTCAGTGTGCACTAGCAACTAGGTGGAAGCTGAACCGCTGTTTGCTTCCAAACAGCATAGCAACCGTTTCGCCTATCGTAGCCCTCTGTAAGTGAGAACTTCTGGAACATGAACGGCTGAGATAAAATTAACGTTGTCCCGGCTGTTCTTAGAGAAATACTGTATCCGAGGAATACAATAGAAAATCTTTTTCGACTCTCGTCTTCTTTTGAGGGTTGGTGTGACCCAGCACGAGAATATTAGCTTCGTGGCTAAGAAAAAGAGCCAAAGGGCGTGGTGTTTTCCAGTTTATTTATTTTTTTTTCATTTAAAGGATTCGATCTTCTCCTTTAGGCTGCGTATGTTGTCTATTTTTCAAAAAAGAATATGAAAATAAGAATCTTATTTCTAATTTTTTAAATAGAGATTTTATTTCTATTTTTTTAAATTTCTGGTAACAGTATATATATTTGGTTTATTTTTTTTATTTATGGCAGGAGCGATAATATGGGTGAGGGGAAGGAAGGGATGATAGGGCTAACGATGTGGTCAAAAATAAAGAAAAGCCCAATACCAGGCGAAGAGACAGTCAAAAGAAAGATAGATAAAAAAAAAATGAAGAGAAGTCGAATGTGAGAGATAGCTTGACATCGGATCAAGAGATGGCCAGCGAGACTTGAGGAATCGATGTAGTTGGACGAGAGCAATAGGGCTAAATTAGGTGCGGAAGAAGAGGGGCTGGAGGGAGAAGAGTGGAATTCATTTTTTTAAAAAAAAATGAAAGTAAAATTTTTTATTTTTACTTTTTGCATAAATAATGGAAGTTGTTTTAAAAAAATAAAAATAGAAATAGGGCAACTAAACATGGTTTTTTAATTGAAGTGTGTATTTCTATTTTTTTCAAAAGAAAAAAAAATGAGCTTTTAATTTTTAAATATTTTATTTCTCTGGCTTCACCGATGTACCTGTATGTGAATAATTTAATTCATCAGTTTTACTTGTCAAAAAAAAAAAAAAAAAACCCATAGAGAAGTGATGTTTCAGCACGTCACTCGTTGGTTGGTCAATCTAGAGTCGCCATGTGAGTTAGGCCATCTTGAGAATAATAATATTGGGCCATTTGCGGACACTTAAATCATTTTATGTAGCAGCCCTAAGATTAGAGTAAAACTAGCAAAATATGATCCAATCTATATTTAAGATACAATAAGTGGGTTTGGGTTTGAGCCAAATAAGTTCAGGTTGTAAATAAATTGACCCATTTAAACTCTTAAATAATTGAATCAGGTTCAAGTTCTAGCCTCCTGACCCATATAAGATGTTTAATCCGTTTAATAACTAAATTTGATCGGGTTAAGCAAGTTACATGTTTATTAAACAAGTTAATAGGTCAACACATCAATAGATTATAAAGGTTATACAAGCTAAGAGGTTATACAAATTAATAGATTAGGCAGGTTATTTGTTTATTAAACAAGTTAAATAAATTATGCCGGATTGCCTGTTTATTAAAATAGTAAGTTCAGGTTTCAAATTCTAACCTATCTAATAAATAGGTTCGGTTCAGATTTGGAACTTTTTGATCCAACTTGCATTTAACTCGATCCATATATAATCCGATCTGGCTTGATTGCTACCCTTAGGTCAGAATTTATTTAAGTCAACTATTTTTTGAGGATCTGAATATGTCTGTTTTATGATAGATCGACCCAATGTGAAGGTTGGGCCCACATAACTACAGTGAGGCATGAATATTGTGCCCCATATAACATGGTCAAATGAAGTGAATCCCATGTTTGGTTGGTGCTATGATAATGGATCATACATCATAGACCTTGCCAAGGCTAATGCTCCCCTCGCTTAGTCTATTGGAATGTAATAATATTAAAAGAATCATGGAGGCATTATATTATTATTATTATTATTAAAGTAAGGCCGTTCATTTTGATAAATTGGATGCATTAATTAAAGTAAATGCTAACAGATACATTCATGAGAATCTGCAGCTAAAATATTTAAACTGAACAGAAAAATCAACCGAAGAAACTCACAGTGTTGTTTCTTATGGTTAGTTTATAGTTGCGTAAGATACTATCTAATGAAAAGCACGATTAGCCTCTCTATAAATATGAGAGACATCAATAGTGAGTAATGAGCGCATTATTCTCTAACAAATATGTAATTATGGATCAAACTACCATCGGCAAGAGATAGATCACAAAGCCATCTAATAACCATTATAAAGTCACTCTCTCAACAATTTTATGAAGCCCTCAATATATATATATATATATATATATAGCATAATTTAGTCCTTTCTACGCAACATTCAATTTTGCCATTAAAACTATGGTATTAAAAATTCTAACACCATCTGCTGTAATGAATATGCCACTATCATTTCTGAAAACAAAGCGATATATTATGATATGCATCCATAAAAAAAAAAAAATTCACCGATAGAAAAGACCAAATGATTTTTTGAGAAAACTAGACCAAATATGTCTCAGATTTGGTTGGCAAGCTGGCATCCCAGCAACATCATGCTATTAGAAATTATTGTTCCTCCACTGCAGCTCATCGTATCAAACTCTGATATCTAACATGCGAAAATAAAACCTTTTTTTGGGTAAAGGCAAATTACTCTTGCTTCAAAATCAAGCAACCTTCTCCTTCTGTCACTCTGTTACACAAATTTTCATCACTTCTTCAACAATTTTAGAGGGAGACAGGCACACGGTAAGCATATTTATTCAGAAAAGGAAGTGTACTTGCCCATCTCATTTTGCAATATTTTTCCTTTGGGATGGAATGCATGGGGGCACCATTTGTGAACAACATTACAGCAAGGGCCCTCGTAGACCAAACTCTCTCTCTCTCTCTCTCTCTCTCTCTCTCTCTCTTATATATATATATATATATATATATATATATATATATATATATATATATATATATATATATATATATGCATGCATGTATGTATATATACACACGTAATATATCACTACAAAACACGGGAATGACATGGTCTTATTTTAAGTTAGTGCCGAAGCACTCGTCTGACAGCTCCCAAGTTAACCCAATCTCACTCTGATGGGGACCATATATGGCAAGCTACCGTGAAGTTCTGAAGGGCCTCTCATATTTTGATCCATCAAGTACATTATTCCATGGATGCTTGATGGCGAGGTATTAATTAATACCGTGCCATTTGGAAAAAATGAGGGAAGGAGTGGGACGGAAACGGGTGGTTGGCACGAGATCCATATGAAAAGATTTAGTCGGGCCTCAGAAGCTAGTCACTTTTTTGCCAATGGCCTCACCTTTCTCTCCTAGGTCTTTGAAGACTTGCAGTGGTCGGGAAAACATTGGAGGAGGTGGGTCGGCCTGCTTTAAAATGCTAAGACTGCTGCTTTTGCCTTCCCTTTCTCTCTCAAATACATGTTAGCCACCTGGAGATCCACCTGTCCCGCTCTTGCCAAGCGTCTAATTCTAGGCTAAAGATACGTTCTTAGTTGGAGCTTGTCCTTGGTCGATATCCGATGAACTAAAGAATGGCCAAGTATCATCCTCAGCCCTAACAAAAGTTCTCACAAAAGCTTTTAGACCACCTCCAAAGAGTGGGAATCATGTTTCAAAGAAATGGCTTGTTCCCACCAGCTTTATGGGCTTTATGGCTTTCAGGATTTTACGGGAATCTAAGGGAAACTGGCTTCCTGGGTAAAAAAGGATGGCCCACGTGTATATGGGTCCAAAAGAGAGCCTACCTCAACAAAGGGCAGAAAACACATGGTGTGTTCGGATACCAAGGATAAAGCCCGTTGTTTTGGAGTTGGGAAAGGGAAAGTGGTCACTTCTGTTTGAAATCGAGGGGATATAAAAGCATGGGTTTCTTAGTGTAGGATTCCTTTTGGTGAGGTTGGGAGGTTGTTTTGGTCCAGCGTCGTCAATGCTAGCTTTAACTAGGAGGTAGGGATTTCCTGTTCCTTCCCCGTAGAAAGACTGGCGGTCGGTTTGGTTCAGTTGGTGCAAGGAAGTAGGGATTTCTTGTTCTTTCCCCGTAGATAGACCGGCGGTTTGGTTCAGTTTGGTGTAAAGAGGTAGGGATTTCCCGTTCCTTCCCTGTAGAAATACCGGCAGTTTGTTGTTTTTTTTTATTCGCCGACGACTCATACCAGACGAGCATGAGTACACCTAGAACAATCTGAAAAAAGAAGTTGACGCAAAGTGAGATGAATGGCCTCAATGCTCTCTCAAAGGAAACTTTCCGAGTGATGCGCGGCAAAGGACGTAACTCAGTCAACAGCTCTATTCGCTTTTTAGAAGACATGCGTGGCCCGAAAAGCGTCGAGCTCCTTCGAAGTTCTGCATATGTCCCGAAGCAGCAGGTGTTGCCCATCAACACTGTGACAGCCCTAAATCCATTCGATTACTGTGGCTGAGTCATCTTCCACTGACAGTTTGGTTCGGTTTGGTGTAGCAGTAGATTACATGGACTGGAGCTGCTAGCTGGCCTACAGGTTCTTGCAGTACCACCTGAAGGAGGATTTTGAATTTATAAATGGGACTTCACAATTAAACAATAACGAATTTATGGTTCCAACCGTTGCTCGGAGACTCCCATAATGAATCATGTAATAAGCGATGGTGTGTCTCGCAACTGTTAGATACAAACTGGGGCACTCGCTCCAATTGCAAGAAGAATCGTGCTCATTTGAAAAGTCAAAATCAGATGTAACCGCTTTGGCAACAAGCCATGTCATAATATGACGTCCTGAAGTGTTTATATATTCTCTAAACAAGAAATAATCCAGCATGAGAAATTATTTAGCAGATTCAGGCATTAATGGAATCTCGGATGGGTTATCATGCGGAAGATTTCGAATAGTTACCAACTTTTGAGTCCCATCAACTATGAGATTCTATATCAATCAACATTAGGAGGCTGCCAACCTGCCACATGGGGATGTCAACCTAAACAATTGCTGCTTAAAGATGCTGCAACATTCACGTCAATCTTGCCCAGCCATTTACAAGTCCTTCCATGACAAAAGTTCTCTTCTAATTGGTATACACAGTCATGTCCTTTCACTTTTTTTTATATTTTATTTCATCAAAACATCCAGAGCTCGAAGCAATCCATTGAAATGCATGAACCTAAAGCAAGATTCACAAGCTTGATTGCTGCACTTACACAGTTCATGACCGCCTACTAGACCATGAACTTTTCTGAGCTTTCTTGTGGGACCAAAGATCAATAATCGATGATCAAAACCATATACTATAAGAAAAAACTTTTCATCATCACAAAGATTGAAAGCAAAGGTACACAAAAGAGATCAACAAAGAGGCCTTTCTGCATTCTTTTCTTGAGTGAAAACTATACCCCAGATCTGCATAATCTGCCTTTTGGTCGCTACATTCAGGATAAGTGAGTAGTGAAAAACTGCATATGATCTGCTGTTTTCCAAAGCATTCATGTAAGAGAAGGTAAACGCCCTTAAGGCTATTATTGACTGAAGCTGTTTCAATAAATAAAGCAAATGGAAATCAAGACAAAGGGCACAGAAGTGAGTTGGTATACATAAATTGTATTGTTGTTTTTATAGCACCGGTATCTTCCTGAAGTCATGGGTTATTGGCAACTTGCTGCTCCTGCTTGGCTGCTATCAGAACACCAAGATTCCAGCAACAATAGTGAAGACCATCAGAGACTCACCAGAGGGCTTGCCTGAGAAGAAAAGCAACTAGCAAATTTACCATACAGCCTCTGAAATAAAACCTAACACTAAAAGTTATCTAACACAGTCTTTCTGACAGTTGTATTAAGATGAGATTGATGTAATGCAAAACCTATCACAGCAAAATGTTGATCAACAGATGGCATCTGCTAGTCACTCGATTGTGAGAATGACATGGATTCATGCATAGTCATATTTCCACAAATACTTGCATAAATAAAAAATGCACTTCAGAAAACTGAAATTTCTATGCTCCCGTACAGGCCAGAGCAACCTCATCTGTTCAAGTAGCAACCGATATAACTGGTTAAACAGCTTTGCTAGTTGCATGCATCATATACGGAGGCTAAAACAAAAGGCCAAAAACTTGCCAAAAGTTGCAAACAAAAGCCATCCACAATACAATGCTTGACCCAGTGAAGTGGCACCTGAGAACACTGATTATTTGGGAAACTGGGTCAAGCAGGGAAACTTTGTACGTATAGCCACAAATATATTAGGAAAAGAAAGGCCATGACAATTGGAAGGATAAAGGAATACAGGAAGTATGATAAATTTATGTGAGAAATGTTTAGACACTGATAAAGGAGCGAAAAGCAGACATCCCTCATATGAAAATAAGGAATCCATCTGGTGGGTGATGCCATGCACCCCAGCTAAAAAGGGCGTACACACTACTGAGCCACTTTTGGTGTAACACCCTCACAGCTCAGGTCCATGAAATCATGCTCCAGCTGGACTCCTTATTTTGGATGAGATTTCTGGTTCTTTTGTGAGTGTCCAAAGCATTGCTCTTAGGTTACTCCCAGAGTACGAAATAGTTTTCCATTATTATGCTGAAAGCCAAACCAAAAATCAGGCAGGAAGTAGACGATGCTATCCCCCTACCTGTAAGAGCTTATAGGGGGTTATTTAGATAATTATAGGCTCATCATATTGAATCTGGAAATTATCGCCATCATCTTTAAACAACCAATACTTGTGGATACATTTGTATCAGAATGGTATGCTGGCAATCTATGCTTCATACTGCAATGTCCTAATTTATAAGGAGAAAATAAAATTACTGTAATTAATCACCCAAGCTAGCACAGAGTAGCATACTGACACCAGCAAATCACTTCTTGACATTCACCATGATAGGTCTCAGTTATATGTATCAACACCGGAGAACTCACCTTGAACAAAAGGTCGTGTGCAATAACTTCCCAAGGTAAAGAGATGGACATCAAGCAGCACTTGAGGGGCAAAAGTTCTAAATCAGAATTCCTGTTGGTACCGCCATAAGCATGCTTGGCCAACTCAGAAGCAGCAGAAGCTGCTCTATGCACAATAGTCCCCAGGCCGATGCTCAAACCTCTCTTCGATAACTGAAGTGGTGAAGGAGGACCTGCATACTGGTGACTTTGATCTACAATGCAACAAAAGCATCATTTTAGATGTGATTAATGTCATCTGAGTTGTCATTTTAACAGGCAGGTAAATCCATCCCATCACTAAAAACAAGTTTAGAGAGAGATGCTGTTCCCAGAACCATATTGAATTATAAATATATTACCTTTCATATCAAATATTTGTAAAATCTAACCTGCCAAAAAACATAGCTCCAATGCTACCAAGAAAGAAGGCCATGATTAACATACATAGCTCCAATGCTACCAAGAAAGAAAGCCGTGCTTAACTCTTAGTGTTCCAGACCATACAAAAAGAGTGAAACTCTCACAGTTTATCAAGTTTTCTGTAAGATACTAGCAAAACAGGAATATGAGCACCTGTTGCTAGGAACACATCAAATCTTAGACATTAAATTTAAGGGCTTTGCAAGCTGGGTGTGATGTGTACAACATGTTGGCATGTTTGTATAGGCAACAACAACCTGCTAGTAGGCTATGCAGCTTTAACTCATAACCCCTAATGTTAGCATATTAAGGCTGACCTGATCACATATTGCCATCCTGACAATATTTATTTTTTCCCTTCTCATGCTGCAAATATGATGGTTGAAAGGTAGGTCAGTCACCTTGTTGAACATCTGAGTACAGTCCATGCCAACCAACCAAGTCCCCACACCACTCCCCAAAAATAAGGGTCTAGCAATTGTTAGAAGACATGAAGCATTTTGTGATCTCTTTAGTTGCACATTATTAGAGATACTAGCAACACTGGTCAAGGTTTTGACTTTTGAGTATGTCTGGTTTTAAATTCACATGAGTCATCTTAGCATCATATGTCGCAGACCATCCACTAAACCATTTTTGAAATTCTAGGATAAGATTGGCCATATACCAAAAGCTAACAAATTAATGAGCCAAAGGCTAGCCTATAGGGTCAAAATAAAGAAATGCAAATACCTCTTAGCAAAAGAAGAAAGAATAGAGAGAAAACCATTGCATCTTGTTTACTTAAAAAGAATAAACACCATATAAACTCTCTAATACACAGATCAGTTCTTATAGTTATATACTTCTATTTTAATCCTATTCCAATTTTATATTGAATCTTTTCTGACAAAGCTCATTCGAAAGATACAAACTGTTTCATTTGTCAATTCTTATTTGTAGACTCATGCCGAAGGAGGTGGATGGAGATGGGAATATAATTAAATACTTAATAGTCATCTTTGATATACTTTTCTCAATGAAAATGCTCCAACATAGCCAACAAGCTTACCCCATCTGCCTGGTAATAGGAAATACAGCCAAATGGAAAAAAAAAAAGATTTTCAATATTCTCTGGAAGAGAGAATCTATCAGGACCTGGTCTGCAGTCTACGACAATTGTAGAAACAGAATTAACAAAAAAGATTAATCTAGAAAGCGCCGGACATAAATATTTTGGTCGTTAGCACCATCTTAAAGGTGAACTAAAGAACAATAACACGGAAAAGGTGAACTAAAGAACAATAACACGGAAATGTGCATGGATGTTAGACACAAGTCAAGGTTGCTCACATAACTGACAATAGATTTAATTTATCAAGTATTTGCATTCAACTTCACAAGTACCTACATTCAACTTAACATTTATGCGATATACTAAACGTGAGGTCATAAAATCACTTTTTGAATCTGAAAAATCTTACTCAAATGTCTTTGAGGAAATAAATCAATCAAAAATGTATTGAAAGAAATTTTAGGAACCTGTTATTCCAGAAACAGCAACTTCAACTTCCCCACGCCCTCCAGGACCCCTCATGTAAAGCCTGTCTGTTTTAGCCTGAACATGACCAAGTGATAGAAGACTCCCAAATCTAGATTTTCCAGCTGAAACAGTAAATTAAATACTTCAAACTAGGTATAGATAACTAACCATTCCCAGAAGGGTGCATAACATTTTAAAAAAGTAAACAATATTGAATGATAACTGTTTTGGTCAAAACAAGAAATTGCTTGCATGTTGCTAATGGAATATAAATAGCTAGGCATCCTATAAATAACATTGCAAATAAACCTTACAATTGAATTAGATAAGAGTCAAATCTGGGAGTGTCAGGGGAATTCTTTAACTTCATGGAAGAAAAATGGTACTAAATTTCCTTTTTTTTCTTTTAATATCCATTCCCCAACCTATGTAACCAGATCACATGCAACAAGATGTTAACCAGCATATTATACTGCTGTACTTCATCCAAAAGTTAAACAAATACAAATTTGACTTACTAGATTTCAACTAAAGCAGACTGACCTAACTTGCTCAAATCATGTGCTTCCATTTGAATGAAGTAAGCACAATATCCATTTTCCTTATTAAATAACTTATAAATTGGGGTAATTAGTAAAATTGCATGCTAAAAGTCAATAAGCCTATAAAAGGAAAAAAAAATAATGCAATCCTATCCAAAGAAAGTCTAGAGATATCTAACTTCCTACACATCTTCAATTTTCATAAAAGAAAAGAGCTTATAAAAAAATTAGTTTACAAATTTAGCTACAATTTCCAGTGCTACTGGATTTTAGTTTACTTTTAATCATAATATCGCAATATTAACCCTTTAATGACTAAATATTTTCAGGATAAGATAATGTGATATCATGTGCACATGTTTATGCATTATAGACAATAAACAACTCGAGTGCAATTAACATTTATAATTTTCATTCATCACATGATGTGTTTTAAATGGTGTCACAAATACATATCTGTGCCCTCTGTATGCCTAGCCTTTCATTCCTTCAGCAAACTTTCTGCATAGATTATAGATTACAGAATTTTCAGAAGATCCTGTACATGAATCCTTAGTGTGAGATGCCAACTATCAATTTTTCAAGTTCAAATCATTTAGCCTATTTAGTAATGAGATAGTATGATTGCTTTAACACATTCACCTCAAGTCTAGTGATACAAGAGCTTGGCATCACTGTCTCAAAACCTTCACACAGGTTCCGAGGGCACTTCAAGTGAGAATTAGATACAGTAAATTTCACTTGCCTCCATGCTTCATTTCTTTTATCATCATATCACTGCCAGACCAGCCTTATCATATCCTAGTAGCTATCTGCTTAGCCAAACACCAAAATGTTTGCTTCAGAAACACAGAGTAGATGCTCAAATAAGCTCCACTTTTCATATGTTTGTCCTTTTCGTACCAAGCACACAAGAACTGTCACCAGGTGCTTCATTGTTGGTCTCAGATAATGTACACAGAGAAAGCTATGAAATAGATAAAAAGAGGGAAGGCACTAGGGCTGCCTGAAATATCAATAGAGCTTCAAAAGATCAAGGACCAAAACATATCAATTTGGTTCTACCTTATCCACTGATACATTAGAATCAGAAAATGGCAAGTGATGGGGGAAAGTATCTGGTACCCACGGACAAGAATAAAGGAGATTAGGAAACAGCAGTAATATCATGGAAATGAACTTATACTATGAGGTAATGGAAAGAATGATGAAATAAACATTTACAGAAGTGCTCAATTATAGAGAACCAATTAAAATCTAGGAAAGGAAGGTCAATGGTCAAGGTTTATTTCTCTTAGGCAACCTATGGGAATATTTGGAGAAAAGAAACAGAATTTACAAATAATCTCTTTCAACTTAGAGAGAGAGTAGGCAAGTATCCTGGATGGCTGTGGCGAGACAAGTGAAAATCCAGTCACATTTGAGGTATACACCAAGGATCGACTCCAGGCCCTTGTCTTCTTATATGAACTTACAGGCTGGTATTCATCAAGATGTACTGTCTAGCATGATACTTGTTATGATACAATTTGACAAAAGGACACAAGGTCAAGGTTGATTGCTGGATGCATTTATGAAGGATAGGAGCCTAAAAGTCAATTGAACTAGAAGATTGAATAGTATATTTAAAATTGCAATTCACAAACTTAGATGGCAATGAAGAATGGTAAAAACAATCCCAATAAAATCAACATAAAGGAGAATTTACAAATAAACCGGTATCTGAATATACTAAAGGAAAAACTAGAGGGATTAATGAAAATATATTAATAAAATTAGAGATCAACAGATGTTTCTGGGTTGCTATGTGATCTGTTCATGTCTCCACAACTCAAGGGAAGTTCTAAGAAAACACAATAAGGCCTGCAATGGCATGTGGTTCCAGAAGTAAATAAAAAAGATGAACATGGTAGAGTATGTTGACATGGATTTGTGGTACATAAGCAATGGCTGGATGAACATAAGCATGGTAGAGACAGCCATGGTGCTAGACATATTGACTGAAAGTAAAAGATAAGCTATTGAGATAATATGGACATGTGCAACGAAGTTCTCCTAGTAAACAGAGTTACTCAAACCTTAGTGGGGATTAAGAAAGAGGAGAGGAAACTCTAAGCTAATATGGATGCTGCAGAAAGAAATTCCCAAAAAGCTTGGAAATCAATTGGAGGCCGCTTTTAACAGAATAATTGATGAATATAAAAGGACATAAAGCTGACTAAGTTGATGAAAGTCTTGATTTTTGTATGCATATACATATACGTGGAAGGGGAGACAATAAACTGAGATGAAAGTGGGACTTATATTTTTTTTAAAAAAATTCTGAGATGAAATGATGGCTATATTTAGGAGCATATAGAGACAGACTAATGGAAAGCATGCTCAGATAGATGGAATAAGCCCACCTGAAAAATTATACTAATATTTCACCCCTTGGTTTGTTGATACTAAAATAATCTTTTATAAAGAAGTCAGCATATGGGTCCTCATTTAAGAAGATTCAACTCCCTACCCCCAGTCCATTTCTTGCATCCCTGACGACTCAAAATTATATATTGAACCTGCTGGCCAAGCTGCTACTAAAATAATTAATTGATATAATAATTAACACTAAGGTTTGCTTATTTAAAGACGCAAAAGCACCATCAACCACTGTCCTTCAAAAAAAAAAAAAAAAAGAAAAACACAGACAAACAAAAGATTTAAAAATATCCTAGCTGAACCTCATCAAGAGAGAAAACATCCAAGAATGAGCACTATTTTTCAACTAGACAAGATTAAAAACTGGCTAGAGAAACATGTACAACACACACCATCATATGCTTCTCGAACCATCTGATAGTTGACAAATCCTGAGAAGAGAGTAAGCTGCAGTCATAAATAATACCCAGGTCAAGAAACTTACCTAAATGTCATCCAATAATATAATATATGAAGTCAATATGATAATTCTTAAGAATAACGCATCAGATCAAGCAACAAACTAATATAGCCAACACAGCATTCAAAAGAAACAAAGAATGATGACATGGATGCTGATGACAGCATATACTTGGTTTGTTCAAAGCTTCAATTATTTTTTAATGAAAAAAATTCTTTCTTCTTAAATTTTAAGCAATTTTGTTCCACATTCTTAAAACCAAATCCAGTAGTGGAACCATTATACAGATAGATAGCAGAAACCACCAAAATATCACAAACATAAATTATAAAAAATATTTTCAAAGACCAATAATCATTTTGGAGGCTATAACCAGCACACAGTTTTATAATCATTCTTCACTAGTCAGCCATATTAAGAGCATCATCCTGAATAAGATTTTTCCAAATTCTTCTGAATAACATCTTACAATTCTCCAGGTAGACCATTTGACAGAAACAAGTATACCTCTTAGAATCTTCATGGCACAAGTCCAATACAATTTTCATAATGCCACTACCCACTTTCCTAAACCAGCGCAATTCTTAAGGTTCCTCTTATGTACTAAATTATCAAAACTGATCTTTCTTAGTTATACTGTGAAATGCTCCCTGCATTTTAGTGCCTCTGTAGTCTGTACCACCTAATAGTTGTGGATTATATGTGTGTGTCTGTGTGTATAGATAGATAGATAGAGAGAGAGAGAGAGAGAGAGAGAGAGAGAGAGAGAGAGACTTGGCTGCATTCAAGTGTAGCCAGTCCTAGATCCGGTCGGCTCTCCCACCCCCACTGATCTGCACTGATCCAAGGGTTGGAGAGACAACCGATCCAGGACTGGCTACCCTCAAATGTAGCCAAGTCCAACTACACACACACTGTACAGTCTTGCAGAACTTTCCCTTGATTTATAGATATGTGGCAACTGACAAACTTTCAAGAAGTCAGGTGTTAGTCCAAGATATGAAAGGTGGATGGTCCACATCAGATCAAACTCAAGCATATCTGGGTACTAACTGGTAGTAATATAAAATTATTTTCTCATGTGATGTAGTGAAAGCAATAACACAAGCAACAAAAGTTAATCTCAGTAACTGTGTACAACTTTCCATCTTCCATCATCTCATAGTAGGAATTTCAAACCATTAACAAACCATAAACCTTTAATATTTTTCAAAAAATGAGACAGCAAAATGTAAAGATTACCATTACACCAAGTATGAACTTCCAGGTACGAGGTATGCCAACAATATTTAACCCTCCAATATAATTATTATAAATAATCAGCATCCTGGACTGTCATTGCCAGAATGACGCAGGAGAGTTGGACCATCCCATTTTTCATGAGCCCCTATACCAGTCTAAGTCAAAAGTCTGGTCAAAATAGTATTTATTAATAATTAATAACTAATGGTTATTATGTTATAATTATGTTGTTAATGTTGAATGTCTTTTAGTGTTTCTAGGCTTTATTAATTATAGTTCATGCATGTATCTTTTGGTGTTTGTGAAAGTATTTAATTATCTGTCTTTTAGAAAGTTGTAAGCATTAATGCATTACGATATGAAGTGCCATGTGTTATCTGTATAAAGCCACAGTGAAAGTGTTATCTATATAAAGCCATAGTGAATGGTAAAGATTGGATTATTTGACTTATTTCTATTTGAAGTTAGGGGTGGATTCCACTTGTTATCTCCTTTCTCCACTTTCTCTTCCTCTTTCCCTATCTCTTCTTCCTCCTTTGCTTAACCCCCTATCATTAGAGTGAAGCAAATACAAGGTCCACCATCATGAAATTGGTGCATTCCCAATCTTTGGAAGTTTCCCGGCACCCCTAATTGAAAATTACCATATTTCACTCTTCCAAACATGCCAGAGTTGAGAATAGGCACTTATCGCAAGCTTACTATGCTTCACAGGGACCACTAAAGCTTCAACAAAAATGTATCAATACAAAGTTACAAATCCCAAAATCAGATGAACCCACAAAGAACAGTGATTCATAGTATCTCCGGAAAGCATGCATCAGCTGGCAAAATAAAATTCCTAATTTATTGTAATAGCTGAAGCAGTCGAGTTTGGTCATATGTCCAAGGCATGACAAGCAAAAGCAAGTTTCACCATCTTGGTACCGAAATCTATACTAGCATCATCCTGGTACAATATCGGTATGCCCAATATGAGGGTCCATTCGATGTATCGACATTTGGTATGCCCTCCATACTGACGTTTCAGTATCAGTATGATACGGTATGCTTAGTACACACTGGTACCAACTGGTAGAGCATATCATGGGCAGAATCTTAAGAAGGGTTAGTGGATGGTCTATGGAACATATGATTTATGTGAATCAAAAACCAGATAGATAAAACTCAAAGCCTTGACTAGTGATGTCAGTATCTCTAATAATGTATGATTAAAGAGAATATTATGAAATGCTCCATGTCTTCTAACAATAGGCCCTTTTTTTGTGTGGTGGGGGGTGGTGAGGAATAAGCTGAACTTAGATGTCATGGTGCCAACTACTTTCACCCATTGGATTTGCAACATGAAAGAATATAAAGTCAGAAGGGCAATGTCTGATCAGGTTAGCACTAGCATGAGCTGTTATGAATTATACCCACTTAGCCCATTAGCAGGTTCTTGTTGCCTATCCTGCAAATGCCAACAGGTTGGACACATCAGACAAGTGGGACATGTCACACCTATCTTGCAAGACCAACAAATTTTTAACCTCTCAGATCAGACCCACCTGCTCTTTTTTTTGAAATTGTATCATTTAGCCTTCCTCAAAACAGAGTGTCTTTCAGCGTCTTCTTTTATTACTCTTTTTTCAGAACTGTCAAACACAATAAGTACTGCCAACGATCTGATGCAAGACTAGTAAAGTAACATTTTCATAGAGAATTCTTATATAACCTAGTCAAAAAGTCTGTTATCAATGAAGTAAATGTCCATACATGTTCAACAAACAACCCCCAATAATTAACTTACAAAATGTTACTAACAGACCCACAACCAACACAATTGTGATATGCACACCATAACTCATTTTTAGTGGGCCAACTGAAGTCGGTTAATGAATAAACTTCATCCTTAAACAGATGGAGCCCACGCACCCTATGATGATGAACAACTGACCTTTAAAGAAATACCAGATCCTACATTCATGAATACTAAATTCGAATATTTATAGCTCCACAACCTAAAGCAAGGAATGCGGAACCATCTTGAACCGCCCGGTTCGGGGCGTACCGAGCTGTGTTGGTGGCAAATTGGGACGGTTCCAGCATTCAAAACGAGAAACCGGCAGGAGGGAGAGAGGGAGAAGGAAAGAGAGACAGAGAGAGAGAGAGAGAGAGAGAGAGAAGAGAAGGGAGAGGGAGGGAGGGAGGGAGGGCCTTCGGAGGTCGGAGCCCCTCTGGCCCTTCGGCGCCCTTCGGTGCCCTCCGACGGCCTCCGGAGCCCCTCTCCCCCCCCCTCTCTCTCTTTTTCTCTCTTCTGTTCTCCCTCTTCCTCGCCGTCTCTGCGGTATTGATACGGGCTCGGCACCGAGACATTACCAAACCGTGCCACCGACTGACTGATACAGGGTCTAGTATCGGCACGGCTAACCTTGATCTGAAGTTTAGTAGCACAAATTGCTAAAATCATAATCCAGCTCCCATTTTTACCTTGGAACCGCAAGCTACAATGAACAGCAGAAAAATAATCAGTCTATTTCTACTTGTTCCCACTCATAGGTGATCTAGGCCATTTCCAATGCACAAAACAGCTCTTTCCATGCCATTTCTATTACCATGAGTCTTCTCCCTACATAGATATGCATTCCATTTTGGTTAAATGGACAAAAACACTTCCTCGTTAAATATGCAATGAATGAAATATATATGAGCTATGGTAGCATTAGATGCTAGCTTACAATAGATGATTACAATCTGAAGCATCACATATTAGCAATTACAATGCATGTGGAGCTGTAAACAGTTATTGTCAATGATGTATCAATCATGGCATGAGTAAAGCAGTTTTTTTCCAAAAAGAAAAAGAAAGAAAGAAAAAACACATCTTTACATGCAATGGAGGATATTCTTTTGCATATAAACATTTTGGCAGGTAAATTGAACCTTGGATGACCTAGCTTTCTCTGAATCATTCTCAAGTCTCAAAGGCCCACTAGAGTTGCAGTCAGGCTGATCCTTTTCTGCTGGAAAAGCTGCCCCACCATGGGCATTAAGAAGTACGCAATAGCAATGATCTGTTTCTGACAAAACCTGCCCAAATTGAACACAACTTTTTTATCTCATATTTTTCTGATGTATCATAGGAGTGTATGCGCATAAGAACAATTTAATGAAGTTGACCATAAAATGGACATGTGATAAATCTAGGAAAGACAAAGTTCAAAATGAGTACATAAACTAGAGGCTAAAAGCTAACACATAAAAAGTATGATCACGATCAACATAGACCAAAGAAGGCCATGATTAGGAAAGGAATGTGCATTGTGTAGACAGAAGAAGGAAGAAAACTTGAAAATGCAAAAAACACTTAAAATAGGATCAGAATAGAGAAAAGTATCCTTAATAGGCTCAGATGACAAATAATTCATAATGCTGATCTTTAATATTTAAGATAGCACATGTTAGATAATGGTCAATGACTCAATGTTATATATAATATACACTATAACACCAGCCAAATAGGAGAAAGGTATTGGTAATGGGTAAAAACTTCTGCTAATATAGAAGGACCTACTTATGGCATTTTGCTTTGGGCCTTTCCCAAACCCAACATTTTATTCACATGTTTAAGTGTCTCTCTTGCCAAATAGAAATGTTTATGACAAGAATTGTTTTAATGGTTATGGACCTCATGGTATTAATTCCTCTAATTTTGTTAGTTCATAGAAAGACTAAATAGTCAAAATAAATTTGGTTTATGTTGGTGCAAATGCAAGGCAAATACTAAAGTCGTCAACGGGTATCATGGGTTAAATGGTTCAAAGAAAGCATTTTCTTTTATCTTAAAATACATGTTAATTTCTCATCATACATAGACCAGGAAAACTACGATATCAACTAATTACCCTCATGAGACATCAAAATTGGCAGAATGATTTATGCTCATGTCAGCCATCAATCGCAACGCTATAGACAGAATTCTAAGAAAAAGGTCTATGATATTGGACAAAAGGAAGAAAGAATTTTTCAGATTGGCGTACTTCAATTGTTTTCACATAAGTAGTAGTTCAGATATCCGTAACACTGGAACTACTATGAAGAAGATGAGAAGCTGAAAGCATAAATTAGTCCTCCAACTGCAGTACTAAGAACTAGTAGAAGTAGGACATCTTACCACAGCATCAAAAGTATCATCAAAGTCATCAACGGCAAAGCAAATGTTTGGGTAGGCAGGTAGTGTTTCTACAGCCTGAAAAAGAAGATCAGATGGAATTCTGAATAAAAGACAAACATGAATATGGAACTTAAAATGATAAAGATACCTTCTTATGGTCCAGATGAAAATTAACACGACTGGGAGATGCATAGACTGTCTTTACAACCTGTTTCAATGTGTATGTAGACTAAGATAAGGCGCTTTTCACACTATAATCTGAAAATCAGATCAACTTGTAAATAATTGAGACCCTAGGTCTAAGAAAACAAATAAAGCCAAAATATGGGCCATTATATATAAAAAGGACTTTAAAATAATGTTTTAATATATGGATGAACAACTATGTACTGCACACCAACCTTGAATGATAGGATAGTAAACTTTCTGCTCTGTGGATATTTTATTCATATTATAAAATGTCAAAGACATAAAATACAGAGCAAAAGATACTCTTATCAGAATGAACCAGAAACAAGCACAAACTAGAGAACATCTTCAACTACAACCTGCATGACTTATCCCATCTACATGGGCTAGACTAGATATATAAAAGCAGAACCAAGCAAGGTTTGAGAATTTTGTATGACCAGCTCTCAACCTTGCATCGACCTTTTCTTTGATAATTGATGATTTCCTGGTGGTATTAGGCAAGAAAGTGTCCCACCATGAAATCTGATAGACCTGATGCTGGCAAGGAACAACCACCTAATCGGTGATGCTCATGCCTGAATAGCAGCCCTTAGAAAATCCCCTAAGCATAGAAAAAGTGTACACAAAGATGTCCGACTTCAAAGCATATTATCAGGAAACATTTTCAACTTTGACACAAATTGTAATGGAAGTAAACAAACTAGGATACAAGTAAAACAGAGACTAACTACAGATTCAACAATAACTTATCCATTATGAAAATTATGTTTTGATGTCCTCCATCAGCTCAAGAGAAAATATCACAAGAGGTCATAATAGTCAACAACTATCTTCTAAAAATGATCTAGAAGTAAATTTCTGTTGGAACACATTAGAAAAGAAAATAAAATTACAGCAGTAAAATTTCAGTAATCAAAGAGGTTAATAGTTGACAACGTCAATTCTCAAATAATTCTCAAATAATTCTTTTTCATCAAAGAAAGGCATCTGCAAAAGCATGTAGCCCAAATTAGACTACCTTAACATATATTTGCTATTCTGCATCTTTTCTATGCAAATATACCGCCATCCTAAGAAAAACAAAAACATCCAGAAGATATTTCCAAGTGATGACATGCATGCCCCTGTTGTTTAGACTCTCAGTGAATATGGAAAAAGAACCTCCAAGATATAATGCAGCTCTCCTGTATTCGATACTAATCCCCAAGAAAGTATATTCTCAATATATAAAAGAATCTGATGATGAATATACTTTGTATATGGGAGATAATGATGTCACTTCTCCATTTTGATGTTTGCGCAGATCCTGTGTACTGCAAAAGTCAAAAAACAAGTAAAAAATGAGTACTATATTAAGAGCTAGGAATGTGAGAAAATGTATAAAATTGTGCCATCAAGCGAATGTGCTAAAGAAAGGGAAAAATGCAAGCGTCTCGGAACTTGGAAGGAAATGTAAAAACTATGATAATTGCAGACTCTAGTCTACTAAACTGAGATGGGAAATGAACACTGTTATTTTAGATGTCTAAATGTCAAAAATTAACACAGTTTTGCAAAAGCAAGATTTCCAAGACATGACCAATGCCAAGTAAAACCACTGTTTATGTAGTTTCTTGCAGACATGGAAATGTATTATACCAACATTAAAAAGTGCTTACTACTTACAATGCTTTTTCTCCCTTATTCTTCTTTCTTTAATATTTTCTGGGAATGGCCACCCTGACCATCAAAAACCTATTTAAGTTTTGTACCTTCTATGACTTATTTAATCCACATGCCATATTTTATCCGAGAAATAAATAAATATTGCTAAAAAAAATCAGAACCTGACTTTTTCTGTCAACGAGTCATTTGCATTAATTCAGCAAGCACAACAAAATAGTAACAGGCACAATGTATTGAGACAAAAGAAAATGGTCTACCATTCTTTGTTGTGTAGCTGTCACAGCTCACGAGCACTTCTAAAGTGCAGGATGCATAATTTCCTATATGGTGCTTCCAATCATCTACATTAAGAAGTATTTATCATGACTTGCAATTTCAGATCAGTCGAAGTTACCAACCGAAAAATGGAGAAAAGAACCTATGTCAGTGGAGATGTGAGTTAGCAGAAATCAAGACAAGCAAGGTATCCTATTAATATTGCAACATCAATGGAGCAAGTAGAGGCATCAATTATCTGTTACTTGAGATATCAGGCAAGCCATTGTCCTATTGTAATCTCAAATGTTTCAAGTTTTAAGTTTCTAAACTTAAAAGCCAAAGATTGTTATATCTATATGCCTTGCATGTTTATTATAATGAATTTAAATTATACTTGTATTATTCTGAAAGAGCAAAGACTCATGATAAGGAGTCAGTTGACACAATTAAGCTTCCACAATTCTTTGGTTTGCCATGCATTCTCACTAAAGCAATAGGTCGCCAGGTAGGTCACGATTTGACTTTTCATTTCTTTGTATAAAGCAAAGTTCTTCCTCTTCCGATCTTGTTCGGGTTTGTAAGTCTTTCTAAATTCCCGAAGTGCTCTTAAACCAAACACCCAAACACCATCTCCCACAAAGACGAGTCATTTTCTGTAACTTTGCTGACTGATAAGACCTTTCAAGATTACAGAACCACAGCAGCAAATCATAATAATATTATGAAGGTGTAATCACCTATCAGCAACCCATTTTCTAAATCCTCATGATTGTCGGCATCAGTACATCATATTCTGGTATCCTTTTGCTAAAGGTGTTTACAGAGAAGTATGGGGACATCATATCCAAATGAAGCCTCGATACCAATTACTCCTTTGTATCAAAGTCTCAAGACAGGCAGGTGCACTGTATGTCCCTCAGCTCTCAGCTTAGATAACGAACATGGCTGCAGGTGCTCCAAAACATATAAGCACATAGTAGTCATGCACATCACATAAATGAATAAAGATAAGGCCATCGAATCTCAAAGAACCCTCCCCCTCAAAACCCACGCCTTAAAAAAGAAAACTTAGTTCCAATGTGAGAAGTGTAACTCATGAAAGCAAGCAACCAAACATAAATCAGATGGGATCCTCTGCTTATATGCTAATTAATGTTGGACATAAACATGACTATTGTGCAATGAATAGATCTGTGCAAGGGATATGACAAGATTGCAAATTCCAAATACAGAGACAGAATGTGGACTTAACAACATAGAGATAGTGTATGGGTGTAATATACATTGTAGCATGGATGTCTACTTGTTAATGTTTGTAACAAAACTAATAACTTGTTTTTAAACCTCAGACAGTTCTCTGTATCTGTTTACAGAAATTCAAAACAAGATCAAAAGGTATAAGTAACTGTATAATGCACTTGAATGACAGGTTCAACTGTTCGAGTCTATTCAAGTGAAAGAACATTAATATCAGAAAATATCATTCTTTGATGCTGCCCTCCACTAAGAACTAGGTTACTGATATAGATAGTTACAAGTTTCACTAAGGAATTCAAAAATATTACTTTCATCATCACATTTCTCAAGGATTTGTTGGTAAATTTTAGCCAATATAAAAGCTTGTCCTCGAGAACAAACTTAAATTAACTCCATATATAAGCAATTAGACATCCTAAAAAAAAAAAAAAAAACATTTTAGATGAAAACAATCAAAGAACATATTAGACCAGTCACAAGGCTACCTTTGCAATGTCAAGAAAATAAGGATCATATGATATGATAGACAAGGGAGAGGATATACCTACAAATTGCAACTGTAACAGTGAATGATGTGTGGGCAATCAAATTCAAATAAAAAGAACATCTCCAGTCCACGTCTGCAGAATTTTCACCAACTACTTTTTCCAACTGATTGACATGAAGATCAAAAAAATTTCATTAAGAATATCAACTCTTAGCCAATATTAACAGTCAAAAAAGCATGTCCCATAGCAAATAGCCATTTGACTATATCTCAAAGCAATAATCTCCCAAGGTCATAGAAGCTCCACTTATGAGATACTGTAAGAAAAGATGTTCAATTGTTTACAAGGCAAGCTAAAGGAGGAAGAAAGTAAGCTAATAGCTAGGAAGAAAACATGAATTTAGAAAACTGAAATCAGGGTAGGAATGTTTTATTTCTACATAACACAAAATCTACATTCTCAAACACTTCTTAAAACCCAGTTGTACCTAACTTCCATTTTCGGAAAAAAAAAGAAGCAAAATCACATAAAATCATGATGCCACAGTAGTTGGACATGCACATTAAATGATGCAAGGGCTCTAGCATAAGTTCCAATACTTAGCATAACACAATATTCTTTGAAGTCTTATAAATGAATACTGTCAAAAGCTAGCCTTCTCAGTACCACTAGAGAGAACTCTTTGATTTATAGTCTTCAAAGGAAATTATAGATAGAAATCAACTATAAAGATTAAAAAAAAAAACACTTTAAAAAGCTAAGAATGTTTTCTGGTTTTTTTTTTTTAAAATACCTGAGGAGCCCATCTACGGACAAAAAAGGGAGGATGGCCTTCCATAGTATCATTGAAACCATACCCGTGCAAGCTCTGTTAGTAACAACACAATATGATTAGTTTGGCAAAATGAGGATAAAAAGATAGCAGAAATAGCACATTCACTGAAACAGTGGGCATTTGGTTAGAATATTACCATATTTCTAACAAAAAAGATAAGGTCATCTTCCTGACGTCCTTTTGATATCCTCCCATGTATAAAATACAAATCCAACATTTTATGCCAAAACCGAGTATCCATTCCGACGTCTGATGCATCCTGTTCATCAACTGCCGTCTCACCCAACAAGTTCGAATGCTTTCTCACCATACTCAACAGTTCATACCTAGCAATTAGATGGTGGAAGAAGAAACTTAATAATCGAAAGAATGTTCGGCATGAGAATTTACACTCAAAAGATTAGGCTCTCCGGTACTCTCAAGCAGAACACACTTTGCAAGAGGAACGTCTACTTTGGCAATAAAATGTTTTCCTAATTTAACTATTCATTTGCGCAGGATATGGAGAAAACACGTAATGTACATCAGCATACTGACCCAAAATTTAATCTTTCAAGGAGAGAAAGGGAAGGGGTGGGGGAAATGAAACTTCCTTGATACTTCTAAAAAACAATAACATGCTAAGAGCTTGAAATTCTAACTTGGAGAATGATTTTGCTTGATTCATACCAAGGAACCACAGATTTAAATAACCGCAACAAGAGAGCATCATTCCCCTAACTAAGCATTGTAGAGATACTAACAAATGAGTCTAGAACAATAAATATTATAATGAAAGTAAAGGCGTATTATGACGATGAGAAACCAATTACGTATTCAATTACCGAAGATTATTGCCAGCAATTATCGCAACTCTATCTAGAAAAAATTGCAAACAATCTACCTCATCAGAACATCTGATCACATATGAAGCATTAGCAGCATCCACGCAATAGAACTACCTTATTGCCATAGAACACAAACCATCCGAATCTTGTAAAAACCCTAGTTTCGGCAGCATACACGGGATCGAAAGTTCGAAAAAACGAGATCACGGACGAGAGAGAGAGCGAGAGATCTTGAAATTGGGGTACCTGGACGGGGTCTCTTCGTCTGAGAGCGCGCTCGAGATGGTGATCTCCTTCTCCTCCTCCATCTCCCGAGCATCACCGAGATTTCCTAATTATTCGAGTTTCTTCTAGGGTTTCTAAAAAGCTTCTTCGCCTTCGAGGAAGGGAACAAAGGAGAGTGGGGTGGGACTCGTGAGGCGGTTGGGATCGACGACGAGTGTCGGAGCTGCCCTTACTGCCGCGCGAAATCGGACGAAAAAAGAGTCCGAAAGAAAACTTAAAGAATTCCATGTAGAAAGCCGCTTATTTGTCGTCGTTACTGTTTCATATCCATCTCTTTTCTTAAAAACAAAAATAGAAGGAAAAAAACGACGGGACGGTGGGCCAAGGCCAAGCACGTGAGACCTGAACAAACGGTCCTAAGCCGGTGTAGGGCCGTATGCACGTCAAGCCTCCTGGTTTATGGCGTTCAATTTAGTACAAAAATCTTGATGATGGGTGATTGAGCAAATGCTTAATCATAGAACCCTAATTAAATTTGAGAAATGTCATAAGTGATTGAACTGAACCTTTTGGTGAGCAATTCGGCTACGGTGATTGGCTGGATTTAGAGTGGCACCCATTGCTACGGGACATCAGACTATGATCAATGGTTGTCGGCCTTCCAAGCCAAGCATGTATTCAAAGAGATTAACGAAGCCGCGGACTGGGTGACCTTGTATATGGCTAGTCATTCTGGAGGTGCTCTGTGGGTTGGAGAGAGCAAGTTACCTAGGGCGCTCCGAAACTTATTGTTTCCCGACTTTCTTAAATGTATCCGTACTAGAACCGGCTGAATTATCCGTTTTAGTAAAACAAATAAAAAAAAAATTATAACTCGGTGCTACTGATCTCATAGATGTTGATATAAGAAAAAAAATTAATAAAATTGTACCTCAATGGAAGAATCACGGCCAATATATCATCCATGTAAACTTGGATCTGCAGGTCTTGTAGTGAGGTTTGCACCTGACGTTCTTGTATGAATGCTTGTAATATTTTTGCATGATATGAAAAGCTGATTATTTGTCTCGTCCTCAATTTTACAATATGGTAAGCCATGTTGTTTATATTTTATGATAAATTAGTCTTTTAGTTTCAGCTAAGATGGATCTGAGGGAAACTTGGGGTTGTTGACTAGAAAGATCTTGATCTTTCTTTGCATCTAGCATTAGATATAATGCCAATTGAGGCGAAGATCTCACAACTTCTAACTCCAGCTTAAAAGTTGTTAAGAGTTCTGCAGTGATTTTTACTATCAAACAATTAAAGGATGGTTATTCAAATAGGGATTTGCAATATTGCTTGGCACTTGTGGAACTCAGCCATCTAGAGAACAGAAACAAATAAATTGCCACAACCAGAGAATTCTGGAAGACCTGATGATGAATGCTATGCCTGAGAACTGGACACTATAAATCCAAGTTAACTGTTGCAGATTTTATTTTCTGCACTTAGAACCACTTAACTTGCTGGCAACTGCAAGCTAGCATAATGGCTAGTCTAACTTAATTTTCCTTCTTGCAGTTTGATGCATATAATACTGCCAGCCCAGTACTAAAATTCTCCAAAATAAATAATAATTTACATTCCTAATTGATTTTCTTAAATTAAACAATTTCCATTGCAGGAAGATTGTTTTACTTGCCTAAATCACAAAGTATAAACCAACAACAAAATTTACATGAAAATTTATGCTCTTTATTTTCATCCCCTCTATTCCAATCTACAAATCTATGATGTATACTCTCTATTTAGATAAGCGAGGGCCTCCTTATTTGAGTTGGATTTTTTTTCTAACTCTAAAAAAAATATATATCCAATTCTCTATTATTTTATAAATGCATATAAATGCACATATATACAATTCCTTATTATTGCTTTCTTAATCTAATCAAAGTTCTCCCTTAATCAAAAAGAATCCAAATTACCAAAAATAATGATATACTTTAAGAACTTTTAGATTTGGTGAGAAGGTACGTCTTTACCCCTACGTTACCAAATTCTTCTTAGATTAGAATTTATTGCTTTCCAAAATTTTGGTGTTTGATTAAGTCTCGAATATGGCAAGTCTTTGTCCTAGATTGCATCTATACTTATATAGAGTGACTAGAGTGATCCACCTTGATTCTGATAATCCTCATAGATTAAGAGGAGGGAGGGGGAGAGAGGGGAGAGGAGAAAAACAGAGAGGAGAGGAGACAGAGGAGAGAAATCAGAGAAAGGGAGGGGAGAGGGAGTGGCGAAAGGGGAGGAGAGAGAGATTAGGTGGGAGAGAGAGTTCTGGAGGGAGAGAGTGAACAGAGAGGGTGTGAGGCCCAACAGTCCCACATCGGAAAGACTCGTTCCAGAGCCTGGGCATATGAGGCGGGTGTCTCCTAATCTTGCAGACGCGTTTTGGGTGGAAAACAAAACCGGGGAGGGGTGAAGGACGCTTGCGTGAAGCCCCAGAACCGGACAATATCTGGCAGGGGAGCCCCATGTTCCCCCTTTATGTGGTCCCCACGTGGGCACTGGGTGCCTCACGTGCCTCGTAGAGGCGGAGCGTGACATTTGGTATCAGAGCCGAGGACGGCTCTTGTCCGATGGTGGAAAGGGTGTGAGGCCCAACAGTCCCACATCGGAAAGACTCGTTCCAGAGCCTGGGCATATGAGGCGGGTGTCTCCTAATCCTGCAGACGCGTTTTGGGTGGAAAACAAAACCGGGGAGGGGTGAAGGACGCTTGCGTGAAGCCCCAGAACCGGACAATATCTGGCAGGGGAGCCCCGTGTTCCCCCCTCATGTGGCCCCCACGTGGGCACTGTGTGCCTCACGTGCCTCGTAGAGGCGGGGGCGTGACATTTGGTATCAGAGCCGAGGACGGCTCTTGTCCGATAGTGGGAAAGGTGTGAGGCCCAACAGTCCCACATCGGAAAGACTCGTTCTAGAGCCTGGGCATATGAGGCGGGTGTCTCCTAATCCTGCAGACGCGTTTTGGGTGGAAAACAAAACCGGGGAGGAGTGAAGGACGCTTGCGTGAAGCCCCAGAACCGGACAATATCTGGCAGGGGAGCCCCGTATTCCCCCCTCATGTGGCCCCCACGTGGGCACTGGATGCCTCACGTGCCTCGTAGAGGCGGGGGCGTGACAGAGGGAAGAGAAGAGAAAGGGTGGGGGAGAGAAGAGGAGGGAGAGAGTACATGAGGATGGCAGAGAAGGGAAGGCGGGGGACGAGGAGAAAAAGGAGGTGTCTCTTGATTTGAATGGGAGAGATTGGGGATTGGAGCATAGGAGCGGGAGGGAGGGAGAGGTGGGAGAGATTGGTGGGTCGAGCCTTGGGCTCAGTCCCGGGCTTGGGCTTCAGACCGTGTTTGAGACAAGCAACTGCCCAAGCCTAAACTCCAAAAGGCTCGATATTCTTTGGGATCTATTTGTAGGCCCAAACTCGTGCGAATATTCTCGGGCCTAGCTTATGGCCACATGAAAACGACGACCCAATCCTATTGCTTATTGGCGATGATGCAGAGGATTAAAGGGTAGCAATGATATTATTTAGATGTATACACGCAAGTGCTGAGGTTTCCCTATATTGAAGTCAAATGCAAAAAAATAAATAAAGAATAGAAGTTTGCATGGTCAAAAGAAAAAAATAGTTTGCTCAAAAAAATAGTTTTGCCCACCTAGAGAGACTCCTTTAGATTATATTTTATATTTTTACCAAAGCGTGGAAATACTAAAACCTTGAGAATAGTGCACTATTATTTGTCAACACCTCTTCAACCACCACAAAACTGGTCCCTTATTTCTTACATGCATTTGCAATGAAATGTTCAAGCCCATGAAAGAGAATTAGTTGTAATAGTATAATTCTCGCTTGTGGGGGCTCATAATTAAGAGAATAAATCAGATAAGTGTTTTCTTTTAACTTCCTCTTTTGAGAAACGAAAAAATCCAGATAAGTTTTTAGTGGTGGAGACTGGAAACTTGGAACTTTGTCACCTTTAGCTGTCAGAAATTTAAGGAGAGGAGGAAAAATGGGAGGAAGGAAGAAGGGCGACGCTTTCCACTGCATGAAGCTTCATATTCATCCAGGTCAGTAGTAAAGAAAAAATATGTTTTTCTGTGGTTATTTCGATCGTATTTTTATGCTGCATTAAGGCATGAAGTCAACTTAATATTCCTCACAGTCAGTGATGTCCAAAAATCATTTATTAATAATGGGATATGAGTTACAAATCCTTGTTTTGCTGTTTGATTATATTAGCTAGAGGAGTTCGATTTCAACAAATCCTATTATTTTGTATATCTTAAGTGGATCTCACTCAAGTTTAACTGAAATAACATGTGATTAGTGCCTAAACATAAACAAAATGCATCATATGCACACTACTTCTGATTTTCTTTTCTTTTTTGATCTTTTGATTCTATGAGATTGATGAAAAGAAACTGCTGTGGATAAAGCGTGTAATTACGTAGGATAATTTTGAATGAAGAATCTGCGTTGGAAAGACAAAGTTATTCATTTATCTAGTTGGCTACGCCAAGAGAAAGTGGAAGCCAACTGGTAATATCCAAATCCACTTCCTTGAAATGAAAAAAAGTTGAAACAAAAGACTAACTATAAAGAATTCAAACAGATCCACCAAACTTTCATGCTCTACTCCTCCTCCTCCTCCTTTTTTTTTTTTTTTAAATTTATTCATTTTGGAAGTCGGCACTAAAGAACAAGTACACGTGATACTCCTGGGATTGTGCTTGAATTGTAAAAGGCAAGGCAAACCAATCAAAACTTTTTTTTTCTTTTTTTTTTTTGATATTTGTTCATATTGGTCTTATTCTCATGGTATAGCAACATACATATATGAATGCAGTTAAACCAATCAAAACCCTTTTTTTCTTTTTTTTCTTTGTTTGATATTTGTTCATATTGGTCTCCTTCTCAGGGTATAGCAACATACATATATAAATGCAGGTGACACAGACTGACAATTCTATTACCTCTGCAAGCTTAAATTATTCCAAATTTCTAGAAAAAAATGGAGTACATAGAAGTATGGAATATTTTCCAAGAAACTGATCAGCACGATTAATCCGTAAAGTCTTATGGAATCTATCTTATTTTTTTTCCTAAAGAACTAGTTGACTTTGCTTCAGCCTTCCTCTGGACCTAGACAAAGTACCATTTTGATGATTAAGAAATTTTTTGCTAGAAAAGAAAAGGGTTAAGATATTTCAAAAGAAGTTTTATCATCTATGTAAGTCATCATAGGTGTCCATGGGTTGTGCTTTGTGAAATGATAAAAAACATCTTGGTTTAGTGACTGGTACAACAGTCTCATTTCTGACTTTCAACTAAAGATTGGAAGTAAATGGTGGGTGGCTGCTCTCCCATACCGAACATTATTTTATATAAGCTAGCTATTTTGTGGCTTAATTAGTGTGTGTATATATATATATATATATATATATATATATATATATATATATGACTTGGAGATTGCCTCTTGGGTTATTTGAAACTTTCTTATACCTCAATCTGGCTTGATATATGACCTAATAACAGGTGACAGAAAAGGATACATCAATATCTTATCATTCCAGCCATATTTGAATGATTTGTCGAGGGTGGAGGTGGGTTGAGTTGGTGGCTTCATTATACTTTTGAGGGTGAAGTTGGGTGATGCCATGAAGGCTCTCATTAAACTAAACTAGGTTCAACTAAATATATAGAGGATAATAGTTAACCCTCTAAACCCAACCCAACCTCACCTATAATATGAGAGACTTGACCTGCACATATTAAAATTGTTCTAGGGTAGTCATCAAGATGATGTTTAAATTCATCTTGTCCTCTTTATATGACATGTATATTAAAACAATTGACATGCACCTGCAGAGACAATCTTATTTTACTCTTTGGACTTGTTTAGTTTATGGGCCGAGGAGGAAACAAGTGGGGGAATGGAAAAATAGAGAAAATGAGAAATGCCTCATATTTTGTTCGAATTTCAAAGAAGAAAAATAGGGAAAAATAACTTTTCTATAGGAAAAAGATTGTTATATTTTATGTGAAAGAAAAATCAATGTGAGATATGGAAAATTTCAATTTTTACCTAGCTAGATTTTAGAATAATTTTTTTTTCCAAAAATACCCTTAAGCTTTTAGATAGAATGGTGCAAGATCTTTTCTTTTATTAAGGGTATAATAGATACTTTATATATTTTTTTTAGAAAGTAAATGCTCAATTAAACATAAACTACCCTGAAATGTATCACTTTTCCATAATTAGCCAAATATACAAAAACAACTTTTCCATCGAACAACTTTCTGCACGAAATTTGATGCAAAATAAACTTTTATTCGAATAAAATAAAATGAATATAATGGTTATTCACCACCGCTCTAATTCAATGCCGAGAGCTCCTACTTGAAGAGAGGTTGGCACTAATCAGCTGAGCAGCCATTTTAAGATAGGATTCAAAATTTTATGTGTTATCCTCCAAGTTTTCATTCATGAAGCCAAGGGTGTCATTAACAATAAAATTAAGGACTAACAAGCGAGAGTCCATTTATTCCTTCCTCGAACTTGGTATTCATACGGTATGAACAGTATGGAGCACGCAATCATAAAAGTCGGCGTCCAGAAGTCGGCGAGCCCATCCAATTCTACGCCGATACGAACCAATGGGTTGCCCAAAAAAATTGTGAGCGCCTCAAAAGGGCCAAATATTTAATCATCCCAACTAGATATCGCCGGCCTATTTAAAGACCCTCCCCATACCACCCCTCCCATCTTCACCTCTCTGCACTCTTTGGCCAGCCAACCTCCCCTCTATAAATCCATTAAATAAAACCCACCTTCCATTCTCCCTCGACTAACCTATCCCATCTCCTCTCCTCAAACTTCTACCTGATAAAAGATATGGGAAGGATGTCAAAGTATAGCACGCTGTTTGTTCTAGCACTTCTCCTCTTTGTCTCCTTCAGCCGAGCAGCACGGCCTGAGCCCGTGGATCCAAGGACTCACCAAGTAGAGGTATTTATGTCATAGCTTTGTTGCATGAGTACGTTTGTCGTAGCTAGCTTTATCATGAGGTATGGGATTGGTTTATCGTTTATGCCATCTGATGTTGTGGTGCGTTTGGTGAATAGGCTGTGGAGGAGGCCAGTTTTGATGAAGGGTGTGGCGTAGTTGGCGAGGAGGAGTGCTTGATGAGGAGGACCCTTGCGGCTCACACTGACTACATCTATACCAAAGAGAAGAAGAACTGATAGGAGGAGGAGCAGTTGGGCTATTTTGGTTCTCTGGTTTTGCTGTTCAAATATGGTGCTTATTCTATGTATAGCTTTTTAGTTCTATATGGCGATAGTATCTCAGTTTGTTAAAAGGATATCTTTTGTTGCTATGAGTATGGATTGCAGGGTTTTTCTGGAGAGTTTGTGGATTTAAATGAAGACTGCAAAGATATAGATAGCAAACAAGAAAATGAGCATGGAGTTAAGTCTTTGTGGATTTAAACGAATGTTGCAAAAACATTGACAGCAAACAAGAAAATAAGCATGGAATTAAGTCCATCCATACTCTCAAAAAACCACTCCTTTCTTTCTTTCTTCTCTCTATTTCTTTCATTTGGGAATAGGGTCTCTGATTTTGCTGAGAGTTCATAAAAAGATCATGACCGAAGGAGCATCTGCCATCGTTGATCTTTTGGAAAAACTGAAGATTCAAGATACTGAGTGAGTGTTTATATGGATTATAAAAAGCCCAGTGCAGGCAAAATGAAACCTAATCAGGTTTAAAAGGACCCTTGGAAAGTACACGCCTTTCCCTTTTCCTCTTTGTTCTTCTTTTTTCTTAAAAAAAATTATATTCTAGCTGTTTTAGTCCTTTTGTTTTGTGAAAGATGGATAGCTTAATTTGATTATCTCAAAAAAGCATGATGGGTAGTTTTAGATCATGTTTTTCATCAAAAAAAAAAAAGAAAAGAGAGAGAGAGATCATGTTAATTTTATTGCCAGCAGGTGAAGAGGTAAGAATTAAACCTCCTCTCCTGAATACCACACAATTCCATCCATTTCGTTACGTCCTAATTAGTTGACTTTGTGATCCTCTATCTCTCAAAAATTCCTACATCTTCTAGAACCAATTGAAGTATGGGGGTGACCTTCTTTCTCTTCTCTCTTGCCTTATAATTCTAGAGGATTTGATAGCAAGACAAGTCTATGATAGGAGGATGAATGATAGGGGTTGTCTCTCTCGGATCTAATAAATCTTTGTCTCAAAAGACACACCTTGTCCCTTTGGTTTTGATGAGCTAATTGTAACCAGCTCATTTGAAGCAATATCCCTACGATTTTTTTTAAGGCCTCCTTCCTATGACTTTGAAGGAGTCCCAAAAGAATCAAGACAGCAACCTTAAAGAGGCACACGTGTTGTAGTTGAATCTACTAGATAATTTGACAAATACATGACCCTCATGTTTATAGGCTCCACAGGATGACGAGTAGCAGCCCAACAATTATGATTGACCCAAAATTTATGATTCAAAGGGGAGCTATTTTCTTTTCAAAACATGCATGCAGACAAGCCATGGAGGTGGGCTTCTAGAGCGTTTGACAAAGCAAGAGGGAGATGGCATTTGGCCTTTTGGGAGATCTCAAGTTGGGTTGGATGTTTTATGTTGGCTTTTGTGATGTCGAACATTGACTCCCTATGTTCTTCCATCAATACAAAGAATAAGTAGGCCTTTCGGATTTATTTTGCTAGGCTCTGGTATTGCTAATATTTGATTGATGTTTGATTTTTATATTTGGAAAAAGAATATGACACCATGACAACTTTTTCCTTTTTCTAAACAAAATGATGAAAAAGGTCGCCACTCCATTGAAACTATGGATAAATAGAGATTTCTTTCCCTTAAATTTCATGTGCAAGTGGTCTATAATCATACTAGTACATAAAGGTTGTTTGTTTCTTTAAGTCTTTTCAAAAAATCATATACATAACAAAGAAACGCCAGCATATATTGTTGATACTAAGTGCAATGGTTCCAGCTTGCAAACACACAAATAGCACCTCATCTTTTCTTCATCACTCAAGATCATTAGTTTTACATTAGTAGTCGTGATGCTGCAGTATGTATAAGAGGTGGAGAGTCTCAAGCAGTCTTAATTAAGTCATATTTATCAATCACTAACTATAAAAGCCTAGAGATATAGTGCCTTCCCCTGGATTGTCACAAATAATATTAGAACGGATCCGGCTTATGGCTTATATGAATTGGGGCACGTTGTAGTACGAGGCCATTAGAGCTGACCATGAATCGATCATGGTGCTTAAATAAAAATTAGATTTAAATGAATTTAAATCTTCAGCCTTGCGAGAATAATAGAACTTAAACAAAGATATAAGGATCCATATAAACGGGTGTTTAGTCCTATATCGGCAGTTATAACTTCAAGAGATTTGATGGAACTCAAGTGTTGGCCAATGGAGGAGCGACAACTTTTAATAAATGGAACTCTGGAACCATATAATATCATTTCCACTGCATACCCCGCAGCTTACTTTCTTTACCGTATAGGCGAATGCAAATGTGAGTCTAGAAGAAAAGGCCTAGCTAGCTTATCAAACATTGTGTTCCATCCTTTCCACCAGCAATGTTGGGAACTCACTGACGGCCTTGGCGATGGAATATCCTAAACTTTGAAGGAAGCCCATGCAGTAATAAGAAGAGTGAAGGGAGCAGACGGATGCTAAGACAAAGGGGAGGAAGGGCTAAAAGCAGGTGGAAAAGCTAGTGGAATTATATAAACATCCATGCATGATGGATACATCTCTCCCTCTTCAAAAAGCAGCATCATTTACCATCACACTACTATCATGCTGAGTTGACTTCACAAAGTGAAGCAGTCCCAAGGAAACCACTAGAGAAGTTTGTTAAAGTATGAAGATATGTGAGATTAACCACATTTTTAAATTCGATTGCGTTCTAAACATCATAAGCTTCTGGTATAATAAAAATAAGCATATCCACAGTTCTAACTGGAGAACTAGATGATGAGGTTTAGTTAATTGTATATCTATCGACAGTGCACTATCATTGCTGCGGCCCCCCACTTCTCTTTTTGTTCGAAGTGCTCGCTATTCTTTGGATATGTTGCCACTACGTGAGACTTTTTAGAGCTATTAGCTTGTCATTTTGTTCCCTCTCCTATACTGCAGACAACTAAGGATGGAGCTCGGTCAATGGCTCAAAATGGAGGCCACGAATGTCCAAGCCACTAGTGAAATGAAAGCACCAAAGCATGGTAATGGAGGCAGAAAAGGTGGGCATGGCGCATCCGAAGGATCCCAATGTCCACATTCAGTGGTCCTCCAGGCTGAGTGCCAGTTGCTAGACTGAAGAGCCTGTTATGCTGTGAAGGCGATGATAAGATTTGAAGATTTGGCAGTGGATAGTGGGAACACCCTAAAAGCCACTAGGAAGGCTTAATGCATAGCCATTTCTAGGGTATTTTAAATTGAATACCGGCGTGCCATAGCTGTGATGTCATGCTCCGGCTAGGGCTGCCAAATAAGCTAGCGTTCATGGATCAATACCTAAAAAAAAAAAAAAAAAAGCTCAAAACTCTATAGAAAAGGACTTGGTCCATGGAATTTATTTTTTTAGTATTTTTTTCAAACAAGGATGGGAGGAAACCTAGAGACTGTAGCGCCTTTCAGGCAATGCATGTGTATTAAAAGGCGAATAGGATAGCAGACTGAGTCGCTTCCTATGCTGTGCAGCATTTCGGAGAGGTACGTTGGCCATATCAGGAGGCTCCCCTCGCATTTGTGCCAGATTGTAGCCCTTAATTCTGCTGGTTGCACCTACACTAGAGTAGGGTGAGCAACTATTGTACCAAAAAAAATAAAAATCAACCTAATAATTTTGTCAACCACATTATGCACTCTACTTCGACAAGGCAACTATGAAGGGCTTGATGTCAATTTAAATTAATTGAGTTGGGCTCAAGCTTAATCTAATGTTCCAATGGATCTTGCTTTTGACTAAACACTGGGGATTTGGTCTCGGTAGGGCCGTTGATTCTGGCAAGCCTCGACTTCCCCTAAGACTCTCTCATTGGTTTTCTGGTTTTGCCATTAGTTATTTGGTCTCCTTTCTACCTACACGATGAAATTGGTGTGGATTGCTGCTAATCATACACAATCATTTGTTTTATTTTTTTGATTCTCATGGATGCATTTCTTCTACATTGGTTTAATATATCCAATTTTTTTTTTAAAAAAGGTTTGCAAATTGAACCCCTCAATATTTGCAAAAAAGAATATAATATTCTTGACCGATAGATGAGGTATAACAACCTAAGATCTCACCAAAAAAGGCTAGTCGTGGGATGGGTCCTCACATACTTCATTCATTTAAGTTCTGACGTTCTTATCAGGTTAAGGGTCCAAATCCATTCATATCTAATTACAAGCACCACGACCGGCCCGCAGTCAGCCTCAATAAGCCCTCTCTGATACAATTTGTAACAACCTAAAACCTTACCCAAAAAAGCTAATCAGAAAGTATTGTTTGAGTTTCTTGGTCATATATAAGTACTCAAAATCTTTCCACCGAATAACTGATATAGAACTAAACATACGTCCGTACGAATCGTCATATATTCTTCTCATTTAAGCCCCAACGTTCTTATCGAACTAAGGATTTAAATCTATTCAAATCTAATCACAAGCAACACAATTGGTCCGTAGTCAGCTCTAATAGATTCATGCTGCAGTGTCCTCTAGTCCACATAGATTATAAGCGAATAACCAATGTACGATTAAATACACACCCGCACAAGTGGGACCAACAGATGAGGTGCGTGACCATTCCTTGATGAGGAGATAAGGCAAATGGAAGTCAATAACTGCAGAGATACTGCAATACAACGCACTGGATTGAATGTATCATATTCCACGCGGTCCAGAAGCCTCGACAAGGTACGCGCGCGTGGGAATTCCGAAACGTGTCTTCAACCACGTCTAGAAGCCATGTTGCCCTTTTTTTTTTAGGAAAGGAAACGTGGCTGACAACGGATGATTTTTATTTTTTCGTTTTTTCTAATAACAAAACAAAATTTATTGTTTCGTGGTTGGACTGCCACAATCTTTTGGCAGAATCGTCTTCCACCTTTTGGGTTTTCGTATAGCAATGTGAATTGCATGCCAACTGCTTTAGATTGATCATTATAGTTGGATTCCTTTCAATAGAAAGAATCTAAGGTTCTTGCCTTCCTGGTTTCTACTGTTTCTCCAAACGATTGGCATGGAGAGCTTTTCACCCTTACCATCATAACGTTCCGGGTTGTTTTAACTTCAGGATTTGGCCTTGGAAGGGCCTAGGTATGTCCATGCCAAACCCCAACCAATATGGGGGTCGATGTCCTCTTAAGGGCTCATTTGGTTCACGAAAAAAAAGAGAAAAAGTATGGTCAACGAAAAAATAATAAGATGCCTCTTGTTTGATTGGAGTTTTCAAAGAAGAGAGATGAAAAAGTTGTATTCCCATGGAAATATAATTCGCACATTTCATGGAAAAATCTTTTCCATGAGAAACATAAAAAAATTACTTTCCCATGAGGCAGAAATCACTCCATTTTTATTTTTTCCCAAAAAGACTCTTCAGCATTAAAGAAGCATTAAAAAGGCATTAAAGATCTAATTTTTATTAAGGATATAACAGGAATTATACATAACTTTTTCAGAAAAGTGGATGGTCAAGCAAATATAAGCACTTTGGAAATTTGTCATTTTCCCATTGTCAACCAAACATATCAAAAGTATTTTTCTAGGCATCCTCTTCCTAGAAATATATTTCTCAGGAATCATATTTTTAGAAGGAAAAATGCTTCCCGCAAACCAAACGAGCCCTAAAAAACATTTGGTCCAAATTTCAAACCAAGTCATGTGATTTTTATTTAATTCTTCATAAAGGCCAGAGACTTTCCGAGAGACCCAAGTAGTAGGGTGTCACATTTTCTGCTTTTGAGGCCCATGAATTTCAATAAAAAAAGCAAAAGGTTAATCCTGTTGTAACACTTCATTCACTAATCAAATTTACTCAGGATATGTCCCACACGGTTATGCTCAGAAATAACCAAAACAGAAGAATTTAAAAAAAAAATGAAAAAAAGACTTATCCAATATGAGCCCATTAAACAACTGAGATTTAACAGGAAAGTTTATGCTACTTTCCATGCGGACTAATGGAGTCATTAATATGTCTATAAAATCAAGGAAAAATAACATGTCCATAGTTGGCTATTTGAAACTGTTTCAAATAGGAGGAACCTGATTGTTTAAGCAACATTAGTAAAGTATCAATTGCAAGATAAACACTAAGCTTCAATTACAGAAAGTAACAATGGAGCAACAGAAGATGGTACACTGTCAGATGTTTAATCTGGAGATCAGGGTAGCCTCGCCAATACACAATCAACAATTTTACATTGGTGATGAACAGGATCTAGTAGTTTACTACCAGGAGGTCACTAGAGAGCATGAAACTTTTCCTTGAAAAAAGAAACTGAATAAAAGGGCATATAAGCTACCATTATTCAAAAAAATTCATGCTCTGGGAAGAGTTCAGCTTACAAAAATCATCACTTTAATTAGTTTTAACAAGAATATGAACAGTGAAGACAAACCACCAAAACTTAGGCAAATGAGAGACCATCACTTCAATTACCGTTAACAGACATGCACATTTTTAAAAAAGACTTACAAGTAATCGCAACATGTCCCATAACCAAGAAAAATGCATACAGAAAAAAAAAGGAAAAAAATAGACAACTAACTTGCTTGTGTATTCCAAACCATCTGACTCATACAACTTGCTGAAATTTCATGCCTCACATGACAAACCTACATATTTGTATCCTTTTATGTATGTATCTTCTTCGATAGTTAATATATATCATCATTAGCCTGGACAACAGCTAGAGTGTCTTATACAACTTAGGACTCAAACATGATGCAGAACATAGTTACACTAACAACAAGAAGAGCCTTTTTTCGAGGTTTAACCAAAATTGCAGTTATTTACATTATTTGCACTCTGCAAACTAGAAGAATATACCTAAATGGATAGCATCTTTTAGTACAGAGAAAATTCTTGAAATATTATTATAAGTTCTGTAAGGAAAGAAACAATGATGGGAGCCGCTAAAAACTCAAAGATTGTTTATGTGCTAGCACACTAGACAATCACTTGTAGTTTGGCCTCAGGGAATTAACACAAATCTTAATGCCATTAATCCAATCAATAGTAGTTGGCATATTTTTTTCCTACAGTAGGGCGTATGGTGGGAAAATGGCATGGTACACATCATAATGTCACTTGGAAAGCTACAAGCCTTAATTTATTTGTCATACTAAATATTACATGAGCTGGCAAGGATAAGAGAAGGTTACCTAACCACTTCAAAGAAACATATTGAACTGAAAACATCCCAAAAAAATCAGCCTTAACAATACCCAAGTTCACAAGAAAGGCATGGTTATTTGATGAACTGGACGAGCAGGCAAAAAAAATTGAAGGGTATTGAGGAGAAACTAAATTTATTGCTTAACCTGGAGCCATATATAGAGGTTCATTTCCACTCAAGACCATTAATTGGATAACCCATGGACCGCCATATGCACCTTAGATCCTATCAAGGAATGCAAATTGTTGCTCAGGACCATGTGAATTTTGCTTAATAACAGCTAACAGGCAAAGCATAAATTCAGCATCCACACTGAAACAGCATTATTCTGATGACCTTGGCACTGTCCTCCTTCCATGCTTCGCACGTTTTCTGAGGTAACCAGCCTGCTGATTTCCTCACAAACCTAGGAGTCGACTTGAATCTTAGCCTTCAGTTTTCTCATATTCCCATTGACTTTGTCTTATCTAGCTCTTGGCTCATGTCAATAGCTGTATCTTTGAGTGTTTTTAGTTGGGTTCCTGCCCTTGTTACTACCAAAAAAAGAGTCAAGATTGAGTTGTTACAGATACAGCCATTCTAAAATTCAAGGCAACTCATCCCATTCTATGTTAAAGAGCGCCCAGCACAAGAAAGAGAAAATTTCGCCTTAGGTCCAAGAGAGCTCTCCTTTGGATTACTATCTGAATTACTTTGGCACTCCAAAAAGTCTTTTACACTGCAATTTGATTGTTAGCACAAGTTCGAGGGCAAAGGAAAAAAGAAAAAAAAGGCTTTCTATGCATTAACATTAATCATTTACGACTTCCAAGTCCTTGGAGTCAATTAAATCTAACCTTCTTGTTTGCAAGCTAGATGTAGGTTCATGTGAATCACTGTTCTTTTCTTCTCTAACATGTCCATAGTGGATCCCTCACTTAAAAGTCCTCAAAAAGTAGTTTTCATTGGCAATATGTAATACTTTATTACTGTGTTGTAGACTTGTAGTCTTACATTTATTAAATGCCCCCAGATAGATTTTCAAGTTAAGCAATTCCGAGTAAAGCTGTCAGAAATCTCTATTTGAGAAGCATCAGGTCACATTGATTAACTGAATTTGATTCACCACTTCATTTGAGCATCCACTGAAGAATCATAAGCATTAGTATATACCAAATCAACCCCAAGTTCTTCCAACTCAGAAATCATAGTAAACATGGTGTCCTGCCTCAAGTAAATGGATTGATAGAGCATGATGCATCTAGACTTACTAATTATTGTAACTGATAGTCACATTGTAAAGCATCCATCGTCCTTTTCCATAGTACAACATAGTCCATCTTAGGTAGTTAAAATTTTTCAGAAACAGTTGAATTCAGACCTCTTTGGACCCTTAGCAATCCAAGCACAAACCAATGAGCTTTAGGAACCAGCAGAGTGGAGAGGATAGACTTGTAGATATCACTGATCATCCTAATGCACTGCAACTCCATAACAAATGATCATTTACTATCTGCATATATATCTTGAGACAAGACTATCGATCTTATTGCAGAACTAAAGTTTGTCATACCATTTACCTATTGACAGAGAAAACTTCCTACATGATTCTACTATACAACCTAGTTGCCAAGTGGATATTGATTATCACTCCGTACTTATCACCTCTTGATGTCAAGTGGCCTAGTTAGTTGCTAATCTTGCCTATGAAGAGCTTGAACTTAATGCTTTTCAGTTCACTATCATATTGTTGGGTTTACTTCCATGGTTTACTTTGTCACCATACAAAGGTGTTCCAAGAATTGTACTCAATTTAAAACTTAGCTCAAACACCAAGAAAATAATGACGAGTAAGAAGAACAAGGAGGATTGAAAATACAAATTTAAAGATATCTACAATTCCAGTACTTGATGAAGAGAGAACACAAGCAAAAACCACAAGGACAAAGCACAAGTGCAAATGAAATTTGATCAAAGAAATAACAAAAGTGGGATGCCAATATTCATTCTCCTCTTTTATATATAAGGCCATAAAAAGCCACATGCATCTCTCCACTTCCATAAGTATCAAATTTGATAGTTTTATTTGGAAGATTTAAATTCGTCTAACCCCTCAAGACACTGGACTTAAGTTTGTAGGAAAGCAACAATCTAGAATCTAACACAGCCATTTATAGTTCCAACATGACTCTTTAAAATCGTCCATTAGCTACTTGAAAAAGGCAATCCCACATGATAACTTAGAACTATAAAATTTAGGCCATTTAGTACTGTTTCCAAAATTCTCTTAAAAAAGATTGTCAGATTCATACTCTCATTGACTCTGTCATGCCGTTTAGGACTCTATATTGTTTAGTTTAAAACAACACTGAACATTCGAAATTTTTAAATAGATCATTACAGAAGCAATGTCAGGCATGGCTTTCAAACAGCAGGACAAAAGCATGTTAGCATGTTACGACATTCAAGGTCAATTTTTATCAGTTGGAGGAGCTCATAACCAAACAGAACATTTTGAAGCTGCATTCCCAGCTTCAGATACATAAAACAGTTGAAGATTAAAGGTAAGAAGAACTAACAAACAAATTATCCTAAAGTTTAACCAATGTTTAAATAGGTTGCAAACTATCAGCACAAGTGAATGTGAGCTATCATTATGTACATAAGGATAAAATGAAACAAAGAGTTTCGAGATCAATCTATTCTTCACAATATAGTAAATATCAATTATATCAGATTTAATCAAGCAATCTTGTTGTTCCCATTAACAAAGACAATTCAAATGTCAAACAAGGTCAAAATTGAAGGTTATATCTAAGACTCCAGTAGTCAATTGCATCTGTACTTATCTTGGAAGGAATATGTACCTAATGGTGCCCAACCCAATCGTGTAATGAACTTAGTTTCAACACCAAAAAATAACAAAAATGCAATGATATATGCTGATGCAGGCATCTCAGTCTCCAGATCCAATTACCCACAGCAACATGAAGCACATTGCCATGCTCTGCTGATTGCCACATTTTAAGGGGAAGCAAAGCTATTTGTTATAATCCAACATAGATCAATCATGGAATAGAAAGAATTTGCTTTCAGAAAACAAAAATAAGCAAGATATTATCGAAAAAATGAAACACAAATAGTAAGTAACTTTCAAAGTTCAATACATAGTGTATTATCAATCTTCATGAAACTCCTAGAGCACAATTTTTCTTTTGTCAGGTCCCCTTAAATTTTGTCACTTATATGCCCATTTACACATACAGGGTCCCATTTCGTGTAAACAACATCAGCCCCTTTTTCCCATAAAACCCAACAAACACTATTATGATCAGGACCAGAAATCACAAAAAATTTTAGCGCATTCAATACATTTGTGCATCAGCAATTCAATACATGTGGACAACCAGATTTTTTTTGATAACGGTAATTATCAGTAACCTCTATAAACTAAATTTTCTTTCCTCCCTGCAACGTGGAATTGTAGTCTACTTGAAGCAATAAGAGAGAATTCTTACATACAACAACAACTGGAGCTCACTTGGCAAGACAATTGCATCCCGCTTAAGCTGGCATCAAAAGCCTCGTACCGATCGACACATGCAAGCACAAGGCTAGACACATTGTAAATATCGACATGGACTTGGCACTGACATACCTCACTACTTCCAAACCCCTCTCCACCACCTCTTCACGGACAACACTGACACTGCTCCTCGCTCCATCGTAGAGCTTCAATAGCAGGAATTCAAGAAAAGACCTCACTGTCTCAAAGGTCACTCTCCCCGTGACATCGAGAACAAGTCTCCTGTTGCTCGGAACTGCCAATGTGGATGAAACATGGTCGACCCACCCACCATCACCCTTTAGCTTCTTATGCAACGAAGATTTCCTACCTTTTTCGTTACAGACTTCGTCTTTTTTATCAACAGCTTCCAGTCCGGCCACAGGGGAGTTTGAGCTTGAGTTCGAGCTCGAGGTGGTCATCACCTGATGCGAAGTCTTGACTAGAGATTCCACGGCGCCATTGCAAACAGAGACCAAGACATCCTTCACCTTGGCCTCATGCTTCGGATTGGTGAGGGCGGAGAAGATCTCATCGTAGGCATTGATCGCCATCGTCTTCTCAAGGTACACCGTCACCACCGTGCTCGCAAACAGCTGAATACAATCGGCAATCAGCTCCCGGCACTTGTCGCCGCAAATCAACTGGACCCACTCCGGCACCGCCGGCGACTCCGAATCCAACCCTGAAACCCCAGCCGTCCGATTCCCCAATTCGCCGGCGGACTCCTTGGAGTAGAATCCAAGCACCAGGTTCCTCGCGAAGCTCCCGACCACCACGGAGGCGAAGCCGGATCCGGCGTTGGACAAGAGCTTATCGAGAAGGCGATTGGAGAAGGTAGAAGAGCTTCTCCGCGGCTCCAATTCAGTGCTCTCAGCCTTCGCGAACCCTCGGATAATCCCGACGGTGAGCGCCTCGGAAACCCGAGAAATCGAGCCGGAGAACTCCTCCGACCTGGCGATCTTGGAGATTTGCCTCAAGCTGGTGGGGATCCCGTCGGAATCGGACCGAAGAAACAGGTTCAAGTCGGCGGAGACGAGATTGACGGTCTCGGCAGCGGAGGACGCCGCCGCGGCGACGGAGATCAGGGCTCTGAGGATACTGGCGAGCTTCTGGCGCTTCCTGGAGACGGACGGGAGGTGGTAGACTCGATAGGCGCCGTAGCTCGAGATTCCGGCGGCGGCGAGGAGGAGGAACCACCGCCGGCGTCGCCTGGAGAAATCCAGCACCGAGTCCCCGAATCGGAGAGCCATAGGGGGAGGGATCGATAGGGATTAGCCTAGGGTTTTGGTATTGGGACCTAGAATTTCGGGCATGGGAGGGTTGGGGTTCTCGAGATCAGCGGCCGTCGCAAAGAGCGGAGGGCGGAGGATGGTTGCGAAATGGAACGGCTTTTCCAGCGGGAAATATAATGGTTCCTTCAGATATATTAAAGTCGTTACGGTCGTTCCCTTCAAGAAGGGACAAGGAGAAATAGACAGGAGGTCCGAGATGACCGAATTTTGGGAGCCCTAAGGGTATTTTGGTACTTTAGAAAAGTCGAGGCTGGTTGTGGTTACCGCTCTTCTTTTGTGATCGAAATGGATTAGCGCGTTGACTGGTTGACTTGGACGGAGGGAGGGAGAGGTGAGTGAACGAAAGCACCAAGGCGGAGGTTGTGATATTCCACGCCATCCGTATAACAGAACAACGCGGTCAACGCGCGCTTAGAAATATGTATGCGGGATGAGATCTGCCATTCGTGATTGGTTCGGACTCTCGAACGCACATGAGATCATTTCCGCATAGAAGTTTGTCTGCGCAGAAGTTTTCACCGCGAGGTTGGTCTAGTGTTCTGCGGATTTATTTAATTATTTTCCTTGTCTGGTTTGCCGCTGAGAATGGGTGGTTAGGGGTATTTTTGGAATTTCGTGAGGCGGAAAGAGGTGCGAGAGGGATTGGAAACTTCGTTGGTTGACGAATAGTAGGGGGCTGTTAATTGGGTGCATCATGGTAGGTGAATGTCGCGGTCATCCAACCATCGACGACGTATGCCAATTTCATTCACACTGGATGCGACACTACGCAATATCACCGCATGGGAGAAATTAATGTGGCTTATGTGAATGGATGTCCAACTGAGTCTTATTCTTGAGTAGTATTTTGGAGTGTCAAAACTAACAGTTGGTTTTTTAATGAGAAAGGCAAGTCAACAACTTAATCATGCAAAAATTTATGGGGTAGCTAGGTCATTTAATAATTTATTAAAACAGATCATAAATACCTTCTTGGGTAGCAAGTTATCAGAGAATAAACTTGGGATAAAGAGGCTTAGTTGCCGCAATCCAAAATCTTACTCCTAGCTAGAAGACATTTTTTAAAAATTTTAATTTTATATAAATATTTAAAATATATCCAATACATAGTCAGGAATCAAGATAGAACAAAATATACATTCACATGGATCTTCGTATGAGAACTTGTCCCTAAATACAAAACATATGATCCACAAGTGTGTACCAGTGATCGGCTCCAACTGGCTAAGCCTAAAAGAAAATTAGCTCTGAATCAAATGGTCATATTTTATTCCAACTGGCCTCGTTCATGCCAGAGTGCACTTAGAGGCTCGGCGGATATTGTTGAAGGACGATTCGGCCACAGTGATTAAGTGGATCAGGTGTGGGCATGCCAGGCCAGATCTACACTCACTGGCCTAAAATGTTTGCCACATGTTGGAGAGTCTCGACTTATTTAGAGTTATATATGTATTTTAGGAGGCGAGCAGTGCGGCTGACTGGATCGCCTCCTTCGCAGTACATCATTCCGAGGTCTTCTCTTGGAATGGCACTGACTCCATTCCGAGGGGACTAGCCCATATTTTATATTTTGATTCCTCATAGCGTACTCACACGTGAATGTCATGAGATGCCGGTGCGCCAAAAAAAATAAAAAATAAAAAATTCTGCATTGGCTCCACTCAATCCAACCCCATCGATGACCTATCTCCTAACCCATCCCAGTCCTTTACCTAAACTAGCTCAAACCAGCCCCAATCCAATCTAATCTAGCTTAATCAAGTCCCAATTCAATCCGACCCAGCCTAATCTCCCACGCCCGCCCCCGTGTTGGGTTTCCCCAACTATAAACCGCATCGTCTCCAAAATCCAAATTCCCTTCATAGCTGGACTTATCGTTCATGGGTGGATTATTACTGGGGAGTAACGCGAGGACAGGAATGCCATCTCCCGCCGCACGAACTCCATTTCCTGGCCTCCTCTGCCTCTCGTGGCGGAGCCTCCGCACCCTCCGCGCCCAATCGTCCGATGCAGCTGCGAGCCAAGCCCGTGGCGGTCTCCCTCGATTCCACTCCCCATCCCTTCCCTCATCCAAGGCACGTCTCTGCACTCCTCTCTCCGTGCTGTCGCTCTAATTGTATCGCATTTTTCTTGTAGGCATTTCTACAAACACTCGGTTCCTCTGTTTTTTCCCTCATGTCAACCCATCTTCTTTCCTTGTTATGTTGGCACAGGGAAGTGTTGTTCGGGTTCAAGGTGACGAGTCCTGGCACATGACGAGGGTCTTGCGCCTGGGTGTGAATGACAGGTTGGTTCTTTATCTACTGTGAGTTCAAGTGATGCTTGATCTCTTGGTTCGAATGTGGAGAGTTTAACATCAAAGTGCGATCGTTTACGAGGGATATTTTGGAATTTTAGGGAGTATATGGTCGGGATATTATGGATTGAGAAGTGAAGTAGAAAACAGCAAAACCAAGAAGGATGAAAAAATTAGGATGGTAAGCAGTGATTACCAGCTTGGTTTTAGGGGATGAAATGATCAACGGCATAAGGTCCCATGTACTAGCAGAACATGGAAACTTGGAAATAGGATAGACGAGTGATCTAATGTAATGCATTCGAGTTGTATATTTTTATGCTCAAATGAGCGGTTATACAAAGGAGGTCGTAGAGGATGCATGGCATATTACATATTGTGGATACTTATTGGTAATTCATTAAGCTCGTCAGCAACATATATTTCCTAGGAAAGATAAATGTTCAGATTTAGAATATTTTTCCTAGAAAAGATCTGGTGCAAGTGTGTAGTGGAGCAGTGAAGCTCTCAGAAAATATTGTGAATAGAAAGTAGAGAGCAAGATTCCAAGATTTGAAGAGAGAGGAGTGCTAGAACAAAGTGCAGCATGAGCCACAGATACCTCTTTCTTAGGCGGGGAGAAGTGTTGGCTGAACTAAATAGGTTATTAGTTGGGTAGATCGTTAGCCTACTAATTCACATTTTATGTCATCATATTTGAAACGACTCTCATACAATAATATTTGACAATGCCTAGGTTCTACCTTTGATGCTTGAATATAATCGTAGGCAGATCTCATCTCTGTTGGTGGTTGGATACAATTATTCTCGATACTGGTAAGCATTTTTCTGAATTTCCTGTACTAAAATGCAAGGGTGGAGCTCTTCAATGGGATAGGTGGTCTAGTTGAGGGTTGCATACAGAAAGTCGATCGGACTGGTTTAGATGTCATGGCTTTAGAGGAACCAAAAATAATTGCTCCTCAGGGCATTCAGTGGCATGTATTTGCTGCTTTTGGTGAGTCTTACTTGTGTTTCGAAAAAAAAACTCAATTTCATTACCATACTATTTGTGTATTTTTTTCTATGTATCTCTTGCTATGTTCTTTCAGGTACCTTGAAAGGTGGTCGGGCTGACTGGCTTATTGAGAAATGCACTGTATGTTTTTTTCTACTTGTGAAATGTGGAGAATTTTGTTATACTGAAATTTGCAGATGCAGTGGCTTAGTTATTTGCTGTCATTTGTTAAGGAATTGGGAGCTAGTAGTGTAACACCCCTGCTGACAGAGAGGTCTCCTACAATTACAGAAAATCGGGTAGACAGGTTACAGCGTGTCATATTAGCTGCAGTTAAACAGAGTAATCACTTCTTCTGATTTTTTCTTTTCAAGTGCATGCATGTATGCATGTATAAATTGTCTTCTTAGATTCATTGTAATACGAATTTATGTTTTTCTTATACATGCAAGTCAATGCTATAGAACAGAAGTTCTTGACAAGATTGTGGCAAATCATTCATTCACTCTACTTCTCTACTCACCAGCATATGATGTCTTTTTCATAGGTCAGCGGCTACATGAAATGATTCTGAATCCTCCTATGAAATTTCACAGCTTTTTGCCTGTTGTAAGTTCTCTTTGATACTAAATATTTTAGAACTGGGTTAGATCCTTTTTTTTTTTGACAATTTAAATAACTCATACTGGATTACACCATAGTATGACTTTTGTACAAGTGCATAATACCTTTTATTATTCAGGAGCTTAGATGTTTTACCTGTAACATAGATTAGCATGAAACAGGAAATGCAATATGTAGCTTGTGTACTCACAAGAGATTGTTCTCCATGCTTTAGGGGACCAAAATTTTGTGCCCTCAAATTTCTCAAAGAAATTACAGCCTTATTATGTGCACGCTATTTGCATTATTCAATGAGACTAGGGATGGCATAAATGTTTAACCGGAAATGTGGAAAGACTAACTTTCAAGGGGAAAAAGGAGTGGGGAGGAAGTGAGAAACTTTAATGAATTATTAAAGAATCAGCTTGCATTTAGAACTCAGGAATAAGGAAGGGCTGAACTCCCAAGATGACTTGTTTCATTATAAACAGGATAAGGATGCCCAGTTATAACAAAATCAATTTGGATTAGGTAGAGATTTGATTATGGAGTATCTGAGTAATTAAGACTTGAAGAGTACTTGCAAACCCGGCTATGTAAAAATAAGTGCAGTTTGTTGACACATTAAGCTTCTTTTTTTTAAAAAAAAAATTAACATATCATGGTTCGACCAAAATGTAATTGAATGTTTTTGCTTCACAGATTATGACCATTGTGCATCATGTTTCTTGTGATCCTAGGTTGCCAAATCAAAATTCTCTTTTCTTGCTTCAGCAGAAGCAACTCCTCTTATTAACGTCTTATCCTCATCAAGTGGACAACCCAGTGGGCTTTTGATTGTTGGACCAGAAGGGGGTTAGTTGCTCTCTCTCTCTCTCTCTCTCTCCACCACCCCACCTCCTGTCTTTCTAGCACGTGCTTTATTTGTTCTATATGGTTTAGTTATCTTGATACATATCTTCTGGGTAAACAGGCTTTTTTAACATGTTAAATTATCAGAGCAGTTTATTGTCAGAGAAACTTTAATCATAAGACTTAGTAAGAATAATAATTTCGGCTGCATCTTTCCTTTTACATTTTATAAAAATTAATATTTTTCCTTATTTTAGAAGACTGAAGTTAATTTTTCTTGAGTTTGGTCATGAACCTCCTCTTAATGATTGAAATGATGCTATGATCATTGACCACCACAAAAATTCTCAGTAAAATTAATATATACATGTTCAGAATCATATTTTGTATTTTATCGGTCCATTTAATCCTACTTATGGTGAAGTTCTATCAAATGAATTAGGAGTGCTCAGAATTTCAATCCAAGCAGTAGGATTTCTCTTCTGCTTTTTGATCTTTAATGCGAGTCTTCTCAAACTGTTTATGTTCAATACTATACCTGTCCAGATCATCTGAAAAGATCTCTCTGCTTGAAATCTGCTATTGCTGCTGCTCCTAAGATCTTTCTGGTGTGCACAACTGTCTACAATATGTATTCCGTCTTATGTTCATACTGAGATGCTCATTTTTGCTGCATTCCTTTGGTGTCCTTGTCACTGTTGCTGTACAACATGTGCATATATGCAATAAAGTCAGTTAGCATACCATGATGTTCTTACACTCTAAAAGCTCATTTCCACTTCTGTAGTCCTGTTTTAATTTTATGACTGACATCCTAATCCTTCTTCTTCTTGTATATTCAAATTAAGCTAGCGTTCTTTACACCATGCACTTGTCACTAAATTCGCATTCTACCTACTCTGGCTTTTGCCTTGTTGATTTTTTGGGGAGTATTTACCTGATTGGTTTAAAAAATGTTATTTTCCGAGCCTATACTTGTCCGAAAGCCTTAAATGTTTTACACACAACCTGCAGAATGGACCTTTTCCTTTTATGATCGGTAGGAGTGTCTTGTAATAATTATTTTAAACTCTACATAGTGATGTTCATTTAGGCCGTCTTCATATCTTTATGCTGTAAAATGATCTTATATTGGAACACCAGATCTGATATGGTAAATTTTCCAGTGGAATGGTAATATTAGTACTTTAGTTGAAGCATAAATCTCAAAAACCATCAATATACACATGCAAGACTGTTAAATTCTTGAGGGATATTTATGCTTTTCAGTTTATTAAAGAACAATTTCTCACATTTCCCCCCTCCTGTCTTATGTCTCCTCTTATCAACTAAACTGGAAGTTATTTTTTAACGGAGACCAAATTTACCACTCCGCTACCTTTATCCCTTCTATTATGATGTACTTTAAGCTACCTGTCTGTGACTCTGTGAGGCACTGAGCTTCCTGTTTGCAAATGCTGTCCTATATATGCTCCCTCCTTTTTTTAAAACACCTTACACAGTTCAGTTTTCAGTTTTTTAAAGGAGAAAAGAAAACGCATAAAACAAAAAAGGATTATGGTTTTTAATATCCATAAATATAGAAATAGAACTTGATTACATGTGATTCCCTCCATTCACCCTTCTTAAGTGTGCGTTGCAGATGTTTAACGGTAGTATAATGGGCATCTGAGCACCATCTGAAAGGTTTCTAAAGAGAAGAAACTTATGGTAGATCTATTGCTGTTTCAGACTTCACAGAGGAGGAGGTGAAGCTGTTGATAAAGGCCGGTGCTACTGCTGTTGGTCTTGGTCCATGCCGACTGCGAGTTGAAACGGCTGCCATCACTCTACTAGCAACCCTCATGCTATGGTCTGATGCTCAAAAAGTAAAGCCCCAATAGTACCAATAGGTAAAGCACTATTAAGTTGTTAGTGGGCCTTGCCAAGAGGTTTTGATAATGACATATTTTTCTGAATCTTCCTTGTGTATGCGTTTGTTAGAATGCATTGATAGTTTCTTTTTTTTTTTGGCTTCCTGAAATTAGGGTTGAATTGCAGATAAACTGCGAAGAAACTGAATTTCTGATTCATCAAAAAGTTTCAAGGCAATGATTGTCCAGCTCTGTGCAGAGACCACACTAGGCCTAAGGATGGTGCCTGCTTACGGAGAGCAATTCAGCAGCAAGCTAGCAGTTGGCACAATGAGAAAGGAGCTTAATCTTTGAGATACATTGTATGATATCGGTGCAGGGCACACTATATTCAATAAAATTTCGAAAGAACAACCATTAGAAATTGTGTGAAGAAGTAAGTGGACTCTGTTTTCTTTTTCTTTTTCTTTTTGGCTATCATTAAACAATTTTTGTCTTGAGGATGTAGTATCTGTCATCTTGCTGGTGATTGGTTGCCTTAGGACTCAGAAGGAAAAGCACAGGTAGCAGCCTCAGATCGTAAATGATGGCACGGCCATACACTCATATTATATTCAGCTCTTTACTTTTCATTCGCAAGTTAGCTTCCACGATTTAAGTGAGAATTGCTGTGCGTCACAATTCTGCAGCGTACTAGACTGCTCTCTCTTCGAGACCCAAAGGTACCTTCCGTGGAATATGCAGCCTGTTGTCCCATTTGCCTTCCTGTACTGAAATGGAACGTGGACCATGATCTTAAATCTCATCCCCCTTGGCACTCAAGGCACTACGGCCATGGAGCAGCGAATATAGCGGGGAACGGTGGACCCACCTGCATGTCGTTTGAACAAAGTGGCGCAGAATAGAATCAGATACTGGAGCCGAGTCCCGAGCTGTTCATATGAACAGCCCGATTGATCTGCAGCAGATATCGAATCCAGCTGTTCAAAACAAATCTGCTATTTTGTCGTCATCGTAACGGCCCTCTGCTTTTGTCTCTGCAGATAATTACGGGGACCACCCGATCACGCACCACCACCCGGGCTACTCCCTAACAGCCTTAACCACGAATAAATATATAGTCGATTAATTTATTCGACGGGAAGGAATGTACGTAACAGTCGATCGAAACGTAACACCCACCCACCCACCACCGTCCCTTCCGCATTGATATATATATAGGACAAGGGGAAGAAGAACGGATCTCTACGCACTCAAACGAAGCAAGCAATGAATTCAGAAGGAACGGAAGAGAATTCGAGACGAGGAGGAGGAAGAGAAAGAGAGGGAAAGGTGGCTCTGATGCTGGGGAGCATCGTGGATTCTATAAAGGCAAAGGTGATGAAATCTCTGAAGAAGAAGAATAAGAAGAAGAGTAAGATGTACGCGAGGATGGAGAAGAGCGGCAGCTTGAAGGTGAAGATCCGCAGCTTGCGGGCGCAGCGCATCATCGATCAAACGCTCAAGGCGGCCGATCGCCCCGGCAAGATCTCCATCTCTTCCTGAAGTTGCTCTCATTTTCTCCGCCCCCCCTCGTCACTTTAGATCTCCTAACTAGTGCTGTACAACGATCTCATTCATTCATTCATTCATTCTTTCATCGTGTCCATCGTTACATGTGTCGCTATGGAATGCATCCCTTCTCCGATCGCTTTTTTGTAAGAGTAGCAATAAGATGTTGCCTAATTTTTGACAGGAAAAATTTTAAAAAAATCCTCTTATTCTCCAGGCTGTTTCGTTTTATATTGCGTTTATGTACCTATTTATTCATCTATTTTTTTGGACTTTCCCTCCGTATACACTCTCCTTTCCGTTGCGAAATGCAGGATTGAAACCAAAAATGTTGCTCGGCTTCACTTTTCTTTTAAATTAAATTTATAGCTACCACAAATTCTAGAAATTAAAATTTCACCGGCTGCCTGTAATAAGCACTCTGAAAAGAATTATCAAGTGACAAATAAAGATTTGATAATTCTATAATCGACCAACTCGTCTCGGGCAGCAAATATGGTAGGAATCCTTGACACTATTTATTGGTCCCAAAGAGCAAACCTATGACTTAAGCAAAAAAAAAACAAAAAAAAGATCAATCCCACGATAACTTGTGAAAATCTTCCAAAAAAATTACAAAATTGTACGTGCCCTTAGATTGTAGCTCATAGCTCTTGATTCTACTAGCTGCACCGATGGTCTTCCACATCAATTTTTTTTCCAATTTTATCCACCAAAAAAAATTGTTTATTTTAAAATTTTAAAATCCCAGTTAATTCCTAGGGCGGGAAACCTCCTCTCCCTAGTTTTTATTTTTAATCACGGCTATCTAAAAGAAAAGTTTCCTGCGTTTCGTTTGTGTTTTTAATTTTTTTTTTATTCATCATCTATTGATGGCCAATCACGTGAAGACCAATAGAAGACGCCTTCCCACGTGAAGTCCATTTGCTGCTTTTTAACCGCTCGTCTTCCATCAACGCTTTCCCTCCAACTACGAAAAAAAAATCCCCTCCCCCCTTTCACCAACCCAACACGAGACCCCTCCGTCGAAACCCCAATCCCACCTTCACCTCTGTCCCCGCTCGTCGATCCGGAATCAAGCCAAGCCTCGTGATCGATTCCAATCTCTTCCCATTTCTCATGGCGATTTCTCGACGAGCGTCGACGAACACCGGATGAGCATCGCGATTGCTTCTTGGCCGCGAACCTTTCCACGAAAACCCCTGTGAGTTAACGCCCATCTATGGAATTATGGATGCCACTTTGAAACCATTTAATCACTGTTAATTACATGTGGAGATCGATTGTTCCGCTCAATTTCTATAACGCAAATCATTCTTGCTTTCTTCTTTGGTTGTAATTTATGTTTGTTATGCTGCATTGGGAGTACAATTGTGCTTTGTGTTGATGATGATAACATCAACAGAAGGTGGAGATTATATAATACTCGTTATGGCAAGAGAAGATACAAGCTAAACACTAGAAGACCTAATGGTAGCATTGATGTTTTTTTTTGCCTCGACAAATGAATAGAAAACAGTGTTATGCTTCTTGGATTAAGTGACAGGATTTAGGAAGAGTATTGATGCTCTCCTGATACAGGAAGAGTAATGGCAGCAGAATCAAAAATGCACTCTTTGAATTCAGTGACTGGATTTAGGAACTGCTCGGTCATAGTTACAGCAGGGCCAGGAAGGGCAGCGATCCCATTTTATTGTGATTGATGCAACTATGAAGATATATATATATATATATATATATACACGCACACACACTCAGCCTCGATCGTGTCTTCATCTCAGTAATATATGTACATCTATATGAGCAGTGAACTGGCAAATGCAATGGATATAGAGGATGAGTGTGTGGTTCACCAGTTCGAGATGTCTCTATAACTCCACAGCATTGACATGTCTAATTGGAGATGTGATACCTCAGGAGTATATTATTTATCACATCAACACTTTGTCAATCATATTTAACTCATGTCTTCAACCTTCTAAGATAAGATTTACTCTATTTTAGCAATTATGAGTTGTAAAGTTTAGACCACTCACCTTCATTTTTTGATTATAATATGAATCAGATGTATGACATTTCCTATGCCCTTGAAGCTAAGGAATGAAGGCCATCAAACTGCAAATCAATTTAGTGGACAATTATTGTGGATATCCTTTGGTAATTACCAGTTGCCACTCTTCTCTGCACACCAGTATAAAAGAAGATAGTATCTACGGCAGGTCCAAGGTTGCAGATTACAGTAAATCTGAATATCCAACTTTTACACATATATTGGTGAGAAGTCCCTCCAACCAAAAATTTCAGTTTTTGGATTTTTCACAGCTACAACTTCTTTAGTAATTTTTTTCTTTTTTCAGCTTCAGCTTTCATATTCTTTGACAAACTACATTTGTAAGGAAAATCCTGCATCTTTTTTCTTGGAGGCTAGGAGGGGACTTACATGTATTGATTATCTTGAATATTAACTTAATGCTTTGAAATTTTTACCAAATCTTTTTGATTGGGAGCTTGATATGTCAAGGCCCAATTATACAGTAAGGTGATGATGATGTCAATGCTATTAGTATGCCAGCGAATAGCATGACTTTAACACTTTAAGTAATGCACATACATTAACAAGTTTTCTTTAACAATTCTCTTCGTGCAAATCAACACTATAAAGGCTGGAAATTGGATATGTGGCTTGTGGCTTTTATATTCTGAACCATTCACTAGTTGTAGTTGGTCGTGTTTGGTATGCAGATTTTTGGAGTTAATTGGGGCAATTTTCCTCAAAGGGCAAATCTGAACATCTCCCAAGGAAAAAAAAACTGAAAGCCTCTCATTTATAAAATCTTGTGTTCGCCAAACTGCCATGAATACGTTGTTTGTAGATATTGGTTAATAATATATCTAATGGTTGCTCTTTTTCTGTAATTCCTCCCAAGTGTCTTAGGTAGCTTTTATCATATAAGGGAAAATACACAAAGGGCTCTTCATGCTTTCAGGTTTCATTTGTTGGTGTGCAGTATCATTTTGAAATTTTCAGGTATGCTAATACTATTAGCATTTGTTTTTCACCTAGTTTTCAATACCTCCATCTGTACTTCTATAAGAGAACCATATTTGCAGCTAAAGCATTTGTGGCATTTCTTCAGAAATCTAAGATCCTGATGAAGCAGGAAGAAGCAAAGACATGGAGAAAATATTTTCCTATATGTGTTCTATTTGGTGCTTCTAGCAAATCTTTCCTCTTTACCAGGTATGCTAGTAATTATCCCCAGAGGGGTACAGAATTGTCCTGAATAGCACCATGGATCCAATAAATCCATACCTGGTAATGGCTCTTGTCATCTAGAACATTCTTATATTCTTACTATTTCTTAGTGAATTTGAGGCATTCACAGAGCATATGGAAGCCTTAATCAAGGTTAAATTATTAGTGTGTATTGGTACACATCGACCGTACTGGATCACACCAGTTACTGATGCTAGTATAACCCCCATACTGGTATGATACCAATGCTAGTATAACCCCCATATTGTGTGTTGATACTACCATATAGCACCCATCCATGACCGTAGTGCTGTAGTGGTAAGGCATCAGTAGGGGTGCCAGTACCAATACTTCAAACCTTGCCTTTGATGACCAACCTATACTTAAGCAAATGTGGCAATGGCCAAAAATGAGAAGAGAGGTAAGTTGATGGAAGTTGAGGTTCAAGTTTGTTACATAACGAAAAGTATTATCTGATTTAAATTCTTTAAAAGGCTTTGGTGGTGGAGTTATGAAATTTGTTCCTTCAGATGTCAAGTACAGAAAGGTAATGGGCAAATTTTTGTCATTCTATTAGTAATCATGTCATAATTGCTATCCCTATTAATATATTTTAGTTCACAAAGCAACAAAAGCTATCGGATCAAAGTGAATATATCTCAATATCATCCATGACATATGGTCCATTTTATAATATGAGAATGCTTCATGATGAAAATTACTTGTCAGCATTTGTCTCAAATATTATTACGGATATATGCATTTGTTTTACATTGTATATTTGTATTATTTGAATCTGAATCGTTAATATTTGTGCCTCAGGTGATTGTTGATACTGTTGAAAAACCTCTTTATTTCATGTGACATGCGGGACTTTTGCCAAGCATGAGAGTTATTTGAAGTTTGGCTTCCCAAAGAATGTGTTGCAGGAAAACAAAAATCATTCATACAGAATATCACTTTGGATTCATGTTTACCTTAAGATAAAACCAAATGATGTGAAAGAACAGAAATTAAATCCACCAAATTGCCATGTTTTAACTCTAGATAAAACATTCTTGCCTCTTTTTTGATCTAATATCTGGTACTGGTTATTAAAACAAATGTCCTTGCATTTGTACCAAAAAGGAAAAAATCCACAATCTGGTGTTGTCATTGCTATTTATTGTGAAGATGTTCAGCCCCCGTATTTATTTCTTTATTTTGTGAAGTATGGTGAGAATGCTGCCTTTCAGTTTTGAACTAAATGGTTTCCTTAATTTATAATGATTTACCAAATGTATATTATGCATTATATAAGAAGTCTACTTTGTTTTGCAGATGGATACCAACTACTGGGTTTTATCAGATGCTAGGGTCCAAATTGCAGGCCTGGGTTATGAGACTAATTATGCAAATCAAGGCTGCAGTTCCACAGGAGGGGTTTGCTAGGCCTAATATAGAGGATTACTGATGGGAAATATGTGCTTCCCTTATCGTCTAAACTCCATCATGTGGTAGCATTGAAGTTCCCTCCAGCACAACCCTACTCGATAATGAATGCAAGGGATGATATCAGATCCAGTTCAGGTTTGTACTCCTTGATTAGCATGTATTATTCTTCATCACATAGACTTCATAACATAGTTATCTAATCAAGCTGGCCAATACTTCATTGATATGATTTTGTGTTAACAACATAGGTGGCTGTTGTTAGAACATTGTTTTGATGCATGCCCTTCACTCTGGGAAACCACAGTTGTCTACCAGAGCAGCCAATACTTCCAGTCATATGATTTAGAAATAAAATAAGATTCACATGATTTCAGTTTGAAACCTTTCTTCGGCATCCCTTCTCAAAAATATCAGGCACCTGATTCAGATAGACTGAAGTAACGTCACAGTCTTGTCAAATTTTCCTTCAGTTTCTTGTTATTGTTCTCGCTACTTTCGCTCATGTCATGACCTAAAGACACATTTGCACTATTCTGCTGTTGTTCTGCTTGTATGTTTTGACAGTTTAATGATTATCAACATTAAGAAGATCTAAATACTAATTATGAATGAAACGTACACTTTTGGCTTTCATATTCTGCGACCAAGATTAATTTGTTATCTTTGTTCTAGATTCTCTCAGAGTTGCAGGATTGTTTTGTCCCTTAATTTCATTTCCCTGTTTCTCAACTAAGTTACTTCATTATTGAAGAAGGTGAGTGCCAACATCTTCTCAAGGGTCCATAATTTAATGCTAGCCTTGCTAGGGGTGTCCACAAGTCAAGCTGCACTGAGCTATACCAGCGAATGGCTCAGGTCCAATAACCCTCAAGTTTGGCACAGGTAGATTCTTGTAGGTTTATTGAAGCTGTTAGCTGATCGGCTGCGTGCTAAGGATAATGCCAGTCAAATCAAGCCCAACAACATCCTGCATATATTTCTAAAACCATCGCTTATGCTGTGGCAGAACCTTTTGTTTTCCTTTTGTGAAAAGTCCGAACTACGTCATAAATTAAGAGCCCTAATTTTAGTTCATATTTAGACATTTGAGATATTGTATAAGATATGAATTGATGCCCAATTAATTAAATCAAGCCTACTGTTGCTGACCCCGATCATGTTATCCGAGCATGGATCATTTTGTGGTAAGTAAAGCTATCGAGGGAGCTTGGGTTCCGAACCAGGTTTGCTTGGAATTTAGTTGCCTATCCTTATTTTCTTCTCCTCGTTTTTTAGAAAAATTAATTTCATTCTAAGTCTTAGATTATAGCAGTCAAACTATCTTTTTATCTTTAAAAACCAATGTCTCAGTGTCTTGCTTCTTGTAGAAGGGCTTAGCTGGTGACGTATTTTTTGTGCATGTGTGATGGCAGCTGAAGACGCGTCAATCCATCCATGATATCTGAAAATGTCAGGCTGTCGTGCTTTTAAGTCCTAGCTTCAAGGTAAAGCATCTTAGGTCCCAAACATCCGTAAAATATCTCTGTTGAAAAGACAGTTGAAGTCAGTGGTGCATCTTATCTAGGAGATATCTTGGAGAACCATATCCATGATGATCTAATGCGTGTATCCATTTATTTTGGGACCTTTCCCAGCCGTTAATCTCTTTCTAGAACCATATCTGTAGAGTTTTCTTAAATATTTTTGACCAATTGGATAATCATCTGATTCATCATTCTGGTCATGAGAAGTTAGCGTGTTTGTCTGTTGCACAGATATTTCTGTTGCCTATGCCTCAAATGTAATACGAAGAGCTTTCGACCAATCGTTGATATCAATCAATCATTTGATGTTCCTTTATTTGAACTCAATCTAAGTCTGATCTCATGCTGCAGTGCTAAGCATTTCGACTCCTGCTGTCATCTTGTTGGCATGCACAGTAGCGAGATAAGTCCGAATTGACAGCATACTAGCATGGCACGAAATTATTACCTTAAAAATTGAAAGGTGATGACAAGAGAAAGGGTTTTGTGTGAATGCCATAATGGAGCTATTAGAGTTTTCCAACAGATATGGTTCTTATCATTCTAAATCTATCATACGAAATTTCGCACACCTCATGATACAGTTCATTCACAACCGCTTGTTAGCAAAGGAAGATTTTGGAAGTCTGCTAACATCCAAAGTGGAACAAAAAAATTTGTTCACGTATCGTTGCTTGCATACTTATTTGATAACTGTACGAAGCAAATGTTTTACAAGCCTAATGCTTATCAACATCAAATGTTGATTTTTATTCACTTAATCATTTGATTAATACATGGAATTAGATAATCGATGGCAATTGTTTTTTCTCTTCTTTTTTTTTTGTCTTAAATGACTTTGATGTGATGTTGCATGATTGAATCAAAAAGATAAAGCTTTTAGATTTTGAAACAACTTGAAACGGGCATTTAACAATGCCACTTAAGGACAAAATGCTTGAAAACTACAAGTGTGACTAGAATTGTTTTAATAAAGCTGTCCCTAATATTTAACACAACAACTATAATGGTAATTATAATGGTTTTGAAGGCCTCGTATAGTCGTATTATATTGTGAATACTAATAGCAGAATTTGAATAACAGTCAAATATGTTTTTGTTTTAATGAGTTATGACCATTATATTTCTGAAATAATAATTGTTAGTGGCATCTTTTGCCTTTTCATTTGGATAAGATAATATTTCAGATATTTTTAGATGACTTATTTTTTCCCTCTTTCGAGGCATGCGGTGCCTCGAGCATCTGTTTTCATTACTTTTCGTTATAATTGCTGTTAATGACTAGTATAAATCTATCTTAGAGCGAATTCTGTAACTAATATATATTTTTTTGGAAGAAAAAGAAGACATGGTGTGGGCGTGTGATTTTAGAGCGGCGCCACGTGTGGTGATGATAGGCGCATGTTGAGCGAGCGTAATGTTCACGGGAGCTTGGATAGGGAGAACCCCGTCAAAGAGCACGTGTCCGAGGGTGTCGCTCTAACGGAGCGAGCCGCCGCGCTCGGGCAATGGAGCTCTCCTGCACCACCACGACACGTGTCCGGTTCCGTGGCAGATGCAGCCAGATGGATCCCGCCGCTCTCTCTCCGCCTCTCGCGTCGCGACGCCTATAAATAAATTCTATCTCATCCCGCACTCTTTCGGAGGAGGATTCAGGGAGGGGCGCAAGAGAGAGAGAGGGAGGGAGGAAGAAAGGTAGGAAGATTAGAAAGAAAGGAGGAAAAAGAGAAGAAGAGAAGGGCGCACGGGAGAAGCTCTGGTTCGTTCTGCCCTCCTCCTCCTACCGTTCCTCTGTTTTGTTTGTTAGGCTTTCGTTCTTTGTCTCCTTTTCTTGTCTTCTTTCCCAGCCCCATACTCTTTTCTTTTCTTTTGCTCTTCTTTTTCTTTTCCTCCCTAACTAACTTTCTCCTCTCTTTCTAGGATCCAGCCTAACTTTCTCCTCAGGGATCCATCGTTCTCTGGGGTCTGTCCTTGGCCCTACCGCACGAGAGATATATCAGTATCGTGGTGGATTCTCCGATCCGCATGGCACTTCAGAGAACAGAGAAGAGAGGTGATTCTGAATCACTGCTGCATTGCCGACTTTCTCGAATTAAAGATCTACTTTACTTTTGGGGTTTTTGCCGCTAGTATACATTTTCTTTTTCAATTTTATGTGGAAACGTCTGCAATACGCGATTTTCAATACAATCAAGGAGGTTTTTTTTTATGGGAGAATGCGATCTGCTTTTCGTTTTGCTTTCAGGGATGGAAGGAGGAGGGGCGTCGTACGGGCCTTACTTCGACCCCGATTACGATTCCCTCATCGAGCGGATCCATCCTCCCAGGTCCACTATCTCTCTCCTCTTCAACTTTAATCTCTTTGTTCTGCGGAATCTATTGTTCCTTTTTAACGAGTTTAATTCAATCTGTGGTGGTGGTGGTGGTGGTGGTGGTGGTCCTCGATCCAGAGTCTGTGTCGATAACGAGACGTGTGAAGACTGCACCCTTGTAAAGGTACCCGACAGCTTCCTATCCCCCTTTCCCTTTGGTTTTTTCTAAAAAAAAAATTAATAATCCGGTGATAGCGGCGAAGCCTAGTAGTTTTGACGAATCCTGGCTTCCGAGGGTTCGGGTGGCAGTGATGAGATAATGAGAGAGAACCACGTCTTTTTGTGGCTGTGGGATCTCAGCGGGACCCGGTGATATGGGTGGTTCTATATACCACCCCCCCCCCCCCCCCCCCCCCCCCCCCCCCCCGCCCCCTATTGCTAAGGACACCTCCCAAAAACCAAAAAGAAAATACCCAAACTAACCTTTAGTGTAATTACCATATTGCCCTTGAAATTTTCTCATACACCCCCCTTCCTCCTTCTCCGTTTCGTTTTGAAAAGAAAAAAAAAAAAATCCCTCAAACCCCCCTTAAACCCCTCGATCCATTTACATCGTTTAGGCGATCTTTGAAGGAGATTTAAGCCCCATTCGAAGCATGGACAAGCAACTAGTGATTTGGGACGAAGAATCGGCCGCAAAGGTACGTGTTCCACCTTGTTTCGAAATTTTTTTTTTTTTCACGGTTCGTGCTCCGTTCGGTACTGGATCGCCGAACAAAAGGCTTCTGTTCGGCTGAACAGTGCCGAACAGAAGCCTTCTGTTCGGCAACCCTCAACCGAACAGATCTGTTCGGCTGCACAGTGCCGAACAGAAGGCTTCTGTCCGGCATTGTTCAGCCGAATAGAAGCCTTTTGTTCGGCGATCCAGTGCCGAACGGAGCACGAACCGTGAAAAAAAAGAATTTCGGGAGAAGCCGGCGAGGTGGTCGGAGATCGGGAGAATGCCGGCGACGAGAGGGAGAAAGGGGAACGGGGGGGGTTTTGGGCGTTGGCGAGGTGTTTTGGAGGGGAAGAGCGGGGTGGGGGGGGGGGTTTGGGGGGTGTAGAGAGCAATTTAGGTGAGGGGGTGGGGAGGGTGGGGGGTAATTTAGGAATTTTTAATTTTTTAGGGGTGTCCTTAGCAAATGGGGGGTGTAGAGAGTATTTAATTTTTTTTTAATTTTTGGGGGGTGTCCTGAGCAATAGGGGGGGTGTATATAGAACCACCCCGGTGATATGCGGCCATTCGTTACCTCTAGGGATCAGAACCCGACTCTTATTGGAACTCGGTTAGACGGTGATTTGCCACGTGTCATCTACTGGCCCACCAGAAGCGTCGTTTATTTATTTATTTATTTTTTGGTAACATATGATTATTTGTTTTTAACCGACTAAATAGTTGAAGTCTCTCTAAGCTGGAATTCAGATTTTCCATCGATATAGCGTAACGGATCTACCGCGAGGTTTATCCGTTAACTTAACGACTTTAACGCGTGAATTCTTTGCCAAATGACTGCTACGTTTCTCACGCTATGAGTTGCTTGATAAAAATATATATAAAAAAAGAGACACTTGGATGTTTTCTTTGTGTTAACGAAGGCATCGCAATGTCTTAATGGAACTCCCGCCATTTTACTTATCTCATGAAATAAAAGGAGCACAGATCTAAATAGATAGACAAATACATTGGTTTCTTATTGAAGAGATAAAAATAGTGAAAAGCTTTCGGCTTCTCGCAATCCAGGTGGACAGCGCCAACAGGCATGGGATACTGCTGGACATGGTACAGGTCCTCAGCGAGCTCGACCTCGTCATCTCCAAATCCTACATCTCATCCGACGGTGGATGGCTTATGGATGGTATACGCCGTTACCTTCTCTCTATCTATAGAAATATAGAATCCCCACTCGTGTTCTTGGCCCGATAGGCAGCCAACACGGCATCTAGGTGTTTATTTTTCACCGGCAGCTGGCTGAAATATACGTCGGTGGTGGTGCAGTGTTCCACGTGACGGACCACCTCGGCAGGAAACTCGCAGAACCCACCCTCATCCGCTACATCCAGAAGGTATTCTAAAATCAAAAAAAGCTGTTATACGATACTTTTATTTCGCTGCTTTACAAAATGTTGATGATGAGTGATGATACAGTCGCTGGTGGTGGAGCGGAGCGGAGCGGGCCCCGGGGAGGTGCGGACGTGCTTGGGGAAATTGGTGGGCCCCGGCCACCGGCTGGCCTCGGAGCACACCGCGCTCGAGCTGACCGCCGCCGACCGGCCGGGCCTCCTATCGGAGATCTCGGCCGTCGTCACTGCGCTCGCCTGCTACGTGGTCGCCGTCCACGTCTGGACCCACAAACAGCGCGCCGCTTGCATCGCCTACGTCGCCGACCGGTCCACCGGCCGGGCCATCACCGACGCGGCCCGCCTGGCCCACATCCAGGACCAGGTCGACAGCGTCGTGTGGGCCCACCAGGGCCCCTGCGAGCGCCGCTGGGTGCGGGTGTTCGGCCCCTTCCCCGGCCGCGTCCACACCGAGCGCCGTCTCCACCAGCTGATGCGCGAGGACCGCGACTACGAGGCCGGCCCGCCCCCGCCGCCGGCCGAAGCGGACCAGTTCGCGGCGGCCAACATCGAGGTCAGGAGGAATGGGTGGCTGCCCTCATCGTCGATGGGGATGGAGACGAGGGTGTCCATCGACAGCTGGATGGAGAGAGGGTACTCGGTGGTGAATGTCAGGAGCCGGGATCGCCCCAAGCTCCTATTCGACACGGTCTGCACCCTCACCGACATGCAGTACCTCGTCTTCCATGCCGCCGTCAGCTCCCACGGGCCTCTCGCCCTACAGGTAAAATGAGTACCAATGATAGATAGCATATATAAAATAAACGAACCTATTCAAACTTGATTTTTCCGCCGCCAGTCCCGCAATAACAAGGGATACGCGGTATCTATATTGACGTATGCGTGACCGTGAGTACTGGGGCTGCTGCAGGAGTACTATATCCGGCACATGGACGGGTGCACCATTTTGGATACAGAGAGCGAGCGGCAGAGGGTCACCCGGTGCTTGGTGGCTGCCGTGGAACGGAGGGTCTCTCACGTGAGTTGAAAAATGAGAGAGAGAGAGAGAGAGAGAGAGAGAGAGAGAGAGAGAGGCGTTTGGTGTATATGATGTTTGTGATCCAGAGTTGAGAATAATGCTAGCTAGAAACTGATAACAGTTTGAACACTTGGCAGGGATTGAGGCTGGATTTGTGCACGAGGAACCGGCCGGGGCTGCTATCTGATGTCACCCGGGTGCTCCGAGAGAACGGCCTCTCGCTGACGAGGGCGGAGTGTGCGACACGAGGGGAGACGGCAGTGGGGACGTTCTACGTCACAGACGCCTATGGGGGCGGGGTGGACCCGGAGAGGATGGTGGCCGTGAGGAGAGAGATCGGTGGGAGTGTCAGCCTGGAGATCAAGGAGAATCCAGGATGGCCGCCTATCAAGAAGAGCAAGGATCCGTCGCCAAAAAGAAGAAACAGGAGTCTGGAGGAAGACCGCCCCAAGGTTTCCCTGGGTAGCCTACTATGGTCGCGCATCGAGCGACTCTCGAGCAACTTTGGGTCCATCAGATCATGAGATGGGAACCCGCATTGTAGCGTGTGCAGAAGATAAATAGGACGGAGGCTACTACTGCTGGCTCTTTCGATTGCAGTGCAGGTCTGTGAATATGTTATTTAATATAAGAATTGGGATTTAGTTTGTACAAATTGGAAAACATTACTCTCCTCATCGTCGGCGTGGGCCAGTTTTGGGTCAAATCCAGAAATTCCGATGGAAGCGTTGCTAGAGCTACAATTGGAAAGAACAATCGCCCTATGAAATTATAACCACGTGCTGCTAATAACATGCCAGATTCGGAAAGGATAATAATAAATAAACCAAAGGCAAACTTGAGCAATTCTGCAAGGGAGGCATTCATAGATTTATTTACATTATTCCATATTCCACATGGAAACATGTGGAAGTAATGAACAACCTTCATGTACAGAACATCAGCTGCATGCGAATGGCACAAATAAAACCAGTGGTTTAAGACTGACGACATATATATATGATACTGGACGCAATCAAATATCATCAACACCTGGCCAATCATTTGATTCCTCGTTAGTCTGCCGGATGACAGAATTTCCATCCGTTGCCGAGCCCCCTGAGCTCTTGTCGACCAACACTGCTTTATCTTTTGGTTGCGCTGAGTTGATTGTCTTGGACTCTGTTTTGGAGCTTGCAGGCACATTTCCATCATCTTCCTCCTCTAGGTCGCTAAAGGACACATCCTCGTCATTTTCAAAAGGAATGGCGCTGCTTCCTGGAACACCCATTTCTCCTGAATCATCTTCCAACCAGTCATCACCCTCCTCATCGAATTTAGGAATGGAGATTTTTGAGGTATCACTAAGATCTTTATGTAGTTGGACGAGCGGCTGTTCCTCAATTACAGACTTGTCGATAAATGTTGTATCGGTTGTTAGAATAGGATGCTTTTCGGTCTCGAAATCTGCAAATGGGACAGAAGTTCCACCTTCTCGAGTCCTTGGTGGTGTTGTTTCATAGATATCTCTTGATCCTGTGAACTGCTCCTTGGGTGGAACTGAGGTATCATCTCCTTTCCTATATGATACATCTACTCTAGGTTTCTCTGCTGCTGGCTTTGCCCGACTCTGCAACCTCTGTAACAACATTGCCCTGGCTTCCACAATCTGCATAAAACAAGATGCGGTATGTTGAAAAAAAAAAAACCACGGATAAAAGAAACAGATTGCAAAAGATCTGGTTTTCAATTGAAACATAAAGTGGTAGTGGTGGCACTAAACCCAAGAAATCATCCTAGATGTTAAGCTCTCCAAGTTATTTGTCATAGTGATACAAGTCAATTCAATGATATTTAACTCTAGAACAGACATAGACTTCTTATGCGTCCAATACGACCAACAAGCGTATGAAAGTACACACTGTAACCAATACTATTGCAGCGATATCAAGCTGAGCACATCCAGAAAGCAAACCCCAACCCAGAGGCAAAAGTTTCAACTTGATAAACAGAAATCTACAATCTATTCATCCAAAACTAGCATTTCTAGTTCTGAAAACAACAAACTTGAACTCTGAAAACCATTTGTCAATATAAAGCACGAATCTACCAACCTCTGCCCATCAAAAGCAAGCTTAAAACAATCCAGATTCTTAGTTAACATCTCTCCAAACTCTGCAACATCATTCAATCAGGTATGCATTCTGACACTCCTTTGGCGTACACCTGGTCAAACTAAAGACTTCCTTGTAGTACAAGTCTTTGAAAGTGTTAACCTAGCAGTATCTTGCTCGTCTTGCGATCCTCTTAGATGACCCAAACTCGAAGAAATCACCAGTACAGAGCTTGATACCACTGTGATAACATTTGCAGGGTAGACAATGGAGGAGAACCACAAACCTCTACAACTGATCTCTTATTCAAATATTTCTACCCATAAGCATACCAGCTAATATAGCAGCACAACTTTCCGCAACATAAACCAAGCCTCAAAGATAACATCAACTCAGGTCCCCTTTCAATTCCCACTTTTGCAAGAGTAAGAACATTGGTAATGTTACTGATGGAATCTTCATTGTTGTTAAATCTTGCTTATAGCATATGCACAAACCACTTTAAGAGTCATGTGGAAGGATGCAGACTCAAGGAAATTTTTACATCTTAGACCATTATTTTTGTATTCCAGTGTTCTAAGTAACTCCACTAGAGTCTGCCTTTTGTTAATCTGGCTTATCCGACAAATGCATTGTTTTTCCTTGTAAATTGGTATCTTCGATTCTTCATTGAGTACTGCAAAGCTAAGAATCCCCAGTTTGGAAATATATATCACCCTTAAAAGCTCTTCCATATCTTTGATGTCTAAATCCTCGAGTTCATTTTTAGTTAACAGTACTACAAATAATATGACCCTTTAAGACAATCCTTGATCCAATCCTTCTTGTTAGCAGCAATTCTAACTGTTTGAGTAACAGTAGGCAACTTGAATATCAGAGCACCAATCATCAATCCAAAAATATAAAGAATTGCCTCGTCTCCTTTATAAAGGCCTAAATACAGAAAAGAAAGACAACTTGAGTGTGCATTCCTTCTTCTCAAATCTCTATATATTTATGTTTCTGCATTCCTGGCTACACTTTCTAGAAACTGTCCATGTCACCAGCAATCAAGTAGATCTTGCCATGAGATTAGTCAATTATAGAGTACCTAGGCCTGCCACTCATTAGGATATTAGCATTTCAGACTCCTTGCAATTTAATAGGACGCACAACACTGTAGAGCCACATATTAGGTCTCTTCATAGTTGAGCATCAAAATGAACCATAACATTTTGAATTGATTTTTTTTTAAAACCAGCTAAACATTATTGCAACTTGCTAGCAATTGTAGTCACATATACACCAGCCCTCATAGATAAAGATAACTTTTTTTTTGGCTTGTCCAAACAAAGACCTATTTAATGAAACCAACTATATATAATAACAATGACTTTCATTCGTTGCCTGCTCCAAAAAAAAAAAAAAAAAAAAAAAAAAAAAAACAAAACAAAAGTCCACATTGTGCTAACCATCAAAACAAGCCACTCCTTATTCATATTAGCTGAGTCCGTAGTTTACACGTGCTTCCAAGGATTTCTACTGTAAAGAAGCTGTTGTCTCCTATCCTCAAAATCCATGTTCGGCTGCCAACAGGTTTCAGCACTAGTATACAACTACCCTCGTAAAGCTCTACTATAAGTTATCATCCAAACTAATGATAGAATGTCTTGTAAGGCTTGAATAATTCATCAAGTGTACTAGGTTTCGTATATCCAGCTTGCTGACCTCCAGTAGAATTATCACTAGCTACTTAAGTTCATTATAAGTTAACAGTACTACAAATAATATGACCCTTTATGTTATCATGTAGATTTTTCATCCCTTTTATTGATATAGATACCCCTGATCACAGATGAAATTCTAAATTGAAAAAATTACCTTTCTTTGAATTTCATGGTATGGCTGTGAATCTTCTTTCTCCAACAGAACCAAGTTTATTCAACTTCTCAGCAAGCTCATCCACCTCAGGAGTGTCAGCTTAGGCGTCTCAATAGTATCCGACCTCAAAAAGAATTAAAGAATTTCTCATTCTTAATGAAATTCAAAAGGCTCTCTGGTCATTATTTCAATAGACCTCATTATGTTACAACTTTGTCACCTTATCGTTGGAGAGTTAAACCACTTTTCCAATTTGATCCTGCCACTATATAACCAATTTGACGCACATGAATGTTATAACCAGGATCCCCGTTTGATGTTTGATCAAATTTGGATAAGAGTTCTTGATTCAGAATACGTTCCAACAAAAATAAAAACCAACCCAGACGGATTCAGAATATGTTCCAACTAAAATACAAATCAGACCAAAGGAAGAGAGCGTTAGAAAAGAATATAGAGAATACTGAAGAAAAAAGAAGGGAAAACCAGATTTCATGGGGTCTGATAGCATTAAACTTTTGTGCCAACCAAACTTATGTTCCTAATCCTATTTTATTTCTATCATGTTATATAAATCTTGCTTGATGTCTTGCACTGCCGCATCTACTCTCTTAACCACTGAAAATAACTCTATCATGCGCCAGAGATAATCTTTTGTTAGCATAGTTCTTCAAAACTTTTCAAGAGTCATTTTCTCCCCTGCCAAGTCTAAAATCAAGTTTCTCTGGCAAAATTACCTCCTCTGTAAATTTTCGTAGGTTTTATGTACAAGTCATGCATCTCTTCCATTATCACCCCTCATCTCCATCAATTATTGAGTATAACGGAATTAAATTGTTTGGTGTCCATGACCCTTGGCACTATAGTCGAGGGGTCTTCCATCGCATCAGCATACTTCTTAACCTCTTTTTCAACTTATAACTTGCTCTCACCTCCTAAAAGCACATAGCATAATGCATATTGTTATCCAACCACTATTCTGCTATCTTGGTGGAAATAAGTAATTATATGTACAATGGCATGGTACTTAGATTTATTAAATCATATGCCAAATTTTGTCTTGATGAACATTCTGAAAATTGAATCACTTGTAAACAGCACATGGATTGAGTAGCAATGAAATGTTTCATATACTAAGATTTTACAAAATATATTTAAAAGTTATTATCATACCAACTATGCTAATATCCATATTACAGAAAAGATAATGTGTAAACATGGTTATATTGTCTAAATTAACACATTAAATCTACAAGAGGGTTCAAAAGGTGCTACACACATATTGCATAAACATTTTAATTCTCCATAAACCCATTTTGCCTTCCTAGCTTCACATAAAACTGATTACAAACTACTGGAAATTGTTCAAGATACAATCTAATATTTCATGAGTAAATTCAATAATCATAGATCTATGTAACAATTAGCGATCCAATACATACATGAATAAGATATTTGATTGAATTGAACCATTAGAACAGAAAAGTAATTGATTATATTTTAATAAGATATACTGATCCATACATATTATTGTCTAATGAAAACAACTGGGCCTTTGTTCATGTTAGAATCCACCAGGTGAAAATATGTATATGGAAACCTTTAAAAAAAGATTTGCCTTAAAGTAGGATGATATTGCAAATATGATCAAACCCCAAATTGATGGGGTAAAGCTTTGCTATTTATGTTGAGAAACAAGATGAATGCTGTTAGACAATACATAGAAGGCAAGTCCAAACAATTGCAGTCATGACTACCATACGGAACAAAATCATCACGCACGAGGTATGTAGTTAGTAAGAGCCAAAAAAATGCTCCATGAAAAACCAAGCTCCAAAATGTATATGAGGTCAGATGGGATACTAAGATCCAAAATAAGCATATCACACCATCATTCAAGGACCATTTGCAGTAATCCATGTAATTATGCATTGATGGCAATGTTTTATAAGAAATATGATATTACATGAGAAAAGGCTAAAGCGCTGACAGCCAAAAAGCAACATGATAAGCAAATGAGATAACATGGGACTAGGCAAACTTACTTGAGGTGTTGACAAAAGCTCAGCATCATGCTTATTGAGTCTGGGATGCAGAAGCACGAAATAAATTTTCCAAAAGCACCCTTCACTCATATGGGTTGGGCAGAGTTCAATCCTCAAAGCTGCTAATCTTGGTGCAAGGCGTTCAACAGCCAGTGCATGCTCTTGTTGGACATTAGACATATCAAAATCTAGAAGATGACAATATTTCCAGATGTAAGAAGCTATAGAGAACAAAATAAAAGCTGAAAATTCTTCTGACTGAAGAACCTTTTTCGCTTGAAAATTCCAGAATCTCAAAACTCTAACCCAAGAATGTTATAACATCCACCGAATATTTAAAGCCAACAATTTGCAACTAAGCAAAGGTTACTTATTGATCAATCACATGGGAAACATAAATGTGGTAACATAGTCCGAAGGCTAAAAATGCTGTGCCCATCAAAATTTGTCAAATTCTAATCAAGACATAACACGCTAAGAATGTAAAAAATTACAATATCTGAAAATCATTGTCATCATTGAAAGGAATATTGTCATGCACAGTATTCACCATCAATGGGAAGTGAATAGTCAACACTGGAATTACAGGCATAACGAATCGCATGAGCGGCTTCATGTAGAAAACCAGCCTAGAAGTTATGCTGGAAAATGGAATGTTCCCTGAATCAATTAATATAAAACCCAATTGCTATAAGTTAATCTCTGAAAAGAGTGGTCATGTTTGGCATTCTACAACAAAAATAATTTTACACAGCGCCCCAAATTTATGACTATGCTTGTTCTTATATTTATATTTACATTTCCCGGGACAAAATTTTTAATCAATGCATAAGAAGCTAATGTTGTTTTTCCTCATGGACTTCAATTTGATAAAATTTCCTCATGACTTTAAGATTTCAAATTTAAGGCCAGCACACATTCAAAATAAATAAAATACCATCTGACTTACAATTTTATAAATTTGGAGAAGCATATACATGATATTTACTGTATAAAGCTTAAGATAGAAGTCATTTGGTAAAGAGTTAAGCATCTTATGAACTATATTACCTGGATACTCTGTTTCTGAGCTGTCAGGAAGTATTGACACTTCAAGACATGACATGACACAGCTTGACACTCCACTTTCAAGTGCTCTGCTGATGTTAGCAAAAAAAAAAGTCCTAGGCACTATTTTTTGGAGTGCCATGCAGATAACTAAGTTTTTAGTGCTGGACACTCTGACTGAAGTATCCTTAAGTTTTTTAGTGCTAGATTTCTAATATAAAGTATCAAGATTATATGGACATGTTAAACAAATTATAATTATATTTTCAATATAAGGTTATTGCAATTATATGAACACTTTAAGTGAAATATCATGATGTTTTAAATGCAAATATATCACAATTAGTTATCATTTTAAGCATCTTAACACATATTAAATGAACCTAAAAATAAATCAAACAACTTGCAAAGTTGTGGCTATTCCACTAGTTTATTTGTTAAATAGGATCTATAATTCTAGGTTCTCCTTTTCTTTTCTTTTTGAATGAGCATCAAAAGATACAAACACACTAAATATATACATGAATACATAAACATTTGCACAAATACATATGCACAATATACGGTATGCCATTTTCTCGTGCCTAGATTTTTGGAGGTTGCCGTGTTTGATACTTGAGGATACTCGGACACTTGGCACCCATGCCAAGCGCCCAGGTCATACTACTTATAAAGCAAAAACCAAAGTATGAGGTTTATCACAAAGAGAAACCCCTGCAGGAAAAGCACAAACCAGAGCACATTAATGACCTTATGGCATTATCACCTTGCGTGATGCATAATAGTATATGTAAAATAAATCTTTATGAAAGTGTTTCAGTCTAACTAGTTTGGTTCACAAGGCTTAAAAACGAAATCCTATTCATAGAGCCAACAATCAAAAAGAAGCAAAGTAATTTGTAGGAAAGAAAAGGCCCTGTGCTATAACTTCTGCTATGGGATTCTAAGATACATAGATGGTTTTTTCCAACTAGAAAAGCATAAGTAGATTAATCTCTAAGTAACACACCACCAAAGCTAGATACTTCTAAATGAATAATGAAGCCAAATTAGATCATGTCTGTTAAATTTGGTTTATGATATGCAAGCTTCGTTGCAATATTAGTTCCAATAATTCAATTTCCCACCATCTTTATTCAATTTCACTCAAAAGGACAAGATTATTTAAGCATTTTGCCATTATTTTATCTCAATCCCACTCCCATTATTCCTAAATCTACCAATCAGATCAACAGACAACAGTACGAAAAACCAGATATGTAGTTCACGAAATCATTAATTTTTCATCCTAAAGAGTGAAACCAAATTAGACAATCTCATCAAAATCTACACTGGTGATAAGAAGAAGCATGCAAATTGATCGGTGATAAACAATTCCAGATTGCTTTGCCACAAGATATCAGTACCAGTACAAATAAACAGTTTTCTAGAAATGTAATCCAATTGAAGTCTAGATTAGATTAACCCTACCAGTGGAGAAGGGGACAAGAGAAGAAGACAAACCATCAGAATCTTCGTCGTCAGCCAACAATGGGAAATCCAGCCATGTCTCCGGATGCATCGAGATGTTCCTCGCAAACGCCAACACCTCCTCCGTAACACCAACCGCATCCCCGCCAAACCTCCCCTCAGACTCCTCGATCTCCTCGGATCCGAATGGAAGAAAGGTGGAGGCAATCTTGGAGATCTCCGTCACCGCCTTGTGGCCGGAGATCCTTGATATTCCGGACCTGAATCTCCCTCCGATCTCGGCGAAATCACTCCGGATTCCCACGATCGCCGGAGAATCTGCGACCTCCGACAGATCCACACCCTCGGAGGCCGCCGGATCGGACTGGCGATCGCCATCGGACGTGGAGGACCCGTCGGAGGAGGGGTTGTGGGGGGGAGGGGCGAGGAAGTTGGCGACGCCCCAGAATTGACGACTTAGGGTTTTGCTGAGCTCCGAGAGATCCTCTTTGACGCCTCGGCTACGAGTTTCTGGATCGATCGGAGGGTCTTGTTCTCCTCTTCTGTCTTCTCCCATCTTCACCGCTCCGCCCTCGCCGGCGTCTCCACCGTCCTCATCGCCGCCGCTTCCGCCGCCGCGGCGGAGGTCGGGCCTCAGGGAGTTGGTGAGAGACCTCGCGAGCCACGACATTGTTGTGCTCTTCTCCCTCCCTGAAAGCGACTTGGGAACGAACGCGTATTATGGAGTGCCTATCGGCGATCCCCTGATTTCAAACGGCGGCATTTCAGGTCGGTGGTTGCGACAAAAAAAAAAGGGAAAAAAGAAAAAAGAGTGAAATCCAAGCACGGACACATTTTAGAGGGTCCGGCCAGGTCCTACATTCCAGGTCCATCCTGATTCTTACTCGGACTTACGACTTCGGGCTTCAAATTTTTCAATTTTTTTAATTTAATATATTAAAAATTGTTTAAAATTACTTAAAAAAACTAAATGTAAATAATTAAATATTTCAAAAATAAGATACTCTAAAAATCTAGGGTTGGAAAATAAAATTCGAGACGGGCCGAGCTATGCCTATCTAATGGACCGACTACGTTTTGAAGCTGGACCCAGCCCGCCGGGTCTAAAATATCGGGCCAAGCCCGCCCGACCCACCTGGGCCATGAACAAATATGGATAAGAATAAATAGTTTTTATATTAGCTTTCGAATGAAAAAAATGGTGACTGCATGAGGTTAATTGGCTCTGTAACCATCGTCGCACACCATGTTCGAGCATTGCACAGGAAATCCTTGCCCAAGCTGCCATGAATTCGGCTCATGCATGGTGCTAAGATATTGGAGGCTTACCTTCCAACTACGAGATGACCACGAAATTGAAGCTAGGGGGGGCTACCAATGGGCCGTCGAGATTCGACATGAGAGCGCCACGATGGGCTCAACAAGGTGTTGAGGCTTCTTGCCCCTCCCCCTATGAATGAACAGTGACCGGATGCCAACCTCCTCGAGTGCTCCAACCGCCTCTTAAATGCCTCTCCGTAGCTCCACCACCACCACCGTCTCCTCTCCAATCTCCATCTTTTTTCATTATTATTGCTGCTCTTGTTGCTATACTAACATCCCGAAGCCCCCTATCCTTGGATCACCGATGCCATTGCCGCCAACCATCTCTTCTCCCCCTCTTTCCCATCCTCCCAGCTTGCCCCTCTTGTTCCTGTGCTCTCCTTCCCCGTCTTTTTTATGTAACTCTCCTCCTTCCTCGCCTTCGTCGTTGTCCACCACCCTAACACCCACTGAGTCGCCGACTGGCATCTTCTAAGTGCATGCGCGCGCGCGCGCATAATTTTTCTGGCTTTTTTTCTAAGTGCGCGCCCGCATAATTTGTCTAATATTTTTTCTTATACAACCCGGCCTCAATGTGGAAACTATTAGACTAATGAGCCGCATAAGAAGCAACACAGCCTCATTGTTCGTCTTTCTATGAACATATATGGTATGAAATAAAAGAAGTCACGCTCCTCCAACAATCGCCTGGCATACGGTCCTCCGGTTTTAGCCCCTCGGGAGGGTTTAGTTGAAATTTGCTCCTACAAAGCCCATGGCCCTCTTTCTCTCTCGTTCCTCTCTCTATCTCGCTCCCAACGATGTGCTTCTCAGTCACCGCCTCTTAAGCCTCCGCTCCTTAGCGACATCCTTCGCCGCTCCTTCCCCCTCGCCTCGCCCCTCCGCCGCCTCCTTCCGCCGTTCCCTCTCCCTCTCCGCCCGGTTGAAACCCGCCAACCCCCCGCCTCCCAAGCGCTCCGCCGCAGCCCAGCCGCCGCCGGCGGAGCTCGTTCCGTCCGCCCTCTTCGTCCCGCCGGGCGTTCCCCGGGAGGAGGTCACCCCCGACATGTTGCTCCCGGGGTCAAACATCGTGTTGGGGCCCTACGCCGGCCATGCCCAGATCAAACAGGTGGAGTTCGTAAAGAGCAGCGCGCGGGCGCGGGACTGTCCCAAGGACGACCGCCCTGAGTTCGCGATCCTCGGCCGCTCCAATGTCGGAAAGTCGTCCCTCATCAATGCTCTCGTCCGCAAGAAGGAGTTCGCCCTCACTTCCAAAAAACCAGGTCCACTTCTTCTCCTGATAGCATGTTCTTTGGATCGGCAACCCGCCGTTATGCTGCTCTGAAGGATCTGAGTGAGTTCAATGCCTCCTACACCTCGCCGAGATTGGCATGTTTGTGCGACCATGGTCAAATAAGGACAGAGGAGCTTTTGAACTTGTCCTTGATCTCAGAGCAGCAAAAAGAGGCTCCTTTTTGGCAGTTCCTGTTATATTTGTTGGTTTATCAGAGCTTTCTGGTTCCATTTCTAGCTTAAATTGGATGTAGAGATCGGGTTTATGGCTGATTATGGGTTTTTGAGATTGGATTTGTTTGGAAGTTTTGATCTTTAATAATGCTTCTTTGTATAGGCAAAACCCAACTTATCAATCACTTTTTGATCAACAAGAGTTGGTACATTGTGGATTTGCCTGGTTACGGGTAAGCATCTCCGTCTTGACTCTCCAAGTGTTTCTACAACTTGCACGTCAACTGTTTGTTGGTTGGTCTATGACAATTAATTTCTAGTAACATTCATGTTTGCATTGCTTATGTGAAGAGATTGGAGAAATCTTTCTCTAGCATGTTTAGGTTCTAGTTTGTTCATGGTGCCATCGTGGACAAATTTTTGATCCACGTGCCTCAAAAGGTGTGCACGTAGGGCTGGGCATACCTTGAAGGGCAGATTGATTGGGAAATCCAACATGCCAACGAATGATTATAAAGTACCTTCATGAAGGTAAAAATTAGGGACAGCATTAGCTTCAACTGCATGAGTTAAGAAGTAATGATCTTAGGATATGATGGGAAGTGAAAATGCTAGAGTTCTGGCAAATGACCATGTATTTTTGAAACAATAAATAAATGAATAAATAAAAGCCTTAGAAGCATCTGACTAAATAATTTATTAGTATTCACTTCTGGAAGAGAAGATAACAGAAGAATTAATTTGTATAATTCAACATAGAGTTTGATGTTGTTGACAAATACTAATATGTGTATATTAGCGTACACTTCTGAATGAGGAGGTCAAAGAATTATTGACTCAAGTATCAGATCAGCAGTATAATATATTTGAAGGAAGTGGAAGCAGGAATAAAATTTGATACATGCCAGAGACGATATGCAAGGGGTCATGAAAAGTGATAGGAAACAAGAACACTTAAAAAAGCATTTCAATAACTGAAGTTATACCTAATAAATCATTTCTGAAAGTGAAATTGTTAATGTTTGTAAAGTATATAATTAATATGTAATTTAAGATATGAAAGATAATATGTACGCAAATAAGTTATTGTCAAGAGTAATTTAGATGTAATTGAGAGAGAGGAAAAGGGACATTCTAATAAGCATTAGAATGCTCAGAAACATCTCATGGCATAGTTCCAAGAGGAACCATGGCAGTCATAATGGGCTCCATGAGCCTCTTCAGATGTGTCTTATCTTTATAAAATCTTAGTCCAGTTCATAAGTTTTGTTTATGTTCATGTGCATCAACAAATTCTGGAGTAGCTTTACAGTATGAGGCCCATTCGCTTTCTCAGGATGGCATGCCCTAGCAAATGCTTCTTGGAGATTTTTCATTTTTAGGCCCCTGATATGAACTTCAAGTGGTGCTCATACATGACCAACACTTTGTGGGATGTGATTTTCATGTGATAGTTTACTTATACAGCGTGCTATTCATTGGTCTAGAATGGATTAGAAGGATCTGATGGTTGTTTTTCCTGCCATTAAGGTCTGGGATGGTTTTCAAGGATCATTTAGACAGTTTAGGATTTGATCTGAACTTTGCTTATCTGAGCTTGGACATGGAGGCTACTGCAACAGCTCTGCCGTAAGCTCTCTCCTTGCTCACTTATCTTGGACTCATTAGTGCTGCCTTGAGTGTTCTCTAGAAGCCTTCCCATTTGATCACAATATCTATATCACTCCCCTGCAACCTAGCAGGTCCATTCTTCAGAACAAGCGCTGCCTTCTTGTGATCATCTATTCAATTTTCTTGGTAAAATCTTTTTTAATAAAAAAAATATTGACAGAGCACCAGACATGGTTTCATGTTGATGTGATACCCCGATTAACCCACAAGCATGAGGTGCCAACGTTGACACTAAATGCTTATTAGGAACAAAAAATATTATACTGATGCCATATGTAAAGCTAGTCTATGCCATGCATACAAGGGCCTGTATCATTCTTGTATAAACTGAATTCTTATGAAAAATTTCGACTTAAAGATTATAAATCTGGGTATATTAAATATTTTGCTATAATATCATAAATGATCCTTTGCCTTTTGAAGGTTAAAACTTTACCAGGATTTGGGGGTTTGTCTTGATTGTGCAGAGAAAAAAAAAATCCTCTTGTTAGCAATCCCAATAACCTCTTGATTAGATGACTCTGTCCATGTAGGTTTGCAAATGCTTCTCAATCTGCTCGAACAGATTGGTCATCATTTACCAAGGGTTACTTCTTAAACCGGGATACCTTGGTTGCTGTCATGCTGCTCATTGATGCCAGTATTCCACCTCAGCAAATTGACCTTGACTGTGCTAATTGGCTCGGTCGCAACAATGTATGCTAATTCCATAACTCCCTTTTACCAATTTGTCATTATTAACTTAGTTTTCTAGTTGCAAGTTATTCCATGCACCCATGCATTTGTCCTTTTCATGTAATGTTCCAGATTGGAATGACTTTTGTTTTCACCAAGTGCGACAAAATGAAGGGTGGGAAAGGAACCCGGCCTGAAGAGAATATCAAACAGTTCCAGGATTTGATCAGTGAGTACTACAAAGAACCTCCGCCATGGATCATGACCAGCAGCGTCACGGGATTAGGTCGGGATGAACTACTTCTCCATATGTCACAGTTGAGGAACTACTGGGATAACAATGAGCTATTTTAAAAGCGATGCTTAATGCTGCTAGAGTTGCATCTCTAACCAGATCACTTTGTATATGAAGCTGTGGATGTGAAATATAATTAAACCCACTGGTATAGAGTATTGAGAAAACTCTTGGAAACAATCACTTTCTTCCTACTTAATTTGGTGTTGTGTCTTAAAGCTAAATGCTGTTCTTCAAATGACTTACGAATAAATCCAGTGATTTTAGTACGGGAGGTTGTGGCTAAGCAGCATGATCGGTCATGTGTTTTGATACCAGGAAAAAAAAAAAAAAAGATCAGGATGGAAATGTGTATGCTTTATCTATATATTCCATATACCGGCTTTGGCATCGGGTGTATGCTTTATCTATTCTGTGTTGTCAGCAGATCCGTTCGTTCCAATTTCAGAAGGTTTAAACGGCACAGACCATGCAAAGTCTCTTAGCATTGTATTATTCTTCTTGTACGCGCTCCTCAGGGATTCAGTCGTTACCACTATAAGCTCTCACTATGAGAAAAATTACTGGTGAATCTCTTTTCTTCAGTTCACTCCAGTCGGTCTTTATATCAAGAAATATATATCGGGATGCATCACGGAAGCTAATAAGCAGTGAATTAAGGTTTCCATGGCAATTCCCGGTCATTTAGTCAGAGTAAATTTTTGTGGTCTTATACTACGGTTATTGTAATAAGTTGCCCAAATTAGATCTATATTGGGTGAGAACTCGTGCGGGCATGTGTTTAGTCCCATATTGATTATTCATTAGGTAGATCTTGAGTACATGTACAGTAGAGCTGATCAAAACTCGGGCCGGGCTCTACAGCAGAAATTAGGCCCGATGACTATGCCCAGGCCCAATCCGGCCCAACTGTCGGGCTAAAATTTTTGTCCAGGCCTGACCCGACTTTATAAATCTGGTTTTAGGCCCGTCTAGCCCGGTCCGACCCGATATGCCCGATTCGACAGGCCCGATTTTTTCTTTATTTGGAATCTAGAAATGGGCCAGAATGGCCCGACCAGGCACGACCCGATTTTTTTTGGTCGGGCCGCTTTTCTTGCACAAGCCTGACCCATGGGCCTTTTTTTGATGCCCAAGCCCGAAAAATTTCGGACTGGGCTGGGCGGGCCAGAAAGCCCGTGATCAGCTCTAATGTACAGGATCAATGAACCCAAATAATATTTTTCAATGAGTCTTTTTGGGTGAGAACCTAGGTTTAATAGTATTAGAGCAAACTCGGCCCATAGCCTATGTGGACTAGGAGAAACTACAGCACGGGTTTATGGAGGCTGATCACGGGCCTATCATAGTGTTTGTAATTAGATTTGAATAGATTTAAACCCTTATTCTAATCAGGATATTAGGACTTAAGTAAAAGAAGTTTGTGAGGACTCGTGCGGGCATAGCCTTTTTGGATGAGGTCTTGGTTGATTTTAACCTAACAATACTAAAAAAGAAAAAAGAAAGAAAAAAAACTCTATCATCTAATCCATACATTTGATTTAAGATATAATCCTAGCTCCCACAAACTCTGGTAATGGCCCACTCTTCCCTCTTCTAACCCCACAAACCCAACATATTTTGTATCTTAAAGCCTTCTTACTTGAAACTTGGAAGGACAGCCACTTGAATCTTGAAGGACGGTAGAGGAAAAGACTTCTTGAAAGAGAGGATTTTATTGAAGAGGGATAACAGAATTTAGGGAGATTTTAGGAGACAACGAGGGGAGCTACAGTGGCTATTCTTTTTTCAAATTAGCATATACGGAATGATTTTGGTATAGAGGGAACTAATGGCTAATTTCCAACTTTCTTCTCGCTTAAAAAACCCATGACACAGGCACGTGAGACAAAAATTCCAATGATCACTCCAAAGGAAGGCACTCAATATTTTATACCTTCCCATGGACTGCAGTTGGATATGCTTGTCTGGAAGCACAGGACATATTATAGTTACAGTCCTGTTTGGTATAAAATGGGATTTTTATGCTTGATCGGCAAGTTTGGAAATTTGCATTAATAAACAATTTCATTTTATATCACATGGCTGATATCACATCAAACAATTCCATTTCTATTTAGATGCTTGATTTTTATCCATAGAATTTTTTGCATACACATGTCTTTCTTTTTTTCTTTTTTCTTTTTTTATTGCGTATATGCTCACACCATCTAACGCTGTCAAGAAATTAGTAGTTTAAAATTAAAAATAGGAGAAATTAATTTTCCACCCTCCAAAACAATAAATTCCTGTTGATTGGTCTCATAACAATTAGACCAACAATTTCAGTAAGTTTAATTTATGGTCCTTGGAAATATTTCTTTTTTTAATAAAACAAAAATACCCCTCCGATTTCTTCTTTCCAAACCGAAACTCACCTTCTTTTTCTTCTCCGTCCACCACCTCGTCGCCCTCCAGTCCGCCCCTGCACTCCTAATCTTTCTCCTCCTCGCCGCTGCCACCCTCCTTCTCCCGCACCCCCTACTTCCAACCTCCTCTTCCTCCTCGCTTCCCTTGCCTTTGCCCTTCTCTTTGCAGCCTCCGCCCGCTCTGGGCTGCTGCTCACCGATTTCAGAACTCCAAGCCAAGAGCATATAAAATGAGTGTTTAAAAAAAAGGTATGTATGTTAATATAATTTTTTTGAAGGATTTTCAAACAAATTCGAATATTTATCACGATATGTACGAAAAAAATTTATAATAATACGTCAAGTCAAAGTCTGCACTCGGACCTATTGCATTAATATTGCTTACCGAAATGCGTGCCATTCCCTCTTATTTTATTATATCCTATTCCTTGTACACAGCTTACGCCGGTGCACTTCACTTTCATCATAAAAGGAATCAAGCTTCCTAAACATAAAAGTGGAGCATATAGCGCTTACACTGGTGCAGACGATATCATTATATAGTGGTGATTATGCTTATATATAAATACTGCTGCAGAACGACTAAAATCCTGCACTTGTTTGAAGATTGTTGCTGTTACCATTATCAGCTGCGGCCTTTATTCCTGGACTCCGGATAGGAAAAGAATACCACTCTGAGAAAGCCGAAGGCGATAACAGCTCCGTTGGTCCAGTTCCAGCTTCCTCCTCGTTCGAGCTCGGTGGCGCGATTCTTTCCCCCTGAGCAGATGGACCGCCAAGATTGCACTCTAAGCCACCGTGTTCGAATGCCGGTGGAGGTGGTGGACGTGGGAGCATCTGAGGAGCCGATTGTAGCGGAAGAGGTCGTATCACGTCGCTCGCTTGCGGTCGATGAGATACGGACGACGATGGCGCACCGGTGAGTCGCTGCACTAGCTGGCGGAAGCCTCGAGGATCGACATGATACACCCTAGGTGGCGGCGGCATGGGTCTTCGCCATGGCTTCGCCGGAGGTTGGTTTACGGAGTGTATCGCCGCCGCGTGCGGTGGAGAGACATGTGGTCGGTTATCCGGCGCAGGCGGCTGAGGAGGAGAGAAAGGAGATCCTTCTTCCATTTTCAGCGTGTTTGGAGGGAAATGGGTTGTGAAACAGTAACCGTGGGGGCGGGGCGCCTCGTCTCGCCTTGGCCTTCTTATATGGAGTTCGGACGCGGGCCAGTGCGGCGGCTAACGCTTTGGTCGCCCACGCGTCCCTTTTGGTCAAAAAAAAGATTGGCGCGGTCATGAGCTCCCGCCTTCCTCGGTGCGTCCTGAGAGATCATGGCCTACCACAGTTATGTCACGGTAATAACCTTTCTAGAGTAAATAAAAGAGAAAATTCCCTTTGCATTGCACCCCGTAGGATAGGTAGACGTCATGCCACTCACTTATCTTAGAATATGATATATGGGATGCAAGTGATTTAAGATTAAAAAATTCTACAGATTGCAAATATTTTTTTTTTATTAATGATTGAAAAGAAGTCATCTTGGATTGTTAAGATGGAAGAAAGGGTAGCAGGGGAAAAAAAAAACAGAAGGAAAAAAGACAATGCCGCATTTGCTATGAGATCACACCACCCGCTCGCCACCGACTTGCGTAAGTAGCAAAGTTGAACACTCCTATGGAAGTTTTGAACGCGCGCTGTCCTCATATTCCGGGAATGTCTCTGTCGAAACCTTAGTTGTTTCTCCCCAAGATTCAACCTTAACCATGCGTTGACTATGACGTCGCCATAACGCCGATCGTACGTCCCCAGGATGGTGGATGAACCTCCTACTCTTCTGATGATTCCTGCAGTCTGTGGGGGTGGAATCATGATCGTCCGATGACGCACTCCACAATCCAAGAGGCAGTTCTTTTAGCCACGGGAAAAAGGTGGTACGTTGCCGGCGCCTTCTGCGAACGGTTCATGTGGTTGACTCGTCTTTTCTAGAAACACAAAGAGATCGAAGGAGATGGGTGATCGAAGCACGATAGTTACCAAGGAGGCTTTCGCAAATGGGGAACAACGGGCGAGATCGGCCAGGGGGCAACTGGTAGTGAGGATCAGCCTCACCCCAGGAGTGGTGAGACCAATGTGCATGATCTATGCGATATGGTATTAAAAAGGCCAACGGCGGAGTACAAAAGAAACCGACTTTAAAGTCGGATTAAATATGAAAAGCCCGAGTGGCTGACTTTGCAAAAAGAAAAATAAAACCTAGCTCAGTCGACATGGACGATCTCGGCACCGACCTCAGAAGCAGCTTTAGTTTCGAACCTCAACACCTTGCATTGCACCCTGTAGGATAGGTTGACGTCATGCCACTTATCTTAGAGACGACGTCATACTACCTATCTCAAAGATGGACAACCATCGCCTATCTCTTAACTATACATTACAAGACAACACATAATATGCAATGGGATATGAGATAGGTAATAATCGATCATCTCTATAATGGTCGAGATATCACCTATCCAAATATGCACCATTCCTTGCAGTGCGAAATATGTATCCATGGAGGATTCCGAATCTTGGTCACTTACAATGAAATAAGCTGCGTTATAAAAATTTCTAGTGAAGCACAAACTCTTCCGTAGCTTGAGGATATGTTCGTTGAGCGTAAGTTTTATCCAAACTGTCAAGTTAGGATACTTGACGGTTCGAAATGAAGTTGAGATTAGTTTCTGAAGAAATCCATAAATGTGGTTATGGCCTTAAGCGAGTGGTCCATGGGAGTTATAAGTTACTTTGATTAAACTTACGAGCTTTGATTTAGAAATTTATTTTGCTTCAAATTATTCACCAGTAAAATTGACTTAAACAGCAAAGTTAAAAACTAATCCATATAGAAATTTTGTGTAATTTGAATAATTAAGTTAGTATTATTCCAACCATGGTTGGTGGCAGGCTAACTGCTAGCTATGGAAAAAAATAGATGCCGGACTCAGTTCCAGGCATCAACCGGTGAACCGGATCATTATTTTTGATCCGTCTTCTGTGCCACCCATGAAGTACTGAGAGAGAGACTCGATCCTGAATATTGCGGCGGTGGCTAGCCGGCCGCTAGCCTTAGACTGCTTCACCAACCAACTACGAAAACTTGGTTATGCCAGGGTTAAAGTAGAAATCAGTGCCCTAAAACCTCTCAAGCTAGGGGTCTCCATCAAGAGACAAATGCAGAAGTTCTGGCAGGTATTCATCTACGAGAACTTACTGGTGTTCTATTACATCTGCGTCTGGACACTTGGAAGGTGAATCTCGGCACCCCTCCCCCATGTTGGCTCCGATGAAGGAATTAGGAGTTAGGGTTTCTCCAGTGCCTATGGTGGTGGAGAACCCCTAGGACACCCTGAACCAATCAGAGAAGGATAGGGTCGATGGGGATCATTGCCCAATCTTTGGTCCCTCGCTAGCCACTAACCAGATTCGATAGCCAAGTGTAGGGACTCGACAGAAGAAGATAATTATGTCCACCCTCGAGTTGGCCTCGGGGCCGACCTCCTCCCAATCCGGCCCGAGTTCCTCCAAAAACAAGTCGAGTTTGTCCGAATCTCCACCGGATTCGGACAGATGTTAGAAACCCATCAAGGTAGCCCAAAGAAGATCACTAGAGAAGAATGTCTTGACCAGCGACTTAGGGGCTTCCGCTGAAGAGGCGAGGCAAATGAGTCAAGGGACCGAGTCTAGCCAGGTTTTGGGGTGTATTACAAGTCGAGCCTAAGTTGACGGCCTGGAGGGCCGGGTTGCTGGACCTCGGGCCAGCACTGTCATGGGGGAGGCCAGATCCAGATTTCGTCCACTAAAGCAGGTTAGGAGCTCACCCAAGGTTCGAACTGATGTTGGGTCGGTGAATGCCAGGCTTCCCAACACCAACTGTTGTCTCCTTCGTCGGACGAGGGTCTCCTTTCTCCTAAGGGCAAACATGACCTTCAGCAACATAAGTGTCCCCCCTCCTTCTTAGGTGATGGACGCCTGGATCATCGAGTGGGTAGGCGGTTCAGCAGAACCATGGGGAACCAATTATTCAATGAAACCTAAAGGGGGTTCCCTACTAGAGGTGTGTTAGAGTTTGGTACATGCAATGCACGTAATATTGAGATAGATTAACCCCCCGATGGATCTTAAAGTTTGCGAGTTTTATTTTAATAGTAAAATACATGATGTTTTTGCAAATGAGCTATACAATAGTTTTTTTTCATTTTTACATGTGATGCTATAAGATCTTTAATAATAAGATCCATCAAACCTATTGGATACCTATGTGTGCTCCAATCCCGTTGATTACATATTTCTCAATTGGATTCATTTGGACTTGTGAATATGATCAAAACATCATGACCCAATAGGGCAATAGTTATTTTTTGTTAGAAATATATTACATCCTTGAGTGGGTTTAATATCACATATTTAAGTGTCTATTTGGATATTTCTGCATCAAATTAGATCTGTAGGCCCATCCAGCCCGGCACCTTCTATAAGAAAAGAAAAGAGTAAAAGACCCATGGAGGTCTGTTTTTCCTGGATGTGGGCTGAAGGGTATTGAGACGATATGGGTCGTGCTCAAACGGGCTTCTCACTCCATGAATCCAGTAGGAAAATCAGTCCAAATCCAGTTGAGTTACGCAAACATGACCTATAAAATTCAAAACTGGGATTATGTGCGGAATAGTGTTCAGTCTAGCCAAATAAGCCACAATTGCACCATTAGTTTTAAGTGTCTCTCAGTTGAGATGGAAGGGTTGACATGGGCAGCCCGATATTTCCTCTAGAATGAGGTATATAGTTAACAAGATAAAACAATCATTCTATGCATTAGAGCAACATTAGTCTTAGTCTCTATGCATGGATTCTTATCAGGCATGGAGACGAGATGATTTACATCTTGGATGTTAGCAAGCCAATATTGGGCCTAGACTCCGGAAAGGGTGATTGCATGCACGCACGATATTGATGCATGACTAACGCCAACATCCAAACAAGGCCTTAGTTTATTAGCTTGCACCCGCCTCCCTCTGCTGCATTGCTATAACTACTACTGTCTTGCCCATATGGATTAGAAGAGCGAAGCCTGGAAGAATTCCGGCAGAGCGGTTTTTTGGTAGACATTGCTATAAGGGTGTTTACCAGCGACCGTCCTATTCTGCGGCAGGACCAAGTTGGAGATTTAATGGCGGCAGATCCTCGTAACTGCATTGATGCAAATTGGTCGAGTGCACCAATGGAAAGATGAATGAGTGGCCTACCATCTAAACACAAGTTAATCAAGATTCCATGGCGTCATGGCCCACCAGCCCCATTTGGAGGCATGGTTGCTTAGGGGTCATACTCACACGAGAGAAGGATTTCTCCTCCTAATGGCCTGAGAGCAACATGAAACAAGCGCAGCATTGGGGCCTCGGCCAAACCTTGTTTCCTTCTCAAATGGGGACCTCTTCATTCATACAAGTATCCCCCACCCCTCGTTCGGATTGTGAGATTTCATCTCAGGCTTAACTGGCATTTGTTTGCATCCAATAAAGCCCCTACCACGCCACCATGTCCGGTTGCCGGCCGCGGGAACAGCTGCAGGTGGGCGGGCGGCCCCATGGCCTGCAAAGGTTCTGCACTGTCCATCGCCATGGGACCGACAGGGCTCGCCGGACAACACTCTCTATAACCGCCCCGTATACGACCAAACGACAGTACTTGACAGTGTCATAAACCACCATTCAATGGATACGAACTTGGAAGCAATATTCACCATGATGATAAACTACCAAGGACCCATCTCAGATGTTGCACCATTAATCCCCCCTTTGCAATTCATTCTTTTTCGAAATCTTCGCCGCTGAACGGGTTCGGCGGCCAAGGAACTTGCAACGACGCGTCCAAAACCCAAGACAGCACAAGACACTGTCGCAAGGTAGTACCATTGACAAGACTTCTCGGATTCAAAACTCCATGGATTCACCGCTTGCATAAGTTACCAAAGCCTCGTCCGGAATCTAAAGTTTATGCTTCATAATTCATCCCGGGGGCTGGTACATTCCCATCTGGTTCGTGCATCAAGAACACGACAAGTAGGGGGAGAATGCACGGCAGATTTTAGTGGGGCAATGAACTAAATCTTCCATCAATTATATAACTGTCCGTGACTGCTTTTGGACATGTCAGGGATGATGATTTCCAAACCCAATCCGATTAAAAGGATTGAAATGGCCCAGCAAGCACAGCAGTCATCACAGCTCGCTTAAACTTGTGAATGACCCCTCTTTCCCCTTCTCAGGGCTGGCGTATCAAGCCAGCCCACGCTTCCTCATCTACCGTCACTTCCTCTTTTCAGTTTAGTGGCTTGCCCTGGCAGTAAGGTCTTGTCATTGCCCACATGAGTGGCTTCCTTAATAGTACGGAGGGGAGCCACTGAAGCATGATAGAGAAGGGTCTTGTCGACAGATCTTTCAAAGCGAAAATGCTACATTGATGACTACCCTGGTCGAGATGGCCATCACCACCCTAAAAGTTGGAACAACCATGCAACCCTCCTAGCTGCGGTAAAACCAGCTCCTTTTCTTTTTGCTAAAGAAAACCAACTCCTTTTCATCCAAAACAAAGTAAAGCCTGGAACCAAAACCTTCTGGTTTCTAGATGCCACCGGTTGGATTGGTCTTTTCCATCCAATCACCTCTCTCGTTCTGCGAATTGAATCCGAACTACGGCCAAGTGCCTGATACATCACTCCATTAACTCGATGTTTGAACGCTTAAGGAAAAAAAAGAAGACTAAAAGTCTTCATGTGTAGTTGGCTTGAGTTGGAAGTCTTCGAGTGCAGCAGACCGTACTCCATGGATACATAGATACAGAAGCAGCCCGATCCTACCAAGGAAGGCTAAGGTTTTCCTTCATACAATCCCTTTGCACCCCACATTAAAAAATGACAAGAGGTCCAGAATAAACAGAGCATATTGGATTTTGTTTTGACCGAGGGGCCTAAGAGAGATGATAAACCTCATGGGTTAACCATGGCAATAGATAAATTAATGTGTTGAAGAAAGAAGTGGGACGTGAATTGTGACCCGATAGAAGCACTACGAACAAGAGGATCTCCTGGTGATTAATATCGTATAGAATTTCCAACTTTATCAATGCCATCAAAAGATTTACAAGCACCGGCAGATGCGCATTCTAAACATAATCGCAGGGTAAGGACCGAACAAAAATGGGTACCCGATATCGCAACCTCACCATCTTATTGAGGATGGAGACTCTTGGAAGGTGGATCTAAATCCACAAACGGGCTCGCTGCCAATCATGTACATTTCGATGCTTCTTCGTGTATGAAGAATCAATACAACAGAGAATTATGAGTATATTAGTTTACACGAGAGAGCAGAGCTTATATACCTCCAAATCCAAGGCCTCGCTTGCCATGGTCCCGCCGCGAGGGGCGAGTCCGGCGGCGGCGGCGGCCCACTCCAATCGACCTTCCTTCGGGCCTCCTCCCATTCATAGCAAATTTGATTCCAATCGAAGTGAGCCAGCCAATGAGCAGAAGACCAAGCCGCGAGCGATCATCCCCTCGTCATTGGATCGTCCTCGTGAGCTTGCACTTGGAGATGAACAGGGTAGCTGTGTAATTGAGACTGCATAGCTTCAGCAGCTCGGCCGACCGCTGCTTTAGCTCCGGGCTGCAGCCACTCTGTATAACGAGCAGCAACTTGGCAGCCAAGCCCGCCTCGACCGCAAGCGAAGCACATTCATCGGGAGCGAGCTTACAGACCGCCCATAAGATAGACAATGCGTACTGCGTACAGGACTCGGAGACCCGCATCAACAGCCTCACGGCATTGGGAATGGTCCGAGGGCAATCCTTCAAAGCCACCCGCCCTTCAGGGATCGTCGAAAGATCATCCAAGATATGGAGAGCCAATTCCAAGCACTCTGGACTCAAATTGGGCAAGAGCTCGACGAGCTGCGAGACGGCGCCAACGCTGACGATGAGGCCTCTGACTCGTTCGTGGGAGCAAATGGTCTTGAGCAAACTGAGCCCGGTCCAGGTGCCGTTGGGGTGCCTCCTATCCTTCGCCAGCCTCATCAACCCTGCCAAAAGACTCAAACTCGACACGATCTCCGACCGGAAATCCTTCTCTCCCATCAGCATCTCGATGAGCCTCGTGCAATTGATCTTGGTATCGATCGTCCCCTCGTTGAGCATGTCGACGACCAGCGATATCTTCGCTGGCTGCATTAGATTCACCTTCGCCTCCGAATCCAGCGAAAGGTTGACGAGGATGCCGATCGCCTCGGAGCCGACAGCATGGGAAGTGAAGGGCCCTAGAAGGGAGGTCAGAAGGGCGACGCCGCCGTAGTCGGCGACGGTCTTCTGGACGGAGGAGTGGTCGACGGCCATCTTCTGCAGCTCTTTCAGAGCTTGGACTCTGGCCTGGCCTTTAACCTTTTTGAGGGTCTCGAGGAGCTCGGCGGCGCGGCCCTGGACGTCCTCGGAGCGCTTCTTGAAGCGGAGGTAGCGCTGGGAGAACCAGGCGTGGATCAGCTGGTGGAGGGTGCGGTTGGGCGTGACGGCGTCGTCCCAGAGCTCTTGCATGGTGGTGGGGCAGGTCAAGTGTCCCATGGATAGCCATTTGAGGATGTTGAAGCGCTCGTAGGTCTGGCCGGTGCACAGGGTCACCGGATCCACCATAGGCTCCAGGGAGATGGGGCAGATGAACACCGAGGGGACGTCCTCCACCGGCTCCAGCTCCTCGATCATCTTCTTCAAGTCCACCTTCTCGCAGGTGGCGCTGCCGAGGCCGCACCCGCCTGCACCGCCGCCCAAGATGCCATCTTTCACAGCCGTCTCCAGATCCAGGATCTGGCCGCCGCCCTCCAGCCTCCACGACGGCGGTTGCTGGTACTGCGGCATTGTTCTGAGGCCCAAGATTCGATTTTTACGGGAAGGAAAGGGGAAACAGGGGAAGAAGAAGAAGAAGAAGAAGCGAAAGGGGGGAGAGGGAGGGGCGGAGGACTAGTGAGAGGAAAAGAGAGAAATGAGGAGGAGGAGGAGGAGGCGGACGACAGCGAAATGGGAGATGGGGACTCCCTTCCTCTCTCCTTTTGGCGCTGGAAGTATAGTGGAGGTGGTTGCCCCAGTCAAAAGGAGGGAGGCCATCATCATCACCGGCATCATGGACTTATAATCCAAAGCGGCCCTCCGGAAAGCCACCACCTCGGCCTCACTGGAGCTGAGAAAAAAGGCGAAATCATCAGCAAGCAAAGACCTTTGAGACCCGGATCAGAAGACAGAAGAAAAAAGTGAGGAGAGGAAATCTGAACCTCCAAAGAAAAGGAGAGTGGGAGCTCCAAAGACCACCAGAAGGGAGTCCAAAAGAAGCCGGGAAAAATCTCGGAGATATGGAGGAATCCCAGAGAGAGAGATACTGAGACCCAGGTCCCTCCCACCTTGTATGGGTAGAGCTGGAAAAAGAGAAGAAGATGGAGAAAGAAAGCATACACTCCAAAACAATGAAGAGAGAGTGTGTAGAGAGAGAAAGCACCGTATTTTTCCCCCCCCCCTCTCAAGCGAAATAGAGTGGTATTATAAGTGACATTTAATAAAGGAAGAGAGTGGGGAGTGGGGGGTTCACCTCTTCTCTGCTCTCCTCCCTTGCTGCCTCTTCTATTTCTCTCCTTTTTGCTCAGTCGCTTAGAAAATACCCGCCAAGAAGTGGGAAAAAAGTATTGGTTTTGGGATGCGGGAGAACGTTTTGTGGCCTGACGACCAGTTGGGAGTTGAGGTGTAACATGACAGCTGTTATGATTACATCATAACGCCGTTATTACGATTTTATATATATTTAATATTATTCTCTTGTTAGTAATAAAATTTAAATAATGACGATTATTTAGCAACTGTTGCATAGTTTGCACTAAGACATCACTCTGCATTTTGCTGCTCCTCTAAAACAAAATACTTTTAATTCGAATCTGCAGATTAGATTTTAAGAATAGTTGTTATTCATTGAACAATGAATGTTAAAAAATATAGTTAATGTACTATGCTGTGGTTCAAATCTGGCCTGGGGTGACCACGTCGGAAGAGTCGAGGAAGTCGTCAGAATGTGGAGAAAGAGGATAAGAGCCACCTTCTATGATTGGCGGTGTACCTGCACAAAGCCTCACCGGTGTCTTCGATGAGGGTCTTCCGATGTTCAAGTTAGAGTGGTATTTAGTTGGTCCAGCCAAAAAGTCCCTTAGGTGTTACCTGTTAGGATCCTTTATAATCCTGATAGGAGCACTTAAATGGCGGAGGTATGACCCGTTCCCATCATAAGTGGGAGTGAAGTGCAGCTTGAACTTGCTTGTAACGTGCGGTGGAGTCCGTCCTTGGAAATGATGAGACGTTGACAGTCGTAGCAGGGTACGGCCCGTTCTCATCATGAGTGGGAGTGGCATGCAACTTGAGCTTACTTGTGGCGCACGGTGGAGTCCATTTTTGGAAACGACAAGGTGTTGCCCTTGACCGTCGTGGGCCAGTAAGCGAAGCATGGCGTGGTGGTATCGCAATGCATAGCCACGTAGGAGGACGAAAGTACGCACATGGGTGCGGCCATTGGCGAGGCCGAGCACTTCGAGAAGTCGCGTTAGACATTTGACGAGGTCGACTAGATAGATACTAGGGCCAGCCTAGCATCCTGGGTTCTGAGGCGTGCTCGGTGTAGTGCTCCGAGCTCGAGGGTCAGGGTAATTACTGGAGATACTGGAGAGGGCGCCCCGAGCTCGGTCGGGGCGAATCGACGAATACAGGAGATGCCCCGAATTTGGTCGGACGAGTCAGCGAATACAAGAGGCTCCCCGAACTTGGTCGGGCGAGTCGGCGAATATAGGAGGTGCTCTGAACTTGGTCAAGCAAGTCGGCAAATACTCGAGGTTGGAGGAGCTTTCAGTGGAGTCCGAAGTCGGGCTGATTTCAGACCGGACCGAGGACATGTTTGGTCGACATTGGTGTCTATTGGGCTAAAATTGTGTGGCCCTTTTGTTGTGAGATGGACGATCCATTTTGCGCCCGCACCCCCCCCCCCCCCCCCCCTCATACTATTTTTTAATGTTGCAACGGATATAACTTGTATTTCTTTCCAAAACAATCCTAATCTTCTCTAAATGCCAAATCAATCGTTTCTCTTAATTTTTCTATCGAGTGAAAATCTATCAGTTTAACATATGGTTGGTCAATGATTATTATTTTATATAAATATTTTATCTTTACTTTGTTTTATAAGCATCTTGAAAATAGATGATAAAGAATTGTTAGGTGCATGGTTTGGCATTTATATATATATATTTTTAAATATTTTTATTGAGGACTAAACCAAGCATAATAGTTCATATTTTTATTACACTATTAAATAAATAATATATTTTTCTTGTATAACGATGGAAAATAAATAGTTTATAAAAGAGTGTACATTATTATCCTTAATTATAATTGTAAGTGACTAACGGTTTTTGAGGGTTCCGTTAGTTGGCGTCACATATAATTAAAGGTTGGCATCATTAGCGTGGGTAACCGGGAGTGAGCCGTCTCGGCCCGCGGATCACACGTGCAACCAGAGCGCCCCCTTGTTGCCGTAATCCCCCCGGTTTTCTCCCATCGCTCTCCGCTCCCTTCTCGATAACGTAGGCTTCACACGCGCCCTGCAAACCGTGACATTGGATACCACAATGACATATCCATCCTCACAGTTTCTTAAATTAACGAATGACTCCTATCCATCAGCTTCAGTCAACCCAAACTGCAAACTACAGTGAAGGGTTGAAATGTATCCTCAAGGCCAATTCCAATAAATGCGTTCTATAGAAAGATCGAAAGAGTGGGGCGGATTTTATTTCAAAGGCCCGGACTCTAGGATGATTATTATCGGAGGTTGCCACTTGTTTGACACCTCGATATCAAGGACGAAGCTGAGAGCGGCCATGAAGGAATTGTGCTATGTTCAGCATGCTCTGCAAGAAATAGAGATCCTTCTGGAGGGTAACTCTGCAACAATTATTGGAAGATTCCTGCAGGAATCAGGAGAGTTGGTGATTATCATTCGTTGCGGCGTGATATTCGGGCTATGGTTTGTGGTGAAATGGTGCTCCAGACGAAGTACGTGTTTAGAAAAGCCAATGATACTGCAGATTGGATGGCCTTTTTTGTTGCCGACCACTCGGAAGGCTGAAGATGCCATACCAATCAACTACTTCTGCACTTCTACATGTATTTAATGGATAGAGAAGAAAAAGTTTGATATGGTTTTACTTTTGGTTTACTGCACTTCTGAAAATTTTGAAAGAGTGATTTACATCAAATAGTTAATATTTATATGGTCATTTAACTTTCATATTTTTTGTCAAATCATAATTATGCTGATATGCAACAAAAGTTTGAAGTATGAAATAAAAAATGAAAATGTCTTTGTAATCATCACCAACAATCCAATGCATGTCAGCTACATCAAGCATGGAATGGTACGTTTTTTCAAGCGCAATTATATGATCATGCCAAACTTTTCAGTTATCGTCATGCCAAAATTTGGGACCAAGCAGTCAACATTAAGAAAGAAATGCCACCTACTTGGCCCTAAGCCAATTAATCAGGCATTTCTTTGATGGATATGTTTGCAAGATTTCCCTCTCACGTAAAGTCAAATAAATTTATCCAAAATATTAGTACAAAAATATAGAAATACTTCTTTCTAGTTCAACTAGATACGAGAGAGAGAGAGAGAGAGAGAGAGAGAGAGAGGGGCACGAGAGCCAAACTAATTAGCAAGCTGCTTCCAATTTGCTAGGATACTAGATCTCAAAAAATCATAGTACACGGGAGGGTGGAACACCTTCGAGCCATCTGTTTTATAAGCGGAACTTAGGGCCACGTAGGAAGGTGTCTCCTATGCGAGGCGAGTTCTGGAGGCCCGATGCATTATTTTGGAGGGGGACTCAGTGAAGATGGTTGAGAGAATTCTACAGGAGGGGTGGGGATCACCGACCATCCACTCTTAGGGGACATCCGACGCTTACTGCAGGAGTGCGATGTCTTTCAGGTTGTGCATATGTTTCAGAAGATGAACAGAGCTGCTGACTAGGTCACCTTCTTTGTTGCTCATCACTCTGAAGAATTTTTCTGGACCCAGGTGTATATGTTTTTCCACCATTATGGAGCGTTTTGGCTTCTAATTCTGTAGACAATGCTCATGCGAGACTAGTATGAGCTGTCAGTGTACTTAAAAAAAAATATCCAGAGCATACGTATTTGCCATGCCAGTTTGAAAACTAGTTTGATTGTAGTTTACCAGAGTTTCAGTTCACTCAAAAAAACATCATACAGTTTCTTTATATATATATATATATAAAATAATATAATATAAAAAAACTTAAAACATGGCTGGTGTGCAATTTTCTGTTGAAACTTCAACTGTCACAGATTCTCACAAGAAACAATCTATCAATAAGTTGCTAAAATTAAATGCTTCGATAAGAAAGATACAATCTTTTATGTGTGCGATTTCTGAATTACTTCATAATATTACATTTTTAAGATCCCTGGCAATATTCTGTAGGTAATTTTACATGGGAGGAGAGTAAGTGATTGACCCAACATGTGACTCTCTGAAGTAGATGTGACCTGATTGCTTTATTTTTCCCATTTTCTACATGAAAAGCTGGTGTGCTTTGGCAATCCTCAACAGGTGCTCCAGCTTCTATCATACAACCTCAACCAAGGGACGACAATGCATTATTTTATCACCTTTTGCGTACTCATATTTCTACCTATCCCTCTACCTTTTCTCTTAGAATGCACTTTCAATTAAATGAACAAATAAAGCAATGCCGTATGATGTGAAAGGGTATATCCTACGCAAACAAGTGATAATATGGGCGAGCCAGAGGCTATGTGAAGTCACAAGGCACCTTCTCTTACGTTCAAACCCATCGAAATGACGATGGTGTGATTTTGCTCGCATGATGCCTAGGATTTGATTGGATAGTTTGGCAATATAAAATGAGCAAAAGGTTGATAAAATACAAGGCTTGATCAAGCATGTATGCGGAGTTACGTTGGGCAAGTATCAAGATATTAGACGTCACCTTTTCATCTTTAGCATTCATGTGCTAAGAAATTTATGATCGGAATTGTTGTAGCCACCATTAGTTCTCTCCACTTTCTCTTTCTACTTTACTATACAACTTCCATTTGAGATGAAAGATATCTCATGGATTGGTTGATTGAGTTTGCAACTTTGCTTTTAGTGATTTTTAATGATTTACGCTTTAGTTGCTTGGCACAAAGAAGATTTCTCAATCAGAGTCTTGCCAATGGAGTAATAGCAAAGATGCAAAATGTCGGAGAACATAAATATCCTATTTGATATAGATAGATAGTCGTTTCTCATCAATTAGAACAATACGATAAGAAATCAAAAAAACCTTCTATATACACTTGCAGTAATCAAACATCTTGTGCCATTCTTCAAAGTCCACTCAATATATCAAAGAAATGTCTTAGATGGTCGAACACGATACATCTTACAAGTAGATATTATGCCTTGACCTATGGTAGAACAAGTATAAGAGTTCTTTTGAAAGAAAAAAAAATGATCAATGCCAAATATTTATGGAGACAATTTGTTCAAGCATAGCTTTCGCATGGATACATCATATATTTATTTTAATAGAATTAATATAGTAAGGCCTTCATGGAGAAGGCATCAAATGCTCTAATAATCTAAATTTAAGACGTGCCTCAACAATCTCGTATTATCTCCAAAATTAAGCTAAATTAAAACACTGCTGCTGCATTTCTTTTGGATCTACTTAGTAATACTTTGGTAGGTGATTATAATTTTCTTTTATAAGAAATAAAAAATACTAGATAAATATAAAAATTGTGAAGGGTAAAATGGTCCACGAATAAGTATTGTTTAAGGAAAAGGTTAGAAAGGGGAACACGGCCCTGAACCCCTCACGGCGTCCGAGGGCGCACATCTCGGAACTGTAACAATAAAGTCGAATGCTACCTTCACAACTTTCTAATATCGATTTAAATAAGGGGGAAAGAGATAATTAATTCTTAAGGTCCGGGCCCCACACTCCCGTGAGGTGAGGGGACCCTTTTTTAAAAGAAAGCGCCAGCTCAGCATTTGACCAGGGCTTGTCTTTGACCGTACTCCTCTCTTGTGCCGCCTCTCGTTTTGACCCGCTTAGTTGGGCGGGTCCCACATATAGTCGCTTCGACAGGCAGCCGCTCCTTCCTTGCCACGTGGCCACGGAAACTGGCCCTGGGCTCCGCAGGCCGCGATTTTTCAAATTTGGGCAGACCAAATTTGATTTTTTTTTAATCCATTTAATTTACCCCTTTCTTTTTCTCCGTTGCTCTAAAGCCAACAAAATTGATATGAGAGTACTCCCACTGCGTCATATACAGATATTATATTGGAGTAGCCCTTACAACTTGCCTAGTCAGTCTCACCAAATACTGACCATCGTAAAATAAAAACAAAGGCCTATTTTTACCTTCTTTTGCTGTTCATGCTCATAGTTTTTTTTTTCTTTTGACAATTTTTTGCCATAAAAAAATTTAAATTTAAACCCACTAGCCATACTTTTTTGAAAAAATTTAGAACCAATGATTTCAGCAAGAAATATTGGCATTCATTAATACTAGAGTAAATTATAAAAGTAAGAATAAATTATATTTATATTTAATAATTTTAAAAATTTATACTTATTTTTTGAAAATTTATTTTTATTTAATATTTTAATCTATAACTTAATAAAATATTGGTCAAACCATTGATCTAAGATAAAACTTAAATGCTATATAAGAAAATATTTTAAAAGTAAGTAAAATAACCTAAAGTAACACATGAGAAAACATACATATCAATCTTTCTACTTAAGAATAATTTCGACTTTTCATATAAGGTAAACGGTTTCACTAATACCATTAGATGTAAGCATAATAAATATAAAATATTATTATTATTATTATTATAAAATTTAGTAACCAATTCTTTCGCTGCTGGTTAAGAAAAGAACAATAAACTCGATCCAATTTGCAATAGGCAAATATGACTATGGAAAAGTTCTATAACTGGCGACAATGAAATCTTACTGTGATTAAGTAGATCCTCTTATTAAAGATTTTGTGGGACCTATTCACTTATAGATGTCTCCATTTATCATATTTGAGGGCATCTTTTTAGGTGAGTAGGATCAATTTACAATCAAAGTGTCCCTTGTTTAGGAGTGTACAGTGGCTGTGGACCATTTCTTTTGAGCTCATGACTTTATTAACCATATCTAATTCTGTAATTAAATTTTAAAATCTATTTTTTTGCCGTTAACATGGTTTGATATGCGGTTGGTTGCCAAAATACTTATATCCAGATAACAACACAGCCAGAGAATTGGTGGAGCTGGAGGCCTTGCTTTTATAGGACCAAGGTTTCTATCTCCACTAAGATATTAGTACGTGTCTAATTGAGCAATCTCTTGTATAATATTTGTAAAAAATTTGACATTGGTTGCCTTTGTTGATATAGAATCGCGTATTCAAATGTAGTACGCACAAGCAATATTATGATATTTGATGGAAAAAATATTGGACATCTCAACCTCGAGCCAAATTTATTGCATTGACCTCGGGCGTAAACCGAAAAGAACAACTTCGGCCACAGCCGAGCAGCCAACCAATCGAGGTGAGCAACTTCAGCACAATCAAGGACGAGTTATTAGCCAAGAAGAACAATCAACACATGTTGTCAAGGATTGACAGTCCCAACAACTGACAGCTTTGGCAACTCATAGTCGTAGCACTACTACGACTTGCGCCCCACAGCACTGCCTGCCGCCCATGCGAACTGGCTCCTATACTGCAGCCGTACTATCAGCCGTTATCTGGACAATATTGCATGCCACATTAGGTCAAGTAATGATAAAGTGAGCTCTCCTATATAAATGGGTAGTCCGAAAGATCTCGGATATACAACATATAATAAATGCAATATTATCCACAGAATCATCTTTTGCTGAAACTCTCTTCCTTTTATATTGCTGCCTCGTTATTTTGTCTTAGGCATCGGAGGGTCCCTGCCAGAAACTTTTTGGCAAGCGGAGTTTTTGTAGGCCATTTCCAAAGAAGCCTAGCAGTCGGTGTGTTAATCTGCCTGCTTAGCTCTCTTTTAGCCAATCTCAGGGTTGACCGAGCTGCTCTCTCATCTCGATCCGAATTCAGCGGCAATAATATGAGCCAGGAACCCTCATAGCGTGAAGCTTTCTTGGCAAGAGGCTCTCAAGCCCTTATCCACCATTCTATTCTATTTTGGCAGATCAATCGGCCTATGAGCTGCCAAGGTTGAGGCTGAGGTGTAGTCCGAGGCGAAAGTTGAGATGAGAAACCATGACAAAGGTGAAGTCCAAGGCCAAGGTGAAGTTTAAGGCCAAAGTAAAGTTTGAGAGCAAGGTAAAAGTTAAGTTTGAGGTAAAGGCTAAGAAGGCCGAGGTGAAGTCCAAGGCCGAGGTGAATTCCAAGGCCAAAGTGAAGTCCAAGGCCTAGGTGAAAAGGATGAGGTAAGAAGGTTTGCTCCTAAATGTTGAGCTTCCAAAGCTAACCCGAAAGCCGACCAAAACTAGAAGGTAGACCTGAAAAGGCCGAGGTGAAAAGATTGACCTAAAAAAGCTGAGGTGAGTAGTCCGGCTTGAGGAGACCGAGGTAAGAAGGTCGAGATGAAGGCTAGCTAGAAGAAGGCAATATTCTATCTAATCTTTTTTATATATATATTTTCTATTTTCTACTAATATTCTAAAATTCTTTCTAACTTAGGCATTAGAGAGTCCGACCGAAGCCAATCCAACAAGCCTTTCTCTTCTTTTTTGTATACAGATTAGCATCTCTCTACGGATTGATTGGTGCCCTCCAGAACTCTATAGTTGGGCAGGATTTTGGCATCAATATCATCTATTCTTATTATTATTTCATAATTTTTATGAATTTTGTACATATTACCCCCTATATTATATATTTATTATATATAAATTTTTTTATAATATATATATATATATTGATCAAAATGAACCCACGATTTATTCTTGATAAAAAACAAAAAAACCAATGGCCATGGGGATGGTTACCTTGCCATGGAGGTAGAGGAAGGTTGCCATTGAGGTGAAAGATAAGTAGAAGAAGAAAGGTGGAAAATATAATTTGGTTATAAAATTAAAGACGGAGGATATTGCTGCAGCCTCGACAGTCGACGCTGACCCACAATCATACTGTCGTCATCGTGGTCGTGCACCATCTCATCACATGCAAAGGATGAGATGTTAGATGATTTTTTCTTTTTAACTATTTACCTTTTTTCTCAATAATCTTTTTTTGTAATGTCAGTAAATTATAGAGAAATTTACTAACACATAAAAAGCTTAAAACTCTTTTATAAGTGCAAATTTAGAAAGCCTCTTCTCCCTGTAGAAATTTACCATCTCTATGGTTGTGCCCGCCGCTGATGGCAAGACATGGGTTTCCTCGCAGTCGCAGATGGGACGTGCGATTTCTGAAGCTTTATTATTGACATTAATAAAACCGAAACCCTTGACGTGGGCCGAGTAATCTCTCTGCATTGCATTCCTCCCCGAAGTCTATTTATGCAGAGCCTTTCCACGCTTGTCCTTAGCTTCCCACTTGCCGTTGCGACACGAGCCAATTCCACAAAGAAGAGGGGACCAAGTGAAAGCCCACGCTCTTAGATTGTGGCTTATGCCGGGCTTTGCGCTAAAATTAAAGGTCTAATGCACCCGACATTAGTCCTCATCAAAATAGCGTCCAACGCAGCTCAGCACAGTGCTCTCTCATCCATCCATTTATCCCACTATAACAACCGACTTTTATGTATGTTTTAAGTGTTTCAAATGCTCGGAATTAGAAGTAGATGTTACACATACTAATATGGTAAATTAATATTTATTTTTTTTATAGAATGAACGGGTCATACACGTCTAGTATTAATATATCTAATAAAATTAGAAAATAAAATATTACGGAGAGAGACCCAAACAACTGATAATTCAGTCCACAGAGTACTCCGTAAAATTATTCGACTCCCGGCGGATTTGCTTGCAAATTAACATCAACTAGCTGAAGTATACAGCTAAGTAATTTTGGTACCCAAGACATCTACATGCACATGAAAGCTGTCAGCATAGTACAAATAAAAGTCATAAAAATGTAGGAGGCTACTCTGCAGCCTCTACTTTATACGTACTTGATTGGTTGGGTTCCGGGCCCTGGACTGGCTAAGCCACGACTCACGAGACCAATCCTCAAAGCAAGGGCCGTCCCCCTTCCTTGCTAAATTGGCAAGGGTTTACATAATCCCAATTAATGCTATTGAGACGATTGGATATATGAAAACTAGCAGTTACTTTTTTGGTCTTTGGCAATGGAATTAAAATGACCACAAAGAAAGAATGCAGTCGAAATATCCAAGTTGTTCCCGTACGTCACTCATCTCCAGCTGTGAAGTCAGTGCGGGCAATAATTACTTCTCATCTCGGTAGAGAAATAATGATAGGCAGCCACAAATATACTAAATATTTGAAGCTAATTAAAGCAGTAAAGGGTTTTGTTTTAACCCGAACTACCGAAATATACATGCACTGGCCCCATAATATTGATTCAGTTTCTTGCACAGCTGCGGCAATAAAGCTAAAACAATCCGAAGCTGGCATCGTTGCACCAACTGATGGATACACTGATCGGAAACCCTGATTTTATAGAAGTTTTTTTTATTCTTATAGCTACGTAATTATAATTATATAGAAGTGTTTGAGCCCCACGTGTGCATGCCTGTGTCCAATACGCGCCTTTAACGGATGGATTGGATCGATCGTGCTGTGTCACCAGTTTTTAAACGACAGCAGATTAAATGCGGCTGGATGCCATGTTGTCGCCCTGCTGGCCCTGTGTAACTCCTCGTCCCTATCTATTAGTCCTTATAGCTTTCCTGTAACAAGCAACTTGTCGACAGAAACTGGTAATTGGCTCGTAAATGGACGTAGGTAGCTGGCTTCGGGTGTTAATTTTGGAGGACAAACATTGATGATTGGAACTACTACACGTACTTCGGGTGCAGTCACAAGGTTAACGTATTTATACCTGAGCCTATCTAGATATACATATCTTTAAGACAGCTTTTTCAGTTCATGAACAAAGTTGGGATAATACTTATAATTCTGTGCCTCCCAAGAGAGTTTATGAATATGCATTAATAAGGTACTATTATATATGTTAGCAAAATTTCATTGAATTAGGAAAAAAATATTTTTAAATTTTTATTTTTATTGAGGAAAATAGAAATATTTTTGTTCAAAATTATTTCCATGATGATAGCCCGACAGAAAAGAAAAAAAAAAAATTGATATAACTTTTTAACTTGGTGCAACGTTTCCTATCCCAAATATTCTTACTCTCAGATCTCGTAAACTTGAGCAATTATTGTCCTGGCTGCAATGGACACTGCATTGCTTGCATGGAATCTGCTCCTATAGTCGCGTTCACGGTGTCAATACTGTAACTAAAACAGTTCGCCATGTACACGCTGAAGAGAAGATCAGGAAGAGCAGGACAAGTGACCGTCCATACTCTGGGTCCGGATGGCATGTCCTGCCGGGAATCATAAAATTAATGAAATATCCTTTTAAACTGGTCGATCTCTTTGTAAGCTCGATCTGTTTGTGGACGGATCATGATGACACGACATACAATGCGACTAAAATAGTGCGACCAATTGTTTATGGCGATGGACTCGTGAGCTCGCACGGGTTTGCAGTACTTTGGCTGACCCATCAGTACCCAAGGGAAAGAGCATTTCTCGACGTTGCCAGCCAGCTTTGGTTGGTTCCCTTGACCATGACCTCACGTTCTTCAAAGAAAGCGACGTTATTTACAAAGTGGGGGTGTGAAAAATTAAAGAAGGCAGAGGAAAACCCTTTCATGGCCCTGCTGCTTTGCTGGGGGACCGGGTGGGGTTGCCATGGCGCCCATCACCCCTTCATTTTGGACCCTTGGTGTTGGAGGGACATCAAACTAACTAAAGTGGCCTTGGTGATCCAAGTGGATCGGGGTCTAAAATGCAGTGTTGGCTCTAGATCACTGCTCCACGATATCCTCTTAGACGAGTGTGGTTTCTATCAGACCACATATATCTACAGAAAGATGAAAAATGCTGTTGATTGGATAGCATCTTTCAGTTCGCCATTCGAAAGACTTCATTTAAAAAAATTATGTGTTAGTGCCCTATTCTTTATATTATTTTTTTTATTGATTTTGTTGGCTATACCCGTATTTGCTATGTGGAAGCTGCCGTTGTATAAAAAAAATGAAGGAGGAGGTGTAGGAAGGAAAAAAAAAAAAGAAAAAAAAAAAAAAAAAAAAAAAAAAAGAAAAAAAAAAAAAAGGTTAGTGGCCTAGATGCCAATCCGGAGGGTCTGAGGGTTCTAAATTGGAACACCACTGTTTGCATGCTTACTGACCTTTGGTCATTTCTGCAGGAGGTGAGGAACTGACAGCAGCAGTGAGAAAGGTAGGATTAGTAATAAAGAAATAACTTTATATAGATTAGGATGAGGCGTGCATGCAGCATCTACTATTAGTCATGACGTCAATAATATTTGCAAATAGGCCAACCAATGCATGTCACGTTCCTACTCCTTGAATTATACATTTCAGAGCCCTATGGATCTGTTAAATAATGCTTGATATTATGACATAGAAGACTTGGTGCATGTCACAAACTCATTAACTACATTTCCTATTCATGTTGTAGACAACAGTTGCATCTTTGGAAATGCCAGCCATGTCATTATCTCATATTCTGGAGCAAGATAGAGTTATATCACAAAAATATTAGTTGCTGCTTGTCCTGGAGAGCAGCCAATCTCAAAGGTTGATTTTTTTTTTTTTTACCTCTTAGGAAAATCTCAAAGTCAGAATTGACTCAAGTAATTAATGCATTTAGATCCAACCCAATTACTAGCGATTCCGGTGTGAGTCTCAAACTTGACATCATTCCTCAATTATATTAGATGTGGTCCATCAAATGGCACATATGTTTGAATAGATTTTGGTTTGCTCAGCACTTCAGACCTGGGTTGTTTTATCTTAGCTGATGGCAAACTACCGTATGGTGCCTATTTCATCCTAATCCGATTGTGTATTTAAGTCTTCTAAACCGGAAATAAATTAAGCATGCTCACCACATGACTTTAGCCTTAGGCTGGTCATTCCCTATACACTGCTTGCCCTGTGGAAGCTATGATTTCAGAATTTTAAACAACCAAATTCTGCTTCTAAAAAGAAAGGCCAAATCATCGAGGAAGGGATAAGAGGGATAGGAGTAGTAGCACTGGAAAAATCTTTCAGCAAGTTGACCGTATCAATGCTGCATAGCCTACAGATTCGTTTTACAGAGATCAATTTCAGTGTATGGCCATGAAAACTTGGTTGAGACTTTGGAATATTTTTTTTCGGGTAAAAAACTTCGGAATTTCTGAAAACTAGAACTCAGCTGCAACCCAAGCATAAAACTAGTAAATCTGAACTTTCTTTCTTTTTCTTACGTAAAGAAATTTGAAACAGTGCATCAGGCATTTGCTACCAAGATAGTGCTCGACCAACATGGCGTTGCAGAGCAGTAGGAAGGCTCTGTTCTCCAAGATCCATCAGGACTAAATGGATTCTGTTCTCACAAGGGCCAATGTCGCCCGCTGCATGACCCAGATACTTGTCCGGTCTGGCCGTTTCAGACAACAATAACAGCAGAACTCTAGATCACAGAGCTCAGACTAACGGAGTTAATTCCACAAATCTCTCCTATGATCTCCTTCAAAGCTGCACCATCTTTTAAAATAGATGTGTGCGATACCCCAGGCAATTTGATCACCTTCAGAACCTGGCTCGCTGAGTCCGCCCACTCGGACTCAAGTGCCAACAAGCTCATCATATTCACAGTCCCATCTCCATCCCCATATACCATCTCCGGCTGCACGTCAAACCCCTCCGTCCCATAGACCAACGCTTCCGGCGTCTCGATACCAGCTCCAACTATACAAGTCACCGGCACACCGGGCTCCGTCAATCTCTCGATCATCGGCAATATCCTCGTCTTATACGGAATAACCCCTTCGTCATATCCGATATCCTTGAGAAACTGCGGCATTTCGTATGCCGAATAAGTCTTGTTTTGTGCCATGACAAGTGGTTGCTTGCCGAACACTGTGGGAGAAGGTAGAAGCCATAGATTGCTCTCCGAGCTCCTTTGCTCGTCTCGAACTAACAATGGGTCAACGATGGGGATGCCGAGGGTGTACCCCGATGCGAAGGTGAGCATCTCTTGAACCGTGCCGGCCCATGGCGCGGAGAGTGCGACCAGGTGTTTGATGTATTTCTGACGCCATGTTAAGGGGTTGCGAGCGAGGAGTTGGAGGGCAAAGAGGCTGCCAAGGCTGTGGGAGAGGAGGATGACCGGCTGGCCGCCATTGGCGGCGCTAGCTGCTTCGATGAGTTGCCTGAGGTCCTGCAGGTATCGAGTGCCCACTTGGCTGGGGTGGCCTTCGGCAGCGAGGCCATAACGGAAGTCATAGGGGGCGCCGAAGAGGTTGTAGCCATCTTCATAGCCGATTTCTTCCAGCGCGTCTACCAGAGTGGCCATGTAGCCGGTGATAAACCTGCAAATTGTGATCTCTTGTAGGTATAAATTTAGTGCCGGAAAATGATCATAAGGAAACAAAGGAGCAAGTTGGGTCCAAGAGATTAGGGAACGTACTTGAGATTAGGGTCGAGGTAGAGAAGCCCTCGAGTGGAGCCGAAGTATGGGACCCGGGTCTCGACGCCGGGGGCATTCCGGTAGTCGTCGATGTCGCGATTGTAGGAGAGCATCATCCTCTCGGCGAAGCACCGGGTGAGAGGGGCCACCAATACAGTTGGGTCGAACCATATTCTGAACCATCCCTCTATCCTCCTTTCGACCGCCGAGAGGCGGCAAACGAGGGTGGAGGGCTTGTAGGCTTCGGTTAGCCGGGCCTCCAGCTGGTTGCCTCCGCTTCCAGGTATCAGAACCAAGGGATGAAGCCCACTGCCTCTAATGGAGATGCACGCAGACAGCAGCAGAGCCATGAAAGCCACCACTCTCATTCTTGCCGGGAATACTTTGATCTATTTCCATGCTGCAGTGGAAACGCCAGTGTATTATCTGGCTTTTCTTGGCTTGGTGGTTGGGATGGGCAGTTTGTGTGGTCTGCGCTTCTTTGAACTACTTGGATAGTCTGGTGGCCATGCATTTTAGCGGACGCTTGGTTGTGATGCGCCCCCTGGATTTTTTGTCTAAAACGATTACAGGTAATGGTTAATTTTGTTTATCTATCAAAAAATAATCAATTTTATTTATCACTTGGTTTACTCATTATTCTTGATTGGTTTAAACTCTTCGGTGATTGCAAAATAAGTTGATATGAAGCCTATGAGTTAACCGACTTCAAAATGAATTACTCTACCATGTAACTAGAGTAGCTTCTTCAAGATTAATTAAAAAAAAAAAATCAAGTTTCTTCTTGGAATGGATGGATTAACTTTCTAAGTATTTGACAATAATACTTAGAGTCATAATAACATGGCGATCCCCAATTAGGCATACACGAGCTAATTAGAGGCCGATGGTCTTTTGCATGAGAGATCTCTCCAATTTCTCTAGCTAAACCAAGCCGTACCAACTGCATATCATGTTCGGAACTCGCCGGCAGCAAAGCCCAAGGATGATTGGGATGCATACTCTCATGCCTGTGGGAAATGAAAAGTGATGCGATCATGGTGAAAATCGGTCGAGAAGATCTATTTAGAATCTTAACATGTAACAACCTATAATAATCTTGGTTTGCGTCTAAAATTATAAGAGAAAAAATAAACACCTAGAATCTATTTGGGTAATCTAGCAGGATTAGGCCAGATTGCTTATTTGATTTGTGGATTGAGCAGCCCATCTGAGCATGGCCCACATTAACCCAGCACCCACCCCCCAACTCAAATCCTGTGAGAGGAAGAGAAGATCTCCGTATGCGTGTGGGGATTGGGTTGATATAAAGGCTGCAAGCGGGCTAGGAAGGCCAAGACTCACCGAGCCATAAGCTGGGCCCAAAGCTTGTTGAGCCATGGGTTAGGCCTAATGTAGGGCCCAAAGAAATTTCGGGCTGGGCTAAGGTCAATGCTTGGCTCGGGCTGTTGCGAACTCGAACATTGAGCCTGGATTTGGGCCCAAGATCGGCCTGGAACGAGGCAGATAAGTGGCCCAATGTGTTAGATCAAGTTTTTAAGATTTTCATAGCAGCTTACCATATAATAGAGAAATTGGACTCCTTTCCTTCTCGACACTTCCCATCAATCTTCTTGTGATTCAACAAGATCAAGCTTTGCCCTCTCTTCCCTCTCCTACTCCTCCGGCTTGTTGTTCCCCTGCTGACCACTGTCCACGTCGCCATCTATGCCACCATCATGCAGCCAAATTGCCGATCCGGACCCTCCATCACTTGACTTACATATCACAAGGCAAAGAGCTTAGGAAGAAAAAGGAGAAAAAGATCATAGCTGAATCCATTTGGCGGTTTCTTCTCCTTTTGATCTTATTCTTTTTCTCATCCCGCTTTTGGATTCTTTTTTTCTTGACATATCTCGGAAAAAGACCATTATCTTGTGGTTTATTTTAGCTTTTTATTACATTCCTATGCTTTAATTGAAAAAATATATCCAAATCTTAAGATTTATGTTATTGAAGATATAGAGTCAAAACCTAGAGATTTCTGATGACTTTCTTGAATCCTCCCAGATGGATCAGGGGATAAGGAGAAGCTCAAAGCAGTGGGATTACGCCGTTGGGGCAGGCCACCGCGTTTGGGTAGACCAAGGTGGTGATGTTAACCTGCTTGGTTGCATTGAGAACTTTGTTATGAGGAGTGCAGGTGGAGAATGAGGGGGAAGGATAAGAATGGGTAGCTATCGAACTCATTGAGAATTAGCTTCTCATGGCTGAAGACGACGTCGTCGAACACTACGTCGATTGCATCCACTGTCCAATCTATGAGGGTCTCCATAGTGGCCGCAGTCATTGCATGCCTATCGAGGAGGAGGACCAAGTTTGCTTAGGCCGCTTCATCTCTCTGTTGTGTTCTTTGACTGGTAGGAACTGATGCTTTTGGTTTTGGGCCAACCTAGATCGGCTTAATTTATTTTCTTTTTCCTTTTGGCCCAAACAAGTTAATTAGGACCGACTTGACGGGGTTTTGGCCTGGACTGTGCCCAAGTCGAGATTTTGTTAAAAATCTTTGGGCTTAGCATAGATAAAGCCCCAAAAAATTTGGGCCAAGCCTGGGTAGAGACCCAGCTTGGCATCGCTAGGCTCGATTCCGGTGCTAATTGATATAGCTACGCCCAAATTGGCTCTCCAATCAGAATATCCAACAAGAAATCCAGCCCATTTCTTGGCCAAATAAGATATCATAGTACATCAAGATAGTTTTGATTTAAGCATTTTTCTTGTATTTCAGCATATTAAAAAATAAAAACTATCCAGTCTGCATGATGAATAAGTCAGAGTCCACGAAAACAAGTGATTTTTATTTTTTAGATACTTTTAGTGATATAAATTATAACCAATGATATGGTTCTTTGATTTAAATATCAAATTATTGATTTTGAAACTAAGGAAGATAAATACGCTCTCCTCTCAAGATGAGCATGGTCCGCATTTGTACATTCAGCGTCATGAAATTTTATAATTTTTTTTGGGAACGAATTAAGTTCGTTCCTGTTCATTTTTATTAACTGAAAATAGAGGTTATAATTTCATAAGTATTCATTTACTATAATAAAATCCGTAGGCTACAACCCATCAAGCAAACCCTTCATTTGTAGAAGGTTACATCACTCTCCAATCATGATCACAAATAGTTATTGCATCTTCTTTTCTTTAATATCTTCATCACTCTCCAATCATGCCGTTAAGGAACCGGTCTTGCCCCCATAGTTGTTCCATGCGGTCAACTCTTAATGGAACTCGATTGGTGATGAGCCCGTAAATGTCAACTTTGACGTATCGCTTAGTTCGTCGCCCGCGCACCGAATTGACCGGCAAACGCGGCCTTACCAACGTCCTATCACCGGCGGGTTCTCATCTCCGCCGAACGTTCGCTCTAGGGCCCTTGCAATTGACTTGACCCAATGACCCCTCCTCAGTCCTCCTCGTCGATTCCTGGCCTTGAACCCTCTGGCCGAAACCCAAAGAAAGAGAAAAATGGATGGACTGATGTATGGACACGTACGTGGGAAAGGGTGCGATGGAGTATTAAGACCATACACTGTTTTCCGGTCGACAAGGAGTTTTGATTGACCTTTGCTTAAATTATGAAGCAGAAGGGATCGGAATATCGGATTGAGATGGATATAACGAATTAGTCCATTCAAAAGGGTCGGTCTTACTAAAGTTGCTACTTTAATCAGACATGACGACTTTAATGTCTCATAAATAGAATTTACTCAGCTGGCTTTTAAACTGTTTAAGCAAGTTTTTGTTAGGATTTAGTTGCATGTCATTGGACCATTTATCAAGGAGTTAACTCTACCCTAGTTGGTGGGTATGATGCCACCACCGTTACAATACCATCAAGCCACCTAGGTTGCGTTTTCCTTTGCTATTTATCATGAAAATATCATCAAGCTATGCTTCTTTTGTATTTGATAAATTGCAAGCGGTAATTTATCAAATTTCTTTCAAAACATCATTCCCTTGGAATTTATCAAAAAAAATATATTCCTCGGTCACAACTGCTCGTTTGAATTCCAGTTTTCTCGGAAGTCACGCCCCCTTTCTTTGAGAGAGTGCATGTGATTAAAAGTTAAATCTGCTAGTAGCTTGATCCAGCAAAAGCTTTACAAGCATAAAAAGCAAAATATTAGAATAATATATTCTTAAATATCATTACTAAATTAGGCTCTCCTCATCTTCTTCTTGACCAGACTTAGGCCCTGTTTGGGAGAGCTGTTGGCAGTAGAGCTGTTGGAAGTAGAGCTGTTGAAAGTAGAGCTGTCTGAAGTAGAGCTGTAATAAAAAGCTGTTTACTGTTTGGTAACTATATTCGTAAAGTGCTGTGGTACTTTGTTTTATGTTTGGTAAACAAACTGAGAAAGCACTTTTTTATGATAAAATTACCATAAAGGACATTGCATAGTATTATACAACAGAACATAATAAAACATAACATAAATTAATATATAAATATACGATATAGTATAATAATATTGTAATATAAATTAATATTATGTTAATATAGCATAATAGTAATATAATTATTAGAGTAAATTAATATTTGGTAATATAACATAATATTAAATTATTTAACATAACATATTAATATATTATGATATAATATAATATATATTATATTTATAGTATAATACAATAATAAAAGTATAAAATATTATACTTATTAATATAAATTAATTTTTCATAATATAACATAATATTAAATTATTTAAAATAACATATTAATATTTCTCGCGGTCCAAGGGCTCTTCTTCGTGGTCCACGCTCGAGGAGGACCTCAGCGTGGGCCGCGAGGTTGATGATTAAAAAAAAAAACAATAATTGATTTTGTAAGGTACGGAGAAGGATTAAAATTTTTTTCCTCTAAAATGTGGTTCAAGAGATGCATACAAAAATTGAAAAAAAAAAATATCTTTTCTTACGGAAGGGAGTCTGACGGCTAGGGTTCTTGGCTCCAGCAAATTTTTAGGTTTATAAAAGGACAAGCTATGTAATTATTATATTTTAATATGGGCATTTTTGTCAAAAATACAGCTATCCGAAAAAGCTGAAACAGCTTCCTCCCAAAAGTTCCAAATTGGAGCTTCCTTCCAAAAGCTGTTTTCAGCTTCCCGCAAAAGCTGAAACAGCTTTTTGAAAAATTTACCAAACATAGTTTTTCATCTAAAAGTACTTTTGGAGGGCCAGAAAGTGCTTTCTGGCCCTCCAAAAGCTCCCCCAAACAGGGCCTTAGTCTACCGAACCAATCCTTTGACGTGCAAGGCCATCCATCATTTAAGAAGCATCAAACAGGCCAATCCAGCTATCCCAGTGTCAAGCCACTGACCGTAACCTCAGGCAAGAGTACCGTTCTTCCCTTCTAATTTTCTGCTCATCCTCAGCATTATACTATAGTTTCCTTCTTATTCCCTTAATCCCTTACCTCTAAATACTCTGTTATCTATATATCACAAGTAATTAGCTAAAACACCCAGGACAACAATGGGCGAGTAATTGGCGTAGCATCAGCGGACGTGTGCTCCCCGCCACATCATCGATTCCAATTCCACCAGTCCACAGCGCCTTCTTCCTTGGAACAAGTCCAAATGGATCATTTTTTTTTCTTTTAATCAAAAATCATCTCCAAACCCCATGGAACCTCTAGCTATAAGTAACTCTCTCCTCATCCATCCTTCCCTCAAGCCCATCTACCTCGCCTTTTTGTCTACCCTCCAAACCTCAAAACGCCTCCCCCTCCCTCCCTCTCTCTCTCTCTCTCATTTCCTTCTTTTAACTAAATAGCTGAGAAGTCTCTTCCCCCCGCCACCTAGCAATGTGCAAGGGAGCAACTAGTTCGCCTAGCAAGCTGAGGTGGTACTTGAAGGCGCCCATGAGAGCTCTGTGCCGTGCTAGAGATTTCTACGTCCATAGTATGACGGGCTGTGTGGGCCGGGTGGAGAGGGGGGCTATCAGGGGCATGCCGGCGGGGATGGTGTCGGCGATGCCGCGAAGCCAGAGCCAAGGGTTCTACCGGCAGCAGGGCGGCAGCACCGAGGACGACATCCGGGAGCTCATCCGGCTGGCGGACAAGGCCAGGCAGCCCGGGTCGAAGGACGGGGTGGTGCCCAGGAGCCAGAGCGTGGCCACCTTGAGGATTGATGAGGACCGGCCCTGCGAGTTCGAGGGCCTGGATATGGTCCCTCGGAGCAAGAGCTGTGCCGTTGCTGGGAACAACAAGAGGAAGGACGTGGGCGTAATTGCTTGAAGGTGCGCCATGTTGGAGCGACGCCCAGAAGAATTTTGAAATGTTGTAGCCGATTGAGATTTCAACAAGGTTTCCTCGCACCATGAGGCCATGAGACAACGATGGTTGCTGAAGTGGGAGAACTCCTCAAGAGTTCTTGCTGCTGCTAGCTTGTTCGTATTGTTTGTTTCCTTCCATTTGCCCTTCTGGCTCGAGGTTTGTGTGTGAACATATACTTGGGGCTTCTTGGCGTCTTTCCGTCTTCAGCCGTACGTGTTCCCATGGCCCACGTCTTGCTGTTCCTCCGGAATTATGTGTAATTAATAGATGGGCTGCTTGGAAATTTCATAGGACTATATTCAAACCTTGTTATTCCTCAAAAAAATATATTCAAACCTTGTTGCAGTTTTGTTGTGGGAAGTGGGGCCTTTTCTTGTTTGTTTTTGTGTTAATTTGATTGACTGAAATGTCGTTACCACTCTGGAAGTTTGCATTTGATGCAGGCCTTGATGATTTGGTCTTGAGAGGCCGGCACCGGAAGTTATAACATTTTCTTAACATTCGCAAAGGCAACTAATGTGCAGAAAATTCAAGGGACAAGGGGGTTAACCCGCTGTCACCCATCACTTGAAATTGTTGAGCCTCGCTCTTGCAACTAGTTTGATTCGCTGGAAACATTTTTACTAAAATATTTTTTTGGAAGGCCGGCGCTTAGGCATATGATGCTTGGAAAACTAGTTTCTAAGGGCTCGTTTGGTTCGCGGGAAGTATTTTCCCTCCTAAGAATATGATTCCTGGGAATCAGATTCTTAGGAAGAGGATACCTAGGAAAGTACTTTGGCATGTTTGGTTAACCATGGAAAAGTGACAAATTTCCAAAGTGCTTATGTTTGGTTGACCATCCACTTTCCTAGGAAAGTTAAGTATAATTCCTATTATGCCCTTAATAAAAATTAGGTCTTTAATGCCTCTTTAATGCTGAAGGGTCTTTTTGGGAAAAAATAAAAAAGGAGTGATTACCACCTCATGGGAAAGTAACTTTCCCATGTTTCTCATGGGAAAGACTTTCCCATGAAGGGCTCGTTTGGTTCGCGGAAAGTATTTTCCCTTCTAGGAATATGATTCCTGGGAATCAGATTCCTAGGAAGAGGATACCTAGGAAAGCACTTTTGGCATGTTTGGTTTACCATGGGAAAGTGATAAATTTCCAAAGTGCTTATGTTTGGTTGACCATCCACTTTCCTAGGAAAGTTATGTATAATTCCTATTATGCCCTTAATAAAAATTAGGTCTTTAATGCCTCTTTAATGCTTCTTTAATGCTGAAGGGTCTTTTTGGGAAAAAATAAAAAAGGAGTGATTCCCACCTCATGGGAAAGTAACTTTCCCATGTTTCTCATGGGAAAGACTTTCCCATGAAATGTGGGAATCATATTCCCATGGGAATACAACTTTCCCATCTCTCTCCTTTGAAAACTCCAACCAAACAAGAGGCATTTCATTACTTTCCCGTTGACCACACTTTCCCCCCTCCCTTTCCTGCGAACCAAACGAGCCCGAAATGTGAGAATCATATTCCCATGGGAATACAACTTTCCCATCTCTCTCCTTTGAAAACTCCAACCAAACAAGAGGCATTTCATTACATTCCCATTGACCACACTTTTCCTCCTCCTTTTCCTGCGAACCAAACGAGCCCTAAATATTTAGTTATCAATTGAAAAATAATATATTCCACAATGGCTTATGTTTGATTAAGCATTTACCTGCATGTGATAAAATATCTATTATGTTTTTAATAAAGAAAAAGATCTTATCTCATTCAATCTAAAAGCTTAAGAACATATTTAGAAAAAAAAATAAAAATTAGACTTCCCATGGACATGAATTTTTCATTTTCATAAAATATGAAAAACTGCTATTGCATTTTTCTTCTTTAAAAGCTCTAATCAAACACAAAGCCTTTCTCTATTTTCTCGTTGACCATACTTTTTTTTTCTTCTTTTAGCATGAATCTAACGAGTTCATAATTCCTTGCTGCTATATGTTTATAGGAGATTGGGGTATTTCTTCTAGCATATTCCTCACACCCTTCCATGCGCGAGGAGGAGATCATAAATATGCTCCTTGAATACAACAAAAAGCAAGAGTTAACAAGTAGGTGCTTTGCTTGGTGTTTGCTAGCATCTTGGACGATAACTCAAGTGTTTTTTAGCTTTTAGCTGGAATGTCAAGGGTAGGATTATGGATGGTCTATTATCGTAGATAGTTGCTTTAGGTTTTAGGATGTTAAAGTATGGGAAATCCATATAATGGGCTGGGACTTCCATAGTTTCTTTAATGATTTAGAAAGTTTTAGGGTAGTAAATATCATGAGAATATCATTATTTGTGGAATTGATGTACTGATGTTATATAAAGTGCAAAAAAAGAACAAAAATCATATGGGACGCGTACATACTAGATTATATGGTTCGTGTTTTTATTTCGGCCACGTTAATATTTTACACGAATCTCAAAAAAAAAAATGGAAAAGTCCTAATAAGAGTAGTGGTCGGGTCGAGCCGGATCTCCGACAGCACGCTCTTAAAGGTCTCATCGCTCTCGTTGAATATGGAGTCGGCCGGCATCATGCAGGAGCCGAGGACGACGGCCTCGCCAATGCTGGGCTCCTCCCATGCGTTCCAAAGGTGGAAGCAGAAGCAGTCCGAGACGTCGACCCACTTCATCTCCGACGCGTCGGCGACGTGCTAGGGGAGAATTCCGAAATGGGAGGTCTTGCTCCGATCGTAGACGACCAGCGAGCCGCCGCGGATCATCTCCGGGAGCTTGAAGACCACCTGCTGGTTAGGGATCCGGATCACGACGAAATTCTCGGTGATGGCGAAGTCATGCATCATGGTCGGCTGGTCGAGGGGGATCTCGACGTCGGGTGACTTCTCGCTGGCAAAAATCAATCGAGCCTGGAACTTAAACATGATGTGTGATTAGCACTTGTTTGACCTGAAATCATTTGAATTGCATCATGTTTGTAACAGATCATCTTAATTGAATAAATCCATTAATTTAGATGATTAACATTGTGATTTATTTTGGCATGTCTGGCGTGATGCATGAGAGTGCACCATGTGTTAAAATTTCATTGTTATTAATGGCCATCAACCTTTCATGAAAGTTTGGGATTTAATATATATACGTGTGTCCCATCACTGGAGTGCATTATTGATTTAGTTTTTTAATTAACGATGGAGTTAAGCAGGGTACGCTAGTTTGCGACAACAATGAATTTAATTCCTTCCTGGCTATCAAAGGACTCATCCTAGCCGTTCCATCAGTGGACCCCTCTTTAGTGATCATCAGAATAGAATAAACTGAATAAAGGTGAGAAGAAAGGAACAGCCAAGACCCTCCCTGCGCTGAAAGTGCTGCGAGCCGCGGCACCCTGCGCCCTCCCACTCCTCTCTTCCACTCCGAGATGTCGAGGCTCTTTTCCTCGGCCTCCGCGGCGAGGGCGGCGGCCGCGAGGGACACCAACCTCGCCGAGCTCGACGAGGAGCCCGGCGAGGTCATCGAGTCCGCGCCGCCCCTCCGCGTCGGCGAGGAGAGGGAGATCAATGCTGCCGGCCTCAAGAAGAAGCTCCTTAGGGCCGGTCGCGGCTGGGAGACCCCTGTCACTGGCGACGAGGTCACAGGTTCGATAAATTAGAAGAGAAATAAATAAATGATCGGATTGTAGTTTTCTCGGATTCTTTAATTCGAGCTTGGAGGAGGAAAAAATGGGTTTTGTTAGGTTTTATAGTGATACCGGTGTTGGATTTGTTTCACAATTGCAGTTCATTACGTGGGTACGTTGCTCGATGGAAGCAAGTTCGATTCCAGCAGGGAGAGAGGCGAGCCGCTCACTTTTAAGCTCGGCCATGGTGAGTTCTGGTTACCTTATTTATAGTTTAGATTGATTTGACGGAGATTTCATGTTTGAGTTGCGAACCTTGTTTACTTTTAAGGGTTTTGGTAAAAGATTTTGCCTGTAGGTTTCAATGCGATTGCAGTTGTTTCCGTAAAGACTTTGGCTGTTGGTTGTTTCAAAGTGTTTGTATGATTTCGTTGTGGATTTTGGGGCAAGTTTAGGTTAGGATGCATCATTTGAGTAGATCCAACTAAAATCACCATTTTATTTGATCATATATGCCTCTTTAATTTAAAAAGACGATTAGGAATAATATTTGAGCTCTGAAATTTGGGGGAAGATATATCGGGAAACTTAATACGTGTCGTAAGCCTATAAATCATTCTTTTTTGTAGTGACCGTTCCAAGCTAATATTGGTCATCGCCGCTAATTGTGATCTTGAGTAGTTATCACTTTCCAATTGCAACTTAAATTACACAAGGTCTAGTTAATGATTTAAGCTATCACATTTTCTTTTATAATTCAGACCTGAATCTAAAGACACATATTTGAATTATAACTCAAATCCTATTCTAAATTTCAGCATTGGCCACTTCAAATGTGCTATATCTTGTTTTGAGTTCTGCAACTTTGTTCTATGAAGTTGTTTTTTCTACGGTCGTTAATATGCCCACAATCTGACAGGTGAATGAAGTAAACATGATGGGCAGCAATTCCGCTGTGACAAGAAAATGCAAAACTCTCTTTTATTTCCCTTACCAGTCATCCCCTCTATCTCCATTAACATGTAATCAAGAAACTGAGTACAGAACACCCAGCAATTTTTCCAAGTCACTCTTGCTCATCTTTTGTTCCATTTGATTACAAAAAGGGCATGTGCCAGAAAGTTCTAAATTATGGCTCACCTACATTATTCTGCGCCTCAAGGCTATACTCTCTAGGAAACTTACTTTCATGTGCAAGACTACTATTTTGAAGCATGTGCTCAAATAGAGATCTTGATCAAATTACACTGCTTGCACATAACTATGTGCCTTTTGTGAGTACCATATCCACTAGGCCCTTGCTATCTTCAGAACTATTTGAAAGAAAGAGATGGCTTTTTAATTAAGTTCATATTGTCTAGCATGAACTTATATGCCAGATGTAGTTCTTGTAATATGTGTTATTAAGTACACTTAATCAGCATTAGATCCTCATCAGACTTCTATAAAGAACTAGGAGCAAGCGGAATGCTCATATTCTTTATGTTTTATTTTTCATTCTAGTGTTCTTTCCCTGTTTCTGTAAGCTATGTCTTGTATAGAAAGGGTAATCTATGAAAGTTATGCCCAATATATTGAATATTGTTCCTTGTTAATGGTGTCTGACTACCTCACCTTTTGCCTTTGGCTTTGAAAACATAAGTTGGATGAACCTTATATCTTTTGTATCACACCTCCTTCTTAAGAACCTTGGAGCTTTCTCTAGTTTGTTGGCAGGTCCAAGTGTGATCTCATCCATATCAGATATTATCTCGATTAATTACTATTTCATCTTGAAGCCCTTTCTCATCTCCTCCATGAAACCATTGTAGTTTCGTGTGCTTCGATAAACTTTGTGACCATATTTTACTATTTTATTTCAGGACTATTGTCATTCAAATTATCATTGGCTATTAACTAATGGAAAATCTGTGCCATTGTGCATCCTGACATGGCAAAATTTGGCTGTCCTTACTAGAAATATTGACATTCTTGAATTCTTAAAAGATAGGGAGTGCATAGAACATGTTTGTGCAAAAATTGATCATTGAAAAGAATATTAAAAGGCCTTAATCTACAAAATCATTCCCTTTGTAGTGCTACGGATCATTCATTGCAACCTAAATGGTCTATTCTAACTTGTTATTCTTCCAATGCAACTTAAAACCAAATCCACAATATTCCAAAATAATTTTACCAAAGTAAAACATCTCCTCTTTGGTCCTGTAACATCTTTTTCCTGAAAATTACATTGGCTTTTAAACTCAAATTTCTTTATTTTATTGTTTTTAAACTTTTAATGGTTATTACCTATTTTATATTTGTGGGTTTGTAATTATGGGATTTGACAATTTTATGTGCAGATTCTTATTTGATTATAGAAACTGATAAACTCTTCTCTTTAATTAGGAGAAGTGGTTCCTGGTTTGGATCAAGGGATAGTTACTATGAAGAAGGGGGAATTAGCATTATTCACTTTGCCTTCTTCATTGGGCTATGGAAATCTCAGCACTCATGATGTTCCTCCTGGTGCTGATATTCAGTATGAGGTGGAACTAGTGTCATGGCTGACAGTCATGGACATCTGCAAGGATGGTGGAATTGTCAAGAAAGTTTTATCAGGTGGTGATGATAGGCAAACAGGGGATCTTGATGAAGTTACAGGTACGTCAGGGCGATTCTACTCTCCAATTTACTGAATATTATGCTTTTTTTCTTTCCTCCAAAAAGCAACATGTAGCTTATATTTTGGTATTGTTAGAATAATGCTCGTTTTTCCTGTAATCTGTACAGTCAAGTACCAAGTCAGGCTACTTGATGGATCAGTTGTTGCAGAAACTCCTGAAGGAGGAATGGAGTTTTATATCAATGAAGGTGAGATTTGATACAACCTATATATTCTCTTGACGAAAAATTGAATTTTATCTGTTTATTTTTTCTCCTCTCACATCTTTATTCTTGTGTGATTGATTGAATTTGCTGAAGATATCCTAATTTTTGTTTAAAGTTTAATGCAGATAACATGTGCCAAATGTTATTTTGATTTCATGAACATTGTTCTAACAATTATGTTGTGCAGGGCATCTGTGTCCAGCATTGCCAAAGGTCCTGAAGACCATGAAAAGGGGGGAGAAGGCTGTTGTAACTGTTCAACCACAATGTATGTCTCACTACCATGCCAGTTGCTGATATTTGGAAGTTTGGACATTTACTTGTAAAACTCGTTATTATTTGTTTTCTTTGAAGACATTTTCCTTTCATACTAGAGCTAAATTTCCTCTGTTATCCTTTTCTTCTCCAAATAATAGATTGGAAATGCTTGCATCGTCATCAGAAAGACTGCTGAAGGTGGATTCGTAAATTTAACCCTAGTTTGTTGGGATTAAACTTGCCAAATACGATAGACGAATTTAGAAAGCAGACCTCTAGTAGCTGAGGCCTTAACGGTAATGGTTATGATTATGTCTAAGGTGTGGTTTGTTCTATTTGACTCGATTCATATTCCTTTGTGTTATTTAAAAACACGAAGTGAGTTCTTTGTGTTGCAAAATCTTTTCAGTTATTTGTCTAGAAAATTCTTTAGTCTTTGTGGTAGAACTTCATTAGCATGAATGTAATGAGTCTGCTCATCTTGATGGTGTGGTCCTATTGAGCTCCTATTTATAAAAAAAGCACTGTGGCCCATTAAGTTGATATTTCTGGTTACTATTTCTTTTTAAGAACAAAAACAAAGAAAGGTATGCAAGAAATTTATGTCCTATTTCTTTTGGAAGAGCTTTCTCTTTCATATCCTGTATCAATAACCCTAACAGAATTTAAATTTTGATTAAAGTAGAATAAGGATTTTAAGGACATGCTGCCCTTTCTAGTGCAACTGCGTCAGCATTAGGTAGGTGTAAAATAAATATTAATCATTGAAGTTGCAATGCTTTTACTATATGGATGAATCAATGTCCACATGATGTATATCTTGGGATCTATTAAATGTAGCAGTTCATCGATTAGTCGTGAGAGCAGAATCTTGCAACTACTGTGTTTTTCTTCTGCATGTTTTATACTTTTTTTCCAACAAATAGAATCTACTAATCAATAAGAATCACTGACAACATTCTTATTGCCAATGAGCTGGTTCGGAACTTTCATCTTTCTTCTGGTGCTGCCAAGGCCTGCCTCAAAGTAGATCTTCGGAAAGCCTACGACAGCGTGAACCGGCAATTTCTCTTTCACACCTTGAAATGTCTTGGGTTTATTGAAACCTGGATCTTGTGGATTAAGCCAGACGCACTCAAATCTCGAGTCACGTCCCGACCTACAGCGACCATTTCGCCTGGACCGGCCAAATCCTGATTTATTTTTGCTTCTCCCGGTCGTCGAGCCTGATCGACTCGACTCTTTTCACTCAAAATGATAGAGGCCACGGTCACGCTACCGGATATCGATGAGGGAGAGGAAGCCAGCATAAGTAATAGTTTCACCAGTGGATCTTCGAAGGAAGAGAGTGGGCGGTGGGTGAGTTTAGGTAGAAAGAGATAAGATTTTAACTAGTACAAAGGATTAATATATGTAACACATGGGCCATTCGTTAAGCGACTGTAATAGCTCAGTCTGGAATATGGGTTGAAGTAAACTGGTGAAACTTCCTTTTCATGTCTTATCAGGTCTAACCATGACCAGGAAATGAAGCTATGGATTCAACTAGTCAAATATTTAATCATTGAATATTTGTTGTCTTGTTCGGGGATTTAATCATTGACCTTAGCCTACCTTAGAATGTTCTCTCTCTGTGTGTGTGATGTTTTATGTTTGCATGTTGTATGTGTGTGTTTAATCTCACTCTGTCATCATAACAATCTGCAGATGCATTTGGAGAACGGGGGAGAGATGCAAGTGATGGATTTCGTGCTATCCCCTCAAATGCTACACTAAATATTGATGTTGAATTGTTATCTTTAAAGCCCGTTCTTGATGTTATGGACGATTTGAAAGTATTGAAAAAGATCTTGAGAGCAGGAGAAGGCTTCCGTAGACCAAATGATGGAGAGACTGTCCATAGTAAGTATGCTCGCACTTTCCAATGATGAAATGCCAACTATGCAATTTATGAAATTGATAGAATATAAACTATTGAACAGAATTATTTTTTCTTCTGCTCATGTTCTATTAATCTATCCAGAACTATTCATATCTTGATTTGTTGGTAGGTTATAGTTTTTATGATCGTCAATTTATTTGTCTGAGAGTTATAGACTGATGTAAAGTGCTGCATTTGTATGTATAATTGTACTCCAGTTAGGTACACTGCCATGCTGGAAGATGGCACTGTATTTGAGAAATTAGGCTTTGACAAGGAGCTCTTTGAATTTGTTATAGATGAAGGTCAGTTCATGTCAACCTCATTCATCTCCTCATTTTGTTTTAAACAGTACTTCCTTTATTTCTAATGCATATCATAGCAGTGGAATGCTCAAATTTGCAATCTCCCTTTTATGTTATGTGGTGATGCACTGTTTATACGCATTATAGAACAAGTAATTGCTGGATTAGATCGTGCTGTAGCAACAATGTTAAAGGGTGAATTTTCACAAGTGACTGTGAAACCGGAGTATGGTTTTGGAAACGATGAAGTTAAGTTGGCTGTTACAACAATTCCCCCATGTTCAACTTTGATATATGAAGTGGAGTTGGTGGACTTTATAAAGGTGATGATGCAACCAATTAGATGGTTTAATACGAACTTAATATTTAGTCATGCATTAACTATACCTTGAATTAAACTTCAGCAAAAAGAACCATGGGAAATGAGCGGTCTTGAAAAAATTGAAGCTGCTGAGAAATTAAAAAAGGCGGGCAATGATCTATATAAGATTGGAAAGTTTCAGCGAGCTGCAAAAAAGTATGATAAGGTAGTGCAGTCGGGTGGCTAATAGTCAACTTATTCTGTGATAAATGTCCTCTTCTTAGTGGGTCAGTATCTTCTGGAAAAGAGCTGGACTAATGCGGTTACTCTCAGGCTGTTAACTATGTTAATGAAGATGGGCCCTTCGAAGGTGGTGAGGAAAAGCTAGTTAAAACTCTGAGAGTCTCCTGTTGGTTGAATCATGCATCATGCTGCCTCAAATTAAAGGATTTTCAGGGAGCAATCGAGTTAGGCTCAAAGGTATATTGGAATTTGGGGGAAATGCGTTATAGTAAGACATATTAACTTCATAAATGCTACTTGTTTACACCTTCAGGTATTGGATATTGAGTTCTGCAATGTGAAGGCTCTATATAGGCGAGCACAAGCTTACATGGAAGCTGCTGATCTTGACTTGGCTAAGTTGGATATTCAGAAAGCACTGGAGGTTGACCCCCAAAACAGGTGAGGGGGGATCCAGATATACAGTTGTGAAATATTTGCTCTTATTTATGGTATTATCAACTTCTTGAATGTAAATATTAAATGGTTACAGGGAGGTTAAATCCTTACATGGGACGCTGAAACAGCTTCTGGCAGAGAGCAACAGAAGAGATGCTAAGCTATATGCTAACATGTTTGAACGGATGAGAAAGGACACAGATGTTGCACTGAAGGTAATGTCTTCAAACTGAAGTTTTCAATTATGATATTCCCATATTAGACCTATCCTTGAGATCGTTGTCTGCCATCATAACTTACAGGTCATTTGCCTAGACCTTTTGAGTTCAAGCAATTAGTTAATATCTTTAACAACCAAACCTATGCAAGTAGAGTGACCACCATTACGGCCCAAAAGTGGAGGTATGTAGCGACCAGTATCATTTATAATATCAAAAATAAAAAAAAGGAAAGGCAAAAATTTTACTCTGGCCTAGTGTGCCTCTACATTGCATGCACTTGACTTATTTATCACCACAGCAAAATTTTATGAATACCTAGATCTAGATTTTGTATATTTTTGAGCCTTGGGGTGCATGTTAGTTAGAGGTTGGCATCAGATATGAGAAGTTTGAGGTGGAGTAGGTGTGAAAGTAGAGATACGTCCTTGGAGTGAGGTGGTTCTGCAGTGGAAGCAAAAAGTTTAATCAGGATCATTGTAGTTGCAGCTATTGAGGGTATATTTGCAAACAATGTCAGATTATGTGAGACTATATGAGCTATTGGAGTTGTTGGGAAGTAGTAGCAAGATTATAGGTAGTTAACAAAACTATCATGGGCAGAGGAAGTAGTTTTTTTTGAGATGGTAAGTTTTCATAAGCCAACCACAAGGGGTTGGGACCAGGCTTGCTCATTATACATCTATTTATGATCATGCACTTTATCAGATGTAAATCCATGATGCTACAGGATTGGAATCACGACTGTTCAATTGAAAGTATTGGGCAAATGTAGAAAAATTGCAGGCAAATGACAAGCTGCTTTTGTTCATTGTGTTGATCTCATAATATGCATCTCTCTTGCAGAAACTCAAGGTTGAAAAAGTACAGGATGAGGAAAGGAATGACCCTGAAGTCCAGACAATGGACATTGAAAATCCCAAGGTGAAAGCACAGGAAGAGTTCAAAGTTAATACAGAGGCCCAGGCAATGGAAACTGAAACCCCTCTGGTGGATGCAGCTTTTGCTGGAAACAAGATGATGCTGGATTCCATTGAACGATAAAACAGATATTGTTGTTTCTTAAATCTGTTTATGAATCAATAAAATCTTACCTTTCCTGCTTATCATGATGGAGAAATTACAATGGTAGCTTTTCAATCCCTCAGGTCTCAATGCCCTGCCTCAAACATTTTATTTTTACTTCCAAAATCATGACTCCTTTACTCTTGTTCTAAATATTGGCGACAATTTTGGAATTGACTTTTTAAGAAGTTGCTTGGTTGCTACATAAAGAAGTTAAACTGGGTGGTCGAAGATGGGGAGAAAACCAGGACGTATGAGAGTGCTACCTATACCAGGACTCCACGAGCATTCGATGTGCAGAGCCAAAAACCTTTTCTCAGAAATTCAGATGATGCTTATATAAGCAGGAACTAATTCACAAAATTATTATGATTTTAGCGGACGTCTCAATGCATGATAGATCAGTTTTTTCTCCGAGTTATCCTGACCAAATGTTCATCAGTACTTGTTTCCTCGTAATGCTTTTTTGGGTGATTGCTGATGGAAGGTATCTCCTGTGGAAGTGTAGCTCCTCTCAAGATCAAGGATGTACGCTATGCGGAAGGACAGAAGAAACAAATATCAGTGCTTGTACATACATGCATACACTAGCCATGGACACTTAAAAAAAATAAATTTGGTAAAAAGTTTGAAAAATTAGGAGATAAGAGATGAAACAGATTAATTAGATTAAAAAATCAGTGTTTTTGTTTTTTTAAATTTTAATTAGAGTCCAAGTGGTTGAGAATATATAGATAAGAAAGAGAGAGATTTTTCTTTGTAACAGAGTTCTCTAGTATGGGATGTTTCAGAGAAACCATGCAGATAAGAAATAGAGATGAAGAAATAAATAAACAAGCATTTATATTATATATCTAAATTTTAAATCATATTTTTTTCTAAATATTCATACTCCCGTAGAGAGGAAGGAAGGGCATTTTAATCATATAATTCAATATATTAAATCTAATATAGTCTGATGAAATAATATACATAGGATTGATTATGCTTCTTTGATGATTTTGTTCCAAGATCTAAGTAGTGTGTATGAGTCATCTTAGTAATTGTACGTTAGATAATAAATATGCATTGCGTGTTTTGTTTAGATCCAAAAGTAAAATTATTTTAAAACCTCTAATTTTGTATCACTACAAAGGGAATATATCTAATTTTTTCTTACAAAAGTAATAACTAAATAAATTTTTACACAAAATTCGCCCAAGTTTAATACCGGGCCAACGTACTGACGACATAACATTTGATTCGTGTGGCCAATTGCACCCACCTTAAAACTCATGTACCTCTGTGTTCCCAATTAGATAATAGAAACTCCGGTAGGAATAGGTATAAGTAGTAATTTGTCCGGGTATTTCTCATGTAACCCTTTCTTCTCATCCTTTACTCTTTTATTTATTTATTTATCTAGCATATCATCCTTTATTTAATTTTTTTCTATCTTTCCGACAATGGCAAACAGTCGATGCCTCCAAAGGATGGAAGATCGGGCTTAATAGGCAATGAAGGCTATTGTTTCCTAACCTCCGACGAAGTTGGGAAAGAGCCAGAGTTAAACTCCTTCCCTGACTCGAACAGAGGAATGGTAAGTGTTTCCTTCCCTCTTTTTTTCCTCTTTGGGCCTATTTCACTGGCAGGCCGGGCCAAAGGGATTGGCCTTATATTCTTCTCTCTCTTAAAGTAATTTTATCCTCGAAATTAACTTACTTGAGGCACAGATTTAAAAGTACTCAACCATCATATCATCTACAAGCGCTCAAACAGTCTCCCTCAAAGTGCCAGCTCCACAAGATCTTGACATAAAGAATTACATGGTTTCGATTAGATAACCCTAAAATCAATAAAACAAATGGCCACCATCGAGCTTCAGTTTATGGTTGAAATTCTCGATTTACTCCTATTCTCATAACTTAACTGTATCTACAAATTTACGATGTAGGTTACTGGTAGGTTTTGTCAAATGTTTTAATTTCTTTATAGTGGGGACCATGGCTTGGCTATACCGGAACGAAAGAATGGATTAAAGCTCTTGACTACTCCATTGTGTATGAATTGGCGGTCGTGGCATGCGGGTGGCCAAGTTGCAAGGTGAGCTTCTTACTGCTGGAGTCAGCTTCAGATATGAATAATATAAATAGGGGCTTCTAGAATATCTGCTTCAATATTCTCTTGTAAATTTTTCAGATATGCAAGAACATACTCCAACAATTTAACGTTCGCAACGGTAGAGGTAAGATATTATCTTCCTCAAAAATTATGAGGGAGAGCACTTCTTATGCATGTCGGTTTTCTACCACGCATACAGGGTGCAGGACACGCAGCTCCGGAGTATCGGCCTAATGAATTAATATCTAGCTATGTTTAAAGGATGGATAAATCACAAGCCATTATAAAGTTAAAGCATCATTGGAAGCTGAAACTCGAACAGCCCTGCAAATTGCTGGGTTGGTTGCTGCATCAAATGAATAGATGGATCTTTGTCGGTGTTTGGTGGCTTTTAGGAAAGAGATGGATCTTTTTGCAGTCGTGGAAGCATTTTCTATGTTTGTTCTCAGCCCTGACCCTCTGACAAGTCGCAGCTTGACAGAATGGAAATGGACAAATTATTTGGTCCCATCTGAGTTTCCCTTTGCAAATCTCGTACGTCATCCGTGACCTAACGCCGAGTACAAACGGGGCCTATTCGCTTGCCTCCTGCCATGACTATGACCATAAAACCATTTTCCGCTCGCTTGACGAAGGCAAATGGGTTTGGATTTCATTGTAATATGCTTCGAGATTGTTGAATAATCACACGGGTGGCGCAATTTGGGGCGCTTGTAGCCGTTGTGATGTCATCGTTGAAATAATTAACCATTGGAAATACGGAGCAAGTAGCTCGCCATTAATTTCTACCAGAAAAACAACATGTGAATTATTAACTACGAGACAAGAACGAAGGCCCGCTTCCCTCCTTTGGGACGCCATCGATGACCTCCGTTCCTGAAGGGAAGTTGCGATGAAAACTTCTACTCAAACTTGGAAGTGATGGACACAAATCCGATCCTTGATGGCTCGATCAGATGCTGACTGCGTGACTTGTCCAAATAGGTCCCCACCTCCACCATCTTCTCATTCTTTTAATCTTTCGTCGGCCGTCCAATTCATTTGTCGCATGACACGGAATTTTCACTATTTTCTTTGTCTTGTTCCATTAAAGGAACCCCACCTCTGCCCGTCATTAGGTACCGGCCCGTTTCTCTTCCTCTCAAAAGGGGTGGCAAATGCTAATGACCTTTAATTTGCGAGGGCCAAAGAATGGCAGTAGCCAAGGAAGCTAGAAAGCTCTCCTCTTCCTTAGCGATGCTCTCTATACTGTTTGTACTGCTGCTACCAACGTTCTCATGTTCTTCTATTGTGTCAGCTCTGAACACCATCACCCATCTGCCAGGATTTCATGGAACCCTGCCCTTCTATTTGGAAACGGGGTGAGCTTTCCATATTTTAACATCCATGTTCTAATTGGTGCACGGCCGCTGCTTCTCAATTATCTGAAAATTTAGGCAACTTGTGCTTCTACTTTGCATGTTTTAGATACGTGAAGGTGGATGAAGTGAACGATGCTCAGCTTTTCTACTACTTCATAAAGTCTGAGAGGAAGCCGGAGGAGGATCCTCTAATAGTGTGGCTGACAGGAGGCCCGGGCTGCTCGGGGTTCTCAGCATTGGTGTTTGAGATTGGTAAGGCTCCTCTACTCAACAAAGTGATTGGTACGGTTCTTTTAGTTTTAGCGATCACGATCCAAAGTCAATGAATTCACTTCAATACTCGTTGTGCTGCGTAGAAGTATTGAGTTCACTTTGACAGTCTATTACATTGGTTAGAAGTGTTCATATATGGATTAAAGAGCAGGAGGAAGAGACTTGAGGACCATAGGGTCGGGTAAGAAAAATTATAATAATGGATGCAGGGAATTCAAACCATGTTATAGATGATGTTGTTATAACCCTGTCACATATGATTTTATGAACAAGATGGATGTGAGGATCCATACGGGCATATGTTTAGTCCCACATCGACTATGCATTAGATAGATTTTGAGTATTACGGGTTCACTTCAAGATTGCTCCATTGTGATTTAGGTATTATATATTTGAAACATAAAATTGGTCTCTTCATACCAGGGGTAATAGTGCATATATATCCTTTCTTTCTGTCAAATCCAGCAATGGTAGGAGTTTTGTGCACTAGAATACATTTTTTAGAAAGCAAACGTTGGTGCAATATTAAGGTTGCTTCATTATGATCTAGATATTATAAATTTGAAGCATGGAAATAGCCTCTTCGCATGTAAAGCTATGTATATTGGATATAGGATTCGTGTGACTTGATAAACCGGGCCCATGTTCAGTTGATGTGATTCCTATTATTCAAGAGAGACAATCAGGAAGTGAGGTTGAAATGTGGGTAAGCTTAATTTAAACTTACCTCAACCCCAGCCATAATTTGTGCCAAATTGGGTCAAACAAAATCCCCTTGGATTGAGCTTGGTTGGAAGCTGTTAACCTAATGGTAGATTGGGTCAAGCTCGCATTGAGCATTTTGCCGAGTCGGACAAACTTGAACTTACATAGGAGTCGTCGATCTGAATCAACTCGAGCATAACTTATCATACTAGAACAAGCTTCCAACAAAGTTACATAGAGCAGGCGCAAACTTCGGTTATGTGACATTCACAAAACCTCACCCAATTTAAATTGTATTTTGGCAAATAATTTTGCACTCAAATTGGTTTGAGTTTGGTGGTGGTTAGGTTTTGGGTTCAGTTCGGTCTCAATGGAGTATATCTGAAGGATTGGGCCTGGTTTTTCGCTTAACCCAACTCAATCTACCCAAATCAGAAATTATCTCATAGGATTTTTTTGATTATGTTGAGCTGAGACACAATTATGGCATGTAAATATTAATGGATTGATGTCATGTGTACCTCTCTCTAATCTTGCAGGCCCTCTAAAATTTGATGTTGCTGGTTACACTGAAGGCCTACCAGCCTTGGTCTACAACCCATATACTTGGACTAAGGTCTTATCTCTCTCGCTCTCGCTCTTGCTCTCGCTCTCTCACTTTCTGAGCTTTGGTGGTTCTTCAGGTGTGCAGCATCATTTTTCTCGATTCACCGGTCGGGACTGGATTCTCCTATTCGAGTATGGGAAAAAGCTACGAGATGGGGGATACCAAAGCAGCCCGACAAGTCCACACTTTCCTTAGAAAGGTGGGGGCTTTTGCTATTTCTTTTAATTTATTGAATTCATATATTTAAGATGTTCAGGAGGAGAACGATATGATTGATTTGCGAGCACCCGAGTTGTGTTGTAGTGGTTTATTGATCACCCAGAGTTCCTCTCCAATCCACTCTATGTCGGTGGAGATTCGTATTCTGGTATTGTTGTGCCAGTTGTTGCTCAAGAAATAGCAAAAGGTAATTTCTTGAAAATAGCTATTTATTGTATGGTCGATAATTTTGTGAAATCGGATGTGATAACAATTAAACAGTCTTTGTTATAAGATTAGTATTCAAAAGTATCATGATTATTGGGAGGGGAAAAAGCTTCCACTCCTTTAAGCCTTCCTTACAAACAAAAACTAGCGGTATATATTCAACATCGCATCAAATCATTTGTCAATGTTTGTAGTTTCTTTGAGGTTTTTTGAACATCAATGCAAAGAGGCTTGAAGAACAATGTCCGGATATTGAATAGTGGAAACTAATTAGCGCATAATCTGAATAAGTTATGATATATGGTCGGCAATTTAAGAATATCTAAGCAGGTCATATTCAATCACGGATATCATAATTTTTTAAAGTCTTCAGAGTTCTTCCTGAAGTACTGTTCCACTGATAAATTTGATGTATTTGTACGTTCATCTGCCTTTATGCCTTTAAGGTTTGTTATGTTGCAGGTGATCAAGATGGAGATGAACTTTCTTACAATCTCAAGGTTGGTGAACCTTACCAAAAAATATACCTAAATGTGTGTGTATTCATAAACAAAATATAATTGACTTCTTCCTCTGTATCTTTCCTGGTATATTGGCAGCATCACTTAGATTTTCTTTTCCTTTATCAGAAAGTATAAGAACTGCAATCTGTGAAAGCAATAAGAGAATGGTGTGATAGGTTCAGGACCAAGCAGCATATGTGGCTGTTTGGATGTTCTCTGGAAATTAAATGAACAAATTATTCACAAAATAGCATCCATTAGCGTGTACTTTATTAATTACTCTCTAGCTCTCTCTTGCTTTACATATGTAGTGAACTTGAGTCATTCATGACTAAAATGAGATTGAGATAATAGCAAAGCTTATTTTAGAAATAATCTGAATGGTTGCTGGGAGAAAGATCCATACCCCTTTTCTTAGAAGGTCGACTCAGTAACAAACATCTGGGGACAGGCCTTTCTTTTCTGCTGTGGCTGTTCTTGTTAATATTGTTTCTTCCATACACACCATTTTGCTTGCTGATTTTGAGATCTTCTCAACCATAAGAAGGAAAACAATATTCGCATCTATTTTCTGTGCCTGTAATCTTGCTTATGTACTGCTTATCTTTATGTTCTTGTAATCTTCTTTTCCGGATATGGTTCCAGGGTTATCTGGTTGGCAACCCGGTAACAGATGAGAAGTTTGATAATGAAGCATTTGTTCCATATGCTCATGGGATGGGACTTATATCTGACGAACTTTATGAGGTGAAAGAATTTATCGAAACATTTTCCTAGATTATGTCAAACCATTTATGTTTTCCTTGTGAACACTAAACATCAGCAACATCTTGAGCAATCAGAATCCATGCTAAGTAATCCATTACTGAGGTATGCCAGATGCACCAAACAAAGCATTCCTTGATTTTTTTTAATGATTAGCATTAGATGGGAGATGAAAAGAAACCATATGATAAAAATTAGTTGTTGGAAGGCAACTATCACATCATAGAGATTGTTCAAAAAATAGATAAACCTCTTTTGCAAGATATCTGATGATGGTCTCTATTGAACCATGTCTGTGGATGTGTCTGTTAGTTTATATCACTGATTTCATTAAACTCTTTCCTTTATATCAATTCTACCTAATGTGCATTTATTGATAATTTATAGTAAAATTCTATTATTATTTTAAGTTTGATCTACAGAATTCTAAACATCATACTTGCCTTAAATAGTCAAAGTAGCATTCAAAAAGCAACCACTAAAAGGGCACCATAATTATTACATATGAATTTTATCATAGATATTGCTACTTTGAAGTAGGGTACATGTCCCAGCTTCGCCACAACAACAATAGTAATTTGGGGAAACTTTTGTCGCAGATATTATATAATATCCAAGCCTAATGCTGTTGAGTTGTTTACACTATGACTTCTCATTATGAAGAACTGCATTTGTATTTCTTAGTTTTGGGAGAAATCATACAATATTTAATTCTGTACTATTTCTTTCTTTCAGTCAACCAAGAAAAGTTGTGGAGGAGAATATGCTAGTCCTAGAAATGAGCAATGTGCAAATTATCTGCAGTCCGTAAATGAGGTGGGTGTGCAATTCACTCTTAAAAGGTAAAACATCTGTTTTGACCTCTTCAACTGGAAAAGGATTTTTGGATACATGCAGTGCACTGAGGGACTAAACATAATGCAAATTTTGGAGCCAGTGTGCTTTTTCGCGAGCCCAAAGCCTAACATGGTTGCTGCATACAGCAGGAGATTGCTTAAAGAGGATGTTAAAGAGTTTCCTTTATTAAAATCTGACCTTCCTTTGCAGTGCAGAGTAAATCCCCACCCCTCCAACACAAACTAACACTTTCAGATGCAATCAAGTGTCGTAATATGTATTTTCTAAACTCTTCTATCAATGTGCTCAAATGCATTAGCATCTTAAAATGCACTTAGATTTTCGAAGCTACTTCTTATCCCTGCTTTCATGTTGAAACTTGATCCCTGTTGAAAACTTCAGTTTAGAATTTTGCTATGTGAAAATATTGGTTCAAGTAATATCTTACACCTAATTTATCTTCATGTATGAGTGCTTGTACATGCATCTATGTTGGTTCTTGGGTAACATAGCTGCTGATGTTTATGCATTTATGGGTGCATTCTGATATGTGCAATCAGGAGCAGCTGTGCAGGTGTTTATCTTTGTACTAATGTGTATATTCTTGTTAATTTGTGCAAACGGGCCTCCACATATGCACTTAGATTTGCCCCTATTTTCTTTTATACATGCTAAATCATGTAAAGATTGTCGGCTTGCATAAAATTTGAAATTGTTGATGCTTTTCTTGGATAAGAAATCTCACTGTTTCTAGCCTTGTATTTGGTTACAGAGTTCTGGATACTTGCTTTCCTACATCTGGGCAGACAATGATACTGTTAGAGAGGCTCTCAACATTCATAAGGTATTATACCTGATTATCTTCACTTCTGAGCTGTATGCAGTGAAATTAGCAGGGTAAGTAACATGAAATCTCATCGTGCATGTTATGTATTTCTGCTACACAAATTTAACGTTCTAAGGGTAGTAATAAGACAAATTAAGTTTGCCAGAGTTACTCATGGGATATTTTTGCATGGTAATCTGTGAAGTGTACTTGATATGTGCGCTAATCCTTCCATTTTAAAAAGAATATTGTTGCATAGAAATCTGTCAAATGTACTTGATCTGGGTATTAATAATCCTTCCATTTTAAAGGATTTCTTGACATTTTAATATTTGCTTGCACACTAGCAGAATGATAACCTTCAATAGTCTTAGTGAAATGCTGCTTCTTTGTGAATTACCATAGAATGTCTTCATTTGATTTGTTAAATAGCTTTGTTCATGGTGTCATAATTCAATCAAGCAGACTAAAATTTATTCTAGTTTAGATGTAAGTGATGTAAAATGGAGTGAAGACGCATATTTTTGACGATGCCAAACAGGGGACAGTGCAACTTTGGCAGAGATGCAACCATGACCTACTTTATACATACGATATCCCAAGTTCTATAAAGTTTCATCTGAATCTGACAAGCAGAGGTTACCGAGCGTTGGTATATAGGTGAAGTCCCTACACGTTTCGCATAATTAGATATTTTAATTTTACCTGCTATACTAAATTTTCTATTGTTCCATGCCAAAATGCTATCACCCGATGCTGCTTTTCTTGTGCAGTGGAGATCATGACTTGCTTATACCCTTTTTGGGCACGCAAGGATGGATTAGATCTCTCAACTTCTCCATCGTGGATGACTGGCGGCCATGGTCAGATGGGCAAGTTGCAGGGTGATCTCTTGTTGCACAATTCATCCCAAGCACTAGCCAATGTCATTAGGGAGCTTCTCATTATAGTTTTTAAAACATGAGATTATAAATCTTGATGTTCCCTTCTCAGGTTCACGAGAGCTTACTCAAATAACCTAACATTTGCAACTGTGAAGGTAAACGGTAACAGTAGGAGGTCATAAGGGACTTGATTGGTATAATGATGTTTTATCCACAGTTTTATTCTTGTCCTTGTAGGGTGCGGGACACCTAGCTCCAGAATACCGGCCAAAAGAGAGCCTGGCTATGCTTCAAAGGTGGCTTTCTGGTGCCCCTCTGTAACATGATTAGCCTCCATAATTAACCCCAAAATCAGCAGTAGCCTGATTATAATCTGCGGGCCTGGGGTCACCTGATGTACTCTATGATAAAAAGTACTTAATAAGAAGTCCCAGAATTGGAAGGAAGAGCTACCAAGATTCCAGAGTAATTCATCTTCAAAATTGTGAACCCTTATGCATGCGCCAGCTTTGTTGTATCTTGGTTGTTTTTTCAAGGAAAGACCGCCCGTGAATGGACAGAATAGACGATTACTACTGTCCAACTATTTACATTATAAAAATATAAAAAGCATCCACTTCTTGGACTATTGCTTCTTGGATTTTAATAGTGTGGTCCTTGTAGCCTCGTTTCATAGCTTAGGTTCGGTTTGGTTAGGATATGCCAGATTATCAAATACTTGAAATTTTTTAAAAATTATTTATTTGAGAAAATGGTTATAATAGGAAGAAATAAAATTTACCGTAGGCAAAAAATTTAATTTGAAAAATAAGCCAGAAAAAAATTACTATATTCAATTGGATATAATCTTATATAAAAATATTAACAAATTTTTTAAAAATATATTTGAATAAACAATTCAAATAATAATATTTATTTATTGTTGAATTTATTTATTGGCCATTTATATCCCACTCATATAATGGTTGTCAATATAGGCTGTTGTTAATATAGCTCATTTCAGATATTGAAATATATTTACATGTGTTAATAAATATTTTTAAATTAATTATATATATATATATTAACAAATATATTTTTTATTATAAATAAATTTTGGTATTTCTAATATTTTATTAAATAAATATTGCACCATTAATTGATTAATTTGGAAAAATAATTAAATCGTTATATAGAAAATTAGATATTTGGATTTAGCATAATCGTATATTGAGCTACTGAAAATGATCGGCTGGCCTTATGTTTTGAGTTGGGACTATTGTGGTATTGACAATATTAAAAAAGAACATGTGTGGGTTACAATGAAAAAAGTGGAGGCATTTCTGACAATTTCATATTACCTCCACTCGATAGTGTAGAAAAAAAATATTACTTCCCGATGGTATTTGTTTTACCTTTTTTTTTTATGGTACTAAGCATGGCATTATTTATTTTACCACCCTCCCTCATCCTCTCATTTTCTATGGTAAGAATTTTTACATATTAGTTCAAGACATTTTTAATATTATTTTTAGTTGGTGTCTTTTTAAAATTTATGCTTTAATTCTTAAAATTTTTAATTTTATTATATGTAGGTCTCTTGGTTTAAGTTTAAAACATATAATCTTGCCATATATATCATTTCATAGTAGCATGCATTTTTTATTCCCATAATTTTAGAGAGCATGATTCAAGCATAAATCATCCACAGTAAAGCATAATGCTAGAATATGAATTATTCATAATCATGGATCCTAAATTTTTAAGAGAATACAAAACCAATCACATCACTATAATTTATATTTTTTAATACATATAAATTAAATAATTTAAAAATGAGGAAGGTTTGTGCCAGGGTCACTTATCTTTGTTCGCCTAAAAATTATTAGGTTTAGATAGGCGAATCAGCTATACCTATCCAAGCCAATTAGCAAGATAAATTAATTGGCATTCAACTATTTGAAAATATAAATACAATTTAAGAAACTCTAGAGGAATGGAAATGAACTTGAGTAGGCTTCAAGTCCAAACTAGATAAAGAGGTAGATAAGACTGGTCTATGCAGTCTGCAACATCAATTTAGGACTTTTAAATAAGATCTACAAATCAGGTGGATAAAGAGAGGGTGAACCAAGAATAGAATCTTTCTCTCTAACTTTTTCTATTATTTTTTTACCTATATATATATATATATTCCATTTTTTTTCCTCCTCTTTTCCTTTTTTTCCTTTTTTTTTTTTTCTCCTCTATTGATTTAGGCTTCCTCATCGCTCTCTCTCCTTTTCTTTGGCGTAACAAGTTGATTGGAGGGTAAACCCGCCCCACCACGATACAGGAGAGAATGCCATCACAAAATTGTGATAGTTGTAATTTACTTAAATGTGATACATATTGCATAATACTTTTTATAGCCTATCCCTGTTCTTGGTTTTTTTTTTTTTTGGTATATCTGAGGGTTGATTAGAACAGAAAACAGAGAATCGAAAACAGAACAGTAAACCATAAACATAGCTAATGTCTTAAATAATTCTTGGGGGTTGACTGCCTAATGCCTATGGACATGCAGAAGAAGAGCACAGATTCCCAATCTAGTTCAAAATACTAGATTCGGGAACATGTCCATGCGGCAATATGTAAGATGAACGAATTAGTTAATGGATGGCTGAGATCTCGTATAACATGTGGGATCATGCAAGACTAATCGAGTATATAATGGATGGTTGAGATCTCATATAAAATTGAAACAAAGGACGACGGGCAATGTCACAAATTTGGAAATACAAAACCAAACTTTAGGACTGAGCTTTTTTTTTCGCCTTTCTTTAAAATAATAATAATTAGTAGGCGCTCTCGGCCCCTCGACGGTGGACAGCTGACCCTTTGACAAGATCGTTGCCTGACAGAATGGACAAATTATTTGGTCCCATCTGAGTTTCACGGTGCAAATCTCGTACGTCATCCGTGACCTAGCGCCGAGTACAAACAGCGCCTATTCGCTTGCCTGGTGCTATGGCTATAACCAGAAAACCATTTTCCGCTTCCTTGACGAAGGCAAAGGGTTTGGATTTCATTATAATACGCTTCGAGATTGATGAACAATCACACGGGTGGCGCTCGTAGCCGTTGTGATGTTATCGTTGAAATAATTCACCATTTGAAATAAGTAGCAAGTAGGTAGCCATTAATTTCTACCAGAAAACCAACGTGTGAAGTATTAACTAGAAGAAAGGAACGAAGGCCCACTTCCCTCCTTTGTGACGCCATCGATCCCCTCCTTTTTCCCTCAAGAGAAGTTGCGACGAGAACTCTGGACACCCGTATGATACTCAAACTTGGAAGTGATGGATACAAATCCGACCCTTGATGGCTCGATCAGATGGTGACTGCGTGTGACTTATCCAAATTGGCCCCCACCTCCACCAACTTCTCATTCTTTTAATCTTTTGTCACCTGTCCAATTTCATCTGTCAAATGACATGAAATTTTCAATATTTTGTTTGTCCTGTACCATTAAAGGAACCCCCACCTCTGCTCGTCGTCGGCTACCGGCCCGTTTCTCTTCCTCTCAAAAGGGGGTGGCAAATGCTAATGGCCTTTAATTTGCGAGGACCAAAGAATGGCAGTAGCCAAGGAAGCTAGAAAGCTCTCCTCTTCCTTGGCGATGCTCTCTATACTATTTGTACTGCTGCTACCAACGTTCTCATGTTCTTCTATTGTGTCAGCTCTGAACACCATCACCCACCTTCCAGGATTTCATGGAACCCTGCCCTTCCATTTGGAAACCGGGTGAGCTTTCCATGTTTTAACATCCATGTTCTAATTGGTGCACGGCTGCTGCTTCTCAATTATGGGAAAATTTAGGCAACTTGTGCTTCTACTTTGCATGTTTTAGATACGTGGAGGTGGATGAAGTGAACGATGCTCAGCTTTTCTACTACTTCATAAAGTCTGAGAGGAACCCGGAGGAGGATCCTCTAATAGTGTGGCTGACAGGAGGCCCGGGCTGCTCGGGGCTCTCAGCATTGGCGATTCAGATTGGTAAGGCTCCTCTACTCAACAAAGTGATTGGTACGGTTCTTTTAGTTTTAGCGATCACGATTCAAAGTCAATGAATTCACTTCAATACTCGTGCTGCGTTGAAGTATTGAGTTCGCTTTAAAAGTCTATTATATTGGTTAGAAGTGTTCAAATATGGATTAAAGAGCAGGAGGAAGAGGCTTGAGGCAACAAAAATTATAATAATGGATGCAGGGAATTCAAACCATGTCATAGATGAAGTTGTTACAACCCCTGTCACACATGATTCTATGAACAAGATGGATGTGAGGACCCATACGGGCATGTGTTTAGTCCCACATCGGCTAGTAATCATATAGATTTTGAGTATTTATACAGAACCAAAAAATTAAATATATAACACCTTCTCGCTAGTCTTTTTGGATAAGATCTTTGGTTGTTACAAATAGTATTAGACCGGACCCGACGCATGGCATATATGGACCAAGAAACACTGCAGGACGAGTTCATGAGGGCTGATCACAAGACGATCGTGGTGCTTGAGCTATGATTTGAATGTAGTTCGAACTCAGTCTGACGAGGACGCTAGGGCTTAAACGGGGGAGTATGTAAGAATCCATGTGAGTGTATATTTAGTCCTATATCGGCTATGTGCTGCTGGGTAGATCTTGGGTACTTATACAGGACCAAAAAATTCAAATACCATATTTTAGCTAGCTTGTGTGGGTGAGGTCTTGGGTTGTTACAATAGAAGTAATAGTAGCCATTAGCAGAAGTCCGAGATGACATAAGGAGTTTAGTGTAGCTATAAATTCTAGTGTATAGCAGATATATCCTTTATAAATTGATCTCGCTAAAGTTTAAAGTGTGCCGACAAAGCAAAATGTGAGTTACCAGCCATTTGGTGCTTGTTTTTCGATGAGATTTTTGAGTCACCACACCTCTACTCTTCATCCATAGATACAAGTAAAAGTGATAAAGGGCTCTATTATCTAGAAAGAAAACTACTATCAAAAAAAAAAATGATGAGACCTGAGTATTACAAGTTCACTTCAAGATTGCTCCATTGTGACTTTGGTATTATATATTTGAAACATAAAATTGGTCTCTTCATACCAGGGGTAATAGTGCTTATATATCCTTTCTTTTCGTCAAATCCAGCAATGGTAGGAGTTTTGTGCACTAGAATACTTTTTTTAGAAAGCAAGCCTTGCTGCAATATTAAGGTTGCTTCATTGTGATCTAGATATTATAAATTTGAAGCATAGAAATAGCCTCTTCGCATGTCGAGCTATGTATATTGGACATAGGATTCGTGTGACTTGATAAACCGGGCCCATGTTCAGTTGATGTGATCCCTATTATTCAAGAGAGACAATCAGGAAGTGAGGTCGAAACGAGGGTAAGCTTAATTTAAACTTACCTCAACCCCAGCCATAATTTGTGCCAAATTGGATCAAACATAATCTCCTTGGATTGAGCTTGGTTGGAAGCTATTAACCCAGTGGTAGATTGGGTCAAGCTCGTATTGAGCATTTTGCCGAGTTGGACAAACTTGAACTTACATAGGAAGGCCACCGATCTGAATCAACTCGAGCATAACTTATCATCCTAGAACAAGATTCCTACAAAGTTACATAGAGTAGGCGCAAACTTCGCTTATGTGACATTCACAAAACCTAACCTAATTTAAATTGTATTTCAGCTAATAATTTTGCACTCAAATTGGTTTGAGGTTGGTGGTGGTTAGGTTTTTGGTTTAGTTCGATCTGAATGGAGTATATCTGAAGGATTGGGCCTGGCTTTTCGCTTAACCCAACTCAATCCACCCAAATCAGAAATTATCTCACAGGATTTTTTTGATTATGTTGAGCTGAGATGCAACTCTAGCATGTAAATATTAATGGATTGATGTCATGTGTACCTCTCTCTAATCTTGCAGGCCCTCTAAAATTTGACGTTGCTAGTTACACTGGAGGCCTACCAACCTTGGTCTACAACCCATATACTTGGACTAAGGTCTGATCTCTCTCCCTCTTGCTCTCGCTCTCTCGCTTTTTGAGCTTTGGTGGTTCTTCAGGTGTGCAACATCATCTTTCTCGATTCGCCGGTCGGGACTGGATTCTCCTATTCGAGTGTGGGGAAAAGCTACAAGACAGGGGATACCAAAGCGGCCCGACAAGTCCACACTTTCCTTAGAAAGGTGGGGGCTATTGCTATTTCTTTCAATTTATTGAATTCATATGTTTAAGATGTTCAGGAGGAGAACGGTGCGATTGATTTACGAGCACTCGGGTTGTGATGCAGTGGTTTATTGATCACCCAGAGTTCCTCTCCAATCCACTCTACGTTGGTGGAGATTCGTATTCTGGTATTGTTGTGCCAGTTGCTGCTCAAGAAATAGCAAAAGGTAATTTCTTAAAAATAGTTGTTTATTGTATGATCGATAATTTTCTGAAACCGGATGCGATAACAAGTCAACAGTCTCTGCTATAAGATTGGTATTCAGAAGATACCATGATTATTGGGAGGGGAAAAAGATTCCACTCCCTTAAGCCTTCCTTACAAAAAAAAATTAGCAGCATAAATTCAACATTGCATCAAATCATTTGTCAATGTTTGTAGTTTCTTCGAAGTTTTTTGAACATAAATGCAAAGAGGTTTGAAGAACAATGTCCGGATATTGAATAGTGGAAACTAATTAGCGCATAATCTGGATAATTTATGATGGTCGACAATTTAAGAATTACTAAGCAGGTCATATTCAATCACGGATATCATAATTTTTTGAAGTCTTCAGAATTCTTCCGAAAGTACTGTTCCACTGATAAATTTGATGTATTCATACATTCATCTGCCTTTATGCCTTTAAGGTTTGTTATGTTGCAGGTGATCAAGATGGAGATGAACTTTCTTACAATCTCAAGGTTGGTGAACCTTACCAAAAAATATACCTAAATGTGTGTGTATTCATAAACAAAATATAATTGACTTCTTCCTCCGTATCTTTTCTGGTATATTGGCAGCATCACTTAGATTTTCTTTTCCTTTATCAGAAAGTATAAGAACTGCAATCTGTGAAAGCAATAAGTGAATGGTGACAGGTTCAAGACCAAGCATCATATGTAGCTGTTTGGATGTTCTCTGGAAATTAAATGAACAAATTATTCATAAAATAGCATCCATTAGTGTGTACTTTATTAATTACTCTCTAACTCTCTCTAGCTTTACATACGTAGTGAACTTGAGTCATTCAGGACTAAAATGAGATTGAGATAATAGCAAAGCTTATTTTAGAAATAATCTGAATGGTTGTTGGGAGAAAGATCCATACCCCTTTTCTTCAGTAACAAACATCTGGGGATAGGGTAAGACTTCACAATTACTTGATCATGATTCCACTCCTTTGTACAGAACAATGAAAGCATTTTCATCATCACTACTGGTAGAGAATGTTTATGATAGTTACATCTAATCGCATTTTGACCTTAAACTGCATGTTGTTTCCATGGTGGTATACAGAAGAAACCTTTCACCCATTACCATAAAGGTGAAGTTAATTTTGACCACTAAAGAACCATCTTTTTGTTGACATATGGTGTTTTCCACTTTTCCTAATTAATTAGATATTGCACGGCAAAGTAGCTCATTATTTCTTTCTTGCACGACATGGACTAATCCAACACAGATAAGGTATAACGACTACCAATCCTACAACATAATCATAGTTTTGATGAAACAAAGAAGTGGTCTTTTATGAACTTTAAAAAGTTATCATCACATTATTCTGGAATTTCCATTAGTAACATATGTAAAAAAAAATTGGTGAGCTGGATCCAATGCGAATGGTCCGAGGGGCATGACCACTAACAACAACCACAATTTGTCTCATGTTCCTGTACAGGGATCACCATGACAGACCGTAGGCCTTTCTTTTCTGCTGTGGCTGTTATTGTTATTGTTTCTTCCATACACACCATTTTGCTTACTGATTTTGAGATCGTCTGTACCATACCTGTGCCTGTAATCTTGCTTATGTACTACTTATATTTGTGTGCTTGTAATCTTCCTTTCTGGATATGGTTCCAGGGTTATCTGGTTGGCAACCCGAGGACAGATGAGAAGTTTGATAAGGGGGCGGTTGTCCCATATGCGCACGGGATGGCACTTATATCTGACGAACTTTATGAGGTGAAAGAATTTATCCAACCATTTTCCTAGAGTATGTCAAACCCTTTATGCTTTCCTTGTGAACACTTAACATCATCAACATCTTGAGCAATCAGAATCCATGTTAAGCAATCCATTACTGAGGTTTGTCAGATGCATCAAACAAAGGATTCCTTGATTTTTTTGTTAATGGTTAGCGTTAGATTGGTGATGAAAAGAAGCCATATGATGTAAATAAGTTGTTGGAAGGCAAGTATCACGTCATAGAGTTTGTTCAATAAATAGATAAACAACCTCTTTTGCAAGATATCTGATGATGGTCTCTATTGGACGATGTCTGTTGACGTGTCTGTTAGTTTATATCATTGATAATTTGTAGTAAAATTCTATTATTATTTTAAATTTGATTTACAGAATTCTAAACATCATGCTGACCTTAAATAGTCAAAGTAGCAGTCAGAAATCAACCATTAAAATGGCACCATAATTATTGCATATGAATTTTATTATAGATATTGCTACTTTGAAGTTGGGTACATGTCCCAGCTTCCCCACAACAATAATAGTAATTTGGGAAAACTCTTGTCACAGATATTATATAATATCCAAGCCTAATGCTCTTGAGTTGTTTACACTATGACTTCTTATTATGAAGAACTGCATTAGTATTACCTTGTTTTGGGAGAAGGTATATAATATTTAATTCTGTACTATTTTTTTCTTTCAGTCAACCAAGAAAAGTTGTGGAGGAGAATATACTAGTCCTAGAAATGAACAATGTGCAAACTATCTGCAGGCTGTAAATGAGGTGAGTGTGCTATTCACTCTTAAAAGTAAAACAACTGTTTTGACCTCTTTAACTGGAAATGGGTTTTTGGAAACATGCAGTGTATTGAGGGAATAAACATATTCCAAATTTTGGAGCCAGTGTGCTTTGTCGCGAGCCCAAAGCCCGGCATGGTTGCAGCATATAGCAGGAGATTGCTTAAAGAGGATATTAAAAAGTTTCCTTTATTAAAATCTGACCTTCCTTTGGAGTGTAGAGTAAATCCCCAGCCCTCCAACACAATCTAGCACATGCACCAACACTTTCAGATGTTATCAAGTGTCGTAATATGTATTTTCTGAACTCTTCTATTAATGTGCTTAAAGGCATTAGCATCTTAAAATGCATTTAGACTTTTGAGGCTACTTCTTATCCCTGCATTCAGGTTGAAACTTGATCCTTGTTCGAAACTTCAGTTTAGAATCTTACTATGTGTAAATATTGGTTCATCTGATTTGCATATGGCTGGCCAAGTAATATCTTACGCCTAATTTATCTTCATATATGATTGCTTGTACATTCATCTATGTTGTTTCATGTGTGAAATAACTGCTGATGTTTATGCATTTATGTGTGCTTGCTTGTGCATTCTGATATGTGCAATCAGGTGCAGCTGTGCAGGTGTTTATCTTTGTACTAATGTGTATGTGCTTGTTAAATAGTGCAAACGGAGCTCCATATATGCACTTAAATTTGCCCCTATTTGCTTTTATACATGCTAAATCATGTAAAGGTTGTCCACTTGCATAAAATTTGACATTGTTGATGCTTTTCTAGGACAAGAAATCTCACTGTTTCTAGCCATGTATTTTGTTACAGAGTTCTGGATACTTGCTTTCCTACTTCTGGGCAGACAATGATACTGTTAGAGAGGCTCTCAATATTCATAAGGTATTATACCTGATTATCTTCACTTCTGAGCTGTATGTAGTGAAATTAACAGTGTAAGTAACATGGAATCTCATCGCGCATGTTATGTATTTCTGCTACACAAATTTAACGTTCTAAGGGTAGTAATAAGACAAAGTTTGCCAAAGTTACTCGTGGGATATTTTTGTGTGGTAATCGGTGAAGTGTAGTTGATCTGTGTACTAATTCTTTCATTTTGAAAAGGATATAGCTGCATAGAAGCCTGTGAAATGTACTTGATCTGTGTATTAATCCTTCCATTTTAGAGAGTTTCTTAACAGTCCCTGAAAAGATATGGTTCACTACATAGAGTCCTTGAAGTCTAGTTACCACAGATAGAGCAGACATTTGTGGAATATGCGCTAATTGATGTTCAAGTTATTAGCCTAAAATGGGGAAATCTGACTAAGGAAGAACTTAATTTTATAGCTCTCCCTTATCCCCCATGGTAGTCAAAAGCATGTAAGTCATATTACAATTCAGGTAACCCTTGACCACAAAATGGTTAAACTAGGCAAGGACTTATAAATGTCTTCACAGGTATAACTTTTAGAGATTAATATGCAGTTTTGAAGAATTGAGGAATTGTTAAGGAAATAATAGAATTTTAGGGTTATTTTGCTTGGATAGTTTTGCATTAGGGGCTGCCAGCATAGTATATTTATCTTCACCAATCAGATAAATATGTTCTGTTTTTGAATTACGGAAGTATGTGTGTGAATTCTTTGTCCAGGAACTGAGTAAGATTAAACAGTATACCAGTATGGAAATCCCTCATTTAGGTTACGATGCGGCACCAGTAAATCAGCTCTCTTAGTAGTTATGAGAATACAAGAAATACATGTGACATAGAGCTCTTCTTTTTAGAAGCACATTTTAATATTTGCTTGCACGCTAGCAGAATGATTGCCTTTCAATAGTCAGTCAAATGTTGTTTGTGGATTACCAAAGAAAGTCTTCATTTTATTTGTTAAATAGCTTTGTTCATGGTGTTATAATTCAATCAAGCAGACTAAAGTTTATTCTAGTTTAGATGTAAGTGATGTAAAATGGAGTGAAGACGCATATTTTTGACGATGCCAAACAGGGGACAGTGCAACATTGGCAGAGATGCAACCATGACCTACTTTATACATACGATATCCCAAGTTCTATAAAGTTTCATCTGAATCTGACCAGCAGAGGTTACCGAGCGTTGGTATACAGGTGAAGTCCCTACACGTTTCGCATAATTAGATATTTTAATTTTACCTGCTATACTAAATTTTCTATTGTTCCATGCCAAAATGTTATTATTTGATGCTGCTTTTCTTATGCAGTGGTGATCATGACATGGCTGTACCTTTTGTGGGCACGCAAGGATGGATTAGATCTCTCAACTTCTCCATCGTGGATGACTGGCGGCCATGGTCTGCAGATGGGCAAGTCGCAGGGTGATCTCTTGTTGCGCTAACCAATTTCATTAGGGAGCTTCATATTATAGTTCTTTAAAGCGTGTGATTATAAATCTTGATGTTCGCTTGTCAGGTTCACGAGGACTTACTCAAATAACCTGACTTTTGCAACTGTGAAGGTAAACAGTAATTTTCCTGCCCATAATAGGAGATCATAAGGTACTTAGTTGGAATGATGATGTTTAATCCACAGTTTTATTCTTGTCCTTGTAGGGTGCGGGACACACAGCTCCAGAATACCGGCCAAAAGAGTGCTTGGCTATGCTTCAAAGGTGGCTTTCTGGTGTCCCTCTGTAGCATGATTATCCTCCATAATTAAGTTGTGAATAATGGCCCCCAAAGGCAGTAGCCTGATTATAATCTGCGGGCTTGGGGTCAACTGATGTTCTATGGGACAAAAAGTACTTATAAGGAGTCCCAGAATTGGAAAGAAGAGCTACCAAGCTTCCAGAGTAATTCATCTTCGAAATTGTGAACCCTTGTGCATGCACCAGCTTTGTTGTATCTTGATTGTTTTTTCAAGAAAAGACTGCCAGTGAATGGACAGAATAGAAGATAACTACTGTCCAACTATTTACATTATAAAAATATAAAAAGCGTCCACTTCTTGGACTATTGCTTCTTGGATTTAAATAGTACGGTCCTTGTAGCCTCGTTTCATAGCTTAGGTTCAGTTTGGTTAGGATACGCCAGATTATCAAATACTTTGAAAATTTTTGAAATTATTTATTTGAGAAAATGCTTATAGGAAGAAATAAATTTTACCATATTCAGTTAGCAAAATATTTAATTTAAAAAATGAGCTAAAAAAAAAACTATATTCGATTGGATGTAATCTTATATGAAAATATTATCAAATTTTATAAAAATATATTTGAATAAACAATTTAAATAATAATATTTATTTACTGTTGAATTTATTTATTAGCCATTTATATCCCACTCATATAATGGTTGTGAATATAGGCTGTTGTCAACATAATTCATTTCAAATATTAAAATATATATACATGAGTTAATAAATATTTTTAAATTAATTAAATATTAATAAATATATTTTTTATTATAAATAAATTTTAGTATTTTTAATATTTTATTAAATAAATACCGCACCATTAATAGATTAATTTGGAAAATAATTAAATCATTAGATAGAAAATTAGATATTTGGATTTAGCATAATCGTATATTGAGCTACTGAAAATGATCGGCTGGTCTTATGTTTTGAGTTGGGACTATTGTGGTATTGACAATATTAAAAAAGAATATGTGTGGGCTACAATGAAAAAAGTGGAGGCATTTCTGACAATTTCATATTACCTCCACTTGATAGTGTAGAAAAAAAATATTACTTCATGATGGTATTTGTTTTACCTTTTTTTTTTCAGTACTAAGCATGGCACTATTTATTTTACCACCCTCACTCATCCTCTCATTTTCTATGGTAAGAATTTTTACATATTAGTTCAAGATATTTTTAATATTATTTTTAGTTGGTGTCTTTTTTAAATTTATACTTTAATTCTTAAAACTTTTAATTTTATTATATGTAGGTCTCTTGGTTTAAGTTTAAAACACATAATCTTGCCATATATATCATTTCATAGTAGCACGCATTTTTTCCCCCATAATTTTAGAGAGCATAATTCAAGCATAAATCATCCACAGTAAAGCATAATGCTAAAATATGAATTATTCATAATCATGGATCCTAAAGTTTTAAGAGAATACAAAACTAATCACATCACTATAATTTATATTTTTGTAATGCATATAAATTAAATAATTTTAAAATGAGGAAGGTTTGTGCTAGGGTCACTTATCTCTGTTCGCCAAAAAATTATTAGGTTTAGATAGGCAAATCAGCTGTACCTATTCAAGCCAATTACTAAGATAAATTAATTGACATTCAACTATTTAAAAATATAAATACAATTTAAGAAACTCTAGAGAAATGGAAATGAACTTGAGTAGATTTCAAGTCCAAACTAGATAAAGAGGTAGAAAAGACCGGTCCACGCAGTCTGCAACATCGATTTAGGACTTTTAAATAAGATCTACAAATCAGGCAGAAAAAGAGAGGGTGAACCAAGAAAAGAATCTTTCTTTCTAACTTTTTCTATTATTTTTTACCTATATATATATTCCAATTTTTTCTCTCCTCTTTTCTTTTTTCTTTTTTTTTTTTAAATTTTCTTTCTTTCTTCTTCATCGCTCTTTCTCCTTCTTTCTTTTTCTTTCTTTTTTTTTTTTTTTTTTTGCGTAACAAGTTAGTTGGAGGGTGAACCCGCCCCACCACGATAAAGGAGAGACAGGAGAGAATGCCATCACAAAATTGTGATAGTTGTAATTTACTTAAATGTGATTAGAACAGAAAACAGAGAATCGAAAACAGAACAGTAAACCATAAGCAGAGCTTATGTCTCGTACGTCATCCGTGACCGAGCGCCGAGTACAAACAGCGCCTCTTCGCTTGCCTCGTGCTACGGCTATGACCAGATAACCATTTTCCGCTTCCTTGACGAAGGCAAATGGGTTTGGATTTCATTATAATATGCTGCGAGATTGTTGAATAATCACACGGGTGGCGCTAGTTGGGGCGCTCGTAGCCGTCGTGATGTTATCGTTGAAATAATTAACCATTTGAAATAAGTAGCAAGTAGGTAGCCATTAATTTCTACAAGAAAAGAACGAAGGCCCGCTTCCCTCCGTGACGCCATCGATCCCATCCTTTTTCCCTCAAGAGAAGTTGCGACGAGAACTCTGGACACCCGTATGATACTCAAACTTGGAAGTGATGGATACAAATCCGACCCTTGATGGCTCGATCAGATGGTGACTCCGTGTGACTTGTCCAAATTCCTCCCCAACTCCACCAACTTCTCATTCTTTTAAACTTTTGTCACCTGTCCAATTTCATCTGTCAAATGACATGAAATTTTAAAGCTTTTGTTTGTCTTGTTCCATTAAAGGAACCCCACCTCTGCCCGTCATTAGGTACCGGCCCGTTTCTCTTCCTCTCAAAAGGGGTGGCAAATGCTAATGACCTTTAATTTGCGAGGACCAAAGAATGGCAGTAGCCAAGGAAGCTAGAAAGCTCTCCTCTTCCTTAGCGATGCTTTCTATACTATTTGTACTGCTGCTACCAACGTTCTCATGTTCTTCTATTGTGTCAGCTCTGAACACCATCACCCACCTTCCAGGATTTCATGGAACCCTGCCCTTCCATTTGGAAACCGGGTGAGCTTTCCATGTTTTAACATCCATGTTCTAATTGGTGCACGGCCGCTGCTTCTCAATTATCTGAAAATTTAGGCAACTTGTGCTTCTACTTTGCATGTTTTAGATACGTGAAGGTGGATGAAGTGAACGATGCTCAGCTTTTCTACTACTTCATAAAGTCTGAGAGGAAGCCGGAGGAGGATCCTCTAATAGTGTGGCTGACAGGCGGCCCGGGCTGCTCGGGGCTCTCAGCATTGGTGTTTGAGATTGGTAAGGCTCCTCTACTCAACAAACTGATCGGTACGGTTCTTTTAGTTTTAGCGATCACGATCCAAAGTCAATGAATTCACTTCAATACTCGTTGTGCTGCGTAGAAGTATTGAGTTCACTTTGATAGTCTATTACATTGGTTAGAAGTGTTCAAATATGGATTAAAGAGCAGGAGGAAGAGACTTGAGGACCATAGGGTCGGGTAAGAAAAATTATAATAATGGATGCAGGGAATTCAAACCATGTTATAGATGATGTTGTTACAACCGTCACACATGATTCTATGAACAAGATGGATGTGAGGATCCATACGGGCGTATGCTTAGTCCCACATCGGCTATGCATTAGATAGATTTTGTATATTACGGGTTCATTTCAAGATTGCTCCATTGTGACTTGGGTATTATATATTTGAAACATAAAATTGGTCTCTTCATACCTGGGGTAATAGTGCATATATATCCTTTCTTTCCGTCAAATCCAGCAATGGTAGGAGTTTTGTGCACTAGAATACTTTTTTTAGAAAGCAAGCCTTGGTGCAATATTAAGGTTGCTTCATTGTAATCTAGATATTATAAATTTGAAGCATAGAAATAGCTTCTTCGCATGTCGAGCTATGTATATTGGACATAGGATTTGTGTGACTTGATAAACCAGGCCCATGTTCAGTTGATGTGATCCCTATTATTCAAGAGAGACAATTAGGAAATAAGGTTGAAATGAGGGTAAGCTTAATTTAAACTTACCTCAACCCCAGCCATAATTTTTGCCAAATTGGGTCAAACATAATGTCCTTGGATTGAGCTTGGTTGGAAGCTATTAACCCAGTGGTAGATTGGGTCAAGCTCGTATTGAGCATTTTGCCGAGTCGGACAAACTTGAACTTACATAGGAAGGCCGCCAATCTGAATCAACTCGAGCATAACTTATCATCCTAGAACATGCTTCCAACAAAGTTACATAGAGCAGGCGCAAACTTCGCTTATGTGACATTCACAAAACCTAACCCAATTTATATTGTATTTCGGCCAATAATTTTGCACTCCAATTGTATTAATGGATTGATGTCATGTGTACCTCTCTCTAATCTTGCAGGCCCTCTAAAATTTGACGTTGCTGGTTACACTGAAGGCCTACCAACCTTGGTCTACAACCCATATACTTGGACTAAGGTCTGATCTCTCTCGCTCTCGCTCTCGCTCTCGCTCTCTCACTTTCTGAGGTTTGGTGGTTTTTCAGGTATGCAACATCATCATTCTCGATTCGCCGGTCGGAACTGGATTCTCCTATTCGAGTGTGGGGAAAAGCTACGAGACAGGGGACACCAAAGCGGTCCGACAAGTCCACACTTTCCTTAGAAAGGTGGGAGCTTTTGCTATTTCTTTCAGTTTATTGAATTCATATGTTTAAGATGTTCAGGAGGAGAACGGTGCGATTGATTTACGAGCACTCGGGTTGTGATGCAGTGGTTTATTGATCACCCAGAGTTCCTCTCCAATCCACTCTACATTGGTGGAGATTCGTATTCTGGTATTGTTGTGCCAGTTGCTGCTCAAGAAATAGCAAAAGGTAATTTCTTAAAAATAGTCGTTTATTGTATGATCGATAATTTTCTGAAACCGGATGTGATAACAAGTCAACAATCTTTGCTATAAGATTGGTATTCAGAAGATACCATGATTATTGGGAGGGGAAAAAGATTCCACTCCCTTAAGCCTTCCTTACAAACAAAAATTAGCAGCATAAATTCAACATTGCATCAAATCATTTGTCAATGTTTGTAGTTTCTTCGAGGTTTTTTGAACATAAATGCAAAGGGGCTTGAAGAACAATGTCCGGATATTGAATAGTGGAAACTAATTAGCGCATAATCTGGATAATTTATGATGGTCGACAATGTAAGAATTACTAAGCAGGTCATATTCAATCTAAATTTGATGTATTCACACATTCATCTGCCTTTATGCCTTTAAGGTTTGTTATGTTGCAGGTGATCAAGATGGAGATAAACTTTCTTACAATCACAAGGTTGGTGAACCTTACCAAAAAATATACCTAAATGTGTGTGTATTCATAAACAAATTATAATTGACTTCTTCCTCTGTATCTTTCCTGGTATGTTGGCAGCATCACTTAGATTTTCTTTTCCTTTATCAGAAAGTATAAGAACTGCAATCTGTGAAAGCAATAAGTGAATGATGACAGGTTCAAGACCAAGCATCATATGTAGCTGTTTGGATGTTCTCTGGAAATTAAATGAACAAATTATTCACAAAATAGCATCCATTAGTGTGTACTTTATAAATTACTCTCCAACTATCTCTAGCTTTACATACGTAGTGAACTTGAGTCATTCAGGACTAAAATGAGATTGAGATAATAGCAAAGCTTATTTTAGAAATAATCTGAATGGTTGCTGGGAGAAAGATCTATACCCCTTTTCTTAGAAGGTCGACTCAGTAACAAACATCTGGGAATGGGGCAAGACTTCACAATTATTTGATCATGATTCCACTGATTTGGACAGAACAATGCAAAGCATTTTCATCGTCACTACTGATAGAGAATTTTTATGATAGTTACATCTAACTGCATTTTGACCTTAAACCGCATGCTGTTTCCATAGTGGTATACAGAAGAAAACTTTCACCCATTACCATAAAGGTGAAGTTAATTTTGACCACTTTTGTTGACATATGGTGTTTTCCAGTTTTCCTAATTAATTAGATATTGCACAGCAAAGTAGCTCATTATTTCTTTCTTGCACAACATGGACTAATCCATCACAGATAAGGTATAACGACTACCAATCCTACAACATAATCATAGTTTTGATGAAACAAAGAAGTGGTCTTTTATGAACTTTAAAATGTAACAATAAAAGGTTATCATCACATTATTCTGGAATTTCCATTAGTAACATATGTAAAAAAATTTTGGTGAGCTGGATCCAATGCGAATGGTCCATAGGGACATGACCACTAACAACAATCACAATTTGTTTCATGTTCTTGTACAGGGATCACCATGACAGACCGTAGGCCTTTCTTTTCTGTTGTGGCTGTTATTGTTATTGTTTCTTCCATACACACCATTTTGCTTGCTGATTTTGAGATCGTCTGTATCATACCTGTGCCTGTAATCTTGCTTATGTACTACTTATATTTGTGTGCTTGTAATCTTCTTTTCTGGATATGGTTCCAGGGTTATCTGGTTGGCAACCCGATAACAGATGAGAAGTTTGATAAAGGAGCGTTTGTCCCATATGCACATGGGATGGCAATTATATCTGACGAACTTTATGAGGTGAAAGAATTTATCCAACCATTTTCCTAGATTATGTCAAACCCTTTATGCTTTCCTTGGGAACACTTAACATCATCAACATCTTGAGCAATCAGAATCCATGTTAAGCAATCCATTACTGAGGTTTGTCAGATGCATCAAACAAAGGATTCCTTGACTTTTTTGTTAATGGTTGATGTAAATAAGTTGTTGGAAGGCAAGTATCACATCATAGAGATTGTTCAATAAATAGATAAACCTCTTTTGCAAGATATCTGATGATGGTCTCTATTGGACAATGTCCGTTGATGTGTCTGTTAGTTTATATCATGAATTTTCATTAAACTCTTTCCTTTATATCAATTCTAGCTCATGTGCAATTTATTGATAATTTGTAGTAAAATTATATTATTATTTTAAATTTGATTTACAGAATTCTAAACATCATGCTGACATTAAATAGTCAAAGTAGCATTCAGAAAGCAACCATTAAAATGGCACCATAATTATTGCATATGAATTTTATTATAGATATTGCTACTTTGAAGTTGGGTACATGTCCCAGCTTCCCCACAACAATAATAGTAATTTGGGAAACTCGTCACAGATATTATATAATATCCAAGCCTAATGCTCTTGAGTTGTTTACACTATGACTTCTTATTATGAAGAACTGCATTAGTATTACAGAGTTTTGGGAGAAGGTATATAATATTTAATTCTGTACTATTTCTTTCTTTCAGTCAACCAAGAAAAGTTGTGGAGGAGAATATACTAGTCCTAGAAATGAACAATGTGCAAACTATCTGCAGTCTGTAATTGAGGTGAGTGCGCTATTCACTCTTAAAAGTAAAACAACTGTTTTGACCTCTTTAACTGGAAATGGGTTTTTGGAAACATGCAGTGTATTGAGGGAATAAACTTATTCCAAATTTTGGAGCCAGTGTGCTTTGACGTCGTGAGCTTAAAGCCCAGCATGGTTGCAGCATATAGCAGGAGATTGCTTAAAGAGGATATTGAAAAGTTTCCTTTGTTAAAATCTGACCTTCCTTTGGAGTGTAGAGTAAATCCCTAGCCCTCCAACACAATCTAACACATGCACCAACACTTTCAGATGTTATCAAGTGTCGTAATATGTATTTTCTAAAATCTTCTTTGAATGTGCTTAAAGGCATTAGCATCTTAAAATGCATTTAGACTTTTGAGGCTGCTTCTTATCCCTGCATTCAGGTTGAAACTTGATCCTTGTTCGAAACTTCGGTTTAGAATCTTGCTATGTGTAAATATTGGTTCATCTGATTCTTCATATATGATTGCTTGTACATGCATCCATGTTGTTTCATGTGTGAAATAACTGCTGATGTTTATGCATTTATGTGTGCTTGCTTGTGCATTCTAATATGTGCAATCAGGTGCAGCTGTGCAGGTGTTCATCTTTGTACTAATGTGTATGTGCTTGTTAAATAGTGCAAACGGACCTCCACATGTGCACTTAGATTTGCCCCTATTTTCTTTTATACATGCTAAATCATGTAAAGATTGTTGGCTTGCATAAAATTTGAAATTGTTAATGCTTTTCTTGGACAAGAAATCTCACTGTTTCTAGCCTTGTATTTTGTTACAGAGTTCTGCATACTTGCTTTCCTACTTCTGGATAGACAATGATACTGTTAGAGAGGCTCTCAATATTCGTAAGGTATTATACCTGATTATCTTCACTTCTGAGCTGTATGTAGTGAAATTAACAGTGTAAGTAACATAAAATCTCATCGTGCATGTTATGTATTTCTGCTACACAAATTTAACGTTCTAAGGGTAGTAATAAGACAAAAGTTTGCCAAAGTTACTCGTGGGATATTTTTGCGCGGTAATCGGTGAAGTGTACTTGATCTGTGTACTAATCCTTTCATTTTAAAAAGGATCTTGCTGCATAGAAGCCTGTCAAATGTACTTGATCTGTGTATTAATCCTTCCCTTTTAGAGAATTTCTTAACAGTCCCTGAAAAGATATGGTTCACTACACAGAGTCCTTGAAGTCTGGTTACCACAGATAGAGCAGACATTCGAGGAATCTGCGCTAATTGATGTTCAAGTTATTACCTTTGCCAAATATCTCGACCATGTTAGCCCTAAATTATGTACATCTTTTTTGCAATAAGTCCCTAAAATCTTTGTGACTGGCATATTAATCCGTCGGTTCTTTTAAAATGTGCATATCATTCGTTGTAATTTAACGTGGAAGCTGTCCAGAGGAATGAAGTATGAGAGACAGTTTTCGTTTTTCGTTTTTTCTTTATATTATGTGGAAGGAAGAGGGGGGTGGGGGTGGGGGTGCGGGAAATAATGGGATGAGGGAAACTCTTGGCCTAAATTGCTGAAATCTGACTAAGGAAGAACTTTATTTTATAGCTCTCCCTTATCCCCCATGGTAGTCAAAAGCATGTAAGTCATATTACAATTCTGGTAACCCTTGACCACAAAATGGTTAAACTAGGCAAGGACTTATAAATGTCTTGACAGGTATAACTTTTAGAGATTAATATGCAATTTTGAAGAATTGAGGAATTGTTAAGGAAATAATAGAATTTTAGGGTTATTTTGCTTGGATAGTTTTGCATTCGGGGCTACCAGCATAGTATATTTATCTTCACCAATCAGATAAATATGTTCTGTTTTTGAATTACCGAAGGATGTGTGTGAATTCTGTCCAGGAACTGAGTAAGATTAAACAGTATACCAGTATGGAAACCCCTCATTCAGGTTACGATGCGGCACTAGTAAATCAGCTCTCTTAGTAGTTATGAGAATACAAGAAATACATGTGACATAGAGCTCTTCTTTTTAGAAGCACATTTTAATATTTGCTTGCACACTAGATGAATGATTGCCATTCAATAGTCTTAGTCAAATGTTGTTAGTGGATTACCATAGAATGTCTTCATTTTATTTGTTAAACGGCTTGCTCATGGTTGTATAATTCAATCAAGCAGACTAAAATTTATTCCAGTTTAGATATAAGTGATGAAAAATGGAGTGAAGACGCATATTTTTGACGATGCCAAACAGGGGACAGTGCAACATTGGCAGAGATGCAACCATGACCTACTTTATACATACGATATCCCAAGTTCTATAAAGTTTCATCTGAATCTGACAAGCAGAGGTTACCGAGCGTTGGTATACAGGTGAAGTACCTACACGTTTCGCATAATTAGATATATTAATTTTACCTGCTATACTAAATTTTCTATTGTTCCATGCCAAAATGTTATTATTTGATGCTGCTTTTCTTATGCAGTGGTGATCACGACATGGGTGTATCTTTTGTGGGCACGCAAGGATGGATTAGATCTCTCAACTTCTCCATCGTGGATGACTGGCGGCCATGGTCTGTAGATGGGCAAGTCGCAGGGTGATCTCTTGTTACGCTAACCAATTTCATTAGGGAGCTTCATATTATAGTTCTTTAAAGCGTGTGATTATAAATCTTGATGTTCGCTTGTCAGGTTCACGAGGACTTACTCAAATAACCTGACTTTTGCAACTGTGAAGGTAAACAGTAATTTTCCTGCCCATAGTAGGAGATCGTAAGGTACTTCATTGGAATGATGATGTTTTATCCACAGTTTTATTCTTGTCCTTGTAGGGTGCGGGACACACAGCTCCAGAATACCGGCCAAAAGAGTGCTTGGCTATGCTTCAAAGGTGGATTTCTGGCGCCCCTCTGTAACATGATTATCCTCCATAATTAACCCCAAAATCAGCAGTAGCCTGATTATAATCTGCGGGCTTGGGGTCAACTGATTTTCTATGGGACAAAAAGTACTTATAAGGAGTCCCAGAATTGGAAAGAAGAGCTACCAAGATTCCAGAGTAATTCATCTTCAAAATTGTGAACCCTTATGCACACACCAGCTTCGTTGCATCTTGATTGTTTTTCCAAGGAAAGACTGCCAGTAGAATGGGCAGAATAGAAGATTGCCATTATCCAACTATTCATTATAAAAATAAAAAAGCGTCCACTTCTTGGACTATTGCTTCTTCGATTTAAATAGTATGGTCCTTGTAGCCTAGTTTCATAGCTTAGGTTCCGTTTGGTTAGGATATGCCAGATTATCAAATACTTTGAAAATTTTTGAAAATTATTTATTTGAGAAAATGGTTATAGGAAGAAATAAATTTTACCATATCTAGCAGGCAGAAAATTTAATTTAAAAAATGAGCGGAAAAAAAAATACTATATTCGATTGGATATAATCTTATATAAAAATATTATCAAAATTTTTACAATTCAAATTATAATATTTATTTGTTGTTGAATTTATTTATTGGCCATTTATCTTCCACTCATATAATGGTTGTGAATATAGTCCATTTTAAATATTGAAATATATAATAAATATTTTTAAATTAATTATACATATTAAATATATATATTACAAATAAATTTTAGTATTTTTTATTTTTTTATTAAATAAATAACTGCACCATTAATTGATTAATTTGAAAAAAAAATAAATTATTAAATAGAAAATTAGATATTTGGATTTAGCGTAATGGTATATTGAGTCACTGAAAATGATCCCTGGTGTTATATTGTGAGTTAGGATTATTGTGGTTTTGACAATATTAAAAGAGAGCATGCGTGGGTTTCAATGAAAAAAAGTGGAGGTCTTAAATAATTCTTGGGGGTTGACTGCCTTTGGACATGGAGAAGAGGAGCACAGATTCCCACTCTAGCTCAAAATACTAGAATCGGGAACATGTCCATGTGGCGAAATATAAGATGAACGAAGTAGTTAATGGATGGCTGAGATCTCGTCTAACATGTGGTATTATGCAAAACTAACGGAGTATCTAATGGATGGTTGAGATCTCATATAAAATTGAAATAAAGGAAAATGGGCAATGTCACAAATTTGGAATTAAAAAACCAAACGTTAGGCGTGAGCTTTTTTTTTTCGCCTTCTTTGAAATAATTATAATTAGTAGGTGTGAGTTTTCGAACGAGTCGAGCTAGATGTAAGAAAATTTTACAGGTGAACTACGTAGAGGCAATCTATCGTCTATTGGTTAAGAGTGCAACTTCGTTCTCTCATCTATTTCTGCTTGGATGGACGCACTTGCAGCGGAGAAGTGCCGTCTCCGAACACAAATGGTGCAAAGCCTAGGCCTCCGAAATCTACGAGCTTGCTTGAGTAGAAGACCCCACCACCCCATACGCCTACTGCCCATTCCATTGTAGGACGTTGGCCCTGCCGGAAATCAGTTGCAGGTCGTTCAATTTGAACAGGACTGAAGCCTGACTCAACAAACCTCCAGGCATGGTTGAACTGAATAACACTTACTGGAACCAAACTCAAGTACCTGAATTCTTTTCAAACCTCGCCATCTTTTTGGCTCTCTAAGGCCAGTTTACTGCATGCCTTTCCCCGCCTTCAGACAACCAACCCATGGTTCACGTAATATTGCACTAAGGTCACAGGACTGGTCGCTCCATGCCAAACCTTCATCTAGATCATTTTAAAGAAGTTAGGACCCGGCCCTCGACGTCCAGCCCTCGGAGAGAAGAGCCCAAGCCCACCATGTCTCCTCTTCTTCGCTTGCTGCTCTGCTGTTGTTCCTGCTGGCCTCCGGTCCTCTCGGCAATCACTGTCTCTCGCCTCCCAGGCTTCCGCGGGGCTTTGCCCTTCTACTTAGAAACCGGGTGAGCCCAAGTAATCCATGCTGGTCTCTTGTTTCCTATGGTCCGGTTTGTGGCTGTGGACACTCCATTCTTGCCTTGTTTATGTTACACCATAGGTACGCGACTGTGGACGAGGTTAACGACTCACAACTCTTCTATTACTTCATCAAGTCTGAGGGAAACCCAGAAGAGGACCCTCTCTTGCTTTGGCTCTCCGGCGGACCCGGGTGCTCCTCCTTCTCTGCTCTTGCTTTCGAGATTGGTATTGTAATTAACCTTTCGGTCAAAGATTTAGATACGTCATGAGTTATCTTGTGATCTTTGTTCAATGGGATCGGGGCATAAAAGTCCTGACTGCTGCTACTTTGTAATTTTCAAGAATATGGATATTGAATTATCAATTAATCTTTTCGGCAATCACAAATCATTTATCATTTCAAACTGTTGGGTCGGGATTGATTCCTAACATGTTGTGCACAGGTCCTGTTCAATTTGAGATTGCTGAACATAATGGGAGCTTGCCAACTCTAGTTTTGAATCCGTATTCCTGGACGAAGGCAAGCAGCCCTATTGAGCCCCTTAAAATAGTTTAGTTTTTTTTACTGATTTATGATTTTCAGGTCTCCAACATTATCTTTCTTGACTCCCCCATTGGAACTGGGTTCTCATTCTCCAGAAGCACCAAAGGTTATGAAGTTGGGGATGTCATATCATCAAAACAAATCTACACCTTTCTCAGAAAGGTGAAAAAACCTACCTTATGTCAATCATGCTGCTTGTTAAGCAAAATTGGAAGGCAAATGCTGGGCAATGAATATAACATTCCTCTCGACTTGTAATGTAGTGGTTCAAGGATCATCCCCGATTCCTCTCCAATCCTCTCTACATTGCTGGTGATTCATATGGTGGGAAGATTGTTCCAGTTGTCGCACAGGAGATATCGCAAGGTGAACTCTTATGGATTTTCTTCTCCACATCTCCTGGTATCCAGAATGAAAAATGTGGAGCTCATCTAATCAAAGGAGTATCCAACTGCTCATTTCATTAATATAATTATCTGGAATCAAATTGGAAGCTTTTTTCTTTCTGCATCTAGTTAAAGGTGCGGTCGCATTATCTTGTGGTTTATATCATACCATAAAACAATGCATAATGCCTAATAAACTAACATATAGTGACTTTTCTGGTTGACAATTCTTCAGTAACTAGCTGCATTGTTCATTCTTGCCTTCAAAATGATGATTACGGTATCCACCCTGGGACTGTTTTGAGAAATAAATTTTAGGTTGTGACCCAAAGGTTGTATGCAGAAGTATGTTGCATACTAACCAAGAAAAAATAGCCCAGCTGCCTATTATTTTTAACATTTAGTTAGTTATTTATATTTTCATTTGAAATGATTTTGTTTGCATATTGTCGCGTACATACGATTGAATTCACTCTGTATCAACGATACATTGTTTGTTTGTTTGCCATTGCACCATAATCAGAACTAAGAAAATAGTTGGTAAGACTTCTAAACATCCTGTCATGGTGGGTACTTTGACTTCCATCAAAGAGAATACAAATAAGCAACTAGATGCGCCCAGACCTATATGCATGAGTCCAGATTGTCTTGCTTTGTCAAATCAGTGTATAGACTTACAGAACTTCTGAAGCTTGATTTGTTTGTTTGAGGAAAAGTTATTTTGATTTGTTGAATGAGCTTTGATGCATTTTCAGTTGGGTTATGTCATAGGTATTGAAACTGGACAGCAGCCACTTCTTAATCTAAAGGTATTGTCTTTAACTTCAGGAAAAAGATTCTACCATTTATACTTGTCAATCAAATCCTTTTTGCTGCATAATTTTCTTCTTTCTTGCACTATAATAACTTCAAAGAATTTCAATTCAGGATTTTAGCGCATTTTTTTCTAGTTAAGTATATTAATGCATCCTTGACCAAAAAAGAGGAAAAAAAAATCATTATGAACTGCACATAATCTATCAAAGTAGGTTGTCATGCTGAGAGGAATCTGTAAAAGATCATGTTAATGGAGAATGCTGGTTGCAGTTGCAATAAATGTTGGGGGAGGATACATAGACCTCAACATTGATAGTTGAGTGAGGCTTCTTTTCTGTTCCTTTTTCGGATTTCTTATTAATGTCCTGGAGGTAATTGATTGTACTTAATACAGAACATAGGTAATGGAAAGAATACAAAGTAAACATTAATAGAAGAGAAAGGGGATGAGTAGGCATGGATGAGGATAATATCCTGCTATCCGAAGTTGATATGAATGTGATGTGTTGCACTTAAATTGCTACATAATATGCACTTTAATGTATTCTCAATTGGTGTTTCTACATAATATTGCTAACAAACTGGGAGGCTTCGTCCTACCCCAAGCGGTGCAGAGCAAAGGAAGCATACCGCAACAAGTGGGATTTTTATTAGATGTCTGATCTTTTGCAATGTAGCGATTTTGATGTATCAAGAATCAACAATATGAGGAGCTATAACTTGCTTTTGAGTTCACATTCAAATGGCAGGTGACTTTGAAAAATGAATTTAAATGCTGCTTATGTTTCTTTTGCATAAGTAGGCTATAGTTTTTATCGACAATATAATATGCTGTGAAAAAACTGACAGAGGATTCATGATTTCTTTTTAAAAAAAATCTACCATAGAATACTGGTTGATCTTGATTCTGTCATAGCTGTTCCAGTAAGGTATTTTTTTGATATGTGACTATATGCCCTAAATAATATGAGAACATTGTTATCTCATATCCTTAAGGTTGTAACGACCATTTATTCTATTGATTTCAGGGTTATCTGATCGGAAACCCTTTAACAGGTGAAAGAATTGATGTCAATTCCCGGGTCCCTTACGCTTGCCAAGTTGGTATCATATCGGATGAACTCTATGAGGTGATGTCTTCAGGCACCTTTTTTAGTCTGTTAGAGACAATTATGTTCCATATGCAGAACCAAGACAGCATAGACTCTTTTCCTATTTGCCATCTAGCAGCCGGTGCTAAACATTGTGGGATAGCTAACAGTATTTTATGCAATGATGTGGAACATATTAAGATAACCATTTTTTTTTTCCTCTAAAGAAACTTTGGTTCAAAATTTGGTGCCAATATCGATGTCAGTATAGTCTAAGATTTTAATATGGCTTTTAAAGTTCCGTGTTCTGTTTGTCAGAACTGAGATTGTATCTAATTGTATGTGTGATGTATGATTAGTTTAACTGAGATAACCTTGTTGAGCTCTCTGCAAAGTGAATTGAATAGTGTTTCTTTTGCTCCATTTCTTAAAATAAATGAAAGGGACAACCTTGTTGGGTTTTCATTCTTTCTGCTGGTTAATATGGATGGCTTCCCTTTTTGAAATATGAATCGATCTTCCTTGAAACTTTTCTGAAAAACAGTAACGGAAAACATGTCCTTGAACCATATCTTTATTTGTTGTATGCATATGCAGAAAAATGGTTTTGCTTTCAAAACATCATTCATCCAGGCAGCCACAGTTTTGGTTAGCTGCATTAGGTACAAGTAGGCAGGCAAAAGCATATGTTGCATATATAGATTCTGCTGTCTTCCAGGTTTTCTGCTTTTACTAACCTGCAATTGGAGAAAACAAATGTGCAGATTAAATAATTTTATGTTTTCTTTCTTATCAGCTGACAGAGAAGAACTGTGAAGGAGAAGATTATGTGTAAGAGGTTTTGAATTTGAAATTTGAAACGGTTGTGAACCGTTTCTCCCCATTTAAACTCATTTAAAGCCATCCTAAATGCAATACAAACGTTGGGCTCCAACGTTGATCCAGATGGGAGAGAGAGGAGAGCTCTCTCACACTCATTAATTCCTTCTCTTCACATCCGTTAGAGGGCTTTTTTCCTTCTACGGTTTTCCTTGCTTTTTCTGATTTTTTCTAGTTTTTTCAAGCGGTGAGGGGAGAAGACAAGGGGGTTATCTTGTGGTTGGCCTCCTCTTCGCCGATCACTCTTCATCTTTTGGCTTTGAATCAGTTTTGTACGAGCATACAGAAAAATCCCTGCGGAGTTCAAGAGATTTTGTAGTACTGTGCACGTCTACAAAATCAACGGTCCGTTGTATCTTGGGAAGGGATCGCCAGAATCCGGTGCATATAAGGAGGCGAATCTCTTTCAAAGACAGTGACTACACGCCTCGGACCGATCTACAGGTATTATCTATTTTATTTTGGATCTAAAGAAAACGACATCAAAGAGGTACGCATTGGAATCAGTTGTTTCAGTGATATTAAATTATTTAAGTTTTATTTGAGTTCTTTGAGTTGATTACTACAACATTTTTGAAAGAGATTTGTTTCCGAAACACAAAGATGGACAAAGTTAAGAACTCATTAAACGATATCCTGAAACCCGAGTCATTCGATGGAAAGAATTTTGTTAGATGGCAAACAAAGATGGAGTCTTGGTTGGACACATTAGATTTATTTTATGTGGTTTCAAACAATCCTTCAACTAAGGACCCAATGGATCATGAACCCGGCAGATCAGCTGCTAAATACAAATTTGATAAAGATGATCGTTTGTGTAAGAGTTTGATACTTAGTTCACTAAATGATAACTTGTACGACATCTACTCTAGAGCTGAGGGTACAGCTAAGACATTGTGGGATGAACTTGAGTCGAAATATGGTAAAGAAACTGAATCAGAAGAAAAGTTCATCATAGGAGAATATTTTTCTTACAAAACGGTAGATCAAAAATCAGTAATTGATCAAGCACATGAAGTCCAGAATATAGTGGCGAAGATCGTCGCAATGGGAATTTCTATAGATGAGAGAATTCAGGCGGCAGCCCTTATAGAAAAGCTTCCATCTTCCTGGACAAATTTTAAAGTCTCTTTGAAGCATAAGAGACACACCCTCTCTTTGGATCAAGTACTTGTGTCCCTTCAAATAGAAGAAAAACACAAGAATAACCATAAACAGGACTTGGGTATTGACTCAGAAGTTAATGCAAAAGCAAACTTAGTAGAAACGAAGAAAACTAACTTCTGGAGAAATAAACCCAAGAAACACTTTGAGAAGCCAAAACCAAAGATTCAAAAGGAACAGAGCAAGAGAACATGTTATGTCTGTGGTAAACCAGGACACTTTGCCAAACAGTGTAGACATAGAAAGGACAAGGTCAAGGGGCAAGGTGACAAAGTGACTCCTCAGGCAAACATGATAACCAGTTCTGGCTCTGCTGGAACCAAGGACAGGTTAGTGATCTCAAAACTTGAGTTAAATCTGGCCTACAATCCAACCGAATGGTGGATTGATACAGGAGCTACTGTCCATATATGTTCTGATATTTCCTCTTTTTCTTTCTACCAGGAGGTTAAAGGAAGAACTGTGACCATGGGCAACTCCAGTGTTGCACAAGTGATTGGAGAAGGAGAAGTAAAATTGAAATTCACATTTGGAAAAAGTATTACTCTCCACAACGTGCAACATGTGCCAGATGTTCGCAAGAATCTTGTTAGTGGTTTTCTTTTGAGTCAATTAGGATTTAAATTAGTGTTTGAATCAAATAAGGTTGTAATTACCAAAGGTGGGACATTTGTAGGGAGGGGTTATGTTGCTGATGGGTAATTTAAATTGAGTGTATTACCATGCAACAATATGAATAAAAATGTTTCTTCTTCACTTGTTATGCATATTGACTCTTTAGAGATGTGGCATAGTAGACTTGGACACGTGAATAACAATACTCTCAAAAGAATGATAAATTTAGATTTAATTCCTAAATATAATTTAGAGAAGAACAAAAAATGTGAAATTTGTGTTCAAGCTAAACAACCTAGGAAACCATTTAAATCAACAAGTAGAAGTTCTAACCTACTGGATTTAATACATAGTGACATTTGCGAAATGAGCGGTATTTTGACGAGAGGAGGAAAAAGATACTTTATTACCTTTATAGATGACATGTCAAAATACTGCTATGTATATTTAATAAAAACTAAGGATGAAGCCTTAGAAAAATTTAAAATTTGTAAATCAGAGGTTGAAAATCAAACCCAGAAAACAATAAAAAGACTTAGGTCAGATAGAGGAGGAGAATATAGTTCAATAGAATTTGGAAAATTCTGTGAGGAACATGGGATTATACATGAGACTACTCCCCCTTATTCTCCTCAGTCAAATGGAGTTGCTGAAAGAAAAAATAGAACTTTTCTTGACATGATTAACTCAATGCTTACTAGTTCTGGTCTTTCCAACAATTTGTGGGGTGAAGCTCTAATTTCAGCATGTAAAATACTTAATCGTATACCATTTAAAGATAACCAGAAAACACCATATGAGTTATGGTGGGGTAGAAAACCTAGTCTAAAATATTTTAAAATTTGGGGTTGCCTTGCAAAAGTTAAAATTAACTCTAGCAAGATGACTAAACTGTCTCCTAAGACTTTCGATGCAGCTTTCATAGGATATGCGGAAAATAGTAATGCATACCGATTCTTAGTAGTACGATCAGATGTACCTGACATTACACCGAACACTATTAAAGAATCGAATGATGCAGTATTTTTTGAGAATGTGTTTCCTATGAAAGAAAAGAGAAAGTTAGAAATAGGAGAATCCTCTAAATCACAAAATGATAACACTGAAATAGAACCCCAAGTTGAACTTAGAAGGAGCAAGAGACCTAGAATAGAGAAAAACCTAGGAGATGACTTCTACACATTCCTTGTTGAAGATGAACCTTTGACTTATGCTGAAGCAATGAAATCTAGTGATGCACCTCTATGGGAGGAAGCCATTAAAAGTGAGATGGAATCAATCCTTTCACACAATACATGGGTGTTAACCGACTTACCTCCAGGGTCTAGACCACTAGGATGCAAATGGGTCTTTAAAAGGAAACAAAATCCTGATGGATCCATTGAAAAATACAAAGCTAGATTAGTTGCTAAAGGTTTTAGTCAAAGAGAAGGAATGGACTATTTTGACACTTATTCTCCAGTCACTAGGATAACTACAATTCGAGTGCTTATAGCATTGGCGGCATCTTATAAACTTGAAATCCATCAGATGGATGTGAAAACAGCCTTTCTTAATGGCGAGTTAGATGAAGAAATTTATATGGAGCAGCCAGAAGGTTTTGTAGTTCCTGGTCAAGAGAATAAAGTGTGTAAGCTAGTCAAATCCTTATATGGATTAAAACAAGCTCCTAGACAGTGGCATGAAAAGTTTGACCAAGTCATTTTATCATATGGCTTTAATATTTGTGACTTCGATAAATGTGTATATTGGAAAATATTTGATAGGTCTATTATTATCCTATGTTTATACGTAGATGACATTTTAATTTTTGGTAGTGAACATGTCACAATTTTTGAAGTGAAGAAATACTTAAGTGATAATTTTGACATGAAAGATCTAGGATTAGCTAAAGTAATCTTAGGAATCAAAATTAGAAAGACACAAAATGAGATTGTTCTAAGTCAATCTCACTATGTTGAAAAAGTGTTAAAAAAATTTGGGTACGAAAATTACAAGCCAGTTAGCACCCCATATGATCCTAGCATAAAATTAAAGAAAAATAGTGGGGATAGTGTTTCCCAATTAAGGTATTCTCAATTAATTGGAAGTCTTATGTATTTATCTAACTGTACAAGACCAGATATCTCCTATGCTGTAGGAAGATTAAGTAGATACACTAGTAATCCCGATAAAACACATTGGAATGCAATAGAAAGGCTTCTTAAATATTTGAAGGGTACCATTAACTACGGGATATACTATTCTGGTTTTCCTACTGTACTAGAAGGGTATAGTGATGCTAACTGGATTTCTGATTCCGAAGACACAAAGGCCACTAGTGGATTTGTTTTTACACTAGGTGGTGGTGCAGTCGCTTGGAAATCTTCCAAGCAGACCTTGATTACTAGATCCACCATGGAGGCTGAGATGGTAGCCTTAGAGTTAGCTGGTGGAGAAGCAGATTGGCTTAGGGGTCTGTTATCAGATATCCCCATGATGGATAAGCCTATTCCTGCTATTCTAATTAACTGTGATAATCAGGCGACTATAGCAAAAGTGAAAAGTAAAAATCACAACTCGAAGTCGTCTAGGCATATTGAGCTTCGATATAAAATTTTAAGGAAGCTCACCTCTACTGGAGTTATAACTTTAAGTTATATTAAATCAGTGGAGAACTTGGCAGATCATCTGACCAAGGGCTTGTCGAGAGGACAAGTTCAATATGCTTCGAGGGGGATGGGTTTAAAGCCTATTTTTGAGTCACCGTCAGCGGCAACCCAACCTATCTGACTGGAGATCCCAAGATGTAGGTTCAATGGGACAAACAAGCTGACTGAGTGGTTGGTAGGAGCACCAGATTTAAAGTGAACTCAGTTCACTACCCATCTCTATGGAGCAGGTGCTCAACTGCACTAGACAGGAGGATGGCGTAATGCCTTAATGATATCAAGGCTATTATAGCAAGGTATAGAGTTGCAGTATACCCTTGGAGATATCACCGATGTGAGTGTGACTGTGGGGCCGCAGTCAAATAGAGAATTAAGGCTTGTTCTCTAAGAGACACTCTCAAAACAAGATACCTGCGCACGGCCGTAATGCGCTACCCCGATGGAACTCACATGTAGGGTCAACTCTTAGTTGTTCAGTATTTTAAAATCTATATATAAAGTCCAAGTTCAAGACTTTGTTCACTTCGGACCGGTGTGGATGGCAAAATACCAACTAGATGAAGGTTCAAGTCCGAAAGACACCTTTCATCGAAAGCTAAGTGTACTGAATGCTCGTACTTTGAATTTTTCAAAATTTTGACATTTTCAAAATTATCTCATTTTTTTTTTTTTTGAAATTTCAAAATGGTGGGGAATGTAAGAGGTTTTGAATTTGAAATTTGAAACGGTTGTGAACCGTTTCTCCCCATTTAAACTCATTTAAAGCCATCCTAAATGCAATACAAACGTTGGGCTCCAACGTTGATCCAGATGGGAGAGAGAGGAGAGCTCTCTCACACTCATTAATTCCTTCTCTTCACATCCGTTAGAGGGCTTTTTTCCTTCTACGGTTTTCCTTGCTTTTTCTGATTTTTTCTAGTTTTTTCAAGCGGTGAGGGGAGAAGACAAGGGGGTTATCTTGTGGTTGGCCTCCTCTTCGCCGATCACTCTTAATCTTTTGGCTTTGAATCAGTTTTGTACGAGCATACAGAAAAATCCCTGCGGAGTTCAAGAGATTTTGTAGTACTGTGCACGTCTACAAAATCAACGGTCCGTTGTATCTTGGGAAGGGATCGCCAGAATCCGGTGCATATAACGAGGCGAATCTCTTTCAAAGACAGTGACTACACGCCTCGGACCGATCTACAGGTATTATCTATTTTATTTTGGATCTAAAGAAAACGACATCAAAGAGGTACGCATTGGAATCAGTTGTTTCAGTGATATTAAATTATTTAAGTTTTATTTGAGTTCTTTGAGTTGATTACTACAACATTATGAACATCCAGTTGGTGCGCAGTGTGTTGCAACTCTTGAAGTAGTTGCAGAGGTGAGAAAGCTTCTTGCTCATGTTGATTTTTTACTCAAAACAACAATGGTGAAGCTGATGTCTTCTCTATGCAGCAGTTTTTTCCAGAGATTGACTATACCCATATCTTAGCGCCTAAATGTTCTCTGACATCACTGAAACCAAAGGCAGTGACTGGAGATAGAAGAATTCTCAAGGAAAACCATGACAAATACTTGATTCCTCCACCAGCTCCTGCTCTAGGTTGTAAGGTATGTCATCTCCCCCTCTTCGCTCTGTGTGTCTATGCATGTTCATATGCATGCATGCCTATGTTTGTGCGCATGTGACCGGTCTATCTATCTGACTATCATAGGGGTAGTGCAGATGCTACCACCCACACATGCATGGGTTAACAGTATATGGAAGCATTACACATGAACACACGCATATAATATGTCGATACTATATGGAAGCATTATACATGGACATCTAATGATGCAATTTCCTAGATTTGCAATATGTTTTGAACATATTATCAGATATTATTTGTTCTTGCAGTCATATGCCCACTATTTGTCCTATTACTGGGCAAACAATCATGCCACTAAAGAGGCTCTCCACATCCAAAAGGTAAAATCTCTACAAACCCCTTTACCCATAGACCACAATTGTGAAGACCCGAATTGGGCCCATCCTAGGGCCCAACGAACTGAAGTCGGCAAGGAGTGCCGACTTCAGTTGAGTCATCGTGGTCTCCCCACGATGACCACGCCGGCCGAACGGCCAGCGGAATCTCCGCACACCACCCCCCCTCTTCCCTCTTCCCTCTTCCCCTCTTCCCCTCTTCCCTCTCCCTCTCTATCTCCCTCTCTCTCTCTCTCTCTCTCTCCCTTTCTCTTTTCTCTGAGAACCCATCCCTTCCTTTTCTTTTTTTTCCCTCTTTTGAGAACGTCGCCGGAGCCGCCATCGCCGCCGGGGAAACACTCGTCGACGACCGGAGGTGAGCAAGACAATATAGACCTATTTTTTTTGGATTTAAGGGGAGGGAAACGATGGGAAACAATGGGGTTTACTTCCCCTGTTTCGGGGAAGTTCTTTTTGGGAGATTCGGCCGCGGCGGCCGGCCGGGGTCAAATCCGGCCGAAACGGGTTCGGCCGGAGGTGGGCGAACGGGGGCCGGGCTTCCCAGCCCCGGTCCCTCTCTTTCCTCCCTCTCTTCTTCTCCTTCTTCTCTTCTTCTTTCCGTCCGGCGCCGCCTGTGAAGGTGGGATGGCCGACGGCGGCTGGCCGAGCGCCGCCGCCGAGGGCCACGGTCGGCCGCCGAGGGCCGACCGGAACCACCAGCCACCCTCCTCCCTTCTCCTTCTTCTTCTTCTTCTTCTTCTCTTCCTTCTTCTTCTTCTCTTTTTTTTTTTCTTCTTCTTTATTCGGCCTGGGTTTATCCTTGCTTTGAAATCCGTGCCTCACTTGTGAACCAGACTTTGAACCGGGTTTAAACTGTGAACCGGTTCCACCTACTCCATGAATTGGGTTTGAGTGAATGGGTTTTGGTTAGGGTCTGAATTTGAGTCAGGAGTTTGGGTTAGCCTGATGTGAGTACAATCTGGTTCGTCAAAATTTGATCTGATCTGGTCTGATCAGATCTGGTTTGGGTTGGGCTAGGGAACTGTTTTTGGGCTGAGTTGGGCCTGATTGGATCTGTGGGCTGGGTTGGTTTGGGCCCGAGATCTGATCTGGACCTGTAATCTGGTTTGGTTCAGTTGGGCCTAATCTGTGTTGGGCCACAATTGGTTTTGGGTTAAAGGATTTTGATTTTTGGGATTTAGTCTATTTATTCTTGGATCTTTGAACTTAGGAATTTAAGGAATTGGAATTAGTTTAAATTATGTTTCTAAATTAATTAAATAATTAATATTTATGTTTAATCAGGGGTTCGTGATATCTGTGGCAGGGATTCTTAAGCTAGCCCAGGTAGGTGACCGTTGCTTTAAAGTAGAATTCTAACATGTATCTTGCATATGTTGATTTATTGATTCATTATTAGCAATATGTCTTAGAATTAAAATTAAATATTTAATTTCATAAATTGTTATGCGCTTTACTGTGGGGAGTATGATTATGATTTTGATATAGAAAGTTGATTTATTGATTTTCAAAATCCGCGTGACTATAGTCTAGACCCCGCCAATGGGATGATACGTTGGCCCTGTCGACTTGTACTGAGGAACTAGTTCCGACACCGCGACCACCGGTGATAGAATAGTGGCGGCACAGGGGTGCGTTTTGCTCTTCGGAGCGGCTCGGTGGAGCGTGAGTTTGGCACCAGGGGGTGCGGCACAGTGGTGCGTTGGCTCAGTGGAGCGGCTCTTCGGAGAGTTGTATTGGCACTTCGGTGTAACCATGCCACTGGGTGATGTGGCCGTAGTCATGCGGTTGAGTTATTTTGAGTCTCGGATTGGGTTTACAGATTATTGTGTGGATTTTTGGATTTATGTGTTTAGCTGCTTTTATATGCATTATGACATGTTATATGACGACTTTATTGCATGATGTCGCCTACTGAGCTGTTAGCTCACTCCTACTATTTACATTTTTGCAGGTGATGATATATGATTATGGGGATTACGGGACGGAGTGATCATGATGTAGTTAGCTAGTGGATATAGACTTTCTCTTTTGACTTATGTATATATGGACATTTGATCTGAAAACTGGAATTTATTTTTAATTAGTTATTAATAGTTGATCTGATTTATCTGCCTTGCGTGCCTGCGGGGTCCGCCCTGTAGGTGCGCGGCGTCTGCTCGCGCCCCGGGCCCCGGGTTCGGGGCGTGACAGATTTATTGGTATCAGAGCTTAAGGTTAAGGTATCTTAGGGTTTAGGTTCAAGTAAGTGTGAGTGGGGAATTATGATAGAAAAACTATCAAAGCCTTGGTTTATAGTCACTTGAGATTGTAACATGAATGATATTATAACCTACGATTTAAGACCACTAGGGACTGTAGGCTTAATGGCATTAGAGTTTGACGTTTAAGATCATTAGGGATTGTGACATAAATATATCATAGCTTAAGGTTATGATCAATTGGGACATGACAATTATATTTGGTGCTTAAGGTGTAAGATCACTGAGCATTGTGATAAAATGTATGCATCGGGTTTGGTTTTCGATGAGTGTGGAAGGAAAGTATAAATTATCTTTGATCATGATAAGAGAGGTTTGACCTAAGATAAGTGTAGGAAAATTAACAATGGCATACCGGTTATACCATGTTCAGATATTATTTAAACGACTTGGAAGTTCAAACTTGATATGGGTTGTGATATGATCGTACTTTTGGTTTTGCTACTAATTATCAGAGTGTGATTTATACATACATCTTCCGTATCATTGGAGTGGGCTAAGAAAGATTTTTCGTAGTATTAGTGCAGAATGTTTTCGAGGTTAAATCTGTATGGGGATTATATTTGGATTTGACATGTTTGAATATTGTAAATCGGCATATTTCTATTAGTGGATTAAATTCTTAAGGCCATATAGTATGCAAATTGGTGGAGTATTCTAATTATTTGAATTTGTATATTTGGATTGGGCTACTAAATTTTTCTTATAATTGTTGGAGACCATTGGATGTGTTAACTTGAACTCAAGTCAAGGTTTATGACCTAACTAGAAATCTTTGTCATTGTAAAATACAAAATTGAGTAGAAATTTCGATTTTGAGATGCTTATGTGAGTTATCATGGGTAGCATTAATCATAGACATTAAGGATTTTGGTAAAGAAGGATTTGGAAGTTGATAGAGTTAATTCCTACTCATAGTGATATTGGCTCAACAGTTCTAACCCATTGAGTTTGAGGTAAATTCTGTTGGAAGGAAAATCAATGTAAATTTTCTAATTAAATTGCAAAGAGAATACAAGAATTACCCCCTTTAAATTAAACCTAGATATTTTGGATTCTAAAAAGGTTGTGGAGATCACATAGTGACCTTAAACTTGACTAAAGGATCGGGGGTTAGTTATGGTATGTACACTCTATATAAATTGAGGACAAAAAGATCTAGAGGTTTTGCTCTAGTTCTACTTGGAAATTTGAAATTTGGAGTTTCTTAGTTTCAATGCAAAATGATACTTTAGTCAGAAATCATTTTGTGACTTTAGAGAATTAAATGAATTAAATCAGAGAGTGCAGCGGAAGTGTGGTGGTTTGACTTATTTTGAAACTGGTTAAGATCATTAATATTTGATCTAAAAGGCATTTATTTGCTTTTGTTATTGATAAATTTGAGTTAATTTATCATGATTTTGAAATGCTAAAATTAGAATGCAACCTAATTATGGTCGTAACCGAAGTGTGAATGAGCTATTCTGAGAGTTTTCTTTGGTAGAGCAATTTGTATTTCAAGTTATGATTAATTAGATTTTGACTAAATTAAGCGAAGGAATATTAATCATGAGATATTATCGTGCAATATAATTATTTTGGAAGTTTAACTTGATATCAGGCACTGTGGATATTGCTTCTAGTTGAAGTTAATTATTTTGGTGGCAAATTAAGATTCATCTATAAAAAGATGTTTAAAGCTTGGACTAGAAAATATTTATTGAAATCCGTATGTGGATCATGCATGGAACTCGTATATAGAAGGAAAATATACTTGGGGATGAGACTTAAGAATTTTTGTTTGGCTCTACTTGAGACTTGAAACAATTAAGATTGATATTTTGATCGAAAGTCAATTAGTAAATCTTGAGAATATTGGTGGATTAAAATGTTTTTGGGTTAGTCGAAAATAGGACTTGTTTGATTTGGAAAAAGTTCTTGATGTTTTTCCTTGTTTAAAAAAAAAAAAAAAGATCGTTGGAAAGTATAGTTCTTTGGATTTTGATCGATATGGATATCATTGTTTTATTAGTAGATTCTCTAAGTCTAGTAGATTTACAAGATCTCGAAATGTTTGCAGTACTGCAAATAAAAAAATATTTTACTTATTTGAGGAGTTGATCTCAATGTAAAATCATGGAGCTTATATCTTGGTGGAATTTCTTGTAAATCTTTGAACCAGATTATTAGATTCTTGTAAGTTAAATATTTATAAATCAAGGCTATGAGTTGATTGTGAATTTTGTATCACCATATGAGAAATGCAAGTGGAATTTCATGAGAGGCCCAAATAAGTTTAGCCTAAAAGAAAAGATTCAGAATGATTAAGTAAGCTCCTGAGTAAGTTAATCTAGAATCTTTTAATTATCGAAGCTTAAAATAAATATCAACTTGTATAATGGAATTGTCAAGGGAAACTAGAATTGGCTTAGTTCAAATTTGGATCTAGAATATGATTACTTGATTATATGATGGTACAAATACGACAACTATCTCAAGGGTTAATAATGACCTAGTGAACTTGGAAAGCAAGGATAAAATTTTGCTTGGATATTATAAAAAAAAAAAATTGCTGATGATCTGGGATCATTAAGAAATTTTGGAGAATATTGATCAGAGTTACGCAGCGAAAGTATGATGGATTGAGTCAATCTAAACTGGTCAAAAATATTGACTGAATTTTGGTAACATGTTATTATGAAAGACTATGTTGTTCAATAATGAAAGATTTTGTTGATTCTCAGGTCAATCATGATATGATTATGTTATCTCTTGGATAGAATTTGCTATTTTTGGACATGCTAAGAGAATAATAATAATAATAATAATTTGAGTGTATCATGACTCGGGTTAGTTGATTGTTGGCCAAATATAGTCTAATTTGTTAAGTATCTACATAAACCATGCATTATTTGCTCCCATCTTATAGGTTTAAGTTAAAAGCTTCGTGGCATATTGAATCATGGTATCAATACTTTGCCTTCTCAGACCTGCTCTTGTGATTTGATGCAAATCATCTTTGAGATAGACCGTTGCTATCTAATGATCATAAGTACATGTTCATTTTGTGAATTACATTTCTAGCCATTTAATGATTTGACTCTAAGGTTGGCCATTATTCTTTGAGGGATCAACACACTACCATGAGAAGTATATGAGATCTATTTCATTTCAAGTTCTATCCCAAACACAACTACTTTTAATCAATCCTGTTGTGAATCGATCCTGATCCGATCTCGAGTAAACATGCATCAAGATGATAATTTCAATCTAAGATTTCAGTTAGTCATTTATCTAGTGCTAATCTTACGAGTTTATATGAAATTTTTGCTAATTGATTTAAAGTTATCTATCACACTGATTTTGATCGAGAAGAATAAGATCTTGGATTTATATTACTCAATGGGCTGAGCATCTGAAAGGCCTAGATCTCTTTAATTTCGAGGACGAAATTTCTTTTTAGTTGGTTAGAGTGTGAAGACCCGAATTGGGCCCATCCTAGGGCCCAACGAACTGAAGTCGGCAAGGAGTGCCGACTTCAGTTGAGTCATCGTGGTCTCCCCACGATGACCACGCCGACCGAACGGCCAGCGGGATCTCCGCACACCACCCCCCCTCTTCCCTCTTCCCTCTTCCCCTCTTCCCCTCTTCCCTCTCCCTCTCTATCGCCCTCTCTCTCTCTCTCTCTCCCTTTCTCTTTTCTCTGAGAACCCATCCCTTCCTTTTCTTTTTTTCCCCTCTTTTGAGAAGGTCGCTGGAGCCCCGTCATCGCCGGAGCCGCCATCGCCGCCGGGGAAACACTCGTCGACGACCGGAGGTGAGCAAGACAATATAGACCTATTTTTTTTGGATTTAAGGGGAGGGAAACGATGGGAAAGAATGGGGTTTACTTCCCCTGTTTCGGGGAAGTTCTTTTTGGGAGATTCGGCCGGCCGACGGCGGCCGGCCGGGGTCAAATCCGGCCGAAACGGGTTCGGCCGGAGGTGGGCGAACGGGGGCCGGGCTTCCCAGCCCCGGTCCCTCTCTTTCCTCCCTCTCTTCTTCTCCTTCTTCTCTTCTTCTTCCCGTCCGGCGCCGCCTGTGAAGGTGGGATGGCCGACGGCGGCTGGCCGAGCGCCGCCGCCGAGGGCCACGGTCGGCCGCCGAGGGCCGACCGGAACCACCAGCCACCCTCCTCCCTTCTCCTTCTTCTTCTTCTTCTTCTTCTCTTCCTTCTTCTTCTTCTCTTTTTTTTTCTTCTTCTTTATTCGGCCTGGGTTTATCCTTGCTTTGAAATCCGTGCCTCACTTGTGAACCAGACTTTGAACCGGGTTTAAACTGTGAACCGGTTCCACCTACTCCATGAATTGGGTTTGAGTGAATGGGTTTTGGTTAGGGTCTGAATTTGAGTCAGGAGTTTGGGTTAGCCTGATGTGAGTACAATCTGGTTCGTCAAAATTTGATCTGATCTGGTCTGATCAGATCTGGTTTGGGTTGGGCTAGGGAACTGTTTTTGGGCTGAGTTGGGCCTGATTGGATCTGTGGGCTGGGTTGGTTTGGGCCCGAGATCTGATCTGGACCTGTAATCTGGTTTGGTTCAGTTGGGCCTAATCTGTGTTGGGCCACAATTGGTTTTGGGTTAAAGGATTTTGATTTTTGGGATTTAGTCTATTTATTCTTGGATCTTTGAACTTAGGAATTTAAGGGATTGGAATTAGTTTAAATTATGTTTCTAAATTAATTAAATAATTAATATTTATGTTTAATCAGGGGTTCGTGATATCTGTGGCAGGGATTCTTAAGCTAGCCCAGGTAGGTGACCGTTGCTTTAAAGTAGAATTCTAACATGTATCTTGCATATGTTGATTTATTGATTCATTATTAGCAATATGTGTTAGAATTAAAATTAAATATTTAATTTCATAAATTGTTATGCGCTTTACTGTGGGGAGTATGATTATGATTTTGATATAGAAAGTTGATTTATTGATTTTCAAAATCCGCGTGACTATAGTCTAGACCCCGCCAATGGGATGATACGTTGGCCCTGTCGACTTGTACTGAGGAACTAGTTCCGACACCGCGACCACCGGTGATAGAATAGTGGCGGCACAGGGGTGCGTTTTGCTCTTCGGAGCGGCTCGGTGGAGCGTGAGTTTGGCACCAGGGGGTGCGGCACAGTGGTGCGTTGGCTCAGTAGAGCGGCTCTTCGGAGAGTTGTATTGGCACTTCGGTGTAACCATGCCACTGGGTGATGTGGCCGTAGTCATGCGGTTGAGTTATTTTGAGTCTCGGATTGGGTTTACAGATTATTGTGTGGATTTTTGGATTTATGTGTTTAGCTGCTTTTATATGCATTATGACATGTTATATGACGACTTTATTGCATGATGTCGCCTACTGAGCTGTTAGCTCACTCCTACTATTTACATTTTTGCAGGTGATGATATATGATTATGGGGATTACGGGACGGAGTGATCATGATGTAGTTAGCTAGTGGATATAGACTTTCTCTTTTGACTTATGTATATATGGACATTTGATCTGAAAACTGGAATTTATTTTTAATTAGTTATTAATAGTTGATCTGATTTATCTGCCTTGCGTGCCTGCGGGGTCCGCCCTGTAGGTGCGCGGCGTCTGCTCGCACCCCGGGCCCCGGGTTCGGGGCGTGACAACAATACTCAATCCAACTAAGCCTTAGTCCTAAATTAGTTGGGGTCAGCAGCTACATGAATTGTTTTCCTCTATTCCGCTCCATTGCCATACTTTCTGAAAGGTACATGCTCTGTTATTTTGATGGGGTTATTTTGCTGCTTCAAAATGGACATCATTCATAGAACCGGTGCAAGGTTTTAATTTTCTTTCTCCTTGGATCAGATGGATCGGTGCATTCTTAATGATGTGTACGTCTGCAAGGCATGAAAGTTTTTTTGGGAGCAAGACTCCCTTTTGATGATATCGAGAAAGGTCGAGAGATAACAACCCGAGATTAGGTGAGATAATGATGGAGGAGGTCTTGTCGGACTAAAACAACCAAAAGGATAGTGTAGAAGAGTGGAACCAATGAAAAGAGATTTTTTTTCATACAAGCAATAAGATGAGGTTAATGTACTAAGGTCCACATTTTTTGCCTACCAAACAAAAAAAAGTGAGCGATGGAAGGATGGTGGAAAACTTGAGATACCACTTTATTTTAAACGTGCATGGCTTTCATAGTTGCACGGTGGTCCTACCTTTATCTCCATTTCTTTTAGATAGTGATGTATTTGTTTCCATGTTCTTAACATTGAACCGGCTGCCCCTGTCTTGGAAATAAATGAACTCGAATCATGTGAAGCAGGGAACAGTTGGAGAATGGTTAAGGTGCAACTATGAGTTACCATACAAACGGGACATTCCAAGTAATGTAAAATACCATCGGAAGCTTACAAGTGAAGGGTACCGAGCTTTAGTTTACAGGTGAAATTCTCAATTTATCCTATTCTCACTACCTAGCTGTATCTATAAATTGATGATGCAGCTTACCGTCAGGTTTTGTCAAATGTTTTAATTTCTTTATAGCGGGGACCATGACTTGGCTATACCTTTTCTGGGAACGAAAGAATGGATTAAATCTCTCGACTACTTCATCGTGGATGATTGGCGGTCGTGGCATGCGGGTGGCCAAGTTGCAGGGTGAGCTTCTTAGTTCTTACTGCTGGAGTCAGCTTCAGATATGAATAATGCAAATAGGAGCTTCTAAATTATCTGATCCAACAATATTCTCCTGTTATCTTTTCAGATATACAAGAACATACTCCAACAATTTAACGTTCGCAACTGTAAAGGTTAGGTATTATCTTCCTCAAAAATTATTTGGGAGAGGACTTCTTATGCAGATCGGTTTTCTATTATGTATACAGGGTGCAGGACACACAGCTCCGGAGTATCGGCCTAATGAATGCCTAGCTATGTTTAAAAGATGGATAAATCACAAGCCATTATAAGGTTAAAGCATCATTGGAAGCTGAAACCTGAACAGTCCTGCAAATTGCTGGATAAATTGTTGCATCAAATTAATCTGTGCATCCACAAATTTGTAGCAATCAAGAAGTATGGAGTTTGTTTCTTACCTCCTGCCTCCACAACCCCATCTTCTCTTCAGCGTTGGCAGAGAATTTAATTAATTACAGTATCGATTTGTCACGCCCCAAATCCGGATCATGACACGGCCGTGCTATTGCAATCTTATGCACACAATAACACGAAGCCACTTAAAATTTCATAATAAAAATAAATAGTTTCATTTACTAATGTCATAACATTATTCATGAAGTTGGAGCAGTACAGAGCTTCTAAAATTTGATTATTACATAATATTTTCAGTTACTCCAACCCTGAATAACATCAAGCTCCCTACTCCTAGTAGTCTTATTCCTCTGTAGAAAAAGAAGATAAAAAGATATGAGCTACACAGCTCAGTAAACCAAATACTATCTTATTGGATCAAACATAATTATGCCAATGCAGTGTTTAAGAAGCTAACAGTTATGACAAAATAAAGCATTTTATAGATGATATACACAAATTAGGTCATAAAGCAATGCAGGTTCTATCAATGAATGTTCATAAATATGAATATGCATCATATAAAATTCTTGCCATTATTCATGCTTTGAAATCCGTACTTATCATAATTCATGCTTTGAAATCCGTACTTATCATAATTCATGCTTTGAAATCCGTACTTATCATAATTCATGCTTTAAAATCCGTACTTATCATAATTCATGCTTTGAAATCCGTACTTATCATAATTCATGCTTTGAAATCTGTACTTATCATAATTCATGCTTTGAAAGCCGTACTTATCATAATTCATGCTTTGAAATCCGTACTTATCATAATTCATGCTTTGAAAGCCGTACTTATCATAATTCATGCTTTGAAATCCGTACTTATCATAATTCATGCTTTGAAATCCGTACTTATCATAATTCATGCTTTGAAATCCGTACTTATCAAAATTCATGCTTTGAAATCCGTACTTATCATAATTCATGCTTTGAAAGCCGTACTTATCATAATTCATGCTTTGAAATCCGTACTTATCATAATTCATTCTTTGAAACCGTACTTATCATAATTCATACTTTGAAATTCGTGCTCTCAGATAATAGTGCAGCTATGGTCACTATTATTATCCATGATAGGGCCATAGTCTTTACCAACTATTATTCCTCATTGGCAGGGTCTTAGCCAAGCAATTATAATCCGCTGGCGAGGGCCATATGCCAAGCTACTATAACCTGCTGGCGAGGGCCATAATCTTTGCCAACAATTATTTTTCGTTGGTAGGGTCTACACCAAGCTACTATAACCCGCTGGCGAGGGTCGTATGCCAACAATTATTTTTGTTGGCAGGGTCTACACCAAGCTACTATTACTTAGCTGGCGAGGGCCGTATGCTGAGCAATTATAACCCGCTAGTGAGGGCCGTCTGCCGAGCTATTATAACCCATTGGCGAGGGCCGTCTGCCGAGCTATTATAACCCGCTGGCGAGGGCCGTACATAGCAATCTGAGAGTTTATAAATCATTATTCTTTTTCTTTCATAAATCATAATCATCATAAATAGGTTGGAAAATGATAAATGTCATTATATAATTTAAAATACATAAACATGCCTTAAATATCATTTTTCATGCAGTCTAACATGACCATAATTTCATAACTCATACAATATTAAATATTCATGAAGGATGCTCTTTAATCAAATTCATGAATCATATGTAATCATATACTTGATCCTAATTTTGAGAAAATATATCATATCAAATACAATTTCATAATTCCATACTTACAATTAAACAGTAAATTGGAATCAATAAGATGGTGCGAGGGTTACTTACTGCAATTTGCTTTCCAATTTCTTACGTCCGGGTGACAATTCCTTGATCACCTAAATAAATCACATAGGGGTCACATTAATCCCTATTTATTTTCTAATTTTCTAATTTATCAAAACATGAATTTACTTGCTTGGATCTCAAGTCCAATTTACTTAATTTAGAGCTCTTGGCCTCGATTTAGAACCAGATTGGGTTCACGTAGGTCAATTGGGTCTTTAATTAAAGAATTGGGCTCGGTTCCTGATTGGGTCTAGTCCTCTTGGGTCAATTTGGTCTTCTAATTAGGTTATTGGGCTCAATTTCAAGTCCAATTAGGTTTAATTTTGGTCCAGGGTCAATGTGGCTCATTTAAGCTTGAGTCAGGGTCAGCCCAAAGTCAATTTGGTCTCAATTTAGTTAAACTGGTTTTGAATTGGGCTTGATTCATATTCAATTTAGGTCTGCTGAGACTAACTCAGCTTAATTGGGTTCAGACCCAACTTAATTGGGCTTAATTTGATTCGGATTTAACCCAATTTATAGTTTGGGTTCGTCCGGACTTAGTCCAATCTGATTGGGTTCAGTTTTAGTCAAATTTGGCTAACCCATTTTTCTTTTCTTTTATTTGGGCCTAGCAGGTTCGGACCCGAACTTGGATCCGACCCGTTAGGTCGGACCCGTTAAGGGTCTTTTTTTTTTCTTTTCTTCTTCTTCTTTTCTTCTTTTTCTTTTCTTCCTTCTTCCTCAACGAACCTTCTTCTCCCTCCTTCATTTCTTCTCCTCCTCTTCTCTCGCGACGGAAGAAAAGGACGAGGGCTCGGGAGAGGCCGAGCAGGCCCCCTAGGCCGGCCGGCGGCTCCCGGCCGGGCTTGCGGCACACGCAGTCGCGCTTGCGGCCGTGCAGGTGGCGGTGGCGGGTGGCCTACGGCCGTGCGGGCGGTTCGCGACCCATGGCCGCGGCGGGTGACCTGCGGCCGTGGCCAGCACCCGCGATCGGCGATCCCAGGTAAGTCCTTAAGCCTTTTTTTTTCTTTCTTCTCCCGCGGACGGGAGATCTGGCTTGGGGAGGGCCCGAGCCGTAGCCGGCGGCACTCCCCGGCCAGTCAGCGGCACCGGTAGCCCCTTGCGGCCGCCGTGGCTTGCGGCTGACGCAGCTCGCAGCCACCGCAGCCGGCGCCTGCCACCCTCTTCCTTCTTTTTTTTTTGTTTGATTTAATTTCTAAACTAGGTCTACAAAGAATAATCTATGAGTAAGGGTGTTACCTACTTTGGAGAAGAACGTTCACCTCCTACTCCGGCAACGCGGCCCTTTGCTCCGGCGATGCAAGCCTAATACCAGATCTTGTCCACCGAGGAGAGTTTTGAGAAAAGGAGACAATGGAGGAGAAATAGAGGAAGGAGGGTGGTGAAAAGCCTCATGATCGGGGCTTCTTGTAGCCTCCGATCGCTGAGGGAGGTGGACGGTTGTAACCGTCCACCACCAGGCGTTACAAACGCCTGTACCATGGTGTAATGGCCCTCTTCCATTTCCCTTGGAATGGGGCGGTTATCACACGATTAACATACAATTGTAGAAGTTTAATGAATCTGGCATTATTTATAGTTTACACAAATAGCACAACATTTGAGCAATAAGATCCCCAAAATCCCAAACCATGGCCCCAAACCGCTAACATCCAAACGGGCAAACCGCAAGGGATTCGAAAGAGCACATATCCTGCCGCTAAAAATTGTTCAGGAAGCCAAAAAAAAATATAAAGTTCATCTCAGAAACATAAAACAAGGGGAGAGACGAATATTTTATATCAGCTGTAAAAATGCAAACGATGGAGACAATAGAGGTAAATACTGGGAAAGAGGGTTCCTTCCTCCACCAAGAAAGTAAAAAAAAAATAAAAGGATAAGGAAGACAGTAGAGGGAGAGAGGAGACTTTTGAGGGTGCTTTCGTCCGTGGAGCTTGTGGACGGCTCAAGATCGAAGAGGGATGGAGACAGATGGAGACACCACCACGGCAGCGAAGTCGAGGCAACCACGGCTTCAATCTCATAGAAGGATAGGAGGGAAGATGCTGGCAACGACGGCGGGGGAGAAGCCTGTCCGATAGACGGCGCCGGCGGCAACCGTAGAAGTAAGGGATGGCAGCGACGGCCGGCCGGAGAACGAACATTCAAATCAGCCCATCCCGGCCCAAAATCTGGCGGGCCTGGGTCTAATCTGGGCCCGTAATCAATCTAATGAGACTGTGAGACAGGACCTATCTTTTTATGGTCGTGGAAGCATTTTCTATATTTGTCACTATCATTAATGGACTCATTATGTGGTCCCATCTGAGTTTCTCCCTACAAATCTCGCGCGTCATCCATGACCTAACGTTGAGTGCTTGACGAAGGCAATAGGTTTGGATTTTCATCGTAATGTGCTTCGAGATTGTTGACTAATCACTCGGGGGGGCTGTTATTGAGGCGCTTAATTGTGGCCGTTGTGATTTCACAACACGATGTTGACCTTCGTTAAGATAATTAATCAATAGAAAGATATGAGTGGCAAGGAAAAACAACAAGAGAAATGGTATGAAAAATGAACCACAAGACAAGAACCAAGGCCAACTTCCCCCCTTCGTGACATTATCACCTCTTTTTCCTGCACCGGTCTTCGTTGCCATTATGACTTGTCCAAATTGGCCTCCACCTCTCTTGTTATCTATCACCTCTTCGTTCTTCTGATCTTCTGTTACCTGTCCAATTTCGTCTATCACATGAAATTTGGAAGATTTCCAATTTCTTATACCATCAAAGGAATCACCATGCATCTCGGCTCGGCTCGTCATTAGCCTGTTTCTTTTCCTCTCAAAAGGGCTGGCTAATGCTATTGACCTTTAATTTGCAAGGAAAGAAGAATGACAGTAGCTAAGGAGGCTAGAAAGCTCTCCTCTTCCTTAGTGGTACTCTCTCTACTATCTGTACTGCTGCCACCAACGTTCACATGTTCTTCTCTTGTGTCAGCTCTGAACACCATCACCCATCTTCCGGGATTTCATGGAACCCTGCCCTTCTATTTGGAAACCGGGTGAGCTTTCCATATTTTAGCAGCCAAGTTCTAATTGGTGCAAGGCTGCTGCTTCTCAATTATCTTGAAATTTAGTCAACTCGTGCTTCTGCTTTGCATGTTTTAGATACGTGACGGTGGATGAAGTGAATGATGCGCAGCTTTTCTACTACTTCATAAAGTCCGAGAGGAAGCCGGAGGAGGATCCTCTAATGGTGTGGCTGCCAGGAGGCCCGGGCTGCTCGGCGTTTTCAGGTTTGGTTTTTGAGATTGGTAAGGCTCCTTTCCTCAACAAAGTGATTGGTAAGCTTCTTTTAGTTTTAGCGATCATGATCCAAGCCAATCAATTCACTTCAATATTCGTCATGCTGCTTGGAAGTGTTGAGTTCACTTTGATAGTCTATTACATTGGTTAGAAGTGTTTAGATATGGATTGAAGAGCATGGGGAAGAGACTTGAGGACCATAGTGTCAAGTAAGAAAAACTTAAATAGTGGAAGTAGGGAATTCAAACAATGTCATAGATGGAAGTAATATTAGCCATTGGCAGAAGGCCGAGTTGGCATGAGGAGTTTGATTGTAGCCACAAATTCTGGTGTATAACAGATATATCCTACACGAATTGATCTCGTTAAAGTGTGTCGATGAAGCAAAATGTGAGCTACAAGCCATTGAGTGATTGTCGCCACACCCTTGCTCTTCATCTATAGACATAAATAAAAGAGATGAAGGGATCTATTATCAAGAAAGAAAACTACTATAAAAAAATTGATGTGACCTGATTATTATGGGTTTGCTTCAAGATTGCTCCATTATAAATTGGATATTATTTATTTGAAACATGAAAATGATCTCTTCATTCCTAGGGTAATAGTACGTACATATCCAACCTTTCTCTCAAATCTAGCAATCACACTGGCAAGCGTGCCTTGGTGCAATGCTAAGATTGCTTTATTGTGACCTAGTTATCATAGATTTGAAGCATAGTATAAGCCTCTCAGCATGTAAAGCTATGTATATCTAACTCTTCTCAAGCCCTCCAATGGTAGGAGTTTCAAAAGGATAAGATTCTATCATTCTATGGAATAGGATTCATGTGAGTTGATAAAGTAGGCCCATGTTCACTTGATGTGATTCCTCTTATTCAAGAGTAGGGTTAGAAATGGGCTCGGGCCGGCCCGAAGCCCATCGACCAAGCGGACTTAGGGTCGGGCTACGGGCTAGGCTCGAATAATTTCGGCCTAAGTTCGGATTTAATTACAGAGCCCATCTATTTTTCGTGTCAGGCTCGGGTAGGTTGTTGGCCTGGCCCAGGCCCAGTTCAAGTCTAAATTCAGGCTCGAACCTAATCCGATTCAATCATTTAGGATCATTCCAAAATGAGCCTGTTCAATACTTCAAGTCTCCAATGGGTTCACTGTGCTAGTAGGCTTTAAAGTATGTTTGATTGGCTGGATAATTAATTTGTTTTACATTAGCCTTAATTTGATAGCTAGATATTGAATTATAACTAATTATTTTGGGTGTCATTCAAAGAATTTTTCTGGGAGGTTCGGACTAGCCCAATTTTTGGCCCAAACAGGTAGTTTGGGTTGGGCTCAGGCTCGAGCTCGGGCCGGACTTTTCCAAATATTTTTAGACCTAAGCCCAGTCTGAAGCCCAATTTTTTTTTCTGATTATGTTAAGCTGAGATGGGTCATCAACTCTTGGCATGTAAATATTAATGGATTGATGTCATCGATATCTCTCTCTAATCTTGCAGGCCCTCTAAAATTTGACGTTGCCGGGTACACTGATGGCCTGCCAACCTTGGTCTACAACCCACATACTTGGACTAAGGTCTAATCTCTCTCGCTCTCGCTCTCGCTCTCTCGCTTTCTGAGCTTTAGTGGTTCTTCAGGTATGCAGCATCATCTTTCTCGATTCGCCGGTCGGGACTGGATTCTCCTATTCGAGTGCGGGGAAAAGCTACGAGACAGGGGACACCAAAGCGGCCCGGCAAGTCCACACTTTCCTTAGAAAGGTGTGGGCTTTTGCTATTTCTTTCAGTTTATCGAATTCATATGTTTAAGATGTTTATGAGGAGAATGGTGCGATTGATTTACGAGCAACCGGGTTGTGATGCAGTGGTTTATTGATCACCCAGAGTTCCTCTCCAATCCACTCTATGTCGGTGGAGATTCGTATTCTGGTATTGTTGTGCCGGTTGTTGCTCAAGAAATAGCAAAAGGTAATTTCTTGAAAACAGTCGTTTATTGTATGATCGATAATTTTCTGAAACCGGATGCGATAACAAGTCAACAGTCTCTGCTATAAGATTGGTATTCAGAAGATACTATGATTATTGGGAGGGGAAAAAGCTTCCACTCCTTTAAACCTTCCTTACAAACAAAAATTAGCAGCATAAATTCAACATTGCATCAAATCATTTGTCAATGTTTGTAGTTTCTTCGAGGTTTTTTGAACATAAATGCAAGGGGGCTTGAAGAACAATGTCCGGATATTGAATAGTGGAAACTAATTAGCGCATAATCTGGATAATTTATGATGGTCGACAATTTAAGAATTACTAAGCAGGTCATATTCAATCACCGATATCATAATTTTTTGAAGTCTTCAGAATTCTTCCTAAAGTACTGTTCCACTGATAAATTTGATGTATTCATACATTCATCTGCCTTTATGCCTTTAAGGTTTGTTATGTTGCAGGTGATCAAGATGGAGATAAACTTTCTTACAATCTCAAGGTTGGTGAACCTTACCAAAAAATATACCTAAATGTGTGTGTATTCATAAACAAATTATAATTGACTTCTTCCTCTGTATCTTTCCTGGTATGTTGGCAGCATCACTTAGATTTTCTTTTCCTTTATCAGAAAGTATAAGAACTGCAATCTGTGAAAGCAATAAGTGAATGATGACAGGTTCAAGACCAAGCATCATATGTAGCTGTTTGGATGTTCTCTGGAAATTAAATGAACAAATTATTCACATAATAGCATCCATTAGTGTGTACTTTATAAATTACTCTCCAACTCTCTCTAGATTTACATACGTAGTGAACTTGAGTCATTCAGGACTAAAATGACATTGAGATAATAGCAAAGCTTATTTTAGAAATAATCTGAATGGTTGCTGGGAGAAAGATCCATACCCCTTTTCTTAGAAAGTAGACTCAGTAACAAACATCTGGGGACAGGGCAAGACTTCACAATTACTTGATCATGATTCCACTCCTTTGTACAAAACAATGCAAAGCATTTTCATCATCACTACTGGTAGTGAATGTTTTTGATAGTTACATCTAATCGCATTTTGACCTTAAACTGCATGTTGTTTCCATGGTGGTATACAGAAGAAACCTTTCACCCATTACCATAATGGTGAAGTTAATTTTGACCACTAAAGAACCACCTTTTTGTTGACATATGGTGTTTTCCAGTTTTCCTAATTAATTAGATATTGCACAGCAAAGTAGCTCATTATTTCTTTCTTGCACAACATGGACTAATCCATCACAGATAAGGTATAACGACTACCAATCCTACAACATAATCATAGTTTTGATGAAACAAAGAAGTGGTCTTTTATGAACTTTAAAATGTAACAATAAAAGGTTATCATCACATTATTCTGGAATTTCCATTAGTAACATATGTAAAAAAATTTTGGTGAGCTGGATCCAATGCGAATGGTCCATAGGGACATGACCACTAACAACAATCACAATTTGTTTCATGTTCTTGTACAGGGATCACCATGACAGACCGTAGGCCTTTCTTTTCTGTTGTGGCTGTTATTGTTATTGTTTCTTCCATACACACCATTTTGCTTGCTGATTTTGAGATCGTCTGTACCATACCTGTGCCTGTAATCTTGCTTATGTACTACTTATATTTGTGTGCTTGTAATCTTCTTTTCTGGATATGGTTCCAGGGTTATCTGGTTGGCAACCCGATAACAGATGAGAAGTTTGATAAAGGAGCGTTTGTCCCATATGCGCATGGGATGGCAATTATATCTGACGAACTTTATGAGGTGAAAGAATTTATCCAACCATTTTCCTAGATTATGTCAAACCCTTTATGCTTTCCTTGGGAACACTTAACATCATCAACATCTTGAGCAATCAGAATCCATGTTAAGCAATCCATTACTGAGGTTTGTCAGATGCATCAAACAAAGGATTCCTTGACTTTTTTGTTAATGGTTGATGTAAATAAGTTGTTGGAAGGCAAGTATCACATCATAGAGATTGTTCAATAAATAGATAAACCTCTTTTGCAAGATATCTGATGATGGTCTCTATTGGACAATGTCCGTTGATGTGTCTGTTAGTTTATATCATGAATTTTCATTAAACTCTTTCCTTTATATCAATTCTAGCTCATGTGCAATTTATTGATAATTTGTAGTAAAATTATATTATTATTTTAAATTTGATTTACAGAATTCTAAACATCATGCTGACATTAAATAGTCAAAGTAGCATTCAGAAAGCAACCATTAAAATGGCACCATAATTATTGCATATGAATTTTATTATAGATATTGCTACTTTGAAGTTGGGTACATGTCCCAGCTTCCCCACAACAATAATAGTAATTTGGGAAACTCGTCACAGATATTATATAATATCCAAGCCTAATGCTCTTGAGTTGTTTACACTATGACTTCTTATTATGAAGAACTGCATTAGTATTACAGAGTTTTGGGAGAAGGTATATAATATTTAATTCTGTACTATTTCTTTCTTTCAGTCAACCAAGAAAAGTTGTGGAGGAGAATATACTAGTCCTAGAAATGAACAATGTGCAAACTATCTGCAGTCTGTAATTGAGGTGAGTGCGCTATTCACTCTTAAAAGTAAAACAACTGTTTTGACCTCTTTAACTGGAAATGGGTTTTTGGAAACATGCAGTGTATTGAGGGAATAAACTTATTCCAAATTTTGGAGCCAGTGTGCTTTGACGTCGTGAGCTTAAAGCCCAGCATGGTTGCAGCATATAGCAGGAGATTGCTTAAAGAGGATATTGAAAAGTTTCCTTTGTTAAAATCTGACCTTCCTTTGGAGTGTAGAGTAAATCCCTAGCCCTCCAACACAATCTAACACATGCACCAACACTTTCAGATGTTATCAAGTGTCGTAATATGTATTTTCTAAACTCTTCTTTGAATGTGCTTAAAGGCATTAGCATCTTAAAATGCATTTAGACTTTTGAGGCTGCTTCTTATCCCTGCATTCAGGTTGAAACTTGATCCTTGTTCGAAACTTCGGTTTAGAATCTTGCTATGTGTAAATATTGGTTCATCTGATTCTTCATATATGATTGCTTGTACATGCATCCATGTTGTTTCATGTGTGAAATAACTGCTGATGTTTATGCATTTATGTGTGCTTGCTTGTGCATTCTAATATGTGCAATCAGGTGCAGCTGTGCAGGTGTTCATCTTTGTACTAATGTGTATGGGCTTGTTAAATAGTGCAAACGGACCTCCACATGTGCACTTAGATTTGCCCCTATTTTCTTTTATACATGCTAAATCATGTAAAGATTGTTGGCTTGCATAAAATTTGAAATTGTTGATGCTTTTCTTGGACAAGAAATCTCACTGTTTCTAGCCTTGTATTTTGTTACAGAGTTCTGCATACTTGCTTTCCTACTTCTGGACAGACAATGATACTGTTAGAGAGGCTCTCAATATTCGTAAGGTAGTATACCTGATTATCTTCACTTCTGAGCTGTATGTAGTGAAATTAACAGTGTAACATAAAATCTCATCGTGCATGTTATGTATTTCTGCTACACAAATTTAACATTCTAAGGGTAGTAATAAGACAAAAGTTTGCCAAAGTTACTCGTGGGATATTTTTGCGCGGTAATTGGTGAAGTGTACTTGATCTGTGTACTAATCCTTTCATTTTAAAAAGGATCTTGCTGCATAGAAGCCTGTCAAATGTACTTGATCTGTGTATTAATCCTTCCCTTTTAGAGAATTTCTTAACAGTCCCTGAAAAGATATGGTTCACTACACAGAGTCCTTGAAGTCTGGTTACCACAGATAGAGCAGACATTCGAGGAATCTGCGCTAATTGATGTTCAAGTTATTACCTTTGCCAAATATCTCGACCATGTTAGCCCTAAATTATGTACATCTTTTTTGCAATAAGTCCCTAAAATCTTTGTGACTGGCATATTAATCCGTCGGTTCTTTTAAAATGTGCATATCATTCGTTGTAATTTAACGTGGAAGCTGTCCAGAGGAATGAAGTATGAGAGACAGTTTTCTTTTTTCGTTTTTTCTTTATATTATGTGGAAGGAAGAGGGGGGTGCGGGAAATAATGGGATGAGGGAAACTCTTGGCCTAAATTGCTGAAATCTGACTAAGGAAGAACTTTATTTTATAGCTCTCCCTTATCCCCCATGGTAGTCAAAAGCATGTAAGTCATATTACAATTCTGGTAACCCTTGACCACAAAATGGTTAAACTAGGCAAGGACTTATAAATGTCTTGACAGGTATAACTTTTAGAGATTAATATGCAATTTTGAAGAATTGAGGAATTGTTAAGGAAATAATAGAATTTTAGGGTTATTTTGCTTGGATAGTTTTGCATTCGGGGCTACCAGCATAGTATATTTATCTTCACCAATCAGATAAATATGTTCTGTTTTTGAATTACCGAAGGATGTGTGTGAATTCTGTCCAGGAACTGAGTAAGATTAAACAGTATACCAGTATGGAAACCCCTCATTCAGGTTACGATGCGGCACCAGTAAATCAGCTCTCTTAGTAGTTATGAGAATACAAGAAATACATGTGACATAGAGCTCTACTTTTTAGAAGCACATTTTAATATTTGCTTGCACACTAGATGAATGATTGCCATTCAATAGTCTTAGTCAAATGTTGTTAGTGGATTACCATAGAATGTCTTCATTTTATTTGTTAAACGGCTTGCTCATGGTTGTATAATTCAATCAAGCAGAGTAAAATTTATTCCAGTTTAGATATAAGTGATGAAAAATGGAGTGAAGACACATATTTTTGACGATGCCAAACAGGGGACAGTGCAACATTGGCAGAGATGCAACCATGACCTACTTTATACATACGATATCCCAAGTTCTATAAAGTTTCATCTGAATCTGACAAGCAGAGGTTACCGAGCGTTGGTATACAGGTGAAGTACCTACACGTTTCGCATGATTAGATATATTAATTTTACCTGCTATACTAAATTTTCTATTGTTCCATGCCAAAATGTTATTATTTGATGCTGCTTTTCTTATGCAGTGGTGATCACGACATGGGTGTATCTTTTGTGGGCACGCAAGGATGGATTAGATCTCTCAACTTCTCCATCGTGGATGACTGGCGGCCATGGTCTGTAGATGGGCAAGTCGCAGGGTGATCTCTTGTTACGCTAACCAATTTCATTAGGGAGCTTCATATTATAGTTCTTTAAAGCGTGTGATTATAAATCTTGATGTTCGCTTGTCAGGTTCACGAGGACTTACTCAAATAACCTGACTTTTGCAACTGTGAAGGTAAACAGTAATTTTCCTGCCCATAGTAGGAGATCATAAGGTACTTCATTGGAATGATGATGTTTTATCCACAGTTTTATTCTTGTCCTTGTAGGGTGCGGGACACACAGCTCCAGAATACCGGCCAAAAGAGTGCTTGGCTATGCTTCAAAGGTGGATTTCTGGCGCCCCTCTGTAACATGATTATCCTCCATAATTAACCCCAAAATCAGCAGTAGCCTGATTATAATCTGCGGGCTTGGGGTCAACTGATTTTCTATGGGACAAAAAGTACTTATAAGGAGTCCCAGAATTGGAAAGAAGAGCTACCAAGATTCCAGAGTAATTCATCTTCAAAATTGTGAACCCTTATGCATACACCAGCTTCGTTGCATCTTGATTGTTTTTCCAAGGAAAGACTGCCAGTAGAATGGGCAGAATAGAAGATTGCCATTATCCAACTATTCATTATAAAAATAAAAAAGCGTCCACTTCTTGGACTATTGCTTCTTCGATTTAAATAGTATGGTCCTTGTAGCCTAGTTTCATAGCTTAGGTTCGGTTTGGTTAGGATATGCCAGATTATCAAATACTTTGAAAATTTTTGAAAATTATTTATTTGAGAAAATGGTTATAGGAAGAAATAAATTTTACCATATCTAGCTGGCAGAAAAGTTAATTTAAAAAATGAGCGGAAAAAAAATACTATATTCGATTGGATATAATCTTATATAAAAATATTATCAAAATTTTTACAATTCAAATTATAATATTTATTTGTTGTTGAATTTATTTATTGGCCATTTATCTTCCACTCATATAATGGTTGTGAATATAGTCCATTTTAAATATTGAAATATATAATAAATATTTTTAAATTAATTATACATATTAAATATATATATTATAAATAAATTTTAGTATTTTTTAATTTTTTATTAAATAAATAACTGCACTATTAATTGATTAATTTAAAAAAAATAAATTATTAAATAGAAAATTAGACATTTGGAATTAGCGTAACTTATTGAGTTACTGAAAATGATCCCTTGGTTTATATTGTGAGTTAGGATTATTGTGGTTTGGACAATATTAAAAGAGAGCATGCGTGGGTTTCAATGAAAAAAAGTGGAGGTCTTAAATAATTCTTGGGGGTTGACTGCCTTTGGACATGGAGAAGAGGAGCACAGATTCCCACTCTAGCTCAAAATACTAGAATCGGGAACATGTCCATGTGGCGAAATATAAGATGAACGAAGTAGTTAATGGATGGCTGAGATCTCGTCTAACATGTGGTATTATGCAAAACTAACGGAGTATCTAATGGATGGTTGAGATCTCATATAAAATTGAAATAAAGGAAAATGGGCAATGTCACAAATTTGGAATTAAAAAACCAAACGTTAGGCGTGAGCTTTTTTTTTTCGCCTTCTTTGAAATAATTATAATTAGTAGGTGTGAGTTTTCGAACGAGTCGAGCTAGATGTAAGAAAATTTTACAGGTGAACTACGTAGAGGCAATCTATCGTCTATTGGTTAAGAGTGCAACTTCGTTCTCTCATCTATTTCTGCTTGGATGGACGCACTTGCAGCGGAGAAGTGCCGTCTCCGAACACAAATGGTGCAAAGCCTAGGCCTCCGAAATCTACGAGCTTGCTTGAGTAGAAGACCCCACCACCCCATACGCCTACTGCCCATTCCATTGTAGGACGTTGGCCCTGCCGGAAATCAGTTGCAGGTCGTTCAATTTGAACAGGACTGAAGCCTGACTCAACAAACCTCCAGGCATGGTTGAACTGAATAACACTTACTGGAACCAAACTCAAGTACCTGAATTCTTTTCAAACCTCGCCATCTTTTTGGCTCTCTAAGGCCAGTTTACTGCGTGTCTTTCCCCGCCTTCAGACAACCAACCCATGGTTCCCGTAATATTGCACGAAGGTCACAGGACTGGTCACTCCATGCCAAACCTTCATCTAGATCATTTTAAAGAAGTTAGGACCCGGCCCTCGACGTCCAGCCTCAGCCCTGGGAGAGAAGAGCCCAAGCCCACCATGTCTCCTCTTCTTCGCTTGCTGCTCTGCTGTTGTTCCTGCTGGCCTCCGGTCCTCTCGGCAATCACTGTCTCTCGCCTCCCAGGCTTCCGCGGGGCTTTGCCCTTCTACTTAGAAACCGGGTGAGCCCAAGTAATCCATGCTGGTCTCTTGTTTCCTATGGTCTGGTTTGTGGCTGTGGACGCTCCATTCTTGCCTTGTTTATGTTACACCATAGGTACGCGACTGTGGACGAGGTTAACGACTCACAACTCTTCTATTACTTCATCAAGTCTGAGGGAAACCCAGAAGAGGACCCTCTCTTGCTTTGGCTCTCCGGCGGACCCGGGTGCTCCTCCTTCTCTGCTCTTGCTTTCGAGATTGGTATTGTAATTAACCTTTCGGTCAAAGATTTAGATACGTCATGAGTTATCTTGTGATCTTTGTTCAATGGGATCGGGGCATAAAAGTCCTGACTGCTGCTACTTTGTAATTTTCAAGAATATGGATATTGAATTATCAATTAATCTTTTCGGCAATCACAAATCATTTATCATTTCAAACTGTTGGGTCGGGATTGATTCCTAACATGTTGTGCACAGGTCCTGTTCAATTTGAGATTGCTGAATATAATGGGAGCTTGCCAACTCTAGTTTTGAATCCGTATTCCTGGACGAAGGCAAGCAGCCCTATTGAGCCCCTTAAAATAGTTTAGTTTTTTTTACTGATTTATGATTTTCAGGTCTCCAACATTATCTTTCTTGACTCCCCCATTGGAACTGGGTTCTCATTCTCCAGAAGCACCAAAGGTTATGAAGTTGGGGATGTCATATCATCAAAACAAATCTACACCTTTCTCAGAAAGGTGAAAAAACCTACCTTATGTCAATCATGCTGCTTGTTAAGCAAAATTGGAAGGCAAATGCTGGGCAATGAATATAACATTCCTCTCGACTTGTAATGTAGTGGTTCAAGGATCATCCCCGATTCCTCTCCAATCCTCTCTACATTGCTGGTGATTCATATGGTGGGAAGATTGTTCCAGTTGTCGCACAGGAGATATCGCAAGGTGAACTCTTATGGATTTTCTTCTCCACATCTCCTGGTATCCAGAATGAAAAATGTGGAGCTCATCTAATCAAAGGAGTATCCAACTGCTCATTTCATTAATATAATTATCTGGAATCAAATTGGAAGCTTTTTTCTTTCTGCATCTGTTAAAGGTGCGGTCGCATTATCTTGTGGTTTATATCATACCATAAAACAATGCATAATGCCTAATAAACTAACATATAGTGACTTTTCTGGTTGACAATTCTTCAGTAACTAGCTGCATTGTTCATTCTTGCCTTCAAAATGATGATTACGGTATCCACCCTGGGACTGTTTTGAGAAATAAATTTTAGGTTGTGACCCAAAGGTTGTATGCAGAAGTATGTTGCATACTAACCAAGAAAAAATAGCCCAGCTGCCTATTATTTTTAACATTTAGTTAGTTATTTATATTTTCTTTTGAAATGATTTTGTTTGCATATTGTCGCGTACATACGATTGAATTCACTCTGTATCAACGATACATTGTTTGTTTGTTTGCCATTGCACCATAATCAGAACTAAGAAAATAGTTGGTAAGACTTCTAAACATCCTGTCATGGTGGGTACTTTGACTTCCATCAAAGAGAATACAAATAAGCAACTAGATGCGCCCAGACCTATATGCATGAGTCCAGATTGTCTTGCTTTGTCAAATCAGTGTATAGACTTACAGAACTTCTGAAGCTTGATTTGTTTGTTTGAGGAAAAGTTATTTTGATTTGTTGAATGAGCTTTGATGCATTTTCAGTTGGGTTATGTCATAGGTATTGAAACTGGACAGCAGCCACTTCTTAATCTAAAGGTATTGTCTTTAACTTCAGGAAAAAGATTCTACCATTTATACTTGTCAATCAAATCCTTTTTGCTGCATAATTTTCTTCTTTCTTGCACTATAATAACTTCAAAGAATTTCAATTCAGGATTTTAGCGCATTTTTTTCTAGTTAAGTATATTAATGCATCCTTGACCAAAAAAGAGGAAAAAAAAATCATTATGAACTGCACATAATCTATCAAAGTAGGTTGTCATGCTGAGAGGAATCTGTAAAAGATCATGTTAATGGAGAATGCTGGTTGCAGTTGCAATAAATGTTGGGGGAGGATACATAGACCTCAACATTGATAGTTGAGTGAGGCTTCTTTTCTGTTCCTTTTTCGGATTTCTTATTAATGTCCTGGAGGTAATTGATTGTACTTAATACAGAACATAGGTAATGGAAAGAATACAAAGTAAACATTAATAGAAGAGAAAGGGGATGAGTAGGCATGGATGAGGATAATATCCTACTATCCGAAGTTGATATGAATGTGATGTGTTGCACTTAAATTGCTACATAATATGCACTTTAATGTATTCTCAATTGGTGTTTCTACATAATATTGCTAACAAACTGGGAGGCTTCGTCCTACCCCAAGCGGTGCAGAGCAAAGGAAGCATACCGCAACAAGTGGGATTTTTATTAGTTGTCTGATCTTTTGCAATGTAGCGATTTTGATGTATCAAGAATCAACAATATGAGGAGCTATAACTTGCTTTTGAGTTCACATTCAAATGGCAGGTGACTTTGAAAAATGAATTTAAATGCTGCTTATGTTTCTTTTGCATAAGTAGGCTATAGTTTTTATCGACAATATAATATGCTGCGAAAAAACTGACAGAGGATTCATGATTTCTTTTTTAAAAAAATCTACCATAGAATACTGGTTGATCTTGATTCTGTCATAGCTGTTCCAGTAAGGTATTTTTTGATATGTGACTATATGCCCTAAATAATATGAGAACATTGTTATCTCATATCCTTAAGGTTGTAACGACCATTTGTTCTATTGATTTCAGGGTTATCTGATCGGAAACCCTTTAACAGGTGAAAGAATTGATGTCAATTCCCGGGTCCCTTACGCTTGCCAAGTTGGTATCATATCGGATGAACTCTATGAGGTGATGTCTTCAGGCACCTTTTTTAGTCTGTTAGAGACAATTATGTTCCATATGCAGAACCAAGACAGCATAGACTCTTTTCCTATTTGCTATCTAGCAGCCGGTGCTAAACATTGTGGGATAGCTAACAGTATCCTATGCAATGATGTGGAACATATTAAGATAACCATTTTTTCTTTCCTCTAAAGGGTTCAAAAATTGGTGCCAATATCGATGTCAGTATAGTCTAAGATTTTAATATGGCTTTTAAAGTTCCGTGTTCTGTTTGTCAGAACTGAGATTGTATCTAATTGTATGTGTGATGTATGATTAATTTAACTGAGATAACCTTGTTGAGCTCTCTGCAAAGTGAATTGAATAGTGTTTCTTTTGCTCCATTTCTTAAAATAAATGAAAGGGACAACCTTGTTGGGTTTTCATTCTTTCTGCTGGTTAATATGGATGGCTTCCCTTTTTGGAATATGAATCGATTTTCCTTGAAACTTTTCTGAAAAACAGTAACGGAAAACATGTCCTTGAACCATATCTTTATTTGTTGTATGCATATGCAGAAAAATGGTTTTGCTTTCAAAACATCATTCATCCAGGCAGCCACAGTTTTGGTTAGCTGCATTAGGTACAAGTAGGCAGGCAAAAGCATATGTTGCATATATAGATTCTGCTGTCTTCCAGGTTTTCTGCTTTTACTAACCTGCAATTGGAGAAAACAAATGTGCAGATTAAATAATTTTATGTTTTCTTTCTTATCAGCTGACAGAGAAGAACTGTGAAGGAGAAGATTATGAACATCCAGTTGGTGCGCAGTGTGTTGCAACTCTTGAAGTAGTTGCAGAGGTGAGAAAGCTTCTTGCTCATGTTGATTTTTTACTCAAAACAACAATGGTGAAGCTGATGTCTTCTCTATGCAGCAGTTTTTTCAAGAGATTGACTATACCCATATCTTAGCGCCTAAATGTTCTCTGACATCACTGAAACCAAAGGCAGTGACTGGAGATAGAAGAATTCTCAAGGAAAACCATGACAAATACTTGATTCCTCCACCAGCTCCTGCTCTAGGTTGTAAGGTATGTCATCTCCCCCTCTTCGCTCTGTGTGTCTATGCATGTTCATGTGCATGCATGCCTATGTTTGTGCGCATGTGACCGGTCTATCTATCTGACTATCATAGGGGTAGTGCAGATGCTACCACCCACACATGCATGGGTTAACAGTATATGGAAGCATTACACATGAACACATGCATATAATATGTCGATACTATATGGAAGCATTATACATGGACATCTAATGATGCAATTTCCTAGATTTGCAATATGTTTTGAACATATTATCAGATATTATTTGTTCTTGCAGTCATATGCCCACTATTTGTCCTATTACTGGGCAAACAATCATGCCACTAAAGAGGCTCTCCACATCCAAAAGGTAAAATCTCTACAAACCCCTTTACCCATAGACCACAATACTCAATCCAACTAAGCCTTAGTCCTAAATTAGTTGGGGTCAGCAGCTACATGAATTGTTTTCCTCTATTCCGCTCCATTGCCATACTTTCTGAAAGATACATGCTCTGTTATTTTGATGGGGTTATTTTGCTGCTTCAAAATGGACATCATTCATAGAACCGGTGCAAGGTTTTAATTTTCTTTCTCCTTGGATCAGATGGATCGGTGCATTCTTAATGATGTGTACGTCTGCAAGGCATGAAAGTTTTTTTGGGAGCAAGACCCCCTTTTGATGATATCGAGAAAGGTCGAGAGATAACAACCCGAGATTAGGTGAGATAATGATGGAGGAGGTCTTGTCGGACTAAAACAACCAAAAGGATAGTGTAGAAGAGTGGAACCAATGAAAAGAGATTTTTTTTCATACAAGCAATAAGATGAGGTTAATGTACTAAGGTCCACATTTTTTGCCTACCAAACAAAAAAAAGTGAGCGATGGAAGGATGGTGGAAAACTTGAGATACCACTTTATTTTAAACGTGCATGGCTTTCATAGTTGCACGGTGGTCCTACCTTTATCTCCATTTCTTTTAGATAGTGATGTATTTGTTTCCATGTTCTTAACATTGAACCGGCTGCCCCTGTCTTGGAAATAAATGAACTCGAATCATGTGAAGCAGGGAACAGTTGGAGAATGGTTAAGGTGCAACTATGAGTTACCATACAAACGGGACATTCCAAGTAATGTAAAATACCATCGGAAGCTTACAAGTGAAGGGTACCGAGCTTTAGTTTACAGGTGAAATTCTCAATTTATCCTATTCTCACTACCTAGCTGTATCTATAAATTGATGATGCAGCTTACCGTCAGGTTTTGTCAAATGTTTTAATTTCTTTATAGCGGGGACCATGACTTGGCTATACCTTTTCTGGGAACGAAAGAATGGATTAAATCTCTCGACTACTTCATCGTGGATGATTGGCGGTCGTGGCATGCGGGTGGCCAAGTTGCAGGGTGAGCTTCTTAGTTCTTACTGCTGGAGTCAGCTTCAGATATGAATAATGCAAATAGGAGCTTCTAAATTATCTGATCCAACAATATTCTCCTGTTATCTTTTCAGATATACAAGAACATACTCCAACAATTTAACGTTCGCAACTGTAAAGGTTAGGTATTATCTTCCTCAAAAATTATTTGGGAGAGGACTTCTTATGCAGATCGGTTTTCTATTATGTATACAGGGTGCAGGACACACAGCTCCGGAGTATCGGCCTAATGAATGCCTAGCTATGTTTAAAAGATGGATAAATCACAAGCCATTATAAGGTTAAAGCATCATTGGAAGCTGAAACCTGAACAGTCCTGCAAATTGCTGGATAAATTGTTGCATCAAATTAATCTGTGCATCCACAAATTTATAGCAATCAAGAAGTATGGAGTTTGTTTCTTACCTCCTGCCTCCACAACCCCATCTTCTCTTCAGCGTCGGCAGAGAATTGAATTAATTACGGTTTCGATTAACATACGACTGTAGAAGTTTAATGAATCTGGCATTATTTATAGTTTACACTAATAGCACAACATTTGAGCAATAAGATCCCCAAAATCCCAAACAATGGCCCCAAACCGCTAACATCCAAACGGGCAAACCGCAAGGGATTCGAAAGAGCACATATCCTGCCGCTAAAAATTGTTCAGGAAGCCAAAAAAAAATATAGAGTTCATCTCAGAAACATAAAACAAGGGGAGAGACGAATATTTTATATCAGCTGTAAAAATGCAAACGATGGAGACAATAGAGGTAAATACGGGGAAAGGGTTCCTTCCTCCACCAAGAAAGGAAAAAAAAAATAAAAGGATGAGGAAGACAGTAGAGGGAGAGAGGAGACTTTTGAGGGTGTTTTCGTCCGTGGAGCTTGTGGACGGCTCAAGATCGAAGAGGGACGGAGACAGATGGAGACACCGCCACGGTAGCGACGTCGAGGCAACCACGGCTTCAATCTCATAGAAGGATAGGAGGGAAGATGCTGGCAACGACGGCGGGGGAGAAGCCTGTCCGATAGATGGCACCGGCGGCGACCATAGAAGTAAGGGATGGCAGCGACGGCCGGCCGGGGAACGAAACATTCAAATCAGCCCATCCCGGCCCAAAATCCGGCGGGCCTGGGTGGCCCGTAATCAATCTAATGAGACTGTGAGACAGGACCTATCTTTTTATGGTCGTGGAAGCATTTTCTATATTTGTCACGATCATTAATGGACTCATTATGTGGTCCCATCTGAGTTTCTCCCTACAATACAAATCTCGCGCGTCATCCATGACCTAACGTTGAGTGCTTGACGAAGGCCATGGGTTTGGATTTTCATCGTAATACGCTTCGAGATTGTTGACTAATCACTCGGGGGGCTGTATTTGAGGCGCTTGTGGCTGTTGTGATGTTACACCACGATGTTGACCTTCGTTAAGATAATTAATCATTAGAAAGATGTAAGTGGCAAGGACAAACAACAAGAGAAATGGTATGAAAAATGAACCATAAGACAAGAACCAAGGCCAACTCCCCCCCTTCGTGACATTATCACCTCTTTTTCCTGCACCGGTCTTCGTTGCCGGTATGACTTGTCCAAATTGGCCTCCACCTCTCTTGTTATCTATCACCTCTTCGTTCTTCTGATCTTCCGTTACCTGTCCAATTTCGTCTATCACATGAAATTTGGAAGATTTCCAATGTCTTATACCATTAAAGGAATCCCCATGCATCTTGGCTCGGCTCGTCATTAGCCTGTTTCTTTTCCTCTCAAAAGGGCTGGCTAATGCTATTGACCTTTAATCTGCAAGGAAAGAAGAATGACAGTAGCTAAGGAAGCTAGAAAGCTCTCCTCTTCCTTAGCGGTACTCTCTCTACTCTCTGTACTGCTGCTACCAACGTTCTCATGTTCTTCTCTTGTGTCAGCTCTGAACACCATCACCCATCTTCCGGGATTTCATGGAACCCTGCCCTTCTATTTGGAAACCGGGTGAGCTTTCCATATTTTAACACCCATGTTCTAATTGGTGCACGGCTGCTGCTTCTCAATTATCTAAAAATTTAGTCAACTCGTGCTTCTACTTTGCGTGTTTTAGATACGTGACGGTGGATGAAGCGAATGATGCGCAGCTTTTCTACTACTTCATAAAGTCTGAGAGGAAGCCGGAGGAGGATCCTCTAATGGTGTGGCTGTCAGGAGGCCCGGGCTGCTCGGCGTTTTCAGGTTTGGTTTTTGAGATTGGTAAGGCTCCTTTCCTCAACAAAGTGATTGGTAAGCTTCTTTTAGTTTTAGCGATCATGATCCAAGCCAATCAATTCACTTCGATAGTCGTCATGCTGCTTGGAAGTGTTGAGTTCACTTTGATAGTCTATTACATTGGTTAGAAGTGTTTATATATGGATTGAAGAGCAGGGGGGAGAGACTTGAGGACCATAGGGTCAAGTAAGAAAAGCTGTAATAGTGGAAGTAGGGAATTCAAACAATGTCATAGATGGAAGTAATATTAGCCATTGGCAGAAGTCCGAGTTGGCATGAGGAGTTAGATTGTAGCCATAAATTCTGGTGTATAACAGATATATCCTATATGAATTGATCTCGTTAAAGTGTGTCGATGAAGCAAAATGTGAGCTACAAGCCATGGAGTGATTGTCGCCACACCCTTGCTCTTCATCTATAGACATAAATAAAAGAGATGAAGGGATCTATTATCAATAAAAAAAACTACTATAAAAAAATGATGTGACCTGATTATTATGGGTTTGCTTCAAGATTGCTCTATTATAAATTGGATATTATTTATTTGAAACATGAAAATGATCTCTTCATTCCTAGGGTAATAGTACGTACATATCCAACCTTTCTCTCAAATCTAGCAATCACACTGGAAAGCGTGCCTTGGTGCAATGCTAAGATTGCTTCATTGTGACCTAGTTATCATAGATTTGAAGCATAGAATAAGCCTCTCGGCATGTAAAGCTATGTATATCTGACTCTTCTCAAGCCCGTCAATGCTAGGAGTTTCAAAAGGATAAGATTCTATCATTCTATGGAATAGGATTCATGTGAGTTGATAAAGTAGGCCCATGTTTACTTGATGTGGTTCCTCTTATTCAAGAGTAGGGTTAGAAATGGGCTCGGGCCGGCCCGAAGCCCATCGACCAAGTAGACTTAGGGTCGGGCTACGAGCTAGGCCTAAAAAATTTTAGCCTAAGTTCGGATTTAATTACAGAGCCCATCTATTTTTCGTGTCGGGCTCGGGTAGATTATTGGCCTGGCCCAGGCCCAGTTCGAGTCCGAATTCAGGCCCGAACCTAATCCGATTCAATCATTTAGGATTATTCCAAAATGAGCCTATTCAATAATTCAAGTCTCCAATGGGTTCATTGTGCTAGTAGACTTCAAAGTATGTTTGATTGGCTGGATAATTAATTTGTTTTACATTAGCCTTAATTTGACAGCTAGATATTGAATTATAACTAATTTATTTTGGGTGTCATTCAAAGAATTTTTCTGAGGGGTTTGGACCAGCCCAATTCTTGGCCCAAACAGGTAGTTTGGGCAGGGTTCAGGCCCGAGCTCGGGCCGGACTTTTTCAAGTATTTTTAGACCTAAGCCCAATCTGAAGCCCCCAAAAAAATTTGATTATGTTAAGCTGAGATGGGTCATCAACTCTTGGCATGTAAATATTAATGGATTAATGCCATCGATATCTCTCTCTAATCTTGCAGGCCCTCTAAAATTTGACGTTGCCGGGTACACTGATGGTCTGCCAACCTTGGTCTACCACCCATATACTTGGACTAAGGTATGATCTCTCTCACTCTCGCTCTCGCTCTCTCGTTTTCTGAGCTTTGGTGGTTCTTCAGGTGTGCAGCATCATCTTTCTCGATTCGCCGGTCGGAACTGGATTCTCCTATTCGAGTATGGGGAAAAGTTACGAGACAGGAGACACCAAAGCGGCCCGACAAGTCCACACTTTCCTTAGAAAGGTTGGGGCTTTTGCTATTTCTTTCAATTTACTGAATTCATATGTTTAAGATGTTCCGAAGGACATCAGTGCGATTGATTTACGAGCACCCGAGTTGTGATGCAGTGGTTTATTGATCACCCAGAGTTCCTCTCCAATCCACTCTACGTCGGCGGAGATTCGTATTCTGGTATTGTTGTGCCAGTTGTTGCTCAAGAAATTGCAAAAGGTAATTTATTAAAAATAGTCGTTTATTGTATGATCGATAATTTTCTGAAACCAGATGTGATAACAATTCAACAGTCTCTGTTATAAGATTGGTATTCAGAAGATACCATGATTATTGGGAGGGGAAAAAGCTTCCACTCCTTTAAGCCTTCCTTACAAACAAAAAATAGCAGTATAAATTCAACATTGCATCAAATCATTTGTCAATGTTTGTAGTTTCTTCAAGGTTTTTTGAACATAAATGCAAAGGGGCTTGAAGAACAATGTCCGGGTATGAATAGTGGAAACTAATTAGTGCATAATCTGGATAATTTATGATGGTCGACAATTTAAGAATTACTAAGCAGGTCATATTCAATCATGGATATGATAATTTTTTGAAGTCTTCAGAATTCTTTCTGAAGTACTGTTTCACTGATAAATTTGATGCATTCATACATTCATCTGCCTTTACGCCTTTAAGGTTTGTTATGCTGCAGGTGATCAAGATGGAGATGAGCTGCCTTACAATCTCAAGGTTGGTGAACCTAACTGAAAAATATACCTAAATGTGTGTATATTCAAAAACAAAATATAATTGACTTCTTCCTCTATATCTTTCCTGATATATTGGCAACTTCACTTAGATTTTCTTTTCCTTTAGCAGAAAGTATAAGAACTGCAATCTGTGAAAGCAATAAGTGAATGTGACAGGTTTAGGACAAAGCAGCATATATAGCTGTTTGGATGTTCTCTTGAAATTAAATGAACAAATTATTCACAAAATAGCATCCATTAGCGTGTACTTTATTAATTACTCTCTTAACTCTCCAGGACTAAAATGACATTGAGATAATAGCAAAGCTTATTTTAGAAATAATCTGAATGGTTGTTGGGAGAAAGATCCATACCCCTTTTCTTCAGTAACAAACATCTGGGGATAGGGTAAGACTTCACAATTACTTGATCATGATTCCACTCCTTTGTACAGAACAATGCAAAGCATTTTCATCGTCACTACTGATAGAGAATGTTTATGGTAGTTACATCTAATCGCATTTGACCTTAAACTGCATGTTGTTTCCATGGTGGTATACAGAAGAAACCTTTCACCCATTACCATAAAGGTGAAGTTAATTTTGACCACTAAAGAACCACCTTTTTGTTGACATATGTGTTTTCCACTTTTCTTAATTAATTAGATATTGCACAGAAAATTAGGTCATTATATCTTTCTTGCACAACATGGACTAATCCAACACAGATAAGATATAACGACTACCAATCCTGCAACATAATCATAGTTTTGATGAAACAAAGAAGTGGTCTTTTTATGAACTTTAGAATGCAACAATAAAAGGTTATCATCAGATTATTCCGAAATTTCCATTAGAAATATATGTAAAAAAATTTGGTGAGCTGGATCCAATGCGAATGGTCCATAGGGGCATGACCACTAACAACAACCACAATTTGTTTCATGCTGTTGTATAGGGATCACTATTACACACCATAGGCCTTTCTTTTCTGCTGTGGCTGTTATTGTTATTGTTAATTTCTTCCATACACACCATTTTGCTTGCTGATTTTGAGATCTTCTCGACCATAAGAAGGAAAACAATATTCACATCTATTTTCTGTGCCTGTAATCTTGCTTATGTACTGCTTATCTTTATGTTCTTGTAATCTTCTTTTCTGGATATGGTTCCAGGGTTATATGGTTGGCAACCCGTCAACAGATGAGAAGTTTGATAATGGGGCATTTGTTCCATATGCTCATGGGATGGGACTTATATCTGATGAACTTTATGAGGTGAAAGAATTTATCGAAACATTTTCCTAGATTATGTCAAACCCTTTATGCTTTCCTTGTGAACACTTAACATCAGCAACATCTCGAGCAATCAGAATCCATGTTAAGTAATCCGTTACTGAGGTATGCCAGATGCACCAAACAAATATGTTGTTAAATAAACCATATGATTAGCATTAGATTGGAGATGAAAATAAACCAAATGATATAAATAAGTTGTTGGAAGGCAACTATCACATTATAGAGATTGTTCAAAAATAGATAAACCTCTTTTGCAAGATATCTGATGATGGTCTCTATTGGACCATGTCTGTGGATGTGTCTGTTAGTTTATATCATTGATTTTCATTAAACCCTTTCCTTTATATCAATTCTAGCTAATGTGCCATAATTTATAGTAAAATTCTATTATTATTTTAAGTTTGATCTACAGAATTCTAAACATCATACTTGCCATAATTATTGCATATGAATTTTATCATAGATATTGCTGCTTTGAAGTTGGGTGCATGTCCCAGCTTCGCCACCACAACAATAGTAATTTGGGGAAAATTTTGTCACAGATATTATATAATATCCAAGCCTAATGCTGTTGAGTTTTTTACACTATGACTTCTTATTATGAATAACTGCATTTGTATTACTTAATTTTGGGAGAAGGTATATAATATTTAATTCTGTACTATTTCTTTCTTACAGTCAACCAAGAAAAGTTGTGGAGGAGAATATGCTAGTCCTAGAAACGAGCAGTGTGCAAATTATCTGCAGTCTATAAATGAGGTGGGTGTGCTATTCACTATTAAAAGGTAAAACATCTGTTTTGACCTCTTTTACTGGAAAAGGGTTTTTGGATACATGCAGTGTATTGAGGGAATAAACGGAGCCCAATTTTGGAGCCAGTATGCTTTTTCGTGAGCCCAAAGCCCAACATGGTTGCTGCATATGGCAGGAGATTGCTTAAAGAGGATATTAAAGAGTTTCCTTTATTAAATTCTGACCTTCCTTGGAGTGTAGAGTAAATCCCCACCCCTCCAAATTTTGAAACTAACACTTTCAGATGCTATCAAGTGTCGTAGAATGTATTTTCTAAACTCTTCTATCAATGTGCTCAAATGCATTGGCATCTTAAAATGGATTTAGATTTTCGAAGCTACTTCTTATCCCTGCTTTCAGGTTGAAACTTGATCCTTGTTTAAAACTTCAGTTTAGAATTTTGCTATGTGAAAATATTGGTTCATCTGATTTGCTTATGGCCGGTCAAGTAATATCTTACACTAATTTATCTTCATATATGAGTGCTTGTACATGCATCTATGTTGGTTCTTGGTAACATAACTGCAGATGTTGATGCATTTATGTTTGCTTGCTTGTGCATTCTGATATGTGCAATCAGGAGCAGCTGTGCAGGTGTTAATTTGTTCAAACGGACCTCCAAATATGCACTTAGATTTGCCCCTATTTTCTTTTATACATGCTAAATCATGTAAAGATTGTTGGCTTGCATAAAATTTGAAATTGTTGATGCTTTCTTGGACAAGAAATCTCACTGTTTCTAGCCTTGTATTTTGTTACAGAGTTCTGCATACTTGCTTTCCTACTTCTGGGCAGACAATGATACTGTTAGAGAGGCTCTCAATATTCGTAAGGTATTATACCTGATTATCTTCACTTCTGAGCTGTATGTAGTGAAATTAACAGTGTAAGTAACATGGAATCTCATCGTGCATGTCATGTATTTCTGCTACACAAATTTAAGGTTCTAAGGGTAGTAATAAGACAAGTTTGCCAAAGTTACTCGTGGGATATTTTTGCATGGTAATCTGTGAAGTGTACTTGATCTGTGCACTAATCATTTCATTTTAAAAGGATATTGTTGCATAAAAAGCCTGTCAAATGTACTTGATCTGTGTATTAATCCTTGAAGTCTAGTTACCACAGATAGAGCAGACATTTGTGGAATATGCGCTAATTGATGTTCAAGTTATTAGCTTCCCAAATATCTCGACCATGTTAGCCCTAAATTATGTACATCTTAGTCAAATGCTGCTTCTTTGTGAATTACCAGAGAATGTCTTCATTTTATTTGTTAAATAGCTTTGCTAATGGTGGTATAATTCAATCAAGCAGACTAAATTTATTCTAGTTTAGATATAAGTGATGTAAAATGAAGTGAAGACGCATATTTTTGACGATGCCAAACAGGGGACGGTGCAACATTGGCAGAGATGCAACTCTGACCTACTTTATACACACATGTCCCAAGTTCTCTAAAGTTTCATCTGAATCTGACCAGTAGAGGTACGAGCGTTGGTATACAGGTGAAGTCGCCACAGCGTTTCGCATAATAGATATTTTAATTTTACTGCTATAACTAAATTTTCTTATTTTCCATGCCAAAATGTTGTTACTCGATGCTGCTTTCTTGTGCAGTGGTGATCATGACATGCTTGTACCCTTTTTGGGCACGCAAGGATGGATTAGATCTCTCAACTTCTCCATCGTGGGATGACTGGCGGCCATGGTCTGCAGAATGGGCAAGTTGCAGGGTGATCTCTTGTTGCGCTAACCATTTTCATTAGGGAGCTTCATATTATAGTTCTTTAAAGCGTGTGATTATAAATCTTGATGTTCACTTGTCAGGTTCACGAGACTTACTCAAATAACCTGACTTTTGCAACTGTGAAGGTAAACAGTAATTTTCCTGCCCATAGTAGGAGATCAGAAGGGACTTCATTGGAATGATCATGTTTTATCCACAGTTCTATTCTTGTACCTTGTAGGGTGCGGGACACACAGCTCCAGAATACCGGCCGAAGGAGTGCTTGGCTATGCTCCAAAGGTGGCTTTCTGGTGTCCCTCTGTAGCATGATCATCCTCCATAATTAAGTTGTGAATAATGGCCCAAAACAGTAGCCTGATTATAATATGCGGGCTTGGGGTCAACTGATGTTCTGTATGGTAAAAAGTACTTGTAAGAAGTCCCAGAATTGGAAAGAAGAGCTAAAGAGATTCCAGAGTATTCATCTTCAAAATTGTGAACCCCTTATGCATACACCAGCTTCGTTGTATCTTGATTGTTTTTGCAAGGAAAGACCGCCAGTAGAATGGGCAGAATAGAAGATTGCCATTATCCAACTATTCATTATAAAAGTAAAAATCATGTCTTGCCAACTTGGAAGCACAAAATAAAGTTTATCTTTCAGCATCAATCGAGCCAGCAGTTGCATCATAAATCGCACAGACGTAGATGACACGTAGAGAATTACATGAATCTTTAAGGATTTGCATATGTTACAGCATAAATTGCACCCACTAACCATATTCGTTAGAGGATATATTACAAAACAAGATAATCTAGAATTGTTAAAAGAAGGTGAAAATAACAGTCATCTATATAACTAAAATAAATTCGCATCTGGAAGCAATTCGAGAAAGATGCTGGCAAACGACGGCGGCGGAGAAGCTTCTCCGATAGATGGCGCCGGCGGCGACCGTAGAATAGGTGATGGCAAGCGACGGCTGGACAAGGAACATCTAATCAGGCCCATCCCGGGCCAAAATCCGGCGGGCCCTGGGTCTACTCTGGGCCCTTAATGAGCCTGTCCAGACTATTACGAAAGGGATCGTTTAATCGTTTTCTATATTTGTCACCCTTCGACAGGATCATTAATGGACTCCTTTATGTGGTCTCCTTATTTGTCATCCATGACCTAACGTTGAGCACAAACAGGGCCGGTCCGCTGCCTCGTGCTACGAGTCTACGACTGTGACCATAAAACCACCCGCGGCTTGCTCTTTTTTTTTTTTTTTTATGGGTACACCCGACGAAGCAAGGGTTTGGATTTTCATTGTAATTAATGAGGTTGTTGAATAGTCACTCGGGGGGCTGTATTTGGGGGCGCTGGTGGTCGTTGTTGATGTTTCAATACGATGTGACCTCCATTAGGATAATTAGCCCCGTTTAGGCCAGCTTTTGCTGGGCCAAAAAAAATAATTTTTTACGTCTCAAAAATATTTTAGATTTAATAAAAAATATTTGGTAAAAATTTTAGAGAGAAAACTAAAAATAATTTTTTAGAAGAAGCTCTATTTTAGAGCTTTTCTCAAAAAAATACTTTTGGCTCCATTGAAAACTATTTTTTTTACTAACATACATGTAATAAAATATAACAATTAATAAAATATCTTTTTCTAATTCTGAAAATATATAGAAGGATAAAAATTAATTTATACTAATAATTATAATATTTTATACCTTTATATTGTACTATACTATAAATATAATATTATATTACATATATCTCAATACATGAATATGTTATGTTAAATAATTATATTATATTTATTATGAAAAATTAATTTATGCTACTAATTATAATATTTTATACCTTTGTTATTATATTATACTAAATATTATATTATATTATGTTATATCATAATATAATTGATTATTATATTAATAATTTAATATTACATTAAATTATTATGCTATAGGTATATAATATTATATTACTATATTATAATTGTTGCTGGAAATTGGACCGGGGGCGGCCGCGAACCGAGAGGGGAGGGGCTCCGCTGCCGGAACAGTGGGTGGCGGTGCGTCGGCTGGTGGCGTTCTCCTGGAGAATCCTGCAAGAAAGCCGGTGGCCGGATTTTCCGGCGCCGGCCCTCCAAAGCTTAAGTCAGAGGGGGCTAATATGTGGGGGAGTAAAGGAGGAGAATGTTTGTTTCTATATCCGTTTGTGTGTCTGCCCTCTTCCCCAGGTTCTCGTTTATAGAAGATATTATGTTACTGGGAGGTGACGGTAGATTGTCTTTTTCGTGATAATTGGGCACGATCACGCTCATTAATGGCATTGTGGAGATAAGGCGGATCAGACCGGAGTCAGCGAACTGTCATGGTTGATCGGACCCGTTGGAGTGGTTGAACCGCGCGCGTGGTGGGCCTGGGGTTCGTAGATGGCAAGTGCATTAATTGCTGAGTGAACCGGTGATCAGGGAGAGCCATACGCTTTGATGGTTCAGTGATCCGGAGATCATCTTGAGCCGTGTTCATTTAATGGTTGGTGCATCGGAGGCCGCAGGGGTCACGCATTAATGATAGGGCGTGCGAAGGCCTGCGGAGGTCACGTGCCTTAATGGCTCAAGGATGGTAACAGAGTACGGTGGAGTCGTGTATTTGTCGTCAGATCCTCTGGAGGATTAGGCGGAGGTTGGATATTTGGCTAAGGCACAGGCTTGGCACGGGTGCCGAGCCGAGCCGGTTGCTTAGCGGAGTGTCTTGTGGTGAGGTCGGGCGTTTTTCTGGTCGGCGCTCCTTGTCGAGCGCCTCTCTGGTCGGCGCTCCTTGGTCGAGCGCTCTGAGCTGGCATGACTTGGGTTTTCCCAAAATAATAATATTATTATATTATAGTAATATTATCTATTATATTTATATGTTTATATTTATTTTATTGTTAATACTATGTAATATTTTTTATGATCATTTTGTCATATCAAAAATATTTTTTAGTTTATTTACCAATATACATTAAAGTATCACAATACTTTAAAATATAATATCAAATAAAAATAATTTTTTATAAAAAAATTGTTTTAGATAGCTTTATTTTAAAAAGCTCTGCTGCCAATGATCCTCCTAATCGAGCCTTGGCCATTAGAAAGAAATAAGTGGCAAGGAAAATTCAGAAAAATGAACCAAAGAAGAACGAAGGCCCACTTCCCTCCTTTGTGACATTTTCCTGCACCGGTCTTCGTCGCCATTATGACTTGCTAATTGGCCTACCTCTCTTGTTTTCCATCACCTGTGACTTGCCATTATGACTTGTCAATTTCGTCTATCACGAGAAATTTGGGAAGAATTTCCGATATCTTTATACCAACCAAAGGAATCCCCATCTCGGCTCGTCATTAGCCTGTTTCTTTTCCTCTCAGAGGGCTGGCAAATGCTCTTGACCTTTAATTTGCAAGGAGCGGGAATGACAGTAGCTAAGGAGGCTAGAAAGCTCTCCTCTTCCTTAGCGGCGGTACTCTCTCTACTATCTGTACTGCTGCCAACCAACGTTCACATGTTCTTCTCTCGTGTCAGCTCGTGAACACCATCACCCATCTTCCGGGATTTCATGGAACCTTGCCCTTCCATTTGGAAACCGGGTGAGCTTTCCATATTTTAACAGCCAAGTTCTAATTGGTTCACGGGCTACTGCTTCTCAATTATCTTGAAATTTAGTCAACTCGTGCTTCTGCTTTGCATGTTTTAGATACGTGACGGTGGATGAAGCGAATGATGCGCAGCTTTCTACTACTTCATAAAGTCTGAGAGGAAGCCGGAGGAAGGACCCTCTAATGGTGTGGCAGTCAGGAGGCCCGGGCTGCTCGGCGTTTTCAGGTTTGGTTTTTGAGATTGGTAAGGCTCCTTTCCTCAATAAAGCGATTGGTAAGCTTCGTTTAGTTCTAGCGATCATGATCCAAGCCAATCAATTCACTTCAATATTCGTCATGCTGCTTGGAAGTGTTTGAGTTCACTTTGATAGTCTATTACATTGGTTAGAAGTGTTTAGATATGGATTGAAGAGCATGGGGAAGAGACTTGAGGGACCATAGTGTCAAGTAAGAAAAACTGTAATAGTGGAAGTACGGAATTCAAACAATGTCATAGATGGAAGTAATATTAGCCATTGGCAGAAGTCCGAGTTGGCATGAGGAGTTTGATTGTAGCCACAAATTCTGGTGTATAACAGATATATCCTATACGAATTGATCTCGTTAAAGTTGTGTCGATGAAGCAAAATGTGAGCTACAAGCCATTGAGTGATTGTCGCCACACCCTTGCTCTTCATCTATAGACATAAATAAAAGAGATGAAGGGATCTATTATCAAGAAAGAAAAAGTACTATAAAAAAAAATGATGTGACCTGATTATTATGGGTTTGCTTCAAGATTGCTCCATTATAAATTGGATATTATTTATTTGAAACATGAAAATGATCTCTTCATTCCTAGGGTAATAGTACATACATATCCAACCTTTCTCTCAAATCTAGCAATCACACTGGCAAGCGTGCCTTGGTGCAATGCTAAGATTGCTTCATTGTGACCTAGTTATCAAAGATTTGAAGCATAGAAGAAGCCTCTCAGCATGTAAAGCTATGTATATCTGACTCTTCTCAAGCCCTCCAATGGTAGGAGTTTCAAAAGGATAAGATTCTATCATTCTATGGAATAGGATTCATGTGAGTTGATAAAGTAGGCCCATGTTCACTTGATGTGATTCCTCTTATTCAAGAGTAGGTTAGAAATGGGCTCGGGCCGGCCCGAAGCCCATCGACCAAGCGGACTTAGGGTCGGGCTACAGGCTAGGCTCGAAAAATTTCAGCCCAAGTTCGGATTTAATTACAGAGCCCATCTATTTTTCGTTGTCGGGCTCGGGTAGATCGTTGGCCTGGCCCAGGCCAGTTCGAGTCCGAATTCAAGCCCGTACCTAATCCGATTCAATCATTTAGGATCATTCCAAAATGAACCTGTTCAATACTTCAAGTCTCCAATGGGTTCACTATGCTAGTAGGCTTCAAAGTATGTTTGATTGGCTGGATAATTAATTTGTTTTACATTAGCCTTAATTTGATAGCTAGATATTGAATTATAACTAATTTATTTTAGGTGTCATTCAAAGAATTTTTCTGGGCGGTTCGGACCAGCCCAATTTTTGGCCCAAACAGGTAGTTTGGTTGGGCTTAGGCCCGAGCTCGGGCCGGACTTTTCCAAATATTTTTAGACCTAAGCCCAGTCTGAAGTCCAAAATTTTTTTTGATTATGTTAAGCTGAGATGGGTCATCAACTCTTGGCATGTAAATATTAATGGATTGATGCCATCGATATCTCTCTCTAATCTTGCAGGCCCTCTAAAATTTGACGTTGCCGGTACATTGATGGCTTGCCAACCTTGGTCTACAACCCACATACTTGGACTAAGGTCTGATCTCTCTCGCTCTTGCTCTCGCTCTCTCGCTTTCTAAGCTTTGGTGGTTCTTCAGGTATGCAACATCATCTTTCTCGATTCGCCGGTCGGGGTTGGATTCTCCTATTCGAGTGTGGGGAAAAGCTACGAGACAGGTGACACCAAAAACGGGCCCGACAAGTCCACACTTTCCTTAGAAAGGTGGGGGCTTTTGCTATTTCTTTCAGTTTATTGAATTCATTTATTTAAGATGTTCATGAGGAGATCGGTGCGATTGATTTACGAGCACCCAAGTTGTGATGCAGTGGTTTATTGATCACCCAAAGTTCCTCTCCAATCCACTCTACATCGGTGGAGATTCGTATTCTGGTATTATTGTGCCAGTTGTTGCTCAAAAAATAGCAAAAAGGTAATTCTTGAAAACAGTCGTTTATTGTATGATCGATAATTTTCTGAAACTGGATGTGATAACAATTCAATAGTCTCTGTTATAAGATTGGTATTCCAAAGATACCATGATTATTGGAGGGGAAAAATCTTCCACTCCTTTAAGCCAGCCTTACAAAAATAGCAGTGTAAATTCAACATTGCATCAAATCATTTGTCAATGTTATAGTTTCTTCGAGGTTTTTTGAACATAAATGCAAAGGGGCTTGGAAGAACAATGTCCCGTATATTGAATAGTGGAAACTAATTAGTGCATAATCTGGATAATTTATGATGTTCAACAATTTTAAGAATTACTAAGCAGATCATATTCAATCATGGACATGATAATTTTTTTGAAGTCTTCAGAATTCTTCCTGAAGTACTGTTTCACTGATAAATTTGATGTATTCATACATTCATCTGCCTTTATGCCTTTAAGGTTTGTTATGTTGCAGGTGATCAAGATGGAGATGAACTGCCCTACAATCTCAAGGTTGGTGAACCTTACCAAAAAATATACCTAAATGTGTGTGTCTTCATAAACAAAATATAATTGACTTCTTCCTCTGTATCTTTCCTGGTATATTGGCAGCATCACTTAGACCAAGCAGCATATGTCGCTGTTTGGATGTTCTCTGGAAATTAAATGAACAAATTATTCACAAAATAGCATCCATTAGCGTGTACTTTATTAATTACTCTCTAACTCTCTCTTGCTTTACATATGTAGTGAACTTGAGCCATTCAGGACTAAAATGACATTGAGATAATAGCAAAGCTTATTTTAGAAATAATCTGAATGGTTGTTGGGAGAAAGATCCATACCCCTTTTCTTAGAAGGTAGACTCAGTAACAAACATCAGGGGACAGGGCAAGACTTCACAATTATTTGATCATGATTCCACTGATTTGTACAGAACAATGCAAAGCATTTTCACCGTTACATCTAAACACATTTTGACCTTAAACTGCATGTTGTTTCCATGGTGGTATACAGAAGAAACCTTTCACCCATTACCATAAAGGTGAAGTTAATTTTGACCACTAAAGAGCCACCTTTTTGTTGACATATGGTGTTTTCCACTTTTCCTAATTAATTATATATTGCACAGCAAGTAGCTCATTATTTCTTTCTTGCACAACATGGACTAATCCAACACAGATATGGTATAACGACTACCAATCCTACAACATAATCATAGTTTTGATGAAACAAAGAAGTGGTCTTTTTATGAACTTTTAAATGTATCAATAAAAGGTTATCATCACATTATTCTGGAATTTCCATTAGTAATATATGTAAAAAAATTTGGTGAGCTGGATCCAATGTGAATAGTCCATAGGGGCATGACCACTAACAACAACCACAATTTGTTTCATGTTTTTGTAAGGGATCAATATTTCACACCGTAGGCCTTTCTTTTCTGCTGTGGCTGTTTTTGTTATTGTTTCTTCCGTACACGCCATTTTGCTTGCTGATTTTGATATCTTCTCAACGATAAGAAGGAAAACAATATTCCCATCTATTTCCTGTGCCTGTAATCTTGCTTATGTACTACTTATCTTTATGTTTTTGTAATCTTCTTTTCCGGATATGGTTCCAGGGTTATCTGGTTGGCAACCCGGTAACGGATGAGAAGTTTGATAATGGGGCAGTTGTTCCATATGCTCATGGGATGGGACTTATATCTGACGAACTTTATGAGGTGAAAGAATTTATCAAAACATTTTCCTAGATTATGTCAAAACCCTTTATGCTTTCCTTGTGAACACTTAACATCAGCAACATCTTGAGCAATCAGAATCCATGCTAAGTAATCCGTTACTGAGGTATGCCAGATGCACCAAACAAAGCATTCCTTGATTTGTTTTAATGATTAGCATTAGATTGGAGATGAAAAGAAACCATATGATATAAATAAGTTGTTGGAAGGCAATTATCACATCATAGAGATTGTTCAAAAAATAGATAAACCTCTTTTGCGAGATATCTGATGATGGTCTCTATTGGAACATGTCTGCAGATGTGTCTGTTAGTTTATATCATTGATTTTCATTAAGCTCTTTCTTTTATATCAATTCTAGCTAATGTGCACTTTATTGATAATTTATAGTAAAATTCTATCATTATTGTAAGTTTGATCTACAGAATTCTAAACATCATACTTGCCTTACATAGACAAAGTAGCATTCAGGAATCAGAAAGCAACCGACTAAAGGGCACCATAATTATTGTATATAAATTTTATCATAGATCTTGTTACTTTGAAGTTGGGTACATGTCCCAGCTTCGCCACAACAACAATAGTAATTTGGGGAAACTTTTGTCACAGATATTATATGATATCCAAGACTAATGCTGTTAAGTTGTTTACACTATGACTTCTCATTATGAAGAACTGCATTTGTATTACTTAGTTTTGGGAGAAATCATATAATATTTAATTCTGTACTATTTCTTTCTTACAGTCAACCAAGAAAAGTTGTGGAGGAGAATATGCTAGTCCTAGAAATGAGCAATGTGCAAACTATCTGCAGTCTGTAAATGAGGTGGGTGTGCTATTCGCTCTTAAAAGGTAAAACATCTGTTTTGACCTCTTTAACTGGAAAAGGGTTTTTGGATACATGCAGTGTACTAAGGGAATAAACTCAGAGCAAATTTTGGAGCCACTATGCTTTTCCGCGAGCCCAAAGCCCAACATGGTTGCTGCATATAGCAGGAGATTGCTTAAAGAGGATATTAAAAAGTTTCCTTTATTAAATTCTGACCTTCCTTTGGAGTGTAGAGTAAATTCCCAACCCTCCAAATTTTGAAACTAACACTTTCAGATGCTATCAAGTGTCGTAGAATGTATTTTCTAAACTCTTCTAGCAAATGTGCTCAAATGCATTAGCATCTTAAAATGGATTTAGATTTTCGAAGCTACTTCTTATCCCTGCTTTCAGGTTGAAACTTGATCCTTGTTTAAAACTTCAGTTTAGAATTTTGCTATGTGAAAATTTTGGTTCATCTGATTTGCTTATGGCCGGTCAAGTAATATCTTACACTAATTTATCTTCATATATTGAGTGCTTGTACATGCATCTATGTTGGTTCTTGGGTAACATAACTGCAGATGTTTATGCATTTATGTGTGCTTGCTTGTGCATTCTGATATGTGCAAACGAACCTCCACATATGCACTTAGATTTGCCCCTATTTTCTTTTATACATGCTAAATCATGTAAAGATTGTTGGCTTGCATAAAATTTGAAATTGTTGATGCTTTTCTTGGACAAGAAATCTCACTGTTTCTAGCCTTGTATTTTGTTACAGAGTTTTGGATACTTGCTTTCCTACTTCTGGGCAGACAATGATACTGTTAGAGAGGCTCTCAATATTCGTAAGGTATTATACCTGATTATCTTCACTTCTGAGCTGTATGTAGTGAAATTAAACATGAAATCTCACTGTGCATGTTATGTATTTCTGCTACACAAATTTAATGTTCTAAGGGTAGTAATAAGACAGAGTTTGCTAAAGTTACTCGTGGGATATTTTTGCATGGTAATCTGTGAAGTGTACTTGATCTGTGTACTAATCCTTTCATTTTAAAAAGGATATTGTTGCATAGAAGCCTGTCAAATGTACTTGATCTGTGTATTAATCCGTCCATTTTAGATAATTTCTTAACAGTCCCTGAAAAGATATGGTTCACTACATAGAGTCCTTGAAGTCTAGTTACCACAGATAGAGCAGACATTTGTGGAATATGCACTAATTAATGTTCAAGTTATTAGCTTTCCCAAGTATCTCGACCATGTTAGCCCTAAATTATGTACATCCTTTTCGCAACAAGTCCCTAAAATCTTTGTGACTGGCATATTAATCCCTCGATTCTTTTAAAATGTGCATGTCAATCGTTGTGATTTAACGTAGAAGCTGTCCAGAGGAATGAAGTATGAGAGAGTTTTCTTTTTTCGTTTTTTCTTTATATTATGTGGAAGAAGAAGGGGGGGGGGGGGGGGGGGGGGGGTGACGGAGGAAATAATGGGATGAGGGGAACTCTTGGCCTAAAATGCGGAAATCTGACTAAGGAAGAACTTAATTTTATAGTTCTCCCTTATCCCCCATGGTAGTCAAAAGCATGTAAGTCATATTACAATTCAGGTAACCCTTGACCACAAAATGGTTAAACTAGGCAAGGACTTATAAATGTCTTGACAGGCATAACTTTTAGAGATTAATATGCAGTTTTGAAGAATTGATGAGTTGTTAAGGAAATAATAGAATTTTAGGGTTATTTTGCTTGGATAGTTTTGCATTACCAGCAGAGTATATTTATCTTCACCAATCAGATAAATATGTTCTGTTTTTGAATTACCGAAGGATGTGTGTGAATTCTTTGTCCAGGAACTGAGTAAGATTAAACAGTATACCAGTATGGAAACCCCTCATTTAGGTTACGATGCAGCACCAGTAAATCAGTTTTCTCTATGAGAATACAAGAAATACATGCGACATAGTTAGAAGCACATTTTAATATTTGCTTGCACACTAGCAGAATGATTGCCTTCAATAGTCTTAGTCAAATGCTGTTTGTGAATTACCATAGAATGTCATCATTTTGTTTGTTAAATAGCTTGCTCATGGTTGTATAATTCAATCAAGCAGACCAAAATTTATTCTAGTTAGATATAAGTGATGTAAAATGGAGTGAAGACGCATATTTTTGACGATGCCAAACAGGGGACAGTGCAACATTGGCAGAGATGCAACCATGACCTACTTTATACATACGATATCCCAAGTTCTATAAAGTTTCATCTGAATCTGACCAGCAGAGGTTACCGAGCGTTGGTATACAGGTGAAGTCGCAACACGTTTCGCATAATAAGATATTTTAATTTTACCTGCTATACTAAATTTTCTATTGTTCCATGCCAAAATGTTATTATTTGATGCTGCTTTTCTTATGCAGTGGTGATCACGACATGGGTGTACCTTTTGTGGGCACGCAAGGATGGATTAGATCTCTCAACTTCTCCATCGTGGATGACTGGCGGCCATGGTCGGTAGATGGGCAAGTCGCAGGGTGATCTCTTGTTGCGCTAACCAATTTCATTAGGGAGCTTCATATTATAGTTCTTTAAAGCGTGTGATTATAAATCTTGATGTTCGCTTGTCAGGTTCACGAGGACTTACTCAAATAACCTGACTTTTGCAACTGTGAAGGTAAACAGTAATTTTCCTGCCCATAGTAGGAGATCATAAGGTACTTCATTGGAATGATGATGTTTTATCCACAGTTTTATTCTTGTCCTTGTAGGGTGCGGGACACACAGCTCCAGAATACCGGCCAAAAGAGTGCTTGGCTATGCTTCAAAGGTGGCTTTCTGGCGCCCCTCTGTAACATGATTATCCTCCATAATTAACCCCAAAATCCGCAGTAGCCTGATTATAATCTGCGGGCTTGGTGTCAACTGGTGTTCTCTATGATAAAAAGTACTTATAAGAAGTCCCAGAATTGGAGAGAAGAGCTACCAAGATTCCAGAGTAATTCATCTTCAAAATTGTGAACCCTTATGCACACACCAGCTTTGTTGTATCTTGATTGTTTTTTCAAGAAAAGACTGCCAGTAGAATAGTCAGAATAGAAGATTGCCATTATCCAACTATTCATTATAAAAATTTTAAGAGCGTCCACTTCTTGGACTATTATGAAATTCAAAGGCCAGTTTGCTTTTAATACTGCATTATGCTGGCCTCATGCTTCTTGGATTTAATTGGTATGGTCCGTTTGGTTGGAGTATGTTATGTTACAGGTTACTCTAACGATTTTTGAATATTATTTATTTGAGACAATGATTGTAGGAGAAAATAAATTTTATCATGTTTAATTGATGAAAAATTTACTCGGAAGTAGATTATTATATTTTATTGGATGAATCTTATTGCCATTTTTTTAATAATACTTTTAAATAAATAATTCAAATAATAATATTTTTTATTATTCATGATTATTTATATTCCACTCATATGAAGGCTGTCGAAATATATTTACATGCTTTAATAAATATTTTTAAATTAAATATAAATATATTAGAAAATATATTTTTTGTTATAAATAAATTTTAGTTCATGACATTTTTAATATTGTGTTAGTTGCTATCTTTTTTAAATTTATATTTTAATTCTTTAAATTTTTAATTTTATTATATGAACATCTCTTGGTTTAAGTTAACTAAATAATAATTTAATATTGTACTTGTATTCTTCTAACAGTATTAATTTCATATTTTCTAGATATTTTTACTCCTATTGCTCACACTAAATGAACTCCTTGCCCCTCTATCAGTGATTAATGGTGGCTAAGTTTCAGGATAGAATAGAGCCAAGGAGAAGAGACTAGATATCGAACCTCATTTGCTATTAAGTCAAGGGCATATTTGCCCTTCTTTGACTTCAACCTTATTTGCTGTGAAGTCAAGAGCATCTTTGCTATTAAGCCAATAGCATAATCGCTTTAAAGGGAAAGAGGCTTTTATGATTCAAAGTTTTGGATTGGGCTGGATCGGGTTTATATTATGTTTGGACCCTTTTTTTTTGTTGACCCAAATTAGACCTATACAGGCAGTCGGGTTCAGCCAGGTTGGGTTAGTTTGAAAAATACAAGACCTAGACACAACTAGAAATTTAGATTGAGACCCAAATCACGGGTCATCATACGTAGATTGGATCAGTGTAATCAACTCAGGACCAAGTTAGGTCACAGGCCGGCTCAACCCATTTGCAGTTTTAATTATACTATTACGCTGTAAACTTTCCCCAGTCATTTATCCACGTCACAATATCCATAGAAAGAGATGGAGTCCTGCCTACAATATCCAAAATTAGAACCAAAGATTTTGCTTTCTAAGCAAATGTGTGAACACTAGGTCAAGCCCATGTTCACATCCACATTATTGAAATATTACCATATGTTCATCCATGACACTTTTTGTACATATCTTTTATTTGTAAAAATACATTTCAATTGCAACAGCCTCTTCTGTACCTACCAAATAAAATATATTTCAATTAGTTTATTCTTGCTTAAGAAATAAATAAATAAAATTTATCAACTAAAAGTTAGTGTTCATTTATCCAACGAGACCATTAGTGTTGGCTTTCACATGATTACACTCATCTATATCAATATCAAGCATGCCCTAGCTCTACTGGCTTGCCTTCACTTTTTCATGACTATTTCATTTTTGTACACAAGTTATCAACTTCAAAAACAAGAAAGGTCTCCTCTTACTTCTTTTATTTGCTTTATAAAAATATCAATTTGACTTAAACATATAAACTCAAGTGGGTGGCGCCGGTAAACAGACAACTAAATTGATGAATAAACAAAAGATATTCCCTACAATTTCAAAAGTTCACAAGTATTTCGAAGTTTTTGTGATTGCGCTTTGTCATGGCAAACTGATGACGACTTCGAAAAAAAGAGAGTAAATTTTGCATTTAAAACATGCTCTTTTCCATTTCTATCTTCTACAAAGTGAAAAAGCCTCTCTAAGAAATAAATAATTGTAAATTACAATTTATCTAATTGAAATTTCCAGAAGGAATGTGCTATATTTTTCAGCTTGTAACCTTATCAATTAGTATAATAATGACAAAACAATAAGTAAAATTTTGTCTCCTATTTAGTATTTCTATAATTGAAACTAATAAAAAACACTTCCCCCAAATATTATTAATCAAGAAAAAAATATATATGGGATATATATAGAGATGAAAAGACAGAGGAGGACCAGTGCATGAGGTTGCAGGGCTTATCTTGTTGGAGCAAAGACCAGGTACTCCAAAACTTTCTATGTCAGTTAATTATTTTATTGGAGAAAAAAATTTCAAAGACGGTTCAGAAGATTGATAGGTCCAAGGTTCCTCACTGAGAGCAAATCATCCCTTTTAGGAATAAGAGAAACAAAAGCAAAGCTGAGCCTCGATGTTCCGTGTTAAATAAGATAAACGATCTTTACATTTATTGAAACGACAAAAATAACCTTTTCTTCGAGGAAAGGCTTGCAAGCCCCACAATCATTGACATATGAAGAGGCATGATTCAATTTGATCCTTTCTTCTTTTTTTTTTCTTTCCTGAGAACTTGATCCTTGATAGAAATATTATCATTCTACACTAAATAAAGCATTGATTCATGTGCACATAAAGCGTCATGTGTATTTCTGGGAGCTAAATTATTACATCATATTATCATTTCTGCAACCCCGCGTGCTGCTTAATCCCAAGAGAAGACTGCTGAAAAAAAAAAGAGGAGCAATTCCAAGGCAGAGGGGTTCGCCAATATATGTTGAAGTTCCAGTCGCATGGATGTCAAGGCATATCGTTCTCAAATTACTAAATAAATTAATGCACGAGATCGATTGGACAAGCATTAGGCAACCTAGAGCTTAGAAAGCGTGAGCACAGATCGATAAGGCTGTTGTTGACCAACGAATAACTTAACAAGAGTTGCATACGTAGAAGCAATTAAGATCTTAAAATTTACCAATTCCTGTCAGTAATCACCAAATCTGGCTGAACAGATTTGCTAGAGTTGGTCACCCAAATACCCAAAGTCCAAATTAAAATAATTGTCTAAGATGTATCTGCAATGTTACATGCAAAAGCATAAGTAAACTTTTTCCTTTTGAATACAATTTTCCGAATTAGTTGTGTGACAGTCTCTGTTTGAGGGAGTTGTTGGCAGTAGAGCTTTGGAAAGTAGAGTGGTTGGAAGTAGAAATTTTATAAAAAATTATTTGCTGTTTGGTAACTACATTTCTAAAGTACTTTGACACGTTTAGTAAACAAACTAAAAAAGTATTTTTGTATGACAAAATTATCATAAATGACATTGTATAGTATTATACAACAGAGCATAATAAAATATAACATATATTAATACATAAATACATGATATAATATAATATTACTGTAATGTAATATAACATTATTATAATATAGTAATATAACATTGTATACTATGGCATAATAATTTAATATAATATTAAATTATTTAACATAACATATATTATGATATAATATAATATAATATTATATTTATAGTATAATACAATAATAAAGATACAAAATATTATAATTATTAGCGTACATTAATTTCTCATAATATAACATAATAATAAATTATTTAACATAACATATTAATGTATTATAATATAATGTAATATAATATTATATTTATAGTATAATATAATATTAGAAAAGAAGAATATTTTTTTTATTAGGGCTCCAAAAAAAATTTAGATTTATAAAAAAACAAAGTATCTTCTTTTATATATATATATATATATATATATATATATATATATATATATATATATATATATATATATATATATATATATATATATATATATATATAAAAGCTTGCTTATGCATGGACGGACAAACTAGTGAATGCATGGCAACTAATCGCATGCTGAACAGAATTAATTGCAGGCACGAGAAGTGCAGTACACAACGACGTTAAGATCATATTGTGTTCCACCCGTTTACATTCACATTCAAATCAAGCGTTCCAGTACATTATGACTTTAAGATCCTAGCTATTGTGGTCCACAGGTTTTTTTATTTTTTTTATAAAAAATGATAATTTATATAGCTCTAACGTGAGCACATCCTGTTAATTCAGAAAAAAATAAAAAAGTACAAAAGAAGCGGGAGCTCTAGTGTGGGCGTCCACAAGAACTCCTCAGAATGACGTGCAACATAGGAGGCGACCCAGTCTGCTGTCTTGTTCACCTTCCGAAAAATATGAGCTACCCGGTGCACATCCCATCCACTACCCGCCTCCGTGTCTCACGAATAAGTGGGTGACCATCTCCATACCTATCCGCACCTCGTATCCACTCGATCACGATATATGAGTCTCCCTCAATGTACACCTGCTCGGCACTGAGCACCCGCCTCGCATACGATATTCCCTCCCAGGCTGCTCGAAGCTCTACCCCAGCTACGGTAAGGCCTGACGTGCACCGACCCCCTGCTGCTATCAGACTGCCACGGTGGTCTCTGATAACAAATACAATATCTCCAGACCTCCCATCTGCCGACATGCTGCCGTCCAAGTTCACCTTGAGAAAACCGGGAGGTGGGGGCACCCAAGAAACGAGAGCAAATCTGGGTGCTGTAACAACGAAGCAAGTACCCCAGATATCCCTGGCCATCCTAAGAGAACATATAGCAGTGCATGAAGTCACCTCCTCGGCCTGAAGCACCGCTCTAACCACCACCCACCTCGGAGACGACCTCCTCCCCTCAAACACGCCTGCATTCTTGTCCAACCAAATGTGGTAGGCCAGATATGCTCTAAGTACCCCTGCCTCAATAGATCTAGGGCTCTGAAATGAGTCTCTCAGCAGCTGCAACAGATCCTGTACCAATACCACCGATTGGGGAAGAGGGACTAGTGACATCCTCCATATTTCCCTGGCCCTGGGACACTGCAGAAGGGCATGCTCAATAGTCTCCTCAGAGTCCGTGCACACCTCACAACACAGAGGGATCCGCAAGCCCCGCCTAATAAGTACACTCATGGTAGGAAGGCAACCCCAAGCCACCTTTCAGAAGAAGAGTGCCACCTGCGGATGAATCTGCATCCTCCAAATCAATCCTTCCTCGATCTGTCGTACTGGCTCCTCTCTGAACAGAACCTGTAGATCCCTCGCACGCACCTACGACCGCTCCATTGACGCCCACACTAATATGTCAGGCTCCCTCCGAATAGGCACCGATAGAGACAAGACCATCTCCGCTGAGCGCTCCCAAAAACCTCCCAAATCAGGTTTACAACCTATTCAAACCACGTGTGAAACAATGAAACTTGAATTGGTAAATGCTGGTAGCTAAGTTTACCACACGCAACCAATTCCTTAATTGTTTAAAAGAAAAATTGCTATAAACTTCCAGAAGCTGCATATTGGAATATATAGTTTCCATCCTCGTGCATGGCAGTCAATGGCTTGCTCTTATCCTCGAACCGTAGCCATTGGTGTACGGCACGTAATTGCTAATAATTTTCGGTACTCAATCGACTAAGATCCCTTATAAAAACAGCTGCTCCTCCAACCAATACGCACCACCACCCACCATGGCCACCTTCCTTGCATTCGTCACCCTGAGCCTGTTCCTTTTCCACCTCCCAGCTAGCGGGTCCCCACCGGGCCCGGTCATCAAATGCACGTCCGGCGACACCAACTGCACCGTGACCAATGCCTACGGCGCTTTTCCCGACCGCAGCACCTGCCGGGTGGCTGCCGTCACGTACCCCACCAACGAGCAGGAGCTCCTCCTGGCCGTCTCCAATGCCTCGTTTGCGAAGCAGCACATGAAGGCGGTCAGCGCCTACGCCCACAGCATCCCCAAGCTGTCGTGCCCCGGCGGGCCGAGCGGCGCAGGGCTCGCAATCAGCACCGAGCGCCTGAACAAGTTGGTGAGCGTCGACCCGGCCAGCTCGCGCATGACGGTGGAGGCCGGGATCACTCTGCGGGCGCTCCTGGACGTGGCGGCCGCCAACGGCCTCGCGGTGCCCCACTCGCCCTACTGGGAGGGGGTAACGCTCGGGGGCCTGCTCGGGACCGGCTCGCACGGGAGCTCGGTGTTCGGCAAGGGCTCGGCGGTGCATGAGTACGTCGTCGGAATGAGGCTGGTGGTGCCAAGCCCGGTGCAGATCGACGGGCTCTACGCAAGGGTCGTCAGCTTTGGAGAGGATGATCCTGACCTCTTGGCTGCCAAAGTTTCTCTGGGTGTGCTTGGAGTTGTTTCTCAGGTACGTTAAAAATTTTGCCAGATGGGTGTACTAGGTCACTGACAGCAGCTTCACTTCCTTGGCCAGCAAAGATACATAAGTTTTGGATGGCTTGCATCAAAGGTAAATTGTATCCGGGTAAATTGCATGCAAGGCCTATGTGGCAGCTCCACAGCAATCACTTCTTCACTTTAATATTTTTGCACCGGTGCCGTATTCTATCTACTTATTCAGCTTCAAAAGCCCGAGGTTGTGAATTGCATGGAAGAGGGAGGATCAGGCTAAGAAAAGAACATACATGACCGAGGTAGTAAATTACACGGAGTGCAGGCGACTGCCTTTCCCACATGACCAGTCTGATCATGACGTTACATACACGTTACACATCTAAATTATTTTCTACATGTAGTGGAATTTTGAAACCAACCGTACCTTACCCCAAAAGAAAAAAAACAACCTTACCTTCCAAAACCTCGCGCGCCCGGCCCCACGCACACTCCTTTTCGACGCATCAGAGGCTCAACAAAGGTTATATATATATCTAAGATTACATATTTTTATGAATAAAAACATGTTATATATATAAATGTGTGATTATATATTTTTATGAATAAAACTATGGCCCTGAGAAAATTGAAAAAACAAGATCTCTCGTTCCAGCTCAACCATAGTCTCCTGGCAATTTTGCCCGTCTATAATAATTAAAGTTCTGGGACATGATTGCATTTCTAACCAAAGGATTTGTTGCATGAATGAACCATGCAGGTTACTCTCCAGCTGGAACCCATGTTCAAGCGCTCCATCACCAACAGGGTCCAAAGAGACGAGGCCTTTGAGCAGACCATCGCCTCATTTGCCTTCACTACGCAATACGGAGACATTACTTGGTACCCCTCACAAGCCATTGTAGTCTACGGGGACGATGTCAAACTTCCCATCAACGCTACTGGGAGAGGCGAGAACGATTTCTTAGGGTTCAGACCGCAAGCCAGGCTTATCATAAAGTCTACCCGTGCCTTAGGTGCACTTCAAACTTTTTTCCTATCTGATCTCCATTTTGATCTTTTAATGTTACGATATTAGGGATGTCCTTTTTTAGTAAAATGATTTAATGATGTCCAACGTTACCTCTTTTATGTAGAATTTTTTTTTAACAAAATCAATCCATGGTAGCATTAATATAACATTACTCCTTTAGCCTCCGTTCGAGTGGGTTCCCAGCTAAAAAAAAAAAAAGATTCTCATTCCATTTCCTATTCTATATGGCTTTTGTAATTTTGCATCCCATGTATATTGTACACACATTGCAGAGGAATTAGCCGAGGCAAGAGAGGATGCCAATGGAAAATGCTTGCTAGCTAAAACGCAAGTGATAAGTTTACTCCTCCTGGGCATGGGCCTCAAGAGCAATGACGGCAGTATCGTCGACTTCACAGGCTATCCGGTCATCGGAAATCAAAGCGACATGCAATCCTCAGGTATAATTTGCATGCAAGTTTGGGCATGTTCAACAATTAATTTTGTACATAAACATTACTAGAAGATGGCGACTTTCATTGAAGTATAAACAAATCCAGTTGGAGAGCATAACATTAACACCGAAGTGCCAACTTACACCGTTGGATTATTAACCAAAATTTTTCCACAGGGTCTTGCCTGAGAAGCCCGGAGGACAACGTCCAGACAGCCTGCGGATGGGACCCTCGAATTCCAGGAATCTTCTATCACCAAACTACAGCGAGCATACCCTTCACCAGCATCGCCAGCTTCATCGCCGATGTAAAGAAGCTCCGCGACGCCAACCCCGGGGCTCTCTGTGGGACTGAGCTGTATCTCGGCTTCCTCATGCGCTTCGTCCGCAACTCCACAGCCTACCTCGGCAAAACAGAAGACTGCGTCGACATAGACATAACCTACTACCGCTCCCGTGATCCGGAGCAGCCCCGGCTCTTCGAGGATGTGCTCGAAGAAATCGAGCAGATGGCGTTGTTCAAGTACAACGGGTTGCCGCACTGGGGGAAGAACAGAAACATTGGCTTTCTGAAGGTGAGGGAGAAGCTGGGAGCTAAGGGGGACGAGTTTGTGAGTGTGATGGAGAAGTACGACCAGGAGGGTTTGTTCTCGTCGGACTGGACGGATGCTGTGTTGGGTTTAAGAGGGAAAGAGCTGGTGATCTCCGGGAAGGGCTGTGCTTTGGAGGGCCTGTGCATCTGCTCTGATGACGACCACTGCGCTCCGGAGAAGGGGTACTACTGCAGGCCGGGCCAGGTCTATGGAGAAGCTCGAGTGTGCCGGAGGATCCAAGCAGCTGGGGAGCTGGAAAAGAGGAATGATGTCGGCCAAGATATGTTCATAATGATGCCAAATCTTGCACGCTCATGATCTTTGATGTGTCGCGTTTATTTTGAGGATGTTATTTTTCGAATAAAAGTGACTTGGTGGTCACTATTTCATCATCTGTACGTCTTATTTGTATCTTTTATTATTCTGTGGAACTCCATTTCATGGGTTGGCTAGCCAGGCGCACCACCTCGCTTGCATGGATTTATGCGCGCATACTGATTGGCGGACTCGGTCGAGTTAGTTGCCGCATGGAAGGTTTCGTGCGGGCGATCGCATTTCCGTGCGTCGTCCTGGAGCACCCGCTGGTTAAACCCTTTCGAGGCAGTCCGGTGGAACCCATCGCTCCCAATTTCCAATTCCAAATGGAGCGGACGAGAGCAGAGAAGCGGAGGAAGTTCCACCAGGCGCTCCTCAACCTCTACCATCCCCTGACGCCGCCGCCGTCGTCGCCCGTCCGACAACCTCAAGTAATCTCTTCGTCTCCGTGCTCTCTGATCTGTATTCTACTGCTATCTAAATTTCGCCATCTGCTCGGATTTCTGGATTCTTTTTCACCTAATTGAGGACCCAAATCAGCCTAATCTTTTCCTTGATATCACCAAAGATCGAATCGAAAGTGAAGATAAAGATCTCGTGCAAATCCCTTGCCGCTTGTTGATCCCTCTCCTCATCCATGATGGATGTTAGAATTTGTTACGAATATGATCGGAACGTTGAGTAGTAATTTGTTGAGATAATTTCCTTCCAGGATTAGGGCTCGATGGTTAACTCCATGACTTGATTTAGCAAACCCTAACCCGTTGGGTCAGCAAACAAGCGAGGGAGTGAATGCAATTGATACATTGGATAGGTTAACCGCTGTTAGATTGTTTCTTGTGTGATTTGACGATTTGCTCTAACCATGAGGATACCCTACTACCTGAGATATGGAGCATGCTCTTAGAGATGTTTTGCAATGCTTGTAGGCCAAAAGAATTGCGAAATCTAAGTAAAGTCACAGTTCTTGTAAAAAGGAAAAGTATTCTCTTCAAGCAAATAATCAGTAGCTGAGAAAAGGGCAGAAATTACCTCGATATTCGGATGTTAATTCCGTGATGGTAAATATAATAACAAGGACATATCATCATACTGGTTTCTTGTAGTGTATGTCTCTTCATGCATATTTACATTTTTACATGTTTAATAGGTCGATTGTTATGAAACAACTTAGTGTAATATAAGTACTAAATATTTTCATTCATTTTTTAAAAAATAATACTTTTTCTTAATATAGGTTATTACTTTAGAAACTCCAAGACTATAAATCCGAAGATTTCAAACTGTGCAGCATGCCCAAAATTCATGTGATATGCCACATTTTGTCCTAATCTTTTTCCTTTTATTTTCTCTAGTATCTTCATTTTTTGTCAAATTCTGAAACTCAAGTCAAAATTGCTAAAACTGCAGAAAGTGGAAGTTTGTAGGTCTGACCAAAACCAAGGTTCTGAACCTTATCAGATCTTTTGCTAATGGCGATTTTTCATAACTCAACCCTAAAGTACATAATCCACAATAATGTGCATGTTTGGTTGAAAACCATCTCAATATGATATGTAGCTCATACTTCCCTGATTACTGTACATGATCCTTGTCAAGTGTTAGCAAGGTACATGGCTTGTCAGCCAGGCGAGGCATGCACAACAGGTACATGTTGGGTGGCTGCAATGTTTGGTTGTTTTCATCTCCAACATATTGATATTGTTCTATAATTCGATTCCAAGAAGGAATGAATGGCATGCTTATGCTTGGACCGGCTGAGAGTTACTTTTTTCTTTGCCTATTACTTTTCTGATTGAAACTTAAAGACTATGTCTTGGTATCTTTTGTCTACTTGTTCGTGTTTAGTTGGACTTTGTCTAGCATAAAAGATGAATGCCATGCTTCAAGTGGGTGATCTGTTGATAGTTTTACTTCATATCTTATGGGACATCCCCTGCTTCTAAGAAGGGAAAAAATTAAAGAAAGAAAACCTTGACAATCTAAAGTTAGCCTTTTTTAATTTCTTATCGAAAGTATACAGAATAATTAGTGAGATATGCTACAGAATTTCTTTTATACATGCTTTATTTATTTATTTATTTATTTATTTACTTTTGTTGTATGTGATGTGTATTACTACTTTCATTAATTAATGTACACTGTGCTTTCGCAAATTTCTGGTTAATCTTGGATTTCATGACAATGCTTATTAGGAATCCCCAAGGAATACCCTAGCTTGCTTCCTGCCTTCTGTTTATGCAACATACTATACATGCATGCATGGGCATGTATATGTTTGCATGTATGTATATATATATATATGTATGTATACACAAATACACATGTTATTTGACGACACAACAATTCTATCATTTCTGTTTTGTTCTGATTTCAAAAGTTTGCATAAAAGCCCTTACATATTTGATGGAACTTATGACAGTTAGCTGAAGAGGAATCAGTGGCAATGGTTTCTGGGTGCATGGACTTGGACTTGGACCCAGGTAAATATACATGCAAATTTGTAAATTATAAAACTTGAATCTTTCCTGCGACCTGTTCCTTGAGCTCTTTGTTTTAGCAGAAGATGCTGACAATGTGGAAAAGGAAAGTTTGCCGAGCGATACAGGTGATTCGGTGCCACAAAAGCTCACAAGAGCTCAAAGAAAGAGGATCAGGAAGCGAAAGCTAAAGGAAGCTGCATCAGTTCGAAGAAAAATTGTAGGACCTCTGTTGCCGTCTGCCTACCAAAATCTTGAAGATGAACCTCATGTAAGGCAGTGGAAGGAAAAATTATGTGATCCTGCACAGAAACCTACACAGGAATCATCAGGTCAGGTAAGATTCTCAGAATTGGGGCTTATGGGTGGATTTCTATGCTATATTCAATGCCATCCTGCCTACGATTCATGCTCAAGTGGTCACATTTTTGAGTCATGAACATGATATGCTGAGAGCCAGGGTCATAGTTCTCAGTTCTGTTAGTTTAAAATGGTATTGTTCTAAAATATCAGAATCTGACTACCGGTCATGGAAATGCTGTAGGCGTGATCATACATGGCATTTTAGAATTTAAGGGAGCTTTGGTGCTTGACTTGGGGAATAAAACTCTAACGTAGTATGCGTAAGAACAAGGATGAAACTGAGAAACCACTGGAACATTCTGAATTTCTATTTGTCTGCAATAATCCCTACTCATGTCGAAATGTGAGTACATCATCTGTTTGTCTGTGTTATTTGAGTTCTATATGTCCTTGATTTTATCACAAATGATGACAGAAGGTAGGTTATTACCAGGGATGGTGCTCCAGATCGAAATTTACTTAAAAGATCGAAGCTGAAGTGATAATAATATGATCAATGGAGACAAAATAATGTTCCTGTTTTGATTGTCTGTCTTTTGATTTCAACTGATCTTGGTCATCACAGTTAACTAATATAACTGCATTCACTAATATAATTGCCTTCTTTTTGTTTAACCAACTGCTAACCAGGATAACAGCTGAAAGATGATTGGGAAAGTTGCATGGATTTTCTTAAAGAAATGTGCTTTGGGGAAACGACTACAAGCTTTTCACCATGGGGTACAGGAGACATCCTGTACCTGCTGCCACTTTCATTTCTGCCTTCTATCCTGTAAAGTTCAAATTTAATTGCATGCCTTATCCTATAGGATGAAGCTATGAAGAACTTCTCAGTCTGGATGGCAGGCAGAGGACAATGGTTGGATGACTTGTAACTGAGGTAATTGGGGTTTCAGACTCGCTGGAGGTCAAGCTCGACCGTGGGAACGTGAATAAACCTGTGCTTCAATAGCTGTTGTCAACCGCTTCAAAATTAAGCATCCGTGAAATCAAACAGGTATAACTTTCAAAGAGGCAAAGCATGCCTTTGGGAAGAGCCTGCTCTGTGATTTACAGGAAGGCACCATGAAGCCCAGCTTGGCTTATTTAGAAATTAGATATAATGCTTCAATTGCTGGTGTAAATGCAGTTTAGTGAATTTTATAGTGGAGGAATCTGGGAAGCTGAAATCAGCATGTTACAGTAAATGACCAGAGACACATGATTATTTGTCATCTCATAGATTACTCTTAAACTCGATCAGGATTAGCGCCAACCATTGTTGTTAAATTTTAGCAGCTGCTTTAATTTAACAAATGTGAATGCTCTGTCAATGGTTACCCTTCTAAATGACTGTGTATGCAATCAGAAGATCGCACAAGCTGAAGTCACCAACTTGATAACCTTGAGCTCTGCTGCCACATGGAGAAATTCATTGCATTCATGGTCCATGGATTTTTTACTAGCTCCTCCCATTTTGGCTTGGGTCAGGTGCTGAGACGACTTATTCTCACAAGCTTGCAGATATAACACCCAATGGTTCTAATTTTGGTAGCTCGTTGAGCTTACGCGACTATTTTCCATTGTCTTCCGCTTACGTGTTTTGCATGCAAGTTTTGCTCAATAATTCCAGCAAGCGTTGATAAGCTAGAGCTTGGGAGCTTCATTTTCAGTTTGAGTTTTCCACAACAAATTGCATCGAAGGCTGCCTGTATCAGCTTTGGTCTCATTATTTTCAGTATGAAAAACAAGTTTTTAAGTCAATTATAACAATTAGAATTAGATATAGTGTACTAGGAAAAAAAAAACATGCGTTGCATGGTTCAGTTTTTGATGTCTGATGCTAACAAATATCATTAAGACCCATGCTACAATTGATGACAAATGAGATGTCACAACCCTCAAATGACAGATGAATACATCCTTGACAGTTGTATCAGGTGATAAGAAACAGGCATGGAACAAAATCATCAGACTGAATCTGGATACCACATAAATAGCTGTACACATGGTGACAAGAAATGTGATGCCCTTTGAGGGTACTCTTCATGCAGGTAAGTTTTGTAGCGCTCATCTCTATATCTCCAAGCAAAATGAAGTTAGCCTCCAATCCGTACCGGAGGTAGACGATCATCACTGCCACATGGGCGGTTAAGCTCTTCCCAAACTTGTGTAACATTTACAAGTGCTACCTCTGGCACCAAGCATAACAAGTATGATTTGTCTCGTTTTGAATTCTATTGGTCACGATTTTCTCTTTTGGGAAGCATATCAGGCCTTCCGAATCTAAAGTTGAACCTTCTACCTGCAGAAAACCAAGAAAGGCCTCCTTGTTCGGTTCAGTGAAATTAGAAATCAGAAACAGAAGGTTGCAACATCCCAGTTTAGGCCAATGAAGGAGTTGCATTATATTTTAAATGACTACACGCTCCAAGCCAGTTCATCAGTTATCAAAATTATTGTCTTGCCATGCACATATTGCTTACAAGCAATATGGAGTGGCATGGATTAAAGTTCTTTTTTTTATTAAAAAAAAAACTTGATCTTGGTCTATATATGCTTTTTCCATTTTGGAAAATTTGTAGCATCAAATTGTGTGACAAGGCAATGAGGTCAATTATAAAAATGGATGCAGATATTAGGCATCATTTGCATGACTAATAACAAGCCAGAGATGATAGTTGATAAAAATTGAGATTAAAATTATAAGACTATAAAGCTGCAACATGGCTATGAAGAGTGACAAAAAATTTAGGCCATGGAGATTATAGGATGAGACTAAAAAAATGCTGTTGGATCCTTTTTGCTTTTGCACTCTAATTTAAAAATAAAACAAGGAAATGTTAAGCAGAATCTCAAAATTGAAGAAATGATGGAAAATCTTACCTCTATAATTTCTTGAGAAGAACTTCAATACTTCATCAATTATTATTACCTATGCAAATGCACATCTAACAGTGAGCCAATACGTCTAGGGTAAACAAACAATAATCAGAATATAGTGCAGTATATTAATAATTTTGCTTGTTGACATAATAAAGCTTATCATAAGGAATACAAGCTAAACAAGAGAATGAAGAAGTAGAGACTAGCAGCAGATATTTTCTGCAGTAAGCAAAAGTCAAGTCAATGACAGCTTTGAAGTACGGTATATCACTATGCATGAGGAAGCTGTATCTAGTAACAACTAAACTGATGATGGATTTAGATCAGCTAAATTGATTTGGCGAACTGCAGAACCAACTTTCCTAGTCTTTAACCAGGCACAGTAACATTTGAGATAACTTTGCATTGCTTATGAATTTTGTTACTAATGATCTATAAAATTTGACAACTATATATCATAGTAAATACACATCATATAACTTAATAGATGAGTTTAAATTTCATTATAATATTAATGGAATGTGCCTAATATCATTACTCAGAGATCATGACAATATTACAAAAAAATCACCTGCTGGTCCACGAATGTGGTTTTGATGATACTTGTTTCATAAAAACAATGCATGCAGTTCTTCAACATACCAATGGCTCCATTTATCATTCTTTATAATTTCATGATGCCATTATTCTACTTCTTGGGAACCTAAATGTATGAAAGCATAGAAAATTTAACCAAGAGAAAATATTCTCCATGGTCCACTACCCCTTATGACCCAATCGCAATGTTCTTCAGAATGCTAAACTTACAAATTAATGTAGATGAGAATTCTCTACAAATCCATTTATGCAAAGGACAAACATATATCACATAAAGTGGGAGTGGAAACAAGTACGATTGGCAGGTGACAGCCATGAGAGCCCATTCACAAAATGGGCACACTCGATACCCCTAACAAACATCCGTACACAAATATATGTACTAAAAAATTCATTTTAAATATTGCAAGAACACCACAAACTTATTAGTACCATGTGTTCTGTGGGGGAGCAGAGATAGGATTAAGTAGTTACAAAGTGATTTCTGATGCTGATAGAAAATTGAAGTATTTTTTTTTAACTTGAGCTTTGGAGTATGCATAATGTTAATTTATGCCCCAGGTAGTACAAAAAATTGTCTTACTTAATCCAGGATTGCTTTATGGTGCTTTAACATACAATGTGGAAATGCATGTTACAACACCAGGAAAAACAAGAGGCACATCCGTGTTGTCAATCTAAGATTGAAGTGCATTCTCTTCTTTCAGGGCATGGTTTCTTGTTCTTGAGAACACACTTCCTAAATGTTTTAAATAGAATGCATTGAATTGCCTTTCTGAAGCAACTACCATTATAGTTGGCTTCCTGCAATAAGGAAAAGGTAATGCACACTGAGATGGTATGATCTTTCAATACGATCATAATGGTCAACCTGTAGTAATTTGAGCAGCTATCTAATTCTGCTAATCAACATCAATCACTGTGTGATCGTCTAAAAATCAAGTTATATAAGAGAAGAAGGATGTACTAACAGGAAAAGAGAGATATAGAACAATAGTCCACTCAGCCCATGATAGTGGAGTCACCTGCAAGACAGTGAATTATTTCTTAGAATAATATTTTGGAGTATTTTACAAGGTAGAGACTCTCTTATCAGAGAAAGCCGTAGTAAAACAAAGCAAAGTTCGATAGAATAAGAAACTAGACTTACCGAGAAAAGTGCAGATAAGGGTTCAACATACAAAATCAGTATGTGGACGAGCATAGTCAGAACTATGGATCCGACGAGCCATAGGTTACTCCATGGCGGGATAACACTGAAAAGTGAAGAGCATCTTTAATTATCAGTTCAGCAGGTCTCCCTTCTCAAAGCAGTGAAGAATGGACAATAGTCTTCCGTCTCAAAGCAATGCATAAAATCCTCATTTTCATAGAAATAGTAATATGCTTGAGTTTGGGTTGAATCAGTAGCCCATTGGGCTGCTGATCATTTTAAAGTTCATGATAGCATGAGATCAATCTCAACTTTTCATAAGGATAAAAATAGCCAAAAACTTGCAGCTTCAAATTGTAATGGCGGTCTTACAAACATTCCTTCATAAATCATAATAATCCTTCAAGGTTTTCGAGCAATCAGTAACACACAAAAGTCAAAGTAGCAGTATGGAGAAAATCAAATCTACTTTTATCATTTATTCAACATAGTACAAGTAGGGAATAGGATGACAGAAGCACCATAAATTTTTCAATCTATCAAAATCCAGGACCATTTAAATAAAAATGAAATAAAACAACGGAAATTTAACTTGCAAAATTTAATCCATCTGTGTTGTCAGATCTCTATATCAAAATAAAATCCATAAACTTTGAAAGTTTTTCAAACTGGTCTCAGGCTCGGTGCTATTACACTCCACCTCCTTTCTTACAAAAACATAAGATTAAACCAATTTGGTGGTTCCATGTCCCATGATCTATTTAAAAAAACTTGCACCACCACAAATGAGGTTGTAATTAGTCAATTTATTGAAGTTCTCGTCAACCAAAAAAAATATAAGGTTCTGCATAAAAATAAAGTTACCTGCAATGTACTTCCCCATAAATCTTTCTCTCTCTCTCTCTCTCTCTCTCTCTCTCTCTCTCTCTCTGTGTGTGTGTGTGTGTGTGTGTGAGTCTATCTGTGTGTGACTGTCCATGTGCATACATGTAATAAAGCAAAACATGACATATATCATGCGGCACTAGAGTTCTAGTTACAAGCTCAGCTTGAGTCTGATCTAGGCTTGACTCAGATCCACTGAATGGTGCGCTTAAAATATTGCTAAGCTCATGTCACTGGTCCTCCAATAAATCAGTCTGTATGTCATAGATTCTAAACTTGACAAAAAATACTTAGTTTTATAATTCACCCGCTTCAACAAATTAACAAAAATAATCTATAGATGATTTCATACATTTGTAGACATTTAAGCTAGTTGAAGTCCTCTTTTTTCTTTCAGCCACAAAAATCACTATGCATGTGCATCACAACTCGAAGAAAATAATGATAGCAGATGTCTTTTCTCAATTTTACTAAATCATGCACATAGGCATAAATTCTTAAAGGGAAGCAAGCATGTGCAACTATGGTTGCATCCGTGCATAACTACACAATATGCTGCAATAAAATTGATAGATCTTGAGAGGCAAATCTTCAATAAGGCGGGGTCCCACTATTTCCCACTAAATTTGTATTGACATCAGATCAAAGAAGATGTGTGAACAAGTGATAAAAATGATAAGAATATAGTAATATAGTATAAGAATGATGTCAGAACTAGTGGATAATTAGGCTCACTATCACTAACTAGTTCTTGAAAGTCAATAAAAGGTATAGTCAAGAAGCCAGCATTCCATCCAACAATATAGTAACATAGTATAAGAATAATGTCAGAACTAGGAAATAATTAGGTTCACTCTCACTAACTAGTTCTAAAAGTGGCAAGCAGCCTAGGAGTGCCCCCATGAATTCTGCCCTGTGTGGTGTGAATCAAAATGCAATTCACACCGGGCCCCATGGCGTATATGCTTGCCACCCATCACACTTGCTACCTGTAGCAAACACGACTATTTCCCTAGTATTAACCTTTTTAAAAAGCTCCGGAAAAAAAAACAAAAATCAATGCATGGGAGAGAAATTTTGGACAATTTCTAAATGTTTCGGCCAGCGTAAGTTGGAAATATATACAAATTTGAGATGAGGCAATCAAATTGTAATTGCAAATCATTAACAACTTACAGGAGAGACTGATTTTCACTCAGGTTGTTTAAAGCATTAAACATCTCAACGACAACAAGCACAGTCATTGACACAGTAGACGGATGTCGATCGTCAAAAATACTGCAGGGGTACGTTGTCGGTCTTGTTGAACAAGAATCAAAATTGACCTGAAATTTTTGAGAAAAATAATAAGAATTTAACAAAAAATAAATCAAAATAATCTAAGGGAACCTTTACAAGCTTAATTTTAAAGGAGATGAACATAAGGAATGGGGAGAAACAGAAAATATCATCAGAAAAAGAATCAGAAGTAAGAGTGTATTCTAACAAGGAACTAGCTTTAGCATCGAGGTTAACAGCTCCTTAGCATGCAAGGGACAAAAGCCAGTAAAAATATTAAACGTACAATTGATAAGTGCTACAAGATCTCGTGCATTGGAACCCATGGTTATGGACCCGAATACGTTAGTATGGAACATTTTCTTTTCCAAGTGAAATCCCCTAGTATATGAAAGAATGAAAAAGTGCTTCCGTTGTTGATGAATAAGAAGCCTTCATAATCTTAATGCATGTATTTAATTATTCGGAGCTATAAGAGCGAGATCCACTTTTGGAGGAATATGACAAAGCAATAACAAGAAAATTTCTAGTAGAATGTCTTTCACAATGCATATTAGGCAAGGACACGCTGCTTTTGCTAATTCGAATTGAAGGGTGATATCAAATCGGTCTATTTTCGGCGTCATATACATAGTTAGCACATTCGTCATAGTTAGCAGCTCCATGTAAAGGTCATCATGAATTGATCAGGACCCCATTTTTTTTTTATTTCATCTTGGTTCATCTTATATCTTATCTAGTTCAAACCAATCATTGTAAATCAATGTAATGCAGAAACTGGGGGGGAATTCATATATTTCATCTACTTGACTTTATGGAATTGATAGAAAGGAAAAATTCTTGAACCTGAAGTGAAAAAAAAGGAAGACATGTATAGTATAAAAAGTTTGATTAATAATTGATTTTGTTCCAGGAATGTAAATCTATTAAACGTTCTTCTTTGATGTTTATAGTTTATTTGCTCGAGGAAAATGGATCTTTCGTGATTGATCGTCCCGAACAATCTTTTGAAGATGCAAATAAGTCTTGAGCGAACTTATTTATTTGTCTTTTTTAGAAATGTGTTTCATTCATATGATAGAATCTAGAGTTAAATAAATTAGATTCGAGCCTTACCGGGTAAATACTTATCTATCCATATAGAGAGAGAGAGAGAATGTATCATTACATACTTGTATACATGCACTGGTTGAGCCAATGACTATTCATGATTCCATATTAATTCATGTAAAAAGAAAGGTGATTGAGTTCATTAAAAGCCGATGTGACATTTTTCCCCACATCTTAAGTCTTAACGTTTTCCAAATTTAGTATTGTGTATTTTTTTATATGAATTTTGCAATTTCTCTGGAATTGAACTGTGCACTGTCAGAAAGAAAAGGTATATATGGGAGTAATATTTTCTCATACAACATTTCAGAACTTATTGCCTTCACCATACTCTTGGAGGGTGTCTCTTTCACTCATATGCATAGACTGTTAGCTCTACTAAATCCATGTCCTCTTATGAGACCAGTCAAGAAGAGTGCTAGAGACCCATGATTATGTTAGCTGTCAGCATAAAAAAATGCATTTAAATCACCAAATAGCAAACAGATTTTCCTATAAAACTTGAATCTCATTGCTAGCAAAAAAATACCATGTCTCATAGTTCTCATTAGGAGCTATCAGTAATGTCTAATGCAGTTCAGTATTTTCTATTATTCAAACTACAAATGTGTTCCAGGTTCTTCAGTATGCACTTTATTTTGAAAGATTTCTTGAGAAAGCTCGGTTTATAAAGATATTTAATAAAATTATGAAAGGTCTAATTGAAAATGAAACAATTTTTTTGGAGAACATGGTAAGTGAACCATAAGCTTGGGATCTTTTATAACAACAGAGTCTATCTAATTGTTTAGACTTCTACAGATTTGGAGTCCCTGCAATTAGTCTTATTTGCTAGAAATATATATTAACCAATTGAATTTAAACTTATACAACCATCAATCAGAACTTTTTATTCGGAATCCAAAGTGACATCATGGAACATTCCAACAGACAGCAACTGCATATTGTAATTTGCAGACACCCATAGTTATATCCGTGGTCATCCTACCATATAGTCACTTAAGCTCATTACAAGAGTAACTAATGCTTGTTACTCAATGTCAATTAGATAATTTTAAAAATTAATAAATGTAAATAAAACACAAAGAATGGAAAAGCAATGCATCTTACCAGTTCACTATATGGCAATTTGGGGCCGTTATCAGAATAAACAAACCACCAGATGAATCCAGCAATAGTAGCAAAACCAACATACGCTGCATCAGCAAATATATTGAAATCATATACCTGATATAAAATTGCAAAAAAAGTAAAATAGGAAATATCTTAAGCTTTTGATATAAAACTTATTTTTTGAGCAATGATATATATAATATTTATTCATCAAACATTCTAATAAGAACGGCATCCTTCCTCACAACTATATATGTTTGTTTAGGTCTTTCTTTGCTCTCTCTTGACCCTCTAACATAAACTGAGCATGGCATAGTCAAGGCACCAGAAAAAAATATAAAATTGGGGATTAGAATACCATGAACTTGCACATTTGACATTACCAAAGGTGGTGAAGCTGATTTTTGTTATGGAAGTGGTTTGCTCACATGCAGATGTGACCGCATCTGGATGCCAATACATGCCTTATGGCCCATGGAGCACATCCGGTGACCTATATGAACAGGCACTTTAGGCCACGTGCAACATCTAAAACCTGTATTTTCATGCAGGAACATTGGATGCACTCCATGGCCCATGTCATGCATATTGGTGTTTTCATGAAATTGCCAGGATGTGAGGTAAACTGCTTTCCTCTGTCACAATATACATAATTTCCAAAGTAGAGATGATCCTTGCTATTGCAAAAGCTCAAAAGAAAATAAAGTCCTTTTCATATGGAATATTACATATAACAGAAAGAGCTAGCCAAAATATAAGGTTGTGACATCCACTAAAAAAAATCTGTGATAAAAAGTAAAAACAATATTTTGATGGAATGCAATGTATGCAATGATGGCTTACTTAAACAAAAGACCAGGAAGGATTACAAGTAGATAATAGCTGCAAAGTACCTCCAATAACCAGGTAACGAAAAAAGAGCCATCCACTAACTACAGCTTCACTAGCCTGCAATACAACAAAGAGAGCACCAAGGGGAGTAATCCTTCATACTAAAATTGAACTTTAGATTTTTACAAAAGATCGTATAAATACAACATCCACAAAAATAAAGTGAAGCTTCCATCCCCTAGATCAAAAGGTGAGCTTTTTCTTCTGTTCATGGTGTTGTTATAACCGTATTTATTTTGCTAGACATATTCGGTAAATTCATGACTCATATCGAACTTCTCTAGAATTTACTAACTAGTGATAAGTTGATGGGCCTATGCATAAAAATCATGACCATGTTTAGAACACATACATGTTTCACTGATTAAATGTGCACTGATAGTTATAGTCATAAATCAAGAATATATATATATATATAATGTACAAATGAAATTGCTTCAGAATCTAAATTAACTCTCCTTGCATATGTTAACACCATGTTCTTCAATGCTATGCCTACTGGTGCAACCTAGATTTGGCCTTTTCCACACTTGTCCTCTAAAGTAATATACCCATTCAACAGTTAAATATCTTATTTTATTCATCATAGGAATCACTTTGTTACTATCCACCCATATTCGTTCCCTCATCCTATTATCAACAGTTACTCTAACTTCCTGAACCAACTCACTTGGATAATGGTCCTCCTAGTTCTTGTATCACAAATGTCAATTGAAGTCCCAAGGCCTTAGTATGAAGTTGTTATTTTAACATCCAAAAAGGCAAGGAAAATGTTTAGGAGCTTCCGACTTGTCAAGAACAAATTGAGTTCCAATTAGCTAAGATGGGATGAAGTAGGCTTTGCCTCAGTGGTTCCTCTGTTTAGCAACCAAAGATCCCAGGTTCAAGTCTTGGCTGGTACATCCAAAAGTATTTTGAGGCCTAGGTGATTTAAGGGTAAGCGGGTCTCTCTATCAAAGAGAGAGAGCTAAGAATGAGTATATAAAATCAAAACCTCCTATGAAGTCAAAGGAAAATAACAAAGTTTTTTCCCCATGGTCTAGAATTAGAAATATAGCATTGGCTAGAATGAATGCTATGCCCAGGTACAAAGATGACAATTGTTCTAGTTTCATTCATCGTAACAGTAGTTCTTAGCTTCCCTTGCTATCAAATGGATGCAAACTTGTGAAAGATACAATTTCAACATGGAAAATTTCTGGCAGTGTTTGCATTCAACTCCTTCATCAGCCTTGCTTAATCAGTATTTTGGTCTAAGAACAGCCCCTCACCTGATTAGAGTGTTTTAGCCATGCACACCTCATAGTTATCATAACTGGAGAAGCCCGGAATGTCAAACCAGAAAACCAGGTGAAGCAGACCTAAAGCCAGTCTGGTTGCTCAATTTAAAAAAAAAACAGAAGAGTTGTAAAATTGAGCAAAACACATCCAACCAGTGGGCTTCTATGCTAAACCAACAACCTAGTTAGTTGCTATAAAACCACGCAGTTTTATACCAGCCTAGAAGATAAATTTACCCTTAAATCACAATATTCATTTAGAACAACTTTAAAAGAACTTAACCTTTAATATCAAGGAAAAAATTTAAAAAAAGTAAGGGCCTATTTGGCATCACTTTTATTTTAGTTTTTATTTTAAAAATGAAATCACAGAAATCAAATCAAAAAACATGTTTGGTGCTACTGTTTTAATTTCTATATTTTAAAAGACATTTCCATTATTTTTCTAAAAGAATGTAACTAAGAAATTCTTACTTTCACTATTTTCAAGAGAAAGACACTTATGTCTTTTATTTTCCACCCCCACCAACACCCCCTCCATCGTCCCAGAAACTATCATTGTCGTCATCTTTACTGTCGTTGCCACCACCTCCATCATTGTTGTCTCCACCTCTCATCAATGTCACGCCATTGTCATCATTTCCACCACCATTACCGTTATCATCTCCACCGCTATCCTTGCTACCGCCGCCATAGCCATAATTGCTACGATCGCCACCTTCACCACCTCTGCCACACCGCCACCACCGCGGCCTCTGCCACACAACCACCACATTGTCGATGACCCCACCAGCACCGTCGCTATCGCCACATCGCTATCACCTCTACCATCTCCGTCGCACCATTAGGACAGCCTCACTATCTCCATTTCCATTATCACCGCCTAGACCATCATCATCATATTTATATTTTCAAAAATAATTGACTATACCAAACATATTTATATTCTTAAAAATTCAGAAAATAGAATAAATTTTTTTAAAAAAAAAATAAGAAAAATGAAAGTAATACTAAACGACACTTAAATTAACCTTTACTCTCCCCAATCCCTTACATTGTCCAATCTCTTCCTCCTTATCTCATCCTCCTCTGACTCCACGACAATGGTGGAAGACCTCATCATTGCTAACATGGACGAGGACATCTATGCCCTCCTTCACTCTCAAGCCCCCTCCTTTGGCAGGTTACCCCTCTCTTTATTCTCTAAGCTGTCTCCATCACCAGCATCTAACCCTACTTTCTCCTACCAAAGGCCATGTACCCGGCCCTACACCCTGCCCAGCCTTCACCACTCTCTCTCTCCCTCCACACCCCACCCACCCCTACCAACCCACAGCCTACTGATCATTCCTCACTCTATCTCGTCGTCCAGTGCAAATGAGCAATTTTTTCCTCTTTTTTTATAGAATTTTCTGAAAAATTAGATAATATTATTTTTTACTCATTTAATGTAAGATCAATTCTTTCATCAATTATACAAGAAATGCTTTATCTAGTAATTTTCAAGAAAAAAATTCAGAAACTTTTCAGGCAAGTAATGATAATTTGGTATTCTAATTGCTTAGTGTTCAGATATGAAAGGAAAAAACCGATCTATTCCAAATCATTAACAATTAAGAGTCGGATAATTTTATCTAAAGTTGGTCTAATCAATTGATTATTATGGAATGAATTGTTTCAAAAATTTTGAAGTATTTTTATTTAGAAATTGTGTTACTAAATTTTATAAATGTCCAACTTAATATATGCTTTTTCTTAATTATTTTATTTCTTTCATTTTTTAAATAAGCTCAGTTCCAACTGCTTGAGCCAATGGTTGAACCAATAACCCAGCGACCTCACCCCATGGCTTAGTTGATGTAAGGTCCAAGTCCGATACGTACAATTATCATGGATATGCCCACTTTTCATGATACTCCTCCAACAATGCCAATTATATTGCTTAATGTATATGACATGATTACTGCTATTAAACATGCTTTTAACAATGAATATATAATAACACAAATATCATCTCGAAATAAAGGACCTTGACCTTCCACTACTTTCTAGGATTTTAGAATGACCTTTCATATTGTTGCTTATGACGTGGCATACTCCCAATGTATCAGCCATGCCACCTTGAACCAACATTTCCACCAGTAATACACTAGTAAGTTTTATTTTAACTCTGTTCCATATTGATCCCCTTTAGTGTCATCAACTCATACATACCCTGCTCACTTAGCTATTTCTTGGCCAGTCACTTTCAGTGTCACCTTTTTTCATCTTCCGTAGGGGCCTTGATTTGATTAGAGTAGAGGTCGCGAGAGAGCAAAGCGTACCGCCCTGCCTAAGCTAGTGTCTTAGTGCTCCTCATTTTGTTCACTATACAACTCTCTTGTTCATTTCATGATATATGCAGAGAACATCATTCATTTATTTCTCTTCTTTTTTGTTGAAACCAAGGATAGAAATGCCAGCCATGCTAGTATCGTGATAGCTGGCACAGGCTGTGCATGGGTCAGCTCTATCATTTAATGCTGGCCATGCTGCCATGATAAGTCCATGCCCATGCACCAACATGTCGCATGCCTTGGGGCATACCATGTCAATCAGTGACTAGCATGGAAAAGAGCAGCAACATGTTATCTTGAAGCAAAATCTTTTTCGAATTACAAAGCTAAGTATTATATAATAGCTCATACTAGAGAGTTATCTTGCCTCACTCTTTGGCATCAAGCTACTCCATTAAACTGTAGTAACTGGAGCATAATCCAGATTGGTACCAGTTTGCCTTTCGCATATTAGTAAAGCAATACAATTGAAAGACCCAGATGACTATACTTCCGAATCTACAGGCATTGGTCCTTAATTTATCTTGTCGATTTTAGAGGGTTATTAATTACACTTATGTATATCTGGTAGTCTCATGTATCACATATTCACTATTCCACTGTGTTCAAGCATTACATAAGAGGTTTCTAGCCTAATAAAATTGCATGGCTTAGGCTCCAAAAAGGTGGGACATCATGGCCAATTATGCCACCGTTTTTAAGGTTCGAAGCCTAGGGCAGTTCACACAGACCCAAGGCAATTAGCCAGATGACCACATAGGGAAATGCCTTGTCTAATGCCTCTACCAAATTAGATGCTTACAGGCGCAAGCCTATCAATAAAGCAGAGAAAAGAGAAGATAAAAGGTGAAGAAAAGAGAGTATAACTATAAATCATATGAATAATCAAATTATTACATGAATAATTGGTTATGATATATTCAGCATTTATCTACTATTGGCCAACATAATTTGACTAAATAAAGATTTATCCAAAAGATTGTGGTCATAGGTAAAGGATAATTCTATTTCTAATTCTTAAAATGCATCATACCTTACGAGGTTTAGCCATCATCACATTTGTATCTGGCTTGTTGAAACCAATCGCTGTAGCAGGCAGGCCATCAGTAACTAAATTTACCCAAAGTAGCTGGACCTGCAAAATGAAATGGTAAATGACAAGTTACCACTCAAAGTTCAAAAATGAAGTGCTTTACATACCAATGTACATTGCTTGCTCTTAGAGAAGGTAATATATAATAAACCATAGCATGTATGCTACTGTGAGTGTGTGTGAGAGAGAGAGAAATTAATCTTCTCGAGGTTCTAGGATTTAAAAAATTAAACACCAGAAATTACAAAAATATAATATGAATACAATATTGCTACTTCCTCAGATAGAATAAAATGAAAAATATCTGGAATGGATTACTGAAATTAAGAGCTTACAGGAACTAGAGTATCAGGCATTCCAAGCACTGCTGCCACAAAAATACAAACTACTTCTCCAATATTTGAAGAGATCATGTATCGGATAAATTGCTTTGTGTTATTGTATATAGCCCTTCCCTCTGCAACAGCCTGCTCAGAATTGTATCTACAATGAATTGCAAATACGAGCACAAACACAGACACACACATATAATATATATGTGTGTGTATATATATATATATATATATAATTTGTAGTATAAAGCGACCAATAGGACTCTCTCACAACATACTTACAGCAACGATTGAAGCAAAATTGTCATCAGCCAATACCATATCAGCAGCACTCTGGAAAAATCCAAAGAATATATTCAACTATCAACATTGACAACTTTCTGACAAATAGTCTTAAGAGTCCATGAGAAACCACAACAGCGCAAAAGAGTGAAGCATGCTAAGAGAGAAATTCTACTTTGTATTAATGTCAACAAAGCAGAGGGAGCTTAAAATAACATTCCTGAAACTGAAGGAAGAATTTCGCATAGGTAGCAGCAACAGAGAATATGACCTTGATAGGAATGAAAATAGATGCTTAACTCCAAGAACAGATTATAGCCTTCACAACTTCCACCACCACCAAAAGGCAGTAAATCTATGACTTCATGTTGATGCCCACACTTCTTAAGTTGGTTTCAGCTTATCTTAACAAATAATAATCATATAAGTAATATTGAGTTAGTCCATTATCTCTCTTATCATTGAAAAGGTTATGGGGTTCAGGCCCCATTAACAATGATAAAAAATCGCATGATCACAAATCAGCCAAGCAGTAGCACATCCATTGATATCATATATCATGGTTGTCACATGAATCTAGATATTGAACAATTAAAAGCCCTCCTTCTGATTGACTAATATCAACTTAAATGAAAAAGTGATCAAAGATTCACCACAGAGAAATCAAAATGTTCTAAGTCAACAATCAGACTAGCTTGATGTTAGATAAATCAACTATGTTGATTGCTTTCATTTTTAAGCAATGAGAACAAGGTGGTCAGACCACTATTTCTCAGAACAATCTGGTCCTCCAGCCTGACATAATCCTTACAACCTCCAAGCATGCTCTTAATTCATGACGTGTCTGATCTAGCCTATAAAACTTCCAATAAAGGTTTTGCTTTAGGAAGCCAGGCAGTGGCAATCTGACCCATCTCCTCCCCCAAAAAGAAAAAAAGAAAAAGAAGAAAATGGTGGAGTATTATTTCACTGAAAACTCTTTTCAAATTTAATATTATTCCCTCCAAACATTAAGAAACATAAAGGTTGCGAGTATCCATATTAGCTAAATAACTGGTTAGCTTGAAAGCATAATTTATATTCTCAAAACATGATGGAGATGCTGAAGTGGGCAATGCTCCCTCCCTCATGAAACCTCCATAATTTTCCAGGCACAAGTTTCATTGATATTCATAACATTAATAGCATGTCAATCTTACTGGAAAAGTGATTAGTTATAGGAGTACTGAAGCAAGACAGTCAACCTATAGGATCTCCAGCATTTAGACAAAAATAAGTATACCTTAGCAACTGCTGTTCCTGATCCCATTGCAATTCCTATGTCTGCTTTCTTCAAGGCAGGTGCATCATTAACACCATCACCAGTCATTGCGACCTAGTACAAAAGAGAAATTTTCCAATGTCATTATATTGCAATCTAGCTCATAAAAAATAGTAAAAAGTATCTCTAGTTACCTGGATCTTATACCCTAGAAACAACTGTATGCATGAGAAATTACAAACATATAATTTGTTTAAGCATTATGGGAACAGTCAGACCAAATTTGGTTTGGGTTCATACATCATACAGAGTACAAAGTGATAACCCAGTTTACTCTGGGTTATCTGGCCAGACAACCTTCTGCAGCCCGCTTGTCCCATGGGCAAAAGGGACATTATACAGATGAGGATTAATAGGGATAAAGCTATTCAGGGTTATCCACCCCAACTTTTCCCACCTAACCTGAATAAATCAGGATAAAGTTACTCCAAGAGAAAGGCGAACAAATTTTTCCTGTGTAAAAGCAGGGTTAGTTTTCCCCAGAAACACATACGTATAACAACACCCAACACGTGTTGAGCTGAAATAGTTATCAGCATATATTTCACAGAGAACATAGAACTGCCATATCAATGTATTTTCCTATATGCACAAAACCAATTAACTATTAGAGACATAATGACAGTCTCCATAAAGAAATGCTAATGAGGTAAGAGCCATACCACTTCCCTTTGATTTTGCAAGGCTTCAACCAGCATCTTCTTGTGAGAAGGTTCAACCCTAAACCATCCAATTACACCAGCTTGCATGAAAATCTTTTTCTCAAAGTGAGCAGTTGAAAATTGGAAAGTGGAAAAGAACATATGTATTACTTTGGATTGACAGAAAGGAAAGAAGAAAATGACCATATATAGCGAAATATTAGGGAAAAAATTAATTACATAAACAACGTTACGAATTTTGATTGACATTACACATTCACATCATCTCAGCAACAATACCTAAAGTTATCATGGCATGAGCGCAGAAAGCGACATCCACAATAATTTTTAATCTCTCCTCAGAGGAATTAGTAAGAATTTGAATTTTTGAAGTCTATTATTTAAACTGTTACTTGTCAAAACCCAGCATAGAGAGAATTAAAATAAAAAAGAAATAAAAGACATGTACTTCAGTTTCTTCACAGGCATGCCACTTATATCAATTAACAACTTCTATTCTATACTTCAAAGCATACAAATTCAAGATTCATAATCTGATGAATTCTTGGTGCCAAAACGGAACGCCTGATTTTAAATGTAATAGCATGTACTTTTACCATTGCAGGAAATGTAACCTTCCAAATTTAAGTTAACAAAACATCAAGGCTGAGTCATAAAGAAAGTTCAGTCATACCCCATATGGTCCTATAAGGGTTATGAGTTGACTGAAGAAAAGATTCAAAAGAACACTAAGTGTAGATGGGGAAAACCTGAAAGTGAGTTTCTTAGTAATCTTATTTTGTGTCAGTATGTGCTTGCTCATGATCAAGGTTTTAAAACTCTGTTTCAGTGACAGTCCCTCAGGTAGAGATTTGGTTTTGATAGTGCTGCTCCGAGTTTCAGAGATTGTGGCCAAAAATTTATAAAAATCCAAATAAATAGAGAAAAATAAGAAGAAATCAAGGCAAGTTATTTCCAAATAAATATTCAGTTAGCATTTCAACATTTAAAATACAGCCATTATATGCAAGTAGTTAGTGGACTGCATAGCACCTTGGTGGTTTCTATTTAAAAAAATATTTCACAAAATAGGAAGAAGACTTAGAGAGACAAGATTGAAAGGAGTAAGAGAATGGGAGACATTCAACGGGAGGAGGATTGTCAGGCAGAGGGTAGTGTTGACATCAACAGCTGCCACAAAAGGGGCAGAAGCAGAAAGGAGAAGGAAGAGAGGAGGACAAGGAGAGGGAACAAAGAGAAAGAAGAGAAAGAAGCATACTATCTCAAGTTCTCAACCACTGTCAGTTTTCAAAAGATTCCCACTCACTCATCATCCAATAAGGTCATTGACCGCCACAAGCTACTACACCCTCCACCTTCTTCACTATCGCTCCCCTCATGCTCTCTTGAGCACTAATAATTGTAACTCAAAATTGAACAACACACGTACCACACCAAAAGTAGGCAATGTAATAAATGGAAGCTTAACTTCACCTGAGCTGCCCTACCATGATAGCCCACTTGCCTTACATCTTGACCAGGCCAAATGTGCAAGCTAATGAAGCAAGGGTGCTTAGGCTCATGCTATGCACTCATGAGATGCATCCCAACCACATAAAAAAGCTTCCTGCATGCTATTTATGGTGGCTAGATGAATGCCTATCCATATGTGGTTGCTTGGCTTCCTATTAGAATAATGTGGCATCCCAAACGTTTATGTACAGGAACAAAAGGTCAAGAATATCTTTCAAACAAAGAGGCTCATTAATGCAAGACAAAGCAGCCAAGGACCAGCCTATTCAACATCTATGACTGGTCCTTGAGAGTTGAAGAACCCAATCAGAAAGGCTTTGGCAACTTTTAAATGTACACAATTTGATCATCTTAAGGTTCAATTTATTTCCAACTTGAGAATCAAGTTTTATTGATAACTATTCGGAGTTTTTGCACGTCCAGCCAATGTTTTAAGTCTTAGTTCAGGACCCTGCACCGGTACCTTCGGGTATAGGTCAATATGGTAAGTAAGCTCCCACACAGACACATGGTATGCTATTGGGGTTGGCATAGCACATAATGTAAATATAGGAGCATAGTGAACCTCTGTACCACATCAATATCGTGTAGAGCTGGTTCGATACTCCCCATACCAGGTTGATACTTAAAAACCTTGCGTGCAACTATAAAAAATCTATCTTTTACTCACTATTTGAGACAAGGTTGTAATCTCTATATCGGACCCTGTACAGGAACCATGCTGGCACAGTGTCAATAGGCCTAGTACGGAGGGTCAGTCTAGTGTGCCGATACATAGTATGCCCCCTATACCAAGTATCAATTCGGTACCAATATGGTACAATTGCCCGGTACCAGGCAGCACACAACAGTACCGTACACCTTGATTTGCAATTTGCTATATCACCAAAACAAATCTTTGGTGCTCAGATCTGAAGAGATACTACTTATTTTCAAGTGTCCTAAAACGAATCAATTTCATTTTTTTCAGAAGGATGCTAGCTGAAAGTTCTGCTTGTACGTAAGAAAGTAATAAAAGAAGAAAGGGGATGTTGTTCTTATCTCTTCCCTTACTCTCTCTTCCTCTCTTCCCCCAATAACCCCTTTATTTCCTAGTTCCAACTTAATCTTATCCTCTCCTAAATTACTGTTATCAGTTGTTACTTCAATCAACGAGAAAATAACAAGAGAATTTCATATCTGAGCCCAATCAGAACAAATTACTGCAACATAAACTTTCAGCAAAAAACATTCATATCCGGGTTTGCATCCTTAAATCAAAACAAATTCCTAGTAGGGAAGTCAGCTGAAAATGGTTCTGTGGAAAACGAGTAAAAAGGGGGAGCACACTAATCCAAGAAAGGTTGCAACAAGCATAGGTAATGGAGCAATGCTGAACATCGACAGGGTCTTTAGCATTTAAATCAACAACTGAAAGAAATAAAGATGGTAAAGGGACAAATTGTTTTAGATCCTTAATGCACTGAAAGCAACCAAGCTAATGTTTTAAGATTGTATGCAAGTAAGGATGTCAAACCAGATCCAGGCAACTCCAAACTCCAATGGACAGTTGATGATGCTGATCATTAAGTAAATTCATCAGAATACAAAACCGTTAAAGCAGTTGAAGTTGTACTTCTCAATGCCAATAACAATTGTAAAGTTAGGGAGTTGGTGAAAGGTTCTGACAAAGAAGCTAAAATACATGTCTTGCATGTTTTTTATACTACTATATAGAAAAATGTTTAAAGCAAGGATTTAAAGCCCGGTTTCCTTTTCTGATTTCAGTCACCTAGATGGAGTTCCAGTTTTGGCAGCTTTGCTTGAAGTTTCAGTCAAAAATTCAAATAATAAGGAAAATAAAAGAAATCAAGGGAAGTGATTTGACATCATTGTATTATGTTATAAAGTTATTTGCAATTACAATTTACATAGATTAGGTTAAAATCTTATAACCATGCATAATTTCCACTCAAAGTCTTCTTTCCCTATTGAAGTTTGAGCAATACATAGAATTAAGCTTGAATGACATTTCAGTAAAAAAACCACTCAAACACTACCTGTCTATTCAGTTAAAATGGAGACACTATGTACAAGGCCCTACCTCTAGGATCCTTCAAAATGATGACAAGTAATCCTTTCTTTATCACTAATGGCATCCTAAAAACAAACAAATAAATAGAGCTAAGATAGCAAAAATATACATTCTGAATTATCTAATTGTCCCCCTCCCTCACCCTTTTTCCTACTTTTGCGCCACTTCTAAGCTGTGTTGCAATCTTTCAAGTTTGACATCAAATAAACATATGATGGTTGAAGCCTTAACAGATAAATTTGTGATTGAATAAATGTATTAAAAAATAATATCAATGAATTCTATAAATAATAAACAAATATAGTCGTTCAAAAAATAAAAATTGTACTTTGGTTTTTCCAAAACCAGCCAAAGTTCAAAACCAAAAATTTTGGTTAGTTTCAGCCGAACTTTGCAATCTTGGTTTAAAGGTGGTTGACTGCTACAGCTCAATAGGATATTAATTACCGCAATCACATAGGGAATACTGTAACAGCCCATAATACTAAATTATAGTACGAAGAGTTTTTTTTTTTTATAAGAACCATATATTCAATAGTATAATGAGTTTTCTTCAATAACCATTTTGAGATTAATTTGTTAATAATGAATAGATATGAGTCTTCAAACCCCACTTCTTATCCATGTTAAAGATGCAAAATAAGAAATAAGTGTGTGGATATCTCTAAGAAATTTACATTTGCAAGAATGTTCTAAGAGTGGTCATGGTACCACATTTTTTGATAAGGAATCTGAAGATCTGGAAGAGAACTTGTAAGCTCATTAACTGCACTCTAGTGTATAAGACATGAAATTGCATCTTCCAGAAGAATGCATAAAACATGCAAAAAAAAATAACTACCTGGTAAAAAGAACCATTCTCTGCAGTGCTAATGTTCGTTGCATGGGTGGAAGTTCTTCAAACTCACAGGCAGTATAAGAGCACCCAGTAAAATCATCCAAGTGCTTGAAAGCACCAATTTGCCGACACAGAGATTCTGCTGTAGACTAATATAGCACAAAATTAATTTTCTATCACGGGGATTACATTCTATAAAAAGAAGCAAACAAGGAAGATCATGTTCTTTACTTTGTTATCCCCTGTGACAACTATAACACGTATTCCAGCAGACATACAGGATAGCATAGCATTTCTTACTTCCTCTCTTGGTGGATCCAGCATTCCAACCTAAAGACAGATCACAAGAAAATGAAGGGAAGCGATCATTAGTAAACTTTCACTGACAACATTTATACAGAATTTCACAAAGAGAAACAGTTCAAGTGGCAGGAGGATTGTACTTATGGGAAAACGTTGCCAGGAAAGGTCATGCAGATAAAAGTATACATCTAAATCAATCTAAAGGAAGGAAAAAAACTCTAAGTACCAGAGTAAATTTATAGGGAGTTTAATGCTTGATACAATATATATATATATATATGAGAATTTATAAAGTCCAAACTCAAAAGTTACACATAAGACAATTTATAAAGCCAAAACTCAGAAGTACTGATACTAGTGCCAATCACATATTTAACTAACAAAATTAGAGAAAAGGTGAATGCATACCAATCCAATGAATGTCAGGTTTGCCTCATCCTCATGGCAAAGAGTCTGCAGACCCAAGGGCATGCGCTTCAGTGCCAACGCCAAGCATCTCAAAGTGTCTTTTCCTGCAAAGCTGCCATTCAGTAGCATGATTAGCAGGTTTCAGATATTGAAGACTGGAAAAAATGGTAGAGTTCATAGCTAAATGGCATTAACTAGAAGGATGAATATAGAACTTTGATCATCTGCCAACAATTATTTGATGTTCAATATTATCAGTGCAACCCAGCTGTCACCAACGAATGTTGCATGGAGATACATTGCTAGGAAATGAATAAGCTCATTGACTATGAAAGCAGATCGTCTTATTAGAAGAGAATATTTATATTTTTAACTCATGACATCAGTCTTTCAAAAGATCAAATTGGGAAATTTTGGACCAAAGATAATCCAAACATATCATGCTTGTCGGAATGTATTGACCTTTGCTATCCGGCGGGCACCATAACAATGTTTGGGCAAAATAAACTTAATAGCCTTTAAGATTTGCGGGATACCTTCAAACTTAACAGTTGATATTTTAAGCCAACCCAAAAATCTAGAATTCGAATAAAAGTTAAGAAATGAATTTTTATTCTCAAGGAATTTGAATTACAGAGTATTGTATTGAACTCAAACAGAGAATTATTTCTTATTTGCATGCAATAATTAAAGTAAATAGACATATACTCATGGTATGCTGAACCAGCCCGTACCGGCCGATTCAGCCAGTACCGGACCGGTCCGGTCTCTAACCGGTCTGGTTCTGCAGAGCCCATATCGGCCTGAACCGGCCAATACAAAGGCGTACCAAACGAAACCGAACCGGTTCAGTCCGGTTCGCCTGCAAACCGGATGCCTCAAAGTGGACATTTAATGCCACTATGTGGCATCCAGTTCGCCAAAGAGTGGCATTGCCGCTCTGTGGCATTTTCCACTCTGTGGCCATAGCGCGTTGTGCACTGTTAGCCGGTTCGGTACTGCTATAAACCAATCCAAACCAATACTATACCGGTTCGGTAGGCGACCGGTACGCCTACCAGTACCGGTACAGCATACCTTGCATATACTTGACATCCATGTAAATAAGCTTGTATTTAGTAGTTGATATGTCAATTAGTAGTCCGGTGGCTTCTTGGTTTCCACCTTCAAATGATGAAAAACACCAAAAATAAGGTTTAAAAGGCTTCCGATCAATATCAATGGTATCAACCGGTTGAGGACCCGTTTGGATACAATCTAGCATATTTCAAGTGCTTTGGCCCTGGTTCAGCCAAATCAGGTGTACCGGCCCCACTACTCTCAACAACTGACCAGAATATCAAGCTAATGATATTCAAGCACTAGTAATAAAGTAATTCAAACCAGTATATGTTTAGAATTTGAGTAAAGTGACATATCTCAGCAATGCAACTTACAAATCTTTTCCACAAACTTGTATATCCTTCTTTGCCAGTGCATGTGCAGACAAAACACAAGTAGCACAGTAGGTCCTGACTAGCAAGTCAAATTAGAGTGCTTTATATAGATAAACGTTATATTTATAACAAATATCCTTGTCTCACTTAATTTGCCTCAAAGAGCACCCCAGTGATACATCACTAGGATATTTTATTTTTAAAAGATAATCTTCAAAGAACTATATATTCTTGTCTCCTCCCCCCCTTCCTCCATCAGAGGTCTTATATTTAACCCATTATTATAATCCTTGCCCATTACCAATTTGGCATGATTGAGCACATGATCAAACTTGAGATTTGGTACAATGCACATGGAGCAGACATGGGGGAACCCAGATTAATCTTTGCACACTAGGGTCTCTACAACATTCTAATAGGAGGTCTTTCAGTTTGAGCCTGGGTCTTGAACTAGGCATGGACATCACACAACCACCATGTGGATGCCCCATACATGCTAAACATGCATAATGGAACCTTTTTTGGAAAGGCATAGGTCATGCAAGCACCAAATCTTCCCCACAATTGCTACGCATAAGTCTAATGGAGCAATTTTGAAATCAAAAAATTGACAGGTATGGGTGTTGATGAGGCTAAATGGATGCCTGAGTGAGCTAGTTTGATAACCCTGAGTGGGTGTTCCAAAAAGCGAGGCTTAATGGTATTCTTAAACTATTACTATAGTACAGAGCAACCTCCAAATCATCAAATCAATGCCGGCCATTGGTAAAATAACATAAACTAACCTTAATCCTTCATTCATGTTGAGTTAATTAGTTGAGTGTGTACTTTGTCATAAATATAATGCTGAATGTCAAAGTCTAACAAAATTGATAATCTCAGACAACCTACATAGCTAAGATTCTGTCTCAAATCTTACAAATTCACACTTCTAAATTCTAACACTATCATTCCAATGAATCTTGCAGAGTTATTCTATATTATTCTTTGGTTCTTCCTTGATTCATCTTCTTGAGGAAATAATAAGCATCTTGGTCTCCCTCTTTGTTATTGAACAGATTTTTCATCTTGAAGAAAGTTCATAAAAAAAATCAGATGGCATAAATAGATCCAGCAAATAATGAATCTCCATGACAAAACCATAATTTCAAGAGCTAGTAATACTGGCAAGCATTTGGCAGGCGTGGCACCTATTGATTCCCTTCCAATAAAAAAAGGGGTCCCTAAGTCCATTTCTTTTTTCCCTTTCTTTTTCTTTTGACATGCTGGCACCTCATGCCAGTGTCACTTAAATCCTTGGATGAAACCTTCCAAAAGGAAACGAAACAAAATGATTTCCTACATAATGTAGATAAATCTGATGAATAGAAGCATATCATTTTCAATAAGAACCAAGTAATAGCAAGACTGGATAAATTTGATGAACGGTTGCAAGTTTATGTGAAAAAACAAAAGACAAGCTGACCTTTGGAACCTAGCCACCAACTCATTGCGAATATCAGCAGTTAGCGGAACTGAAGAGCCATCATCATTGCACAAAATATGTGTGCACCTGGAGATTATACTCTCTGGAGCACCTTTTGAAAACATGATTTCTTGCTGCTTTCGACTACAAAGGACGCTCATCATTTTACGGTCACGAGAGAACTCTAAAACAGAGATCTGTGAAAGAAAAACAAGATATCAGAAAGAGAAAGACGATACTAAATCTTAGTTCAAGAAAAAGGTAAAGATGTTCATTGTCAATCTGTTACAAAATAAAAAATAAGTACAATGGGGAAAAAAATGGACAGCCATAACCATGAATTCTATGCTTTATTTCAAGATTCACAACTTAGGTTAGCCTGCAAATACTTCATAACCATTCCAGAATTCATGCATGGTACTTGAAAAAAATAGAAGCAAGATGCTAACTAGAAGATGTAGTAAAGATGACTCAAAGTTTTCTCCCCTCAAACCAATTTATAGAAAAGGGTATTCAGTAATAAATTATGAAAAATATGAAATCAAAAGCATTTTCTGTTACAAAATAAAAAATAAGTACAATGGGGAAAAAAATGGACAGCCATAACCATGAATTCTATGCTTTATTTCAAGATTCACAACTTAGGTTAGCCTGCAAATACTTCATAACCATTCCAGAATTCATGCATGGTACTTGAAAAAAATAGAAGCAAGATGCTAACTAGAAGATGTAGTAAAGATGACTCAAAGTTTTCTCCCCTCAAACCAATTTATAGAAAAGGGTATTCAGTAATAAATTATGAAAAATATGAAATCAAAAGCATTTTCTGCAGCCTTAAAGTTGTACTGTATCATTGTAGAACTAGCAAGCCTATGTCAGACAGAATTCACAAGACTTCTCAAAAAAAAAAAAAAGGGTTCTTTCTTACAAACACAGAGATATCAAAGGAAAGCAATACAACTTGCATTAGAAAAAGCATTGAAACATATAAAATTAAAATATATGTTCCATTCCAGATTAATTAATACACAAACCTTTTTGAACTGGTGTTCCCAATAGCGGTTGCAATAAGATGCACGTTCATGCTTACTCAACATATTCAGAGCTGAAGGCATAGAGTCAAAACCAGGAAGGCCTACCTGATAACAATTTAGATAAAGGAGACACTAGCAATATGTGAGGGAACAACTGCTACCAAACAAAAAATACACAAAAGTGCAACTACACTTGAGAGCCAGATATATCAACAAACCTTTTCCACTAACACACGTAAAGCAACTTCAGTTGACTCCCCAATTTTCTCATAGTTTCTCTTATCTGGATTATATTGTAGTATAGAATCATTGCAAAGAGCTGAACACATTGCTATATGAAGAAGACATGGAAATTGAGCAGGAAACTCGAGCTGCAGAGGATGACAAAAGAACATCAGCATGTGTGCTAAGAAGATCTTCACATCTAAGACAGATCCGTTTTCACAAACCCATATTAACAGACAAGGCCTGGTTGTTTTCGTTGTTATTGCTAACATGTCATAGAACCACTGAGGTAATAATGATAATGTGGCCTACAGGTAATCACAATGGAAAATAATATCAAAAAAGAACTGTCAATTTTCTGTTACTATGTATATCTTGTGATATGTCCGCATATGCACTTGACAAGTAACTAGAAATTAAAATAATTGTCCATAATTATCCTTCAAATATTCTGTAATAAATAGAAAATAATGCAAGAATTGTAAGCTGAGACCGAGGTTATAGAGGCAATTTGAAAGCAAGAACTTCCTGGTCCCATATCATTTAACCTATTAGCACAGCTTCTAGCCAGGTTTAGCCTAGTTGGGATGTTGTTATGCATTCATAACTTGTGTCATAGTGAACAAACAAAATGTTCAGAACCACAGAATTTAAAAAAAAAAAACAGATTGGATCATGACCCACATTTTAATCAAGAAGATTAGTTAGATAACCAACATCAACATCCACCATAGAACATGCCATATCACCAACACAAATGCTAAAAGCAAAAGCAAACTAAACTACCTGCACTCCTGCAGCATCAAAAATCAGGCCCTCTGGTGCAAATGTTGTTCCACTAACAATGTACTCATTAGTGATAGGACCTCGGTGCACAGATTGGACCACACAAATCTGCAAAGATATAAGGTATTATGAATTGAATAATATGAACATGTTCAATTAACTCATAATGTAGTTAAAATATGAATAGTCAAATTGTATTCCTTTCTTGTAAATAGGTCACAATGGGAATAATCAATTGAATAAATTCTATCCCAACTGGTGAACTAGATCAATGATTGGAATCTAGATATCCATTCCAAGCAGTACACCTTTTACTTGAAATCAAATCGAAACCTTGTGAAGCTGTTTGAGAACAAAGATTATGAGGATATAATTAATTTGAAAAACTTATACTAACAGTCTGGAGTACTGTAATTTACTAGCAAATCTGAAGACAAGCAGGTATATCACTAAAACAAAGTCCAGACACAGCATCTAGAGTTTCAAGTGATTCACCTTTGAAACAGACATCATGTTTGTAGTAAGGGTACCAGTTTTGTCACTACATATCACAGTTGTGCAACCTAAAGCCTCGACTGAAGGTAACGACCTGACAATAGCATTCAAGCGGGCCATTCTTTTGGTACCCAGAGCCAAGCATCTAAATGAACACAAAAAACATCATAGTTAAACAGAAATCAGATGAAATAGAAGCAACTAAGTGTACATTAATGCAAGTTATTATAAAATCACCATGGTACATAATTCCATCAGGAAAAGTATATTTCTGTTAAATATAAGTAGGCATAAATTAGACAAATAGAATTAGATTGAATAACAATATCCTGACACTGAGTTTTAGTGGCAAAAATGTTATAATGTTACTATATTAGGCTCTTTTAGCATAATAATTAGAACAAGTATAATCTAAATCTGATACAGATACAACACTAGGCTCAAATATGATGGATACATACCCATCGCTTCTCTTGGAATATGACAATAAATTCATAACTTGGTACATGGGCTTGGATGTGTAGGTTAGGGCTAAAACACAAAGCATAATCAATGACCAGAGCTAGAGATTTTCAAAATTTTATATTTACCTTCATTTTTGCGAGAGAAATCCACAAATTAACTATTTCCAGATCTTTTTATTTGTGGTAGAAGACTGTTTCTGGATCTATGCTGCTCCACATCAGAGAAATTCCAAAATTTTATAAAACCATACTCTAAACAATGATACTTCTACAGCTTCCAGAAGACCCCTTCACTTCTTCCTGGGATAACCTTTTTTTGGCAGGAGAAAAGGGATGGATACGAGGGATGCATTATAAATCCCCATATGACCACCAATACATAACAAAATGCTACGACACTTAAACAAGAGAAATATGCTTTTAATGGCATATCATTCTCCAAGAAACTCAAGCAATTATGAAGCAAAAAATCCTTTTCCAGATCTTTTGCACCACTCTATATCAGAAAACTTATAAGATTTATAAAATCCATTCTGCAAGAGATAATATCTACTTATAAAGTTTTGTTGGTTCTTGTCAGATAGGGAAGTAAGCTATACCAAGATGTTTGTATAGGATTCTCACAAAAATGACACATAGGACTGGGGTTTCTGATTAGATGACGTGTTCTTGATTAAATAGTATTATGGCAGACCCAACATTTTCGAACAAGGCCTAATATATGGTTATGTTACATTCTGTGTTGTAAGCCTAGCATGCAGCATTTGTTAGGTTCGCCCAAGGTAATGATATTTTGTGTGCCGCACAGTACTAGAACATAGAACCTGCAAATGATTAACAATAATGTTATTGCTAAGGCTAGCAAATTGCTACCTCCATCGTTTTTTGGATAATTCCTTCATCATTATTTTAATGAAAATCTTATATTAACTGCTCGTAGGACATAAAATTTCAGTTTCTTTATTTGAACTTTTTGCATGGCATTCATTAAATCTCTTGAGGTGCTTGACTTGTACTTAGATACAGTTAATAAGTTTGGCTCTTTTCAATTTAGGGAATTACATGAGCAATTCAACAGTTTTTACTAAATTTATGTTGGGCAAGCAGAAAATTGGAATTTCATGTTAATTTCATTATCAAAATTATGTTTAATAAAAGCTCCATCAAGAAAGGTTGAAACCATAGTTACTTCATGATTCAACTTCGAATTGAGTTTTCATAAGACCCTAAAACATTGCAACATAAGCTGTGGCAATTTAACAAGGTCAGAAGCTGTTGGAAGTTCAGTTCTTGGTTGTTGTGGTTTTATTTCTCAAAGAATAGGGACTTGCATGATCTCCCTAAATTATGAGATAGTACACCAGAAACCTCAGTGGACTTGTAGATTCAGCGGACAGGTGCATATACCTTTACAAGAACTTTCTGGTTACAGCTACACGTGCATAAATAGACGTCAAGGATTTGGCAAATATATTATCTAAACAGGCTCACAAATGGCTTATCCTTAGTGAGTAAATGCTAGAGAGCATGCGAAAATGTATGCATGCAATCTTATGTTTTTACTTTATGTTGTTTAGCATCTTCCTCTATGAACATTTAGTTGCAAGGTTCGCCGTCTCGATACTGGACCCCTTATCAGTAGCACGCTGGTATAGTCTCAGTACGCCTGGTACGGAGATTGGTTCAGGATACCAAGACTCATTACGTCCCCTATACCGAGCCTCGGTTCGATACCGATATAGCATGGTACGGCATGGCTAGTACGAAGCGGTATGCGACCAGTATGGTGAACCATGTTTAGTTGTTTGTCTTTTTTCTTGATTTATAGCAACTACACAATTGTGTGATAGAATATGTAATTAAAATGAAAGCAGGAAATACTCTTTCTATATATATTAATATCAAACACATTATTTCATATGTCGATGCTTATGGCACATAAACATCATTTAGAGTGTCAGAAAAATAATTTCTTAAAAGTGATGCAAAAGCTTATGATGTAAAGTAATGTACAATCAAGGAAACTCACGTTGTAACAACAGCTGGAAGCCCTTCAGGAATGGCTGCAACTGCAAGAGCAACTGCGATCTACGTACAAAAGTAATTGGTCAAGCAAATGAGTGAGTTGGGGGAGAGGGTGAGAAAGATAACTTGTCACATAGTCATTCTATTTGTTATTAAATTATCAGTATAGATGGAAGACTGGCATACCTAAAAAAAGAAAAAAAAAGACTAAAGTAAAAGGATGGACACAATTTACAACCTATGAGCAGCAAAAATATCCAAAACTTGAGTGCAAGATCCAAAATGCAAATGGTGCAGTCAAATGACAGGAGAGTACAATGAAGATCGTATCCTCTTGATACATGAGGTGTATAAACTGCAAATCTTTCTTTCAGGCCCCATTATCTTCATCACATTATTTTAATGATCATGACAAATCCCACGAGATGGAGCAGAAGAAATAAACAATATGAAATTATGAATAATGTACTGCTATTAATTACATCATTATTTTTTGCTAAGCTATGCCTTATAACATTAGTTTGTTTCTGTGCTGGGTTACAAAAACAAAAAAAGAAAAAGAAAAAGAAATCTACTGCTCCTGATAAATTGTTTATCTAATATAAAACAAAACACCAATCCCCCCAGCAAGTACATGCATGCTTGGAGGGCCGGGAGGAGAGGGGGGGTGGGTGGGAGCAGGGAATGCCAACTGTTGCTGGAAATTGGACCCGGGGGCAATCTTCGGTCGAGGGAGAGGGAGCTGCGGGTCACCACGGCGGGGCGGCGACCAGTCTGCGGGCGGCGTCCTCCGTTTGGGGTGGCCGGAGAGAGGAAGCAGGGGGTCCTCACGGCGGGGCGGCGATCCGTCAGCGGGCGGCGTCCACCGTCTGGGGTGCCTGCAGGCAAACCGGTGGCCGGGCTTTCCGGCGCCGGCCCTCCGACGCTCAAGTCAGGGAGGGGGCAAAGTGTGTAGAGAGGAGATAAACAGTGTTTGTAGGGCACGGAATTTCCCAACCCCCTCCTGAGAAGCCAAGGCTCCCTTTTATAGGTGGGGGTCGGTTTACCTGTGATGTAACAGGGCGAGGCCATAGTACGGCTCGGCATGTGGCTCAGGTCGGCGCACGGTCAGGCGAATCATTGTGCTGATGTCGGCGGTGGGGGCGTCGTACGACCCGAATCAGTACGCTACCAGGGGAATCATTGCATTGGTGTCGGAGGTATGGCCGAGATCAGAGACTTATCATGGTTGACCAGACTCTGCTGGGCTAACTTGCCGTGGAGAGCTGAGAGTCCGTAGATGACAGGAGCCATACGCATTAAATGTGGAGTAAGCCGGAGATCCGCATTAATTGCAGAGTAGGCCGGAGATCCGCATTAATTGTGGAGTAAGCCGGAGATCCGCATTGATTGTTGAGTGAACTGGAGGTTTACAGTAGCCATGCGCAATAAATGCTGAAGCAGCGGCAGGATATGGTCCTCAGTTGGACCTCAGAGGAGTACGGCCGTAGTAGGTGGCTGACAAGGGTAGACCTTGAGCATCAGGATTTTCCTAGGTCGGAGGTTTCGAGGTCGGATGTCTTGAGGTCGGGCGTTCCGAGGTCGGACGCCGACTTTGGCTGTTCAGGGTCGGCGATTGTGCGGCTTCTTGGGGGCATTTGTGTCACTTGGGGGGAAAAATCTTATTCCCCCAACACCAACCATCATCCTCCATCAGCAACCGGCTGCCTCCTCTTCCAACAGATCTTGTTCTTTTATTTCACTTCCCCTTTCTCTTTTATTTTTCCTATTCTTCTATGTTGTTCTTTTATTTCGCTTCCCCTTTCTCTTTTGTTTACTTTAAATGTTTATCTTTTGTTATTCTCCCTCTTGTTTTCATTTCTCCTCTTCTTCTCTTTTTTCATCCTTCCATTTTTTTTTACTTTACCTTTTTCTTTTCCCTTCCTCTGCCTACATATGTTTCAAAAATCCAGGTCACTAGGGTCTGCACAGATTCGTGGACAACCAAGAATTCAGCTATATTCACCATGTAGGCCACCCTGGCAAATTGGCATATGCTCCATTGCTCTATTGATTTAAGTCCCTTAATTACCAATCAAAAGGAAATGGCAGACATAAGTGACAGCACATGGCTACATCTATTACATAAATAAGTGAAAATATTGTGCAGAAGTTTATTTGATCTATTTATAATGATATGATTAGTTTCTATTTAAAGGATTATTCGACCGACTTCTTTAGTCAGTTAAAAAATTTACAGCAAAGAAAGTATTCGAATTGAGCATCCAGATGGTTGTTGCAAAAGTGATCGTCAATACTTTGGCAAAATATACATTTCTTTGTGAAAACATAATAAAAATAAGGAACAGCTTCAAGAAAATATTCATCCCATATGCATGCTCAATTCACAGGTTAAGCTGGCGCCCGCAACCTTGGCAAAACAAATAGACAATGCAGCTCTCTGTACATCAAAACCATGTGCCACAAAAACCATATGGACAGCCAAAATTTCCAAAATATCCAGCTTAGAACACACTATATGAAATAACAAAAATCAAGCATAAAGATTTACCTTGAAGTAATGGATAGCACCTCTCAGAAAGCCACCATGAGAAGGATCCTGGAAATGGCCAATGTTTACAACCCACACGAGAACACAAATTCCTGCAATGACCTGAAAACAAGTAGATTTACAACTATATTCCTACTAAAATAGTGACCATATGAGAGCAATAGATTTACAGCTATGACACCTTCAGTAATCAGTACATGACTATGACAGCAACAGAATGAGTGATGAATAAGGCTCTTAAAAAAAAATGGATAATAAACTGGAGAACTTTTAAAAACAGGCAAAGAAAGGTTAGTAATGAATCTTTGAGGTAAATTGTCAAATATCTGAGTTCAAAAAGGACAATGGTTCTGCACTTCTGCATTCTAAATTTGTCAATAAAACTACAAGATTACCATTCATTAGTATATTAGTGAGTCAAATGAAACTTATATATTAGCATTTTATGATTGAAGATATGAGGTAAATGCACAGATTGAAGAGTTCAAGCCAAGGTTCGCCGTACTGGTATCGGTAGGCGTACCGGTCGCCTACTGGACCGGCACGGTTCCGGTTCGGACCGATTTAAACCGGTACCAAACCGGAACACTCTTCCCCACTGGAGCCAGGGAGAAGAAGAGAACGAGAGAGCGAGCGGGGGAGAGGAGAGGCCGCCCGCGGAGGGCGGCGGAGCCGGGGGGGAGGGGGGCGGAGCCCGCAGGGGGCGGCGAAGGCCAAGGCCGCGGTTGCGTCCTCTGTTTGCCGACATCACTTACAAATCCTAATTTTTTTTCCATGGCCGCATCTTCTGTTTCGAAAGAAACAAGGGACGCGGTCGCAGCCTTAGCCTCGGCCTCCGCCGCACCCCCGCGAGCTCTCCCCCCCCCCCCCCGGGCTCCGCTGCCCCCCCGGCCTCCGTCGGTCCCCCATAGCCCTCCGCAGGCAGCAGAGGCCTCTCCTTCCTCTCTCTTCCCCACGCTCTCTCTCTCTCCTTCTCGTCGTCTTCCCCGGCTCTAGCTGGGTTCGGCTGGTACCGATTTTCACTGCTCTGACGTACCGGTTATAGGTCGGACCGATCCGAACCAGCCAGTATGGGCCGGTTCGTCAGACCATGGTTCAAGCAATTCAAGATCAAAGACTATAATAAAGAAATATAAAGTTAATGATAGAAATTCAATATGCCCAAGTAAGAAGCATCCACGAGGCATTTAAGCTTCTTCACGGCAATCTTAGCCAGGACACCTACAAGCAAACTCGGCATTAGTTCTCAATGGTTTGATATGCTATTTCTTAGCTCCAGGGTCAAGAGATCCATAACAAAAGAATAACATGGTTGGGCTTAGCTAGCAAGTGCCATATTGGTGACATTATATTTCTCTGTTGTTTTTGCAAGGAAGTCAATTAACCTAACTTCCATTCAATATGCAAACTTCTTGAAATGAAACCATCAACAAATTATTAGAGCTTAGAAAATGATGAATGGACAATGAAATCATTGACAATTACCTTGGCCAAAAATGTGCCAAATTCATCTAGCTTCTTCTTTAAAGGTGTCATTTCCTGCAAGCCATAAGAATTTTGTCAATATAAGCAACAATAGCACTAATAATGGTACATAGACATGAATAAGCATAATGGATACTAGAAAAGAAAATGGAAAGAAATAACAGATGATGCTAAAAAATACACAAGATGTGAAGCAAGAGAAGGATTGCCACACATCATCTCTGGAATGAAGAAGCAAATTTCACAGCCAATATGGAAAATCAGAAGGCTCTTACATCTTCTGTTCTTAACATTGCATCACGTATACTACCCATTGCAGTGTTGGAGCCAACACCAACAACAACTGCTCTTGCTCTACCGGCAACCACAACAGTACCCTGCATAATAAGGGTTAGGATTTTATTATACACTATAATCACAAATCATAGAGCAACTAAAAAGACAATAAATTAAGGGCTTCAAGCAAGATTGGGCGAAACGTACCGAACCATACGTTCAGGGTGTACCATACCAAACCGAACCGACAGAAAATCGGGACGGTTTGCTCCATCAATTCGGCTCACACTCCCTCCCCCTCCTTTCCTGCCTCTCCCTCCCTCCCTTTCTCTCTCCCTCTCTCCCTGCTAGAGTTAGGGTTAGGAATTAACCCTCCCCTTCCTTTCTCCCTCCCTCCCTCCCCCCCTCTCCCTCTCCCTCTCCCTCTCCCCTCCTCTCTCTCTTCCTCACTCCTTTTCTCCCTCTCCCCTTGTCTCCTTGTTTTCGGTTCGCCTTGGATCAACACGGTACGAATCTGTACCGTGCTGAACCGGTCACCGGCCGGTACGCCCTTCAGTACCGGTCCAGCGAACCTTGGCTTGAAGCATTTAAAAATTTAAAAGTTAGGAGATATGGCAACTAATTTCACCAAGTGAATAGTTCTACTAATGACAATTTCAAATGCATAATAAAAAACCTATTTAATCATAACTATATAGTCATAAATTAAAAGGTAATAGCTTATAAAGGGGGAAATAATGGAAACAGCATTAATATACCCAAAAAATAAGGACCTTTTTAATAAATCCAGCTTAGTGCTCTGCAACTAGCAGCTTGAGTAAAAAATATCTATCATGAAATTGCAAGACATTGAAACTGGGTAGTGCCAGAAGTATAAGTCGTCAAAACTAGTGGAGCAGAGAATAGAAACAGAAATTGTTTCCTAGGCATAACTGAATACTTCTTTCCCCTTTTTTTTCTCAAACAATTCCTAGGCATATCAATTGCCAAGACATGTCTATATGGTAAATTACAGTACTGACACCAACGTACCATAACTAAGGAATGTTTGCGACATTCCTAAAAGTTATAAGTCATTAATGACTGCAGTTCTAAAGTTCACAGGGAACTCTACCATGAAATCTGCAAAGCTAAAGAAAAATTAATTTATTATCACAGGTTGTTAATAGACATGGAAGAGTCAAAGCTTTGCCAAAGTTCTGATGATACAGCATATCAGAAGGGGAAGGACGAGTGATGATTTATGCAGTCACTAGTGTTTATATACATCTTCAAGATGTTATGAGATTTGTCAACTATATTAAATTTTCTCCACTAGAAACGCACTATTTTCTGTCTTCTTGTTTTTAAAAGTAAATAATTGAAAATTTATAATGGTACAGAATTTTAAAATGAATTTTTCACCCAAAAAAAAACTACCAGAGCAACGAACAAGTAAACAAGCATAGCAGCATACAATAAATCTCATCCAGAAGTAGGTAAGAGATTCAGATCTTACTGAGAAGAGGATGTTTGTTTTATCTTGATAGACAGCATTTGTAGCTAAAGTAGATTCAAGGTCCTTTGCCACAGAGCAGCTCTCACCTAACATTAAACAAAAAAATATTTTCATAAGCAAAAAAAGCAATCTAAGGTTCATGAAATGTATAGAGAAAATGTCATGGATGACAAACTTCCTTGTAGGCTGAGCTCTAACTCCAAACAACCATATCCATATAACAGTGACTGAAAACATGCATAGCTATAAAGATTTTTACATGCAATCACATCTATGCACAAAGATAGATATATAGTGTTCCCCCTATTTATTCTATCAGCCACCATTGTCACCATGCAGTACTCACTAGCTTATAGACAGCAAAGTATGGCTGATGCACTGAGGTTTTGCACCTTCAATCGATAATCATCTCTTCACTAAAAATGCTCTTTTTCTCTGGAACTAAAAATGCCTCTTTTGTCAAGCAAATTTATAATGTTTTAAAGCCAATGCTCAAAAGTCCATAAAGTGGTTGTTCATAAATGCTTTTTTCATCACCAGTCTTTCACAAGTAGAAAACATCATATTTGCAAAGTGAATGTTCATAAATTATACAGGTAATATGCATCCTGTAATGCATCCATCCTGCTTAAATTTATTCAATTCAGTGGCATGCCAGTCTTACATAAATATATCCTACATATATGACAAGTCTACAAATGGCAGATTGCAACATACACTGCAACTAGATCTAGTCAAATTAAGCAATAACAATAACAAGCATGAAAAGTATAATTACAACTAACAGCTGTTTCATATAAGCGTTACAAACTATTGTTGTGACTTGTGATGCTTTTGCATGAATTTCTCTCACAAATTTATTGTGTATGATAAAACATCCGAGTTCAGACCATTTAAACACTCAAAATTGAAGGAAGAGTTTATATACCAGTAAGAATTGCCTGGTCAACACGCAATTGATTGCTTAGCATTTCAACCATTCTCATATCAGCAGGAACCTTGCACCCCACTAATTGACACCAAACAAGAGAACATCAAATTCAGATCATGCAAATAACCAGTCCAGCTCAAAATGCTCGTCCACATAGCCTCTGCTTGTTTACATGAAGGGCAAACATACCTCCAACTTCAACAATGTCTCCAGGGACAAGCTCGGAGGCAGGTATTATTGAAAAGCAACCTGCAGAGATCACCAGTTTCCAATCATATATGATCTTGTATTATATTACTTTCTTCACAATTTTTCACTTATTTGCAAATGTGATAGTTCAGTTGGAAAGAGATATTATCGCTGTTTGAGCTTTTTCTTCATGATTTCGCTAACCCATTTAGGACTTCTGAAGTTCTAGTGGGTTGGAAGAATTCTTCTTCCCATCACATCCAACCATGATTTGAGACATGGTCCACATAAGTACGTTAGAGTCAAGGTCCATCTTCTCACTCTTCCTTTTTTCCCCATACATATGCAATCAAGGAGTGTCATTATTCATTAAGTATTGAAGTATGTCAAGAAAAGGTCAAGGTACAACAATAGAAACATAGCTTTATTCTAGAGAGGAGAATGACAGAATCAACCAAAGATGACTTTGGGTTTATGCAGTAGGGTCAAAGATAGTATGATTTACATATCACTTCATATGTTTATTTAGACTGCAATATGAAAAAGTTTGAAACCAGTAACATAGATTTCATTATGTCATAAAAGCTCCAATTAATTGCCCATGCCTCAACAGTCAAGTCTTTGAAACTTCTCTTACCATTTCGTAGCACAGTTGCAACATCAGCTTGATATGCACGCAACTCCTGTAAAGATAGCAACATAAAGCATAGCAGCTGATCATTACAGATTCAAGAAAATTTCAATACGAAGTTCAGAATGTGTAAGTCACCATGTTTAATATGTACATAGAATGTGCTATAAAAGTAATAGATCACAAGAAACAGACTTTAACCTGTAGAAATATCAACTACCTATTACATTGTGCATGATGCTACTAGCATAAAATCTTAAATGCGAGGCAACTACTTATTTCTATAGGGAAAGACCAACTTTCAAATTAGTCTGACCTTCTAGCGACTATAAACGGCAGGCAGTAACCAGTTTTTTCAAGTATCGTAGCTTAAACTGCAGATGAATATCCCAAGCATCATCCAAAAATGACAAATTTATTATCAAATCAAAAGTTCAATGTATAGGCCTTAAATAAGAACTTCAACCCAAGCAAATGGTAAAAGATTCATCCTAGTTTCTCGCATTGCCCCAAAAAGCCTGCATAAAAGATAGTGCTTTTCATCCATGCAGTCCCACCAAAAATTGCAAAATTCAACAGGAGGGTTTTTTTAGCAAGAGATGATTGGGACAGAAAAATCCCAACTTCATCTTGAAGGCATAATTCTCCCTACATTTTGAACTAAATCCTGTTTTACATTGCATGACAAGAAAATCTATGGAAGGTATGAGAAATTGTTTAAGGAACTGCATAGCATATAAATATTCATATGCATCATATATATTATAAAACAAGATTATAAAGCAAGACAAAAACTTTAAAAGCTTAATCCATCTTAATGCATATAGGATCTTTTTTTTTCAAATTGCCGCTTTATCTTCTTCAGATTAACATGGCAAATATAACAGCTGATTTAATGGAGACAAGGGTAATACTCAAAATGAATTTTTGCACTAATATGCAGAAAGGAAAGAGCAGAAAGGTGGTTCTCACACTACTTGTAGACATTAACTCAATTTGCATAGCAAGTAGGAGCAATTGTTTTCATGCATGTCTAGAAGAATTTTTCAATAGTCATGCGGCAAGTGACCAATAAGTTAAATCAATTCAAGAAAGAAACACCATAATAGGAGACTAGGAGTTACAAGGCTGCCTCTGAAACACATTCTCATAATTAGCAAGCCTTCGAGTATCTAAGACTGGTTTACAAATGCTTTACCGTTCATTCCTGGGAAGGAACAAAACCTTCCATAAAATCCGTTTCTCAATCTCTTCCTTCTAGATCCTTTTGTACCTCTCACTCTAACATTTTTTCCAAGAATGTTACACAGAATACCAGCCCCTCTCAACATGACATTATGATGTCACACCTCCCTTGCAGTATTCTCTACCAGTGCTACCTATGCAGCCATATCCAGCAAAATAGTTTCTCTAAAAATCACATAAAACAGGGGAGCAGATTCAAGGCTGGGAGCTAGGAAGGAGTAGGGATCTCAAATTTACGATTAAAGTTGGGAGCTTGTAAGAAGAGTTTTTGATGGAATAAAATGTGACAATACATTTTTCAAAAAAAAAAATCATCTTTTATATTAAAAAGAACTAACAATATCCAAATGTTTCAAAACAAAGTAACTGATGTGTGAAGTAAACATTTTGACAACGAGAAGCAGGATTGCAGGTGCAAATTTTCAAATAGCACATGCAATGTCTATGGAAGAAGGTTCTCAATTATGAAAACCGAAAAAAAAAATGCTCAAACCCTCTGACACGTACCTTGCATCTAATGAACATGTATAAAGCTGCTGACAATCAATGCTTTCTCCAATTATATAAATCATACACATGGAGCGAGAACTAAATTACCAAAAGTCTGGATGATTATAGTTGCTCAATGCAGTGCCTCTCAAAGATCCTTGCAACCCTTAATTTCAACCCTAAAGTATTTTAGCATTTTTTAAAAGATTAAAAGTACTGACTAGATGTCTGTGTTTCATATGGAATGAAATGTTTTAAGCAAGCTCAAGGCATGCAGAAATCTATTTTAATATATAATGCCAAATCTCCTGATGTGCTCATTCATGAGGTGTTTCTTACTGTCCACATTTTGCCTCCCTATTTTCTGCATCTCCATATTTTCGAGAACATGTACACATGCTGGAGAAACACATGCACATTTCCTTGCCACATATTTTTCAAGAGCAGGTGACAAAGGTAGCTTTGTTAGACCATGTGGCTTTTAACTATAAGGTTGAAGGTTCAAACACTTCTTTTAGCATTTGTTATTCATTGGGATACATCCTTTTTCTTAAACGACAAAACACATGCACCGCAAATGCCATAAGCAAGTCGCGACAACAACTAGACTGAGTTCCACAAGCAATAAAGAAAAAGGACATGCATTATCTAATTTTCACGTACAATATCAGCTGCTGTGAATTGTTATAAAACAATTTAAAGCGTACAATGTTCAGGAACGCTGAGTCATGTATAATAGAAATGACTAAGTACATGGACCAAACAGATACTACAAAGAGCATAAGAAGCAAAAAATCTAGATGTTCCATGAAAAAAGAAACACCATAGAATGATATCATGGCATTATAGAAGTTAACCTCAAGTGCCTTTTCAGCATTTGTTTCTGTTATTACTCCTACGGTTGCATTTGCCACCAATATCATAAATATGACCTGAAATGTTTCAGAGACAACTGAATGAGACTATTTACTACAGGACAAAGTTGAAAAATGATACCTATTATCACAGCAGGAATTAAAGCATGTCATAAAATTAAAACCATTAAACCGGAATGATAAACTAACAAAAAAATGACAATTACTAAAGATAGATATATGCGATCTGTAAAAGGTGAATGCTTAGGGTACAAAAACTGAAATCAAGTTGTGGATAGTTTAAATAAAAGGCCAGCTTGTTGTCAAAATAAATAACAATTTTTAACAAACAAAGAAACTCACCCAAATTTTTACTCTTTGGCATGCAAAGACATTTTCTCTCTCTCTTTTTTTTTTGCAGTATATATATAATAGAAGAATCACTCATGCTGCAGCAAACTTTGTTATGAACGGTAATCCATACATGGAAACATAGCTCAAGCACATATAAATTTTAAACATACATGGCCTAAAGCAAAATGCAGAAGCTTCATTTCGCTTACAGAAAGTTCAAGAAATGCTGTGAGGCATATTTTTTTCTTTTTTTCTTGTTGTACATTATATAATAAAAGAATCACTTGTGTTGCCGCAAACTTCGTAATGAATGATAATTCATACATGGAAACACAACTCAAGCACATATAAATTTTAATCATACAGTCCCTAAAGCAAAATTTAGAAGAATCATTTCGCTTACAGAAGGTTCGAGAAATGCTGTTAGGCCTGTCTCGCCATTAACCAGAGCCAAAAGGAATGAAACAATGGCAGCTACTATCAATATTTTAACAAGCAAATCATCGAATTGCTTCAAAATTAATTTCCAGAGGGGAGTACCTACATGCAAACTTGCAAAGTTAGGCAAGAGCATTGGGTGCTGTAAACATGTGATTGATTGGTAGGCAGCATTGCATGGCTCAAGATAAGGTACAATCAGAAGATAAAAAGTAAGCATAAAATCTTAACGTCAACAGAAAAAATTCAAGGAAATAAAGAGTAGAAAATTTCAAAAGTCTGCATATTAACAAGAGCAAAGATTTTTGCCACAACCGTGTACTTCGAAAATGTCATCACCGTAAGTAAGAGATATTTGGCATGTGGATATCATGAAAAGCCAATTTAAGGATACAAGTAAATCAAGAGAAGGCCCATCATCATCTTTTTACTTTGATATTCTCATGGACCAAAATAGATGTACCCAATCATTTGAATATATGCAACTAATAGTTAATTAAACTTTCTAGTTTAAACAAGAGACAAAAGTCATTAGAAAGAAACTATCTTCATTCTTAAGAATGAGCGAGCAGCACCCAGATTTTCACATCAACAGCATGTCCGCACACAAGTTTGGCAATGCAGGTGACGAGATATTGTTACTAGAATATTACAAACCTACACAATAAGATTGTTTTCTCCTCGAATGTAATTGTCTTACAAATATGATTGTCTTTTTTTTTAATTCTTTCTCGGAGAAACTTATGAGATGATTTGATCTCATAGATCTCTTAAAAAAAAGAAAAGAAAAGATAGCTACAGTTGTCCAAGCTAATACGTGAAGAGAACACTTATGCATAAGGAAGGTACCTTGGCAGCTTGTACAAATATATTTTAAAAAATGCTAAACATATAAATATACAAATCTATAAATCAGAAATGAATCAATAATGGATTAAAGATTAATGTGTCATTAACATGATCAAGGTACGCCATCCCGAACTGCCTGTTTGGGGGTGTATTGGCCCGAACTGGCCGGTTGGGGGTGTATTGGCTTGAACCGCCCAGTTCGGGGCGTACCAACCCGAACCGGCATTGCATCAAGTCAGTTGGGGGTTTGGCTCGGTTCAGCTCGGTTTGGGCCAGTTCAGCCTGGTTTGGGCCCTTACTCTTTTCTCTTTCCCTTTTTACTTCTTCTTTCTTTCCATTTTCCTTCTTTCCTTGCTATCTTTTTTTCTTCCTTCCTTCCCCTTTTTCTTCCTTCCTTCCTCTTTTTCTTCTTCTTTCTTTCCTCTCCTTTCTTTATTTTTCTTCTCACTTCCTTCTTTTCTTTCTTTTTTCTTCTTCTCCCCATCCTTTCATTCCTTCCTTTTCTTCTTCTTTCCTTCCTTTTCCTCTTCTTTCCTTCATCATTCCATTTCCTTTTTCTTCTTCTTACTTTCTTTCCTTTTCTTTTTCTTCCCCTAATTTATTTCTTCCTTTCCTACTTCTTTCCTTTTCTCTTTTTTTCCTGCATAGACATGTACTTGATACATGGAATAGAATGCCATAATATTATTCCAAAAGGCTGCATAATCAATCATTAATTAGACACAAAGTCACTACATCTTGCACTCTTTCAAAAGTACTTGCCATAGCAGAAACAGCTTCCAGCATGACATCTTCATCTAATTCTTAATACAAAATTTACAATCCACTGTCCTCCACTTACTCTCTTATATCCCATAGTATCCATGCCTACTTGCCCCTTATATCGACACCAATAAGGTGTTAATAACATTTAGACACAAATGAATATATGCAATTTATATTCTTATATGGAGAAAGCATATTATTGATTATGCACCACTTCACTCTCGAGGGATGAGGCTATTATTGAATAGCCTTAGGAGAGAATAGATCAGAAAAAAAAAATAACTCTTGAAAACAATATTATTAACTTATATTATAAAGCAAGATGCAATATTCGAATTCAATAAAGAAAAATGTCATGCAAAAACCTCAAATCCAAGAAAAAAAATGCTCCACCCACACATATAGACCATCAAACTGCTTCAAGCAGAAAAGAGAGCAAGGATAAAGTCTGAGAAAGTAGTTTAAATATATTGATGATGGATCTAAATTGGCACTTTAGTTTTTCCTCATAAAGAAAACAAACCTCGTGGATGGACTTACTTCAAATTGATCATTTGATTTACAAAAAACAAAGAGCAATTATAGAAACTTTGCTATTATATGTTGATGAGTCCAAATAAATTGAAATCTTCATAATGAAGGCAAATTGCATGTCTTTGTGGTGAAAATTTGCTTAATACTTAAAATTATTACAGATTGCAACTATCAATGGAAGAATTCCTGGAAAAATAAAAAAAAAATTTTGAACCATTCAAAAAGATTTTGATAAATATCCATGAACAAATGTTCCTAACTAATAAACGTTTGCATCAAGGTACGCAGAACCGACCGAACCGATGTACCGGTGAAGACCGGTACCGGTTCGAAATCGATACCGAACCGGTTCCGCTTAAAAAAAAAACACGCGGACGCGTTATGGCATAGAGTGGCAGTAAATTCCACTCTATGGCATTAAAAGCCCACACGGTGGGCTCACTGCCCCGCGCGAGGAACCGCGCACGAGTGATTCCTTGCGCAGGGACGCGCAATTCGCACCGCGTGGAACGTGCACAGGCGCGAGTCAGGGACGTGTTTTCCCACTCGCGCCCGCGCCCCCACGCACGAGCGCACTGCCCCGCGCGCGGGCTGGCCTCTCCTTTTTTTTTCCCTTCTCCTATTCATCTTTCCGGCCCTTCTCCTCCTCTCCTTTCTTCCCCTCTCTCCTCCTCTCTTCTCCTCTCTTTCCCCCCTTCTCCCACGAGCAAAGAAGGGGCCGGAACCGCACCGGAGAACGAGTGATCCTCATCGGCCCGAGGGAGGAAGTCGGCCTAAGGGAGGAGGTAGGCTTCTTCTTCTCCTCTCTCTTCTTCTTCCTCTCTTCTTCCTCTTCTTTCTTCCTCTTTCTTCCTCTTCTTTTCTCTTCTTCCTCTTCTTCTTCCCCGGTGCCAGTACCAGGCTCGCACCGGTTCACACCAGTACGGGCAAGGAACCGTTCGGTTTCGACCCCAAAAGAGTCGGAACCGAATTCTATGGCTGTATTATACCGGTGCTGGCCGGCACCGGTACGGTACAGGCTGAACCGGTCGGTTCCAACATGTTCAGCAGACCATGATTTGCACACTATAGGTCGAGCAAAAACTGAGCAAATAGTGTTATCATGTAAAAGTACTTTGAACACTCATAAACCTTAATTAGGTACTTTGAACAATAACTGATGCTTAATGGGTACTTTAAAAGTACACCACAGTACTTTTAAACATCCATAAACCTTAAAATAATCCTCAAAAATTAAAAATGATGAAAAAATAAAAAAATTGTTGTAGTGGTATCAAACCGGTATGTATTTGCATATCGAGAGTACTATATAGTATTGGTAGGACCTGATACCGAGACTGCATACCTTGAACATTATGGTATGGTATTTGTTCCATCTTAGCCAAGAAAGAGCTTACCAATACCGAGATAGCATTTTTTTACTAGTGGTTGAACCATCTGGAAACACTGATGTATCTCAAGTATCAAACTACTTTGGGATCCATGAGAATCCCAGTTCTCTAAGTATTTTTTGGTAAGAAGATTGACTAAAGAAACTTCTAGAAGAACAATTTTCCCTTCTAGTTCAGGACCAAGAAGCAAAGCTCTAGGAAGAAATAGAAACAAGACAGACAAGTACCCAAAAAAATATGTGATGTTACAATACCCTCATGTCAATATGATGCAAGATGCAGTACATCCCTCATGTATTCATGGTTCATCAAACTGCACAATACCCTCATGTCCAAACTCAATATCAGTCAATACAGTGGAAAGTACAAGGTTGACATAGTATGGTACGGTCAAGAGTTGAAAGCTTTCAAGTGACTAAGACAAGGATATTCAGGCACTTTGGCTAACCTCCTACAATAACGGTACTAACCATTTGATGGAACTTTATGAAATAGACCTCACACTCCCCCCTCCCCAACCTTTCTATCAGCTAATCCTTCCAACACAGCCTAAAGATGATAGGTCTTAGGTGTAATGCCCGGGTGCTGAATGTTAGTATAAAGCTTTTCCTTCTGACCATTGCATCATAAGAGAAGCCTCGAACTGAAATAGAATCTGCTAAATCACTTGATGCCACATCTTGACAGACCTCATGTAAGCACTACAGGAAATTAAAAGTAAATGCATCATCAAAATAGATTCATATTCTAGCCTATTAATAGATGCATAATTGCCAATGGTAATTGGCATGTGAATATTGCAGAATAAGCAAAGACATATAATCAATTAATTGACTAAGATCAATGTCTTAAAATCAGTATGAGGAAGAATATCTTTCTAGATAATCTTGAAAATGAATTCAATAGTCACAGATTGGAGGACAGATGAAGCTACAGTTCGACATATTGTCACCTTTCTCAATAACAAACCTCAGAGAGGCATGTGGCATAGACACTTCGAAAATTGCATTATTCAAAGGCCAGTTTGAAGAAATAGATCATGTTTGTTTGAAGAGTTTTAAAAAACAGTTTTGAAAGCATAAGATGAGAGAGGCAAACATGCAATGGTATGCATAATATATCTAGCAGGATGCAGAAACAGTAAAATATTATAACACTGGGTTCTTAATTAAGTATACTTTCTGCTGAAGCTTGAGAATATAATCCTGAGAAATCAAACAGATATTTGTCTATATAGATGCTAAGGCCACAGAAGTTCCCAAACTGCCATCAGATGGCCAACAAAACTGTGCCATTAATTTATTTTATTTGCAATATTTCTGAAGATAATTGCAATGACAAGGGAAGTGTTCATCATATCATAACAAAGAATTAAGAGCACAATATATACGTCTTTCCAATAGAGAGGTAAAGGCATTATGCAACATTAGAAATACATACAAAGTAATGAAAATCAATAAGAAAACCACAGATATTATAACTTACTTTCTTCTTGGGGCAGCACTGCAGATCATGGAGAACATGCAGAGAAAGAAACAACAAAAAAATTAGTCTGATCTGCAGTGTAGAATACATAGATATTATACTCTAAAAAATCAGTAGCTGAAAATCCTCCAAGCTAATTAAGAAACTGTATCAAGAGCTTATCATTTTTCACATCACATTACATTTACTACTGTTTCGGCCATCAAGGTTATAAAGCAAAATACAAATTTACATCAACACAAGTTAACAATACCTAATAACTGAAATTTTCTGTTCATGAAAAAAATTCTAGACATCAATACATGACGTCTAGAATTGATTTCAATCAAAAAATGACATATCAGTAGCACAAAAGAACAGAAATGGAAGGTTTTTAACTTAGAACAAAAGAGAAGCTATAGGTACATGAGATATTGCCAGAACTTCAATGGACGAAAACTCTTAAATACACATGTAGTTATTTGAAAGTAGTTGAATTGTTGTATGTTATGTCAGTTGGAGAACTATCAAATTCATGAGATCAATATTAGGAGGTTTTGTCTCACTAGAACCTGAAAAGGAGCTTATAAGTGGTAGGAGGAAAAAATACTCCACCATGATAATGAGACAAATTAAAAACATTCATCCAGCAAAAGCATGTGGAAACTGTTAAATGGTGCTCAAGTTGATTAGCAATTTACAACAAGAAAAAGTAATACATCACAAGTCGATCAATGCTATGTGTATATGCCTGTGCTATCAGACGGTTAAAAAAAGAAATTACTTTCCCTCAAACATCAGTGCTTCCATTAAGGTGTACAGATCCCCAAAAGCTTTTCATGACAGTAAACTCGTTTCCAACCTTATCTGTAGTTGCATGCTCTACATGATATGCAGTGCATGGTGAGACTTCCCAAGTACGAATGATTTGAGCAATTCTGTAAGCCCACTACCAAATCCTATTTCGCACTAGATGAGTTGACCGGCCAATGATGAATTACCATACTACTAGACCTCTGTTTTTGTGAGCTGAAATCCAAATGATGGCAGGGCCGGTAAGCTTTAAATTTCTCAGATCACCTATTATCCTACGAGAGTGATAAAGCCCACCAAGCATGTGATTTTACTTTATGTAATTTTTTCACAGACAATAGCAGAGAAGACACAGTACCAAAAACGGTACAGTTCACAATGGCATCACTGAATAACAAGAATGCTTACCGTTTCTGCCGTATATCTGCGCATGTTCAGCAACCTGAAGTTTAAAACAAGAAAACGAAATTAAAACAGCAAAGCTTCAGTCCCAAGAACCGGCTCGGGCGAATTGAATTCTTGAACGGGCGGATCACGAGAGAAACGAATCGATACCTGAGCATCCGTAAGGCCCTTGGCCGGATCTACACCAAATGCTTCAAGAACCTGGCCACAAGATCACACACGAGAAAAACTCCATAAGAATCAAAAACCCTAACAATCAAAGATCCGGAACTCGAGCGGATACCACCTCCCGCGCCTCCACATTGGCTCCGATCGATCAAACGAGAGAGAGTAATAGATAGAAAGAGGGAGGAAGGAAGAGATTTACCTCGGCGATGGATTTAGCGTAGGCGTTCTCCATCGAAGAGATGGAGATCAATCTTCTGGAAGAGGAGAGCGAGAGATCTGATGAGGGCGTTGGGGGGAGGAGTTGTTTGGCTTATAAGCGAAGGGACTCTATCTTCGCTGTGGCAGGGCGGAGAAGCGCCCTCTCTCCTTCTCCGTGAGAAGAAAGACGGTCGGGGGTTTGGGTGCGGAACGCCCGACGGGGGACCGGAGCTGAGGGTTCTGAAAACGGGTCCGGGGGTCGCGCGGCGTCAAGGCGTATGGATGCGTGACGGTAACGCCTGCGAGGCAGCGGCACGTGAGTTGGAGGGGGATGGCGTGAGCTGGGAAAAGCCATCAAGGTTTTCCGTTACCATCACGGAGCTGATCCGCTGCACCCGATGGTCTGAAGGAGGGCGGTGAGGCTGGGGTAGTACTTGGCTAGACCATCCCACCCAGCCCAGCCTGCATTGGGCTAAATCCATCAAAAGTTGAATCCTATCCAACCTAACCCGACCCAGTCTGATGCTAAAATAGATTTTCAGGCCTATCCCTCGTCCACATGCATCTCTATCGCGAGTCTTTGTACACTTCTTCCATTTAAGCCATACTTCTTCTGTTTAAGTCCTGACATCAACTCAGGATCTTATCCAAAAAAACTAACCAAAAGATATTATTTGAATTTCTTGATCTTATATTAGTACCCAAAATTTATTCAACGAAATCGATGTAGGACTAAACACACGCTTGCACAGATTCTCACGTTAATGATTTATCCAATTTAGAGTACGAATGGCTTATAATATATTCAATGTAACTAGCAGTTTTTGGAGCCACAGGCAAGAGGCTGCAGTAGCTGTTGGTTTCAAATGATTCTGTTATGGTTGTATTAAGAGACACGTTGATTCTGCCATAAGCCCCGTCTAGATATCACATGAACCTAGGTGATAGAGTCATTCTTTGAAAGAAATCATTGAGGAGATGTGCTGAATGCCTTAGAAGATCAAAGAGAAGTACCAAACATGTTACATATTCATTGTCCCCCAAGCATATTGAATATTTGGTTTGACTGGCACTGAGAATAAAACATGTATCTCCTATGTTGGATAATACGAGCATATAATACGTCATGTTTTTTAATTGACTAATTCTCATTGCTGATATGGTATTATAAGTTAACGTGATATCCCGAAGATCGGAGTTTTGTTGGAACATGAGGAGACAAAAGAACAACATAAACGAAGTAAAAAACCAAATATTTAAAAAACAGGGATATAGTTCACGTATTTGAAGGTTGGAGTACAAGTACTAAATAGAACGATATCAATTTGTCCATCAAGAATAATTGATCATCCTCAACTCATCCATGCCGATCGTTTAGAGTACAGCGCATGTTATCATCAAAAAAAAAAAGAGGAGTACGCAATAGCAGACCCTTGAGAAGCATGGTCTAAAGCTTTATTTGATTTACTGGTAGAGTTTTTTTTTAATAGAGCTTTTAATTAAAAATTGATTGCTATTTGACAACCATAATTTTAAATGCTATGAAACTTTGCCATTCAGTATCAAATGGATGGGAGGTGGGCAGCATAGAAGTTGGTATTTGAGGCAAAATGAAATGACGATAATATCAAAATATCTTTTTTATTAAGAGAGAGATGGAGGGAGGTCTACCTACATCATCATTATTTAGATCCAATTGTTTAATAAATGCACGCCAATTGAACCTAGAGTCTTTAATTGTTAGGGCAAACCCTAATTTTTAAAGACATTATCTTTCATTACAATTGTTTAGATATCATATCCTGCAGCACTAATATTTTTTGCAAAATCTCTCTTATTAGCACGAAGGAATTGAATTTGATTATATTTAACCATGCATTTGTTGCATCACAAAGTAAGCTCCTTGAACTAAATGATAAGTAAAATTAGGATCAACAAACATGCTTTTCACCAATTACAAAAAGAGATATCACGCAAAGAAAGTGAATTTGGTGATATAAGATAGGAATTTATTAGCAATAACAATGATAATGATGGCAATAGTGAGTGTGACAATGATGGTGGTGGTGATAGTAGCCACAATAGAGTGGCTATTGGCAAGAGTGAAGGTTGGTTGAGAGTTCGGATTCTTTGCAGTGTGATTTTTGCACTGCGGAATCATGTGCCAATATGGATAACCATCATATCATCCATTTCGAAAACGGATAGCTCTCATTTATTCCAAGAGATGTCTCTATACTTTTCAATGTGAAGCACAACATGCAGGAAGTTAAGGAAGAGCTATATATCTCCGAGACGGATAACATGGTGGCTATCTACAATGGTACCACTCTTTGTATTATAAAAGTTGCACCACAAAAGATCCCATTTCAAATAGTTGATGGTCACAAGGAATTGATGATGGATAGTAGTATGATAATAGATATGGGTGAAAATTCTAATAGCAAAAATGTATCGCTACTTATGGATGGTAATTGAGATAGCGGCCTTGTCAATAGTGTTGGTGATACAAGCATGATAACATCAGTGGAGTGATGGTCTCGGGATAATTTATTATTCCAGTTCTACTTTGAAAATTTTATAATACAAAAATATTTTCTTAAAAATAAAAAAAAGAAAGAAAGCACTTCTTGTATTCCAAAATTTGTCAATTTTCTTCCTCTAAAAGAAGATAAGCGGAAGAATAGGTGGTAGAGAATAATAGAATTTCCTGACCCGTGTATCCAATGTAAAGGTGGTAGTTACTATAGCGAGGGAAAGCAAACAAAATGGTAGTAGCATTGTAATATTGGGGGCAATATGTCATTATAATTATTCTAATTTAAATTTAAATTACCGCATCCAACAATCAAACTCAAAATAATAATATTTTCTGAAATATATCCAAAAAATAATGCACGCTCGGACTTTATAGCAACAAACTGGCAGCTGAAGCGTTGATTAAAAGCTAAAATACCAACTTTGCTCTTAGCAGCCCCTAAAATAGATAGTTAGGATCTTCTTTGAGGCACCACACGACATAATCCATTTTTTGTAATTTCAATATATTTTTTTGAAAACAAAAAACTTCGTATCGACAATCGAACGTGTTTCTTTGGATTTTGGTTTTTCTGCTTTTTTTTTTGTTGGAACAAAAACGGGTGAATAAATAAAGAAAGCGATACGTAACGGGGAAGTGCCTCTTTCTATCTCGAGAAATCGAAAATCATGTCTAACGGTAATCCTAGCTAAAAACAGCACAGGATTCATCCAGAGAACCGTTGATCGTAGTTCGTTTTTCCGGGTAGCTCGGCTCAGGTAAAGATGACGAGCATCGAGATGCCGCCTTCTTTTTCAGGATATATATCTCCGCATTACTGCTGTTTTAGCTGGGCGGCTCCAAAAAAAGCGCTTCCGTCGCCCCATTACTCCTCCCAACGCCGGCCCCACTCCCCACCTGTCTCCGTTCGTTAGATCTCGTCCCCATCCATTCGCCTCCAACTCCACTCTCCCCCGCACCTAACTTTCGAGAAATCCCTCCTTACCCCTTCCTCTCAGATCTGAGCCCCTTCTCCCATGAAGAGAGGGCTCCGGAATTCGACATTTCCTTTCCGAGATACGATCTAGGTTTTGAGTTGGTCCCCTGGATCCCTTCCGGTCTCCGAAAGATGCAGACGAGGGTATCCTCGATGGAGGACATCAAGGATTCGTTGCAGAGGGCTCAGCCCAGGGTCGTCCCTCTGGTTCTACTGAAGGTTTTTGTACTTTTCCTTCCTCTCGGCGTCGGGTTCTCGGCGCTTAGTCTGTACATGACGAGGAATTTAAAGGTTCAAAATGTGGTCTTCCAAGCGAGGGCCGGTTTCCAACCTTGCGTCGAGGAGCAGAGCAGTCTCGATTGGTGGATCAGGCCTCCGTCCAATTTGATGCATAATATGAGCGATGAGGAGCTCCTTTGGCGGGCGTCGTTCGTGCCGCAGGTGAAGAAGTATCCCTTCAAAAGGGTACCGAAGATTGCGTTCATGTTCTTGACCAGAGGGCCGTTGCCGCTGTCTCCTCTGTGGGAGAAGTACTTCAAGGGGCATAAAGGGCTCTACTCGATCTATATCCATGCCCTGCCGTCGTACCAGGGGAACTTCACTTCAGACTCGGTGTTCTATCGGAGGCAAATCCCCAGTAAGGTATCATTTATTTATTTATTATTATTATTATACTGCTGCCGCTGCCGCTGCCGCTGCCGCTGCTCCTCCATATATGCTAGTCTCGTAATTTTGCATACGAAAAACCATTTTTCGCATTTTTTTTATCTGTTAATTGTTTCATCTTTCGAAATCGCTCTTCATTATGTGATCTTCTGGTTTATTTTTCAATATTTGGATGTATACAGACAAGTAGAACATAACTTATCAAATATATTCGGACATGGCTATTTGTATTTGAGCTTGCTATCCAAGGTCTATTGCAAGTGCTTTTAAAAACCATTTCTTTGCTTGGTCTCCACCCCATCACTCTGTTCCTTCGACTCTTATAGCAGAACCCCTTCTATCCGAGGTTTTGAGGATCCCTTGGAGTGTACTCATTAACCTAGTCTACCCAATTGTGCATACTCTATTACCCTCTCAGTTGCCAAAGTGGCAACAATCGAAGCTACATCTAATTTTGATGATTTAAAGCCTCAATAGTTATTGTCAAATTTTAGTGTTGATGCCATTTGATTGCTAGCCAAAAGTGCATTTGTGTTCTATACTTCTATCATTCTTCTTTTTTTTTTGTTTATACTCATTATTTTTGATTTGGAGCTTGCTTGTAAGATACATAATTAAACTTTGTCATTTCGGATAAGTGAAATTGTATTTCTGCTGTTGAGTATAGTATTCGATTTTGATGAAGTTTACTTTATTCTAACAAACTTGCTGAAGGTTTTTTTTCCTTTTGGTGTATTGTAGCTTTGATGCACCTGTCGATAATAGCCTAATTTTTGACAAAAATACATAGGGATATGTCGCTGCACCAAGTCTTTAAAATTGCCATGTGGTAGAGTGAGGTACATCCTGCATCTGGTAAAAATTTAGGTTTACACTGATTTATCTGTGAATGTGCAATGGCACGATAAAGATCATGACTTGGGGCAATCCAATGTTGAGGACCAAACACATACCCTGTCCTGGACATCAAATGTTAGGTGAGATGTCTTGGTGTCATTGCTGAGATCTTCAGTTCTTTGTATAAACATCTGGAATCTTATAATTTAGATATTTAGCCTGATATTATGCCCTACTGTGGAGCTTTCTCCCTGACCGGAGTTTCATTCTTCGGCAGGATACATGAAAATAAAGCAACCTATCCACGCCATATTCATGTATATGCTGTTTAGGGGCATGTGGAAGCACCAATTGCTTTCCTTGTTGACCAAGCATCTGGAGAAAATATATGCTTTGAAGTTTGCACCACCTTTACTTCAGCTAGGATAGGATCATTGCATCTTTGATAATCTCCACCATGCCTTCAGCTATAACTTGAGACAGTCAGGAGTCTAATGACTCTATTTTGACCCAACCAACTACATTGGAGGTTGCTTGGGCCAAATGATCAAAATTGTTTATGAGAACCGCACCCCCCCCCCCCCCCCCCCAAATGTGTGAAACAGTATCTTTTTGTATTGGTCTTGAATCTTGACACATTCATGATAAAAATATCTTGGACCTTGAGTAATGGCATCATATTCTAGTTCCTGTAGATAAAATGCTGTTGATCAAGGCAAAGCGAGTAAAAGGAGTGAAAAAAAAGGTGCAAGGCCGAGTATTGGATTGATTGGAAGAGATGCAAAATGAGTATAAAGTAACAACCGAAAAGAACTCCGATATTTTGTTATTACTATTTCAGAGGTTTTGGTATTATATCGCTAGATCGTAGAAGTGAAGTGTGCCATGTAAAACAACGCATTTTCTTGTGATTATTACTGCTAGAAGTTTTGGTTGTTTGTAGAATGCATTATTTTTTTTCTTTGGAAAGTAGATCTAGTTGTAGATTGTTCTGGCCATGAATGGGCCACATGTTCTATGATCCATAAACCATATAGGTAGAAAAGCAGTAGGTACAATGCTTGCCTTTTTGTGTTGAATTGTATTGGGTTGTTAAATATGTTCGCACTCAGGTTTTTCCAGTGCCTTTCAGAAGGGAACAACTGAAATGATGCTGTTTGTCTAGAGTTTTTTTTTTTTTTCCCTTCATTCTCCTCTTAAGCTGTATCAGTGATTGAACATTAAGGCTAGCTGAAAGGTTGCTAGTTAAAGTCTTAACAGTCTCCTTTTGGTTTGATAACTGGAGGATTGACTATGATTCGAGATATTTCTGACAAATCAATTTCAGATTTTGATCATATGGCTATTTTTTCATCTAGCAGACATCTCTTAGCTCTGTAAAGAGCAAAACATTCATTAATTTATTAGTTTAGAAGGATGGTTTGCTAGCTATAAGATTGTGATTCGACTAGGGAGGAGTACACCCTCCATCCATCATCAAAAGAGCATCATAAACATCCTATGCATCATTATTGTATATAAGCAGGATCCTCATAGAAGTACATGAGGGCGTATCTATCAATACTGCAGGGTTTTCATCTTATAAAGGTCATTCACTAAGAGGGAACGACAGGCCAATCATCTTTGATAATTTGATGACTGCATGATGGCTGGTGTTACTGTAAAGTAATTCTAGTAAATTCAGAAGGTATAGAAGCGCCAGTTAATTCTGAAATACTTTAAGCTAGCAATTTTTATCTGCTTTGTATTTTATCCATTACGGGAACTTTTGTAAGCATAGTTTTAAGTGCTGGTTGTTGTTAATTTATCTGCAGAAGCATATTTGTTTTTTCATGGGAATTTTGTAATCATTTTTGGACTGCATGACTAAGCATAGTGACTCTTTAATGTCTAACAATTCATCATAGTTGTGTCAGTTGAGTGTTACAAAGAAAGAAATTTGATACATTGATTGTTTTTTTATATGTTCCAATTGTTGTCTAAATCATCTCCCTTCTTTATACCTTGTCATAACTTGGAGTTCTGACCTGCAGGTATCTGAGTGGGGGCAGATGAGCATGTGCGATGCTGAGAGACGACTCCTTGCAAATGCACTGCTAGATCTTTCCAATGAATGGTTTGTTCTGCTGTCTGAATCATGTATCCCGCTGTCTAACTTCAGCATTGCCTACCAATACTTGATGAGATCTAGGCACAGTTTTATTGGGGCTATGGATGATCCAGGACCTTTTGGAAGGGGACGATACGACTTGAACATGGCACCTGAGGTCAACATCACACAATGGCGTAAAGGCTCTCAGTGGTTCGCAGTTAGTCGGAAACCTGCAGTCAGCATGGTGAAGGATACCACGTACTATCCGAAGTTTGAAAAATTCTGCAAGCCAAATTGTTACGTGGATGAACACTACTTTCCTACCATGCTCACCATTGAATCGCCACATCTTCTGGCAAATAGAACTATTACTTGGGTAGACTGGTCGAGGGGTGGTGCTCACCCAGCAACATTTGGGAGGGCTGATATTACTGAAACATTTCTGAAGAGTATTCTTGAGGGAACTACATGTCCATACAATAACCAGTCCATATCTGTTTGTCACCTGTTCGGCAGGAAGTTTGCTCCAAGTGCTTTGGAGCCTCTTCTACAGCTAGCACCCAAGATGCTTGGATTCAGTTAGGCAAGGGAAGATATGGATGCATAAGACGCTAATCTTTCATTCTGCCATTATGGTGGCTCAGTTTTCAGCAGATCTGTTCGGGAATCATTCTTCTAGGAAATTAATAGACCTATCTCAGTAGTGAAACCCTTCAATATTTTTCTCCCTCATCCATTACCTTCTCATAATTCTTCCTCTGTATAGCAAAATACCAGATATGGTACTCACAATGCTATTTGAATGGCAGGGTTTCATTTATGTAATTCGCTAGCATGAAGCAATTAATTCTGCTCTATTTTGGTAGGTCCAGCATGTTCAATTTCCTGATTACACAAATTAATCAAATTGATATTCTGCACATTCAGCGGTTATTCTAACATACTTGTTATTTTATAGTTAGTATGTTCGCTTGTCGTAGAAGCTATTGCATAAAATCTACAAGAACTGCTTACAGCGTGGGGTTCATAAAGATAATTTCCTAGTGTGACCGAAGTGCTTATCTCGTTATGCCAAATAGATTCGATCAATTTAGTCAGTTATCTTACAGAATATAACACTGATAAGGTAATGAACCCCGCAAGAAATATGGGAACCAAACGTGAGTTGTCCAAGATCAGCCTAGCTGAAGCTTCTATATCAGAGCTGAAAAAAAGATCACATTTGAAATAATATTGACAGTATGGATAATTCTGTTCAATCTTATCCATAAAGAATCTTGTGGTTCTGCTTGCATGCGTGCATTCTAAATCCTGGAACCTAAGCATCTCCACCTCAGAAAGGGGGAAGGAAAACAGGGACCGGGGTGGAAAGCGGGAGCGGAACAAGTGATAGATCCATGGCTCTGCCTTGGGGAACCCTCCCTCTAAAGAACAAGCCAGCTGCTTCTTCCGAGGGAGAGATCCATTGTCTCAGAACTTTCGTTAAATTAGTTCAGGTAAAGGTAGTTAGAAGGAGCCTATTGCCTCTGCTTGTGTCAACAGCCACACTCCCACAAGGCAACGACTCAAAGAAGGACCTTCTTCAAGGTATTCAATGCAATTTCTGAACCTTGCTCCTAGTGATTACTTGTAGGGAGCAAAATAAATTAGTGTTTGGTTGTCCTTTAATTGATGTTCCGTTTAATCGAATATACAATGCTATGATTGTGGATCATGGAATGTGATGTAATTATCAATGACAGTGCAATTGCACTTCAGCCAGAAAATTTTCTTGATGATATAACTCAATATTTTATGCTGTCAGAGTATCTAAAGAGGTCCAAAGAGAACAAAGCAAGAAATGACAAAGAGGTCCATGTTTCCTTGTTTAAAATCTTTTTCAAAGAAGTAAATATATGAAGAAATCAACTTGATGTTTTTAGAAATTAACGAATTGGTAGCTTGCTGGGCTTTGATTTCCTCAGAGACTAGATGATTACTACAAGCGGAACTACAAGGATTACTTCGAACTCATTGAAGGTTCAGCGAGAGACAAGAAAGAGGAGCTGCTTTCTGAATCTGAAAGGGGCATCCGTGCATGGCTTGAGAAGAATAAGAAATAATGGAGAGCAGCTCACCAGACTCCTCTGCAACTGCGACCATGATGCAAATAGTGGAGACTGGAGAGCATGCTCGATTTTGCTAATATCTATGCTTTGTAGCAGAATTTGGACGATTCTGATCCTGGCCTTGGCACTTGATATCGAGAGGACAAGCAGCTTGGTAGCATCATGGGGTCATGGCCACCAGGTGCCCACTCTGCACTCGAATGATTTCCTAATGGTTAAATGACCAGCTGTGCTTTTAGTTTGACCAAGTCCTATCATAATTTATCTGGAGCAAGTCTTGAAGAAATTTAACACTTGTAGCATGCCCAAGGCTCTCTATCAAGAAGATGGATTACACCACAGACACATTTTTAAAGTAATACTGAGAACTTCCAACTATTTGTATCATTTAACCGAATCCTCATGCATATCAGAACTAACCAACAGCCATGATGTTTATTCTGCTGTGTTCTGAAAAGGTGCCAATACATGGTACTACGAGAAGCTTGAATTCTCTGATAATTTTCAAATTTGCTAAAACTGCTAGTTTGGAGAAGATTTGATTTGAGCCCTGCCGCAAGAATACATCTTATAACATACAAGCTCATGGAGAGCTACAGCCAGATGTCTCGTACAGCAATGCTAGCATCCTTCCATATCTCTCCATTTTAGGTACACTAGCCCTGCCTGGTAGTGTATGTAAGCCCCGGCAACGACTAGCACATGGAAGAGCTGGTGACTATGCCCTGCGATGTCGAATTTTCCAGGCATCCACCGTTCTGGAATTCTTGTAGCATATACCAGCGCCCCTAATCCATATGAAAGCCCCATCAACACCTCATACCCGGTTGTGTGGATTGCCTCCGGTTGATTCCAGAAAACTGCCAACTTGTGCACCACTGGCACCACCCCCGATATGCCCATGCCGAAAAATAGACTTGCCCTTATAACTCGGAACTCCGGGCTTTGGAAGACTTCAAAGAGCGAACCGCAGATGGTGGCTATACCAAGAACGGTTATGAAGCTGAGGTAGAGGTTGCAGAAGAAGGGGTTGCACATGAAAGAGTAGTACACCATGGGGTAGAAGGATGTTGTGATGAGGGCAGCAATCCCAGCATAATCAAGGCGCAGCATTATGTATGCAAACCGCCGGGAGTGGCACGATAGAAGGTGGCACGCGCTGCTGGCAAGAAGGCAAAACATGGCTCCACCTAAAAAGGCAAAAAACGGCCAACGTGGAATTGGCCTTACCAGCAGTGGTGCTATCATGTTAGCCATGTCATCTTTAAAGCTCCGCTGCATATCCGACATATCATGGGCTTTAAGTTAGTGTTGTGGTAATAATTCAAGAAAGAATGATTGTAACATGGCACTGACTAAAGGTTTAAATTAAATATAATTGTAAAAGATTGATAACTATAAAACCACTTAAATATACTGGACACAACAGCAATAACAGCGTAAATAAACTTTGCACTTGCTGAAGACAAGTGTTTCTGTCCCATATTCAAGTCCGATATAAAGTCCAAGAAAGAAAAAAGGAGGAAGAAGAAGAAGAGGAATAAAGAAAGATGTCCAAAATTTGTTTATGTATTTTTGTAGCGGGAAGAGTATATATAATATTTGAGAATATCATATTTGTATTGATTCTTGCAAATGAATCTCAGTGGAAAAGCATAGCTTACTGCAGAACCAACATGCCTATCAACTTACGGAAAACAAATACATTCTTAGAATTTTAAAAGTTCTACTATATGTCACTAAACATGCCATATCAAGACAAATTTCTCAAAATAAATGTAATATGCTAGCAGAAATTTGAATAAAACGGTGAGGGTCTGCAGGAGCACATACATTTGTCTGATTTGTGTGGCTAAATCTCTGAGGCAAACAATTTGACAGAAGTTCCAGAAGGTGCAAGCGGGGTAGAGATGGAAACATGTCCATAGAAGCCAAGGAGGTCTTGAATTCATCTTTTAATCTTTGCAAATCACGTAGGTGTGGCAAAGAAGGAAGACAAGCCATAATTTCTGACTGGATCTTTTGTAAATGAGCTCTTTTCAGGGCATCTGGCAAATGTTGCAATGACTGGAGATCTACCACCTGTGGAACCTTCATTGCAGTGTATATGGTCAAAGCAAGAAACAGAAAGAACCCGATCAAGTGCCTGAACCATTAATGTGAATAGTGTGAGTAACAAACACAAGCTTTAACGGGTCACCAAAATAAATCACATAATGTTGCTCACACAGTATGAATCAAAGTTTTGAAACAACCAAGCTCCACAACATAAGCAAGGAAGAGAAGTAGATAACAAAAGCTTCCTCAAAGTCTTATGATTCATGATAATGGAATTCATAGAGATTAGTAGCTATAGGTATCAGGAATTTAAATAGGACTTCTGAAAGCTACCAACCATTTCCTGGTTTCCGAATCAGTCCAAATTCACCGTTGTTCATGAAAGATTAATCTTACATTTCCCTTCCTAAAATTCAATGGCTTCAATCCCTTGTTGACACAACATTTGCAAAAACTGAATTACATAATCATGATTCTTTTTTATTTAAAAAATTGCCAGTTTGCGACGTTTCATGGCCAAAAATTTAAAATTTTAAAGACAATCCTTTTTCTTGAGTGAACTGTAGATAATATAGACTTCAGTATTAAGAGAAAGATACATAATTCAGGATAGAAAAAACTAAATTATTGAAATAAACCTACGTTGGTGAAGGTGAGTTTGAAGATAGAACAATTTTTTCTATTATGTATTCTCGATTGATGCAGCCTCGGATGCTTCAATTATTAATTTGAGTATCGAGCGAAAGGTTACACATATGGGTTCTATATTATAGGTCAATCTTATTCCACTAGTACCAATAGTCAGCACAAAGGAAGAAGCACGGAGGGTGAGTCAGGGCCTAAGATCAGGCCGAAAGGCATCGTCGATGGTCAACAGGTGAATATTCATGTACTACCTCTTGTTAGTCCCGAGGGGTGGAGGAGGGTAGGTTAGCCGGAAGATGGTTATTGGTTCACTGTTAGCATTACTGCGCTTAAGCATGATTCTTTTTGTCATAGAAATTTGAAACTATAAAGTTGGAATTATCTAGAAGATGTTTGGTGGCTAGAAAAGGGGCCTAAATGGAAGATATAGAGTTAGAGGAAGGGAAAGTCTGCGCAAAATGAAATTCTTTGAGCATTTCACCACAATTTATGGTTACACCAGAAGACCTATTTATAGAATCCTATATGTCCAATACAGATAAAGGAAAGAAAAATGAACATAGAAAAATATAATACTTCAAGAAGAGGAGGAAGCATGGGGAAAGTGTAGACAGGAAGAGGATAGCCTTGCATCTATCAAATAAGAAACACGTGGGAGTCCAAGCAAAAACAAAATGAATCCTTGAAAGATCAAATTCTGAGGATGGACTGGCTTCTACATGTACGAGTTAAACTAATGCCATGCCCAAGGAATAAAGATAAATATAAACCCTTGTTAGATTTGGTTCATGGTAAGTTTCTTTTGAAGAAAAGCAATATCAAACAGTCTACAAAACCCAAATATGAGTTACAACCAAAAGACAGCTCATCTAACCCCAACTCGAGAGAAATTTCGAAAAACTTTCTCAAAATTTAAAAAGCCAACCACTTTTAATATCGTATATGACCGTCACAGATTGGCAATTTGTTGATATTAGTATTGAAAGAGTTGGTTACAAAATTCCACTATCTAATTCATTCTCTATGGTTCCTCCTTGAATCATGTAGATCTGATCCATGAACCTAAATAGCATTTTTGCAGTAACAAAATCTGCACAAGGCTTTCCATAATGCAAAATTCATCCCCATTTCACTGAATTGCCTTGTATTCCGTATTGCAGCATCTGAGTGCTGTTTCATTTACATAAGCAGATCTTGGCAAGAATCCTAATTCATAAGCCCATCCTTTTAATCAATCCCAACCTTTTCAAACTCTAGATATTTGGTCCTTCATCAAAATTATATCGACTTTTATATGGTAAAAGCATAGACCAAGATACAACAAAACCCATTGATTGGGAACAGCTAGGATTGCTAAATGATACGTTTTCTCCTTCATAAATAGTAAAGCGAGGCAAAATTCTGACTCATGGAATTATGGAGAAGGGATTAAATTGCAGACCTTTTGTAGCAATCAGTGGAGGTGCACAACATAGTAATTTAGACCTAAGAAAATATACACCAGGCCCTTCAGATTATGTTGGGCGATCATCATCTGAATTAACAAATTGGTTGGATCAATAAAACTAAGATTTTTGAAAGAAACTAAAATTATATGCATGCACGAATCTGGACAACAATCTTCCCTTTGCTCCAATCTCAACTGTCTGTAATCACGTGATATCTTTCTCTTCACACCAGACACCAATTCAAAATTCTCTAATTTTCTGTACAGAACAATCGTTTCCTAACAGGAGAGAGAACCTAACCCAATCCACCAGCCCAGATGAAAACATCACCGGTGAGAGGAAACCTTAATTGGAAAAACGCAGCTAGAGGGCGAATAAACAAGAAATTCAACGAAAAAGATCCAATCTTGGGTGCACGGGCAAAGGAAAAGATCCGATCTTTGGCAAATTAACAGAGGGATTCATCAAAGAAAAATCCGATCTTACGTCCAAACATTGAGGGTCTCGTTGTGGATGGTGAAGATGCTGAGTAGGGTCTGCTTCAGGGGCCATTCAGCCCGGTAATGGCGCAATATGTACTCGTTGTCCTTGAGATAGCCGGGCAACGTATGGTACTCCACCAGCTGGTACTTCACCCGCTTCCAGAGCCTCCTCCCCTTGCCTTCCTTCCCTCCGGAGAAGCTCTCGAACTCGTCCGAATCGGCCCCGACAAGCGGCGGCTCCGCGCTCTCCATCACGCCCCCTAAAAAGTCCCTTCCAGAAAAAAAAAAAACTCTCTCAGAAAGGAGGAAACGGAGATAGAGAGAACCCCAAAGCACCGATAGGAAAGGGGAAGGAAGCCTCGCGGCCCGAGTCACACCGTCTATATATAGAAAGAACGAAACAGAGAGCGAGTCGTACCGTTTATACATAGAACGAACAAATCGAAGGGAGATGGAGGGGATGGAAGGCGAAAGAGACGGCTCCAAAAAATATCCAAAAGCTTTCAGTTCTCGACGAGAGATCGACGAGAAAGAGAGCGGAATCGTTCTTAGTTATATTCGCTTCTGGATTCCTTTCACGGAGAAGCAGAGGTTCCGTCGCGGAGGAAAAGAGGTGATAGGGATCGCGGTGATCCAACCCCACCCGGCATCCGGACGCCTCGAAACTTCGGGTTAGCTCCATAGCTCGTCGGAGCAGCCAGTAGTCCGATTCATCTCGGCCCGTACATGACGCGCCCAGATGCGCAATAGTAGGGCTTTTTTACGCATCATAATGCTTATGGTGACACCGATATTGCAGCGGACCGTCGAGATCCGACCACCGGTAAACGGTGGACGTAGCCCCGCCCACGTATCGGTATTTCGCTGTCTCTAGAATAAAGCGCATTATAAGAAAGGATCTTACACCGGGATTAGGTACTGCCCACGTGTATCTGAGTCATCAACACGAATCATGACCACACGTGTATCGCGATAGCCTTCGTTCTGGGCAGTGTTTAGAGCACGTTTGAGAATATGATTGGGTGAAAAGGCTGAATCCTGGATGAAAGGAACAGCTTGGGAGAAAACGGATCTGCAGACCGAATGAGTCCGCGTTTCGTGGATCTCTGGGAAAGCTAGACGCTGCGAGCGTTTTGAAATTTTCTTCCGAGCGGTTTATTTAAGTTGATCCTGCGTAACACGTTAGCAGTTCCGTGGTGATTGGGGTTTAGGGCCCATTTGTTTGGTAGGGATAAACATAACAACTGTTCCCTTTAATTTACCGCCGATTTCGACTTGGTCCGTACACACTTGGCATTTCATGTTGAGCGGTGTATATGATTAGGTAATATCTTTTTCCATATTATTAAACATAAAATGACTGTTGAATCAAGACCATGTCTGATTGCCGAAAAAGTTGAAAAACTAATCTTATTTTTGGTTGAATAAACAAAATAAAAATTTTTACTTTAGGTATGCCGACTATTCTTGATATTTATGTTCTTTTGTTGTTATTTTTATGAACAATCATCTTTCTCAGAAAAAACAAATTAGATATTTAAAGCATGTTTGGTGTTACTGTTGCTTTTTGAAAAAAAAAATTTAAAGCAAAGGTAATATTTTACTTTCTCCTAAACATATTTTTTAACTATTCTTTCATATGCCTAATTCTTGGATAATATTATTAAATATATATATTTTTTTAAAGAGGGTAAGTTTAGGTTTTCTGAATGAAAGACTGTCATAGTCTTTTGGAGCATCGTCATCTATGATGCTTTGAGATATGCAATCACACTTGATCACGTGCAGTCATGTGCAATTATATAGAATCATACATTTTTATGATGATCTTTTTTTTTTTTGTGAGGATGTAATTTTCTGCTTTGAAACACTTTTTTTTAACCATCCAGACAACTAGACAAAGTGTGCCGGTAGTGAGATATTGAATTGAAAATATTTGTGGCACACAAGCAAATACGGCCGAACATCTAACTGGTTGCGTCATAATACCTGAGAAATGGTCATTGTCTAATAGGTACATATCTTCCTCTTCAAAACTCTCTGCCTCTCAAAAAAAATAAAAATAAAAAATAAAATTATACCTACTTGATTTAATTGGACTTAATTTATAACCAAATTTGAAACGCACAGGCTGGGTACACCTACAACTGCGGCCCATATCATAGAGAGTTTGACTCGATCCGTAACAATTGTGGTCCAGACCATTAAACATAGATACGTCTTGAGCCAAATCCAAATATTAAATGGTCAAAATTTCAGTCTAACTCTAGAACGCCCAAAGCTGGTTCAAGTCGGACCGAGACCCAATTCAACCCACTAGCAGCCCTTCAAAGGTTGTGCTTAGAAGAGCCAAACATAAGGTCCATAGACCTGGTAAGCTGTGTTTTCTAGATATACACCGGAGTTGTCGTCAGTAAATTCCCTTTACAAACGCATGAATCATCTATGGGATCCATCTTGGCTTGATCAAGTTCAAATTTGATAGTATATGGGAGAGCAAACATACGATCTGCATTGTCCCATAGAAACTAAGAATCCGATCAATTTCAACTTCATTGAAATTTGATGGACATTCGCGCGCGATGATAAATACCTCATCCTTGTTCAAGCATGTAAGCAGAACGGGCCCATGTATGCTTGTTGGATGTGATGGTACTGAGCCCCAGGTATATTTCATTTCAGCCCAGGCCTGGCTCAAGATTGGGCCTTCTATGCAAAAATGTAAGCAGAACGGGCCCATGTATGCTTGTTGGATGTGATGGTACTGAGCCCGAGGTATGTTTCATTTCAGCCCAGGCCTGGCTCAAGATTGGGCCTTCTATGCAAAACCACCCATCTGCATGCTCTAAAACAACGGCCCATCGTCTATTCATATCAGCATCTCACTGTGAATGCATGCACTCCATTTGTTCAACATGTACACTCTTATTGTTACCGATGATACTCTTAATCTGCATAAGCAAAGAGAAGTACTTATTATTATTTTTTTATTATTTTTTTATTTTTTTTACATCGGCGACTCACACACAATGGATGTGAGTGTAGCCCATAAAGTCAAAAAGAAGTAAAAAATGCAAGAGAGATCGAACAAAATCATGTCTCTCCCAAATAACACTTCCGGAGTGATAGGCCGCATAAGATGCCACCTAATCCGCAGCATTGTTAGCCTCCCTGTACACATGAGAAGCCCAGGAGGCAGTGCATTTACTTAAGAGATTGCGAATGTCGTGAAGCAATCGCAACCCTTCGGCAAACCGCCCGGAACTCTATATCTTCTCTATCACCGTGGCGGAATCCCCCTCAAGAATAATGTGGGCCGCACCCAGCATCCATCTTGCATAGAAAATGCCCTCTTTGGACCTCGGCCCCAGCGATGGTGTGATTGAAGATGCGCCGACTCCCGGCCGCCACTAATTTGGCCTCCTGATCTCTGATGATAAATCCAGCACCGCTACATCCACCCGCCGTAATACTGCCGTCGAAGTTCACCTTGAGAAAACTAGGAAGTGGGGGCTCCCAAAAGACGAGCATAATTTGGACTCTATAAGAGTGGAAGATAAATTTCTCCACCTCCTGACAAGAAAGAAATATATTTAAAAATAGGATTTGACCAACTGATGAGACTTTGCTACTTACATAATCTATTCTTGTTGATATTCATGAATAATTCCCTGAACGATAGAGAATATTTGCAGCACTCGGATTTAACATATAATAATAAAAGCAATGTCAAGGAAGCTTATGATCCGAATCAAAACAGGCACACTACTTGTATCCTAAACTGTAAGGGTAGTGAGATGGGGCATCGAATTCCTCGATCGACATCATCGATCATGACGTAGGAATTCCCCAAATCCGGAAGCTCAGTATCTTCCTGTTGCTAGTTGACATTAATGAGAGAGAATCGCCCCCCTCATCCATCAGACATAGTTTCAGAGTTACATGCTCAGAAGAATCTAAGCAGCTTCCACTGAGAACTTAGGAGGCCTGAGAAATATTCCTTTATAGCCTGTACGCACTATGGTTGTGCAATTTGCGGACACGGTGATGCCCCCTCTAGGGTTCCATGCACTCATAAGATTTGTGATTTGCTAGGCCCATCTTGCGCTGGGTTGGGTTGAGATCGATTCCCTAGAATCACTCCTAAGAATCCAATTGCATCGGTTATTTCCACCTTTGTTCTTCACTAAAGAGTATTCCAATGGCAATCTTGCGTGTGCGATGCTAATGTCAAACTTCAATTCATACTTCTTCTCGCATGCATCACACGTATGCCAAAGGTTCCATGCACTCATAAGATTTGTGATTTGCTAGCTCCATCTTGTGCTGGGTTGAGTTCGATTCGCTAGAATCACTTCTAAGAATCCAATTGCATTGGTTATTTCCACCTTTGTTCTTAAGTAAAGAGTATTCCAATGGCAATCTTGCGTGTGATGCTAATGTCATAATTCAATTCATACTTCTTCTCACCGTTGTGCCGGTTTATACCCACCAGAGGATGTGAGTAGAGCTCATGCGAAATAGAATAAGATGTCATATTTACTTGTGAGAAGTATATGTATGCTTGTATGCATAAAGCATCCAACTTATTTGGAGAACCCAACAAATTATTTCTTCAATTTCCATAAGACCTACAGACTTTTTAACAAAAATGAACGAATAATATAATAAAGAAATCGATCAATCTAATAGATGGAACCCCCATTTTTTTTTTTTTTTGGTAAAACGGGCAACTCATACTACTCGGATACGAACACACCCAACAGAATCTGCATACAAAAGGTCCCGGAATGCTCCAGGCACGTCATCCCCACCAACCCAAAAGGTGCCTCCTGAGTGGCTCGCAACATACGCCGCCACCCAGTCTGCCGCCCCATTCGCCTCACGATATACATGCATAACCTGAAAGGAAAACCCCTCACTCACCATCAACCATATATCACGAAGTAAAGGGTGAACTCCTCCATCACTATGAGGGCCCTTCCGAATCCAACTAATTACGGTGGCTGAACCCCCATCCAAAGAAACTATTTGCTTTAAAAATGTCAGTGGGATGGGTTCTGCTATAAGAAGAAAATTACCCTCGGGTCCAATCTAAATATCGACACAGCCATGTTCCTAGTCCTAAGACCACCTTTCCATTTAATATTAATGGACACTCGGCAATGGCCAATTTGAATTGGAAGGTTGATATTTGCGGACTGGACGACTACTGGCTTTGCCTCGTCGAAATGATTGCTTCCACGCCAAAATCCAAATTGTTGAGGGGAATTGAATTCTGCGGACCGGACTAGTGGCTGGCCTTCTAGAAATGATTGCTTTCACACCAAAATCCAAATTGTTCAGGGGAACACCAATTGAATATTATGCCTTATTAAATATCAGAAAAGCTGGTCCATTCGCTTTGTCTAAGAAAAGTTGCCTAGGGAAAAGAAAAAAAGAAGACAAAACCACGCCTATGTTTCATTTTACCAAAGCTGAAGATGCATGGACTCTCCACCAAACTTCCAGGCCTACCCAAACTTACGTGGAATGGCGCCAAGATACTCTATGATCGAAGTGGTGGTGTTCGCCTCTTTGGCCAATAGGGATACGACACGTCCGCATGCTCAAGATTCCCATGGCATTCACAAGTGGCATCCTAAGATACTTTCGTGCCATTGTCTCGGGAAAAAAAAGGATACCTCCTCGGCACCTCATTCTTATTCATCTTATAGTATGGCGAAGCCTAAGCGTGACATGAAGAAGCAAAGGAGGAATCTAGGTGATGTCATGAATCAATTGGAGGGGGTGCGTTTCAGACTTTGATCTCTTTTTAAGGGTTTAGCAGGCCGCATCGTGGAGGCTACGTACTCACCTCTGTGCCCTTGGTGGTTGAGGGGCCCCGCCGTCAAAAACAATTACTTTCTACGTAGATGGTGTGCGAGAAGGAAGTTGGGTTGTTAGAAAAAGCACAGGATGACGTTGGTGGGACAATTTGGTCCTATCCATATATAATTCAAGCTTCAAGCCATACCACGGCAATGGAACTTGAATGCTATAATTCAAGCTTCAAGCCATACCACTGCAATGGAACTTGAATGCTATAATTCAAGCTTCAAGTCATACTATCAGCGTTAACGAGTTTGACTCGTTTTAGATGACACAAATGCAAGAAATGGTTATGATGGAGGAAATAGTGCACCTCAACCGTGGACCAGACCGACTTCGTTGATCTTAGATGTAAATCAAGGTGAACGACTTCGGTCTCAACTGAGGAGAATATTCAGCGTGCGTCAATAAAAGCTAACGACTTTAACAACCGACAGTTCTGCCAGCCCACAATCATGGCAGCACCATGCCCCGCGTCAGGCCTGCATCGCAAGCTGCCCACGCGGACTGACCCTCACGCTGCAGCAGTATCACCGGCCATTGCTCAACTATCATTATATACCATGTCGGCTCAAGTAACGACAAAACTTGCTTTCCTATATAAAGGGGCAACTCGAAAGGCCTGAGATACGTATGCAATATTACTCATAGAAATCATATTCCGATGAAATCCTCTCCTTTCCATACTATTGTTTTGCTGTTCTGATTTAGACATCGGAGGGTTTTCTGCCGGAAATGCTCCGACAAGCGGACTTCTTGCAGGCTACCCAGTGGAGGAGACAAGCACTCAACGCCTCAACCAGCTTGTTCACCTCGTCTTTAACTAATCTTAACGTCGTTGGAGCTGTACTCCCGCCTTGATCAAACGCCTTGATCAAAATTTGGTAGCAACAAGTTAGAAGACGAGAAAGAGAATCCTTCAACATTATTATATACAAAGAACTTGTGGGAAAGCCCTTACGGTTGACGCGTGTCATAAAAATATATTGAAGTCGCGTGCACTATCCTGCAGTTTGTTTTTAACAGTAAAATAATTATAAGCGGCTCATCAAATATCCAATCTTCGATAGTAAAATCCTTGTGATATAATATTTTTTTTAGAGTGACACCACATAACAAAGAAAATTAGAGTCCAATAGGATATTGGATTTTGTGACATATCTAGAAAGAACGAAAATTGCCACCAAGATGGTAGCCTAGTGGTAAGGGAGCGATAATTCCGCCCAAGTTGTCCGGATTCGAAACGCGCGGGCATCAATTAAATTAAGAGATCGGATGCCCCATGCCCGGATGGCTTGCTGGCGGTTATGCTTTCCTTTCACTTGTACCAAGGTGGCGCTGAGGTAGCGTACCCACACGTGAGGTGATAAGCCCACGGGTCGGGGAAAGCATATGAAAACTGCGACCTGTATCGAACATGCTCTGGTGGAAGGGGGGCCCAATGGGGGCTGTTATGCGGGTGGGCTGGTCCCTCCCCCTCCCCTCCTTTACATTTACGAAAAAAAAAAAAAAAAACGGAAATCTACATCTTTTTGACCGTCCAATTGCGGACCAAGTGTTTGAATCGAAGGAAATATAATTACATCAAGAAAAGTACAGACAAAACGGACCCATTAGAATGTTTGCGTGCAAGAGTGAGAGCACGATAAACGGGTCAAAAGCCATTGTCTCTGCAATGATGGACACAAAGTGCCCGCCATTGGGTGGATGTCCTGCCGATCTTCCAATAATAGACCAGTTAGGCCGATCAATTATTTTTTGCATGCTAGCTCGCATGGGCGCGCGTACAAAAGTTGCAAATATATTCGAGAGATGGTCCGTTGCCCGCGTGTCACCCCCACTAGACAAAGAATCTAGGGTGGAATCCAATTTGCCAGCAAAATCTTCCCATTTGGTCCTGTTCTTTTTCCACGACTTCATCACGCAACTGACGTGATTCACAGCGGCTCCCCCAAACTTAGGGATTCTTAACCTTCCAAGCACCCATCAATCATCTCTTCCATCCGGCCTCCTCCTCGTGATATAATATACGTGAGCTTCTCGATGTCCTGAGGGCTGAGAAGTGTTTTCTTTTTCCTTCCTTTTTTTTTTTTCCTTTTTTTTTCCCGAATCTATTATTGGATTGCACAATAGCGGTTTTGAGATTTATATAGATTCATCCTCCTTCATATGAATCCACTGTTGGATGGATCACATAATGGCTATTTTGAGATCTGTGCTGGTGAATGAAGAAGAAAGTTTGAAGTTCTTTGAGATTTGTACAGAATGCGATCCAATGGTGAAAAAAAACTAATGATTCCTTCACCTGAAAAGATACAAAACTGAACCCAACATCACAATTAGCTGTTGCCTAGTGCTAGTGGCCGTGGGGCAAGCGTGGGAGGTATCCCACCAGGGACCTGAGAGAGAATATCTTAGGCGACCCATAATGTGGAATCCAACAACCTTAAAATATTCTCCCAACTAGATTAGGTTCTCTTCCTTCACTCAGCTGACATGATCCCTTTTTTTTTGAGGTAAAAAAATGACATTATGTTGGAAAAATAGAAAATTCAAAGACTAAAAGTATGATGCCTGACAATTCATACTTTTCAATAAGCAACATCAATATGAATAAGCATTCCATAACAATTAAGCACAATAAATGTGGTGATGACGAGGGCTATTCTTTCCACTTTTAGAGCACTGAGTGCGTAGAATTTTGCTACTAAAAGTATTATGAACAACATCATTCATAATAGAATCTAAAAGCCACATCTCCAAAACCTCGCAAATTTGTCAAAAATGTGGACTACCATACAAGTTTGAAATGTTTACAGGTGGAATCATTGGATCTGTTGCTGGAAATTGGACCCGGGGGCTGCCGCGAAGCCAGGGGAAGAAGGAGCTCCGCTGCCGGAAGGGCGGACGGCGGTGCGCCGGCCGGTGACGTCCTCCTGGAGGGGTGTAAGTCCTGCAAAAAAGCCGGTGGCCAGGCCTCCCGGCGCCGGCCCTCCGATGCTTAAGTCAGAGGGGGCAGATATGTGGAGAGAGCAAGGAAGAGAGTATATGGAGAAGACAGCCGGAATATTTGAATAAGATGAAGAACATGAAGAGGGTGATATCCTCTATTGTGTCTGTGCTGTTTACTTCTTTTTACCCGGTCCAGGAGGGTTCTGTCCCGGGGCCCCCTCCCTTTCCCTCCAGGTTTTCTTTTATAGAAGGATTTTTGTTACCTGGGAGGTGACAGGAGGTTTGTCCTTTTGTGTGATAATTGGGCACGATTTGGCCCATTAATGGCGTAGTGGAAAACGGGACCGAATCGGACCGGAATCAGAGAGTTGTCACGGTCGATCGGACCTGTTGGAGTGGTTGAACCGCCGGCTATGGTGGGCCTGGGGTCCGTGGATGGTAAGTGCATTTATTACCAAATGAACCGGCGGTCAGGGAGAGCCATACGCTCTGATGGTTCAGTGATCCGGAGATCGTCTTGGGCCGTGCTCATTAAATGACTGGGTGCATCGGAGACTTGAGGGAGTCTCATGCATTAATGGCAGGTCATGCCGAATACCTGCAGAGATCTTATGCCTTGATGGCTCGGAGATAGTGGCAGGCTATAGTAGAGTCGCGTGTATAGCCGCCGGACCTTTCGAGAAAGCTTGGCGGGGAGGAGTATTAGTCGCCCAGAGGGGCGCCCTGTGGCGAGGTTGCTTCAAGTACTCCTGGTCGGCGCCCTTTGGGCGAGCACCTCCTAGCCGAGCGCCTCTATTTGGCGCTCTCCAGTCAGCGCTTTCTAGTTGAGCGCTTCTCTGGTCGGCGTCCGCTGGTCGGCTGTTCCTATCCGAACATCTCTACTCGGTTATTTTGATTGGGCGCCTCTTGGCGCTCTCTCTGGTCGGCGCCCTTTAGTCGAGCGTCTTCCTGGTCGGCTCTTTCTAGCGTTGGTTGGTCCGAGCGCCTCTTGGCGCTCCGGTCGGCACTCTTGGGCCGAGCATCTTTTCAGATTGGTGCTCTCTAGCCGAGCACCCCTCTGGTTGGTACTCTCTGGTCGGCACCCTTTGGCCGAGCCCCTTTCTGGTCGGCGCTTTTTGGCCGAGCGCCTCCGTAGTGGTATGACTTTGGGGTTTTTCCCCCAACAGGACCATTTGCTGATCTGGGAATGGCATTTCTCATCTCAGAGCTAAGCACAAACAGCTCGAAGACAGAAGGCTTTGGGCAAGCAGCAGTATAATTTTTTAAAAAATTTATTTTTTGTGAAAAAAAAGTAACCTTCCATATGAAGTTAAGATTTTTAAATTTTTATACACTTAAACTAAATCTAATTCTATGCTATCAAATTATATTTTGATAAACAACTATATATGTAATAATTTTTAGTATAATCAAAAACACAAATTTAGAATGTTGGAAAAGTATTTTGTTTAAAAACTACTATATCTTTATTAGAATAAATTACACTCAATTTGAACAAGCCTTCAAATACAAATATTTTTCCAACACATGATATTTGATAGCTCAAGGATCAGATAGCATCCATTCCCACGCCTTTCCCTCTTCAGTGAGAATCTGATTTCCTCCATAGGGATGGAGTGCCCAAAGCAAGGATGAAGCAGTTGCCAATTATAATTAAGTCAGTGGAGACGTTTCCAAGACTATTGGAGAGTTTTTATTAACAGGGTGTCAAGAGTTTGGCAAGCAGCCTGTGCGGGGGAAAGAGACTCTAGAGAGGTCCCTCCTCTGCCGAGCCATCATTATTTAAATTTAATGAGTAATGTGCTCTATATATACGTCTCTTCCTCTCTGCGAGAGTTTGCATCCACTGGCTAAAGCTCGCAGCAATGCTGTGATTCTCCTTGTAACGTCCCATTGACGAGCAGGTTACCTACTTCCTTTTCATTCACCCTTTTATGTGCGAAACCAAGTCCTTATGACAATTTCATCCGTTAGTACAAGGATGGACATAGAACTGCAAAGAGTATTTTATAAAAAGATGGATTTTCTTCCTCCCAACGGGAGAGAGAGAGAGAGAGAGAGAGTATCTATAATCTATTCTACTGGAAGCATTTAAAAATAAGAAATAGCATATTTCGATAGTCTCCCACGAATGCAATAAGTGGATATAGAAATAAATAATATTTTTCTGCCAGTATGCTAAAATACATACTAAAGCATTCTTATATGTTAAGAATATTTCTTATTGAGTATAACCAACACGTAGTAAAAATTAATAGATTTTAATATTTAGATCTTGCAAAATGTGGTCTAATATCATTTCGAGCGTATATTTTATGCCCATTTAATGGATAGGTTGGTGACAATAATGATTTAAATAAAACAAAAATCAAAAGTGACTTACGAAGAGATCAATTCACGGAGCACAACTAGCTAGTGGATATGACAATAGCCGTTAGAAAAAGCTTTTCAAAACATAGCTGTTTAAGTAATGGCACCATTTCTATGATGAGACTCCTACAAAACTCCAAAAGGTTGTAGCAGGCTGCAATACTTTTTCTTTTTTTAAAAAAAAAATGCCATACAATTCCTTTTGAATGCAGTCTCTTTGGTATCCTTGTTGCTTTATCGTTTTTGTTTCTTTACAAATTATTGAAATAATGCATGGAATTTGATATTAGATATAGCATTGGCACAAAACTTTTGCTTTTCCCTCTTTTATTTTCACTCTTTTTGAAATCAATAAATCTTATTTTTCAATCCACCCCAAAATTAATTTTTTATAAATATTTTGAATTTAAAAAATACAAAGAAAAGGGTTCCATTAGATAGGGGGCTCATTCTAGTTTATTTTTATGTGGAGGTCCTTAAAAATAAAAGTGGAGAAAAAAAGAAAAGCAATGACAAACGGCCTCATCTAACTCTTTTTGCAAACCCCAAGCATGATGCTTCTTCATGCCTCAGAAATATATATATATATATATATATATATATATATATATATATATATATATATATATATATATATATATATATATATATATATATATATATATATATATATATATATATATATAATGTTATAAAAATGAGCAACCCTCAAAGCCAAGAAAACTCTTGTTGGATAGGATTTTTACACGTAAGCAATTGGGAGTGATTGCTGGTGAAAAGCCATTTATGGAAGGATTTGGCCTTCCCCAAACCAATCCCGCCCCGCAGCAAAGTAATGAAGAAATTTCAGTGGGAGGGCTGCTTAGCGATGCTTTAGCATTGCCCTCAAACGAGAATGTTTTAACATTTCACATCATGAAAACATTATGAGGACCAATTTGTGATGACACAAGGACTATAAGATGATCACTCATCTTTATAATCAGATATCAAAATAGACCATCGCGGTTGTAATGATCGTTCCTTAATTGAATGTTTCTGTTTTCAAGGGCGACCTCAAGTTAGTTCTCTTAGGACATATACCTTCTTGATAACACTAGATGCCTCCTCAGAGCGTATCTAACGTGGCTGCCGAACGACATATCTATGTGATATATTCGGAAGATGACCGAATATACTTATGTGAGATATTCGGAAGATGACCAAACTTTTTCGATCCACAAGTTAAGAGAATTGATATTGATCAACAAACTTTTTGCAAAAAGACAAAGTACTGAGGTTACAAAATAAAACAAAATATTTTCTTAATTCTCCACTTTTTAGAAAACACTTATCATTCATTATAGAAATACTGCAAAAGATGAGATACAATTGATTTCATCATTTGCAAATTTGTATTTTTGATAAAAAACAAGATGCAGGTCTAGTCACAAACTAAATAACGGCCTAAAACTTATCATAACCTTAGAAAACCATGCCTTTCAATTAGCATACGTCAAATTAGCCATTCTACTAGAAAATCCTTCATCGACATGAGTTCAAGATCAGCCATATGCAGTAGTTTGGAAATCAAGTTAGAATTGCCTCTCTTAAATATAAAGAATGGGTGAAAGAACATTGGATCACCAACTAATCTCCTAATCTTTAGAAGGTAATGGTTGCATGAAGTGGAGAGATTAGAATATTATTGATCCATCCTACCATGATGATCGACTGCAAATTTGTTATTCTTAGAAAGATTTTCTGTTATTGCTACCACATATTATCATGTCTTTAGCCCCTTTCTTGTTCAGATATCAATTCATGCCTTGCTTGCATAATGATATTACAAATATTGTATAAATTTTAAATATTAATTTCAGAATTTATGAAAAGCTAGTATTAAAATTTAAATCTCAAGTGATATGACCAAAGTCACAATTAAATTTGATGCACTATTTATATGGACTCCAAATATATATTGTATATATAATATATTGTATATTGTAGTGTTACCAATATATATAAATATATGTATATATATTCTAATTACCAGACCAAAAGCATGATTGGGTATGTTGTGGCATGGGTGCGACCAAGAGTATAAAGATATTATTCATATATGCACGTGGAAGTTGCAAATAGCTGAATAGTTTTTTATTAATCTATTTTTGTTCAAAAATTTCCTTCATTGCTTGTTAAATAATTTTGACAAGAGAAAATAAAAATTAAAATAAATTGCAAAAATCTTTCTGAGATCAGCAGTAAATTATATTTGCACTTAATAGTATGAAAAAGCTATGCTTACTCTTCTGAAGTTTATTTTTATCCAGTACTTAACTCATAACTTAATCGAACATTAGTCAAACCATTAACTTTTAATGGAACCCAAATGCCACATTAATTTTTTTTTAATAACCAAAATAACTTTATAAAATTTTTCTATGGTTTACGTTTATTACACCTACACCCACTATTTTGTAAAACTTACAATTACATCCAATCAAAATGATAGCATTAGTGAAATCGTTTATCTATCGTAAAAACTCAAAATTATCTCCATAAAAAAATAAAGCTTTTCTTTCACTTTTTCGACTCTCCGATCTTTTTAAATTTTTCGTCTTTTAAGAGTCTTCTTCTCTTTGAGATTGAGCGGCTAGGATTTCTTTCTCGTTTTGCCACCTCACTATAAACGTTCCTTTCTTACAAGCTACCGGCGACAAGCTTCCTTCCGAACGAACATCCTTAATTTCTAACCAACATATGGCAACGAGCATCCTTTCTAATCAAATTTCGTAATCGCTTCCCCGGCGACTATATCATAGAGATTTCGGATGCCGATGTGTCATTTGCTGATTTTGAGTTCTAATTGTCTAATACCGTAGATATGATTTCTTAATATTGACGCCACGGATGAGAATTCCTATGTTTACATATAGAATTATGATAAATCTCGCAATATGTCATCAAAAAGATCCACATCTGTTTGTTTCTTTTTGGAGGATGCATCAATTGCGGTTCCATGGTCTGGCTTGGACCATAAAGAGGCTGGCTCAAGCGACAGAACTCTTGATACTAGTTTCTTGTAGTACAAAATTTTAGAGGTATCTACTTGCGTGAGAGATATAGATTGCTTTTTTCTTGGTGCATAGCTCTTTTTTAATGATTCATCAAGATCAAGCTTCAGACCCATGGTACCTCATGGTTGTTCTCCTCAGATGGATATTATATCACTTAAGACTAGTTTAGTCATTTTCTAATTTTTTATAGTATGATATTTAGGTTTCATTTAAGTTAAGTTATGGGTTAAAGTGTTGGATAAAAATAAATCTGCGAGGGATAAGTATAAGGAGTATTTGTAAGTTACTCATTATTGAGGGATAATTTGATTTTTTTTTACATGAGATAAACGGATTCACTAATGCCGTTAATTTAATTATATCCATGCATAAATTTTATAAATTATTGAATATAAGTGTAATAAACAAATTTTTTTTAAAAAATATAATTTATTCTGAAAATTATGCAACGCACGCACACCGCCTGTATGCCATTCCCTGTCTTGGTAGGATGCACCGTACCATGTGACGGGATCTGGAACGGAGCATCGTTAGCCAAGGAAACCCTTGGCCGCAGCATCTTCTCCTTTTCTAACGGAGTACGCACCGCACGCATCAGGTTGACCGACCGCGTTGTATCATATCGTCTTGCCCAGGCCGTGCTATATTTACCCGGAAATAAACCCAAGGGGCTGCAAACCGGCCTTCCACCGGACCGCCAAGGGCAAAGCTGGAGTTTCAGCTGCAAGAAACTAAGGAAGAGAAACCCAAACCTCCTGAAGCGCAAAAACATCCGGTTTACGCCATTTTCAGCCCTCGGCAAGGCTTTGGTAAGATGTGAAGCGGCGGCGGCGGAAGATCACATGAATTTCTTCCACGTGTATCTCTCGCGGCCAGAAGCTTAAGTAAGTCATCCGTGTTTATAATTAGGTATATTTATTAGTCAAAGCACAAGTCATGGGCAATATTTTTTGCTAAAGTCCTAAATTATCTTAAACACTTTTATCTTCTTATAGTTAGTTTAAGTATGGATGATTTCGAGCAAGACTATATTATATTTATATGTCTAAGCACTATTTATTGACGTTAAAGAGGAAAAAAAAACCTTTCCTGCTATCTTGGAGCATGTCATTTAGACCAACTTAGTCATCCACTTGACATATTTGTTATCAAAGTACTTCAAGCATAGTGAGCACTAGCTGTTATATCACTAAATCAAGGCTTGCCTTAGTAATTATACCGCCTTAGTAATTATACCTATTTGTTTGGTTCGAGATGGTGCATTCTTGTGTATTGAGACCTCAATAATTACAATCCAAATAAACCTCCTCCTTTTTTTTTTCTCTCAAAGGAATAAAGAACACATTGGCTATTATAGCAAAAGCCATCTTAGCCTCGCTGTTCAATTTGCAAGGAAAGGTAGATTCGTGTCTTCATCAAAATGTTCTATAGTGATGGTGAAATAAAGATTTTTGTTTAACTTCATCTAAATTAATCAGTTTACAAGGACAAATTATGCATTCTAATCTTTTTCCCCTAAAACAAGTACAAATGAAGCGAAACAAAAAGGCCAAGGTATGGGATCAAGAATTAAAGAACATTGTAAAAGATCTTAAGTTATTTTCTATATTAATTTGCCTATAATATCATTATGCTTCTCATACAATAGACATTTCAAAAAGGAAAATTAGACTAATACAAATTGCAACATATTTTTATCTAAGTAATTCTTTTACTTTAGGGTTTAGTTATTTAGTTTAGTCCTCGAGAAACGCAAAACCTATATTTTATTGTATTGGGAACCATCTCTTACCAAAATTTGAGCTCACTTTCTAATTACCGTGTTTAAGTTGACTTTACTTGCACTCTCTCCTTTCTTGAAACACTACTTTGGAGTAATGAAGATCCTAGTCTTCCATTTAATTTAATTTACATAAAAGTTCATTCATTTAAACCTTAATTTATATTGGTGGTGTGAATTGAATAGAACCAAGAGGACAAAGAAGAAGAGGATGGATCAATTACTCAGAAATTAATCATATTATGTTAAATCACTAGGTCTTACGTTCTTAAGTTTATCATAATGATAAACTTGCATGATAGTGTGACCATTGCAGTCATTGTCGGCTATATGCATCTTATTATCGGCAATCTTTGTAAGAGATAGATCGCAGACTAGATACTGCTATCTGCTGGTAATTAATTCAACCATAAATGCTATATTGCATGGACGACAAACAGTGATATATCACGATAATAAGAAGTAGCCGATTAAACTATAAATGTCGCGGTGCACGAACAATAAAGAGCGAGCAAACATAATAACCATGTTTTCTTGATTCAATTGTGTATATCATGTTACATGAACGACATAAAGCTCCAAAACATGATAATTAGCTAGACATAGTCGATTGAACCATACATATCATGTACTATTATCGACAAAGTGCATTAAAATCTGATGACCAAATGCGACTGATTCCAACGTTACATATTGCGATGCATGAACGATAAAAATCTATATGGTTACCAGCCGTGCTACATCAAGGTGCGTATACTAACATGATCTAACCATATAATGTCACAGTGAATGATTTTTCAGTATTAATGCTCTCGATCTCGATTGCAATATTGCATATATTTTGCTACTTTGTTTAGCACAATCTTTAAGCCTCCCATGAAATTCTCCACTAATCAATTCACTATGAAACCTTCTAGAAAACATATAAATTAGCATTATTTATTTTCTAAGTATGCATTTATATATGCAAAGCATATGTACTAGTATGGTCTCTGCAAGAGAGGATATAACATTTATGTAATCTGGCTTGTTCCTGTAAATCTAGCTCCATCTTATGTCCATACGTTATGTAATAATTATAACATAAAAGATTTTAAAAAAAAAAGAAAAGAAAAAGGGAAAACCATGGAGGAGGCCAGCTGGCTCAACACTCGCTGGTTGCGAACCAAAAGGCGGTCTCTGCCCAAGGGCGACAAATACGGTTATCTGGCTCGTCGGTTGTGGGGTTAATGCGTGCCTTGGATGGTCGCGAGGAAGCGGTGTGCGGTCCACATAGCGGAGTTGATGCCGAGCGTACACGTGTCGGTCCCAAAACAAAAAGAAATTTCTCACCGGAGAAGTTTCGCAAGAATTATCGCGATATTTTGGCTGCTAACAAAAAAGGGGGAAATTCCCGTTGCGGTCTCGTGGCTCCTTTTGTGACATCGAGGCGGCGGTCTTCACTTTTCCTTTCTTTTCTTGCCCCATGGATTGTGCTCACCTCCTGTCGGGACCCGAAGGGCGGTGACCAGATGTTCTGGGACGATTTGGTGAGAAAGTTGTCCGCATGAAGGAAATGCTATGTTATCAGGCTTCGTGGCCACTCGCACACTTCATGCACGACATCACTCCATATCGAGATAAACATTTATGCGTATATTGATTGTGTTGCGCAAATATGACCCTTTTTTTTTGGGATGTGTCATGTACCTTTTCTCAAATATGACATTAACCAAACTTTATAAAATATGTCTAGTATTATTTTCTAAAATTTAATTAATTCTTATTAATAGAACAAGTATGGTACTTATGCAATGCGCTGGAAGATAATAAAATTATAAATATCAATTTATATATATATAATAAAAGAATAAGTAATTTGTGGAGGGAAATATTTCTGGAAGAATTTTTTTTTTGTTTGATAGACGAAAATTTTCTCGAATTCTTTTTTTGTGCATGTGGACTTTAAACAACCAATAACTCTAAATTAGTTAATGGCTTTTAAATAACTCTAAATTTGATGCTTTCTCTAAATATTTAAGAAGAGACCCCTCACATAACAATTTATTTTAATTTTTTTTATTTTTTAAGCATGTATGGAATTAGTGAAGGGCATTCTAAAATAATTTTAAATTCAGTTTTTTTCTGAAATAATTATGAAGAGTCCCTCTGCGTGCATGGAGAAATTTATTTCGTAATCATTTTTAATGTATGGGATCCAAATATTCATTATTTTTAAAAAAATAATTAAGAAGGGTTTTACAAAATTTATTTCGAAATGGAGAAAAATATTTCTGGAAGGCGGATTACATAAAAATTTTCCAGCGTATCTCCTGAATCTCTCTTCCCCTTCTTTCCACTAATTCCAATATCTCCTGAGATATGACGATATCCTATCCCTTTGGAACTCTATATAAGCCACTCCCTCGTACCGGTTTACCCCGTCCGAAGACAGAACAAAAAAATAAGAAAGAGAAACGCAGGCTCTGAAAGCAAGACCCCGGAGCACAGGAGAAGAGAGCAGCGCGCTCTCTCTCTGTCCCTTCCCCTTTCTCTCTCTAGTCTCCACCCCCATTCCTCCGACGTCCGAGCAATGGCGTTCGGCAAAACCCTGGCTCACCGGTTCCTCAACGCCGCCAGGTCCTCCTCCGCCGGCACCCTCCTCCCTCCCCGCCTCCGCGCCGCCGAGCCGTCCTCTTACCTCCGGCACCTCCTCGCGGACTCCAGCGAGGAGCGGGGGCTCCTCCGCCGGTTCCTCCAGTGGCGGGCCCTCTTCCAGTCGGCGGAGCGGCTCCCCCTCCCGGTCGGCGACGCCCTGGCCGATCGTATCCGGAGGCTGAACGGGGAACGCCTCCGCCTCGAGGGGCTCGCCCCCCCGCCCAGATCCCAGCTGGCAGCGTCGCAGGAGGAGGAGGAGGAGGAGCGGCTCTCGGTGGAGGAGGCGAGGAAGGTGCTGCGCGCGGCGCAGATGGAGGCGGCGCGGGCGCGGCTGAGGGGGATCCAGAGGAGCTGCGTGGCGTACGCGGAGTTCACCCAGATCTGCTGCGGGGTCGCCGGCGTCGATCAGGGGCTCGGCGTCGCTCGCGCGCTCGACGATTCCGGGGCCGTCATCGTCCTCGGCGACGTCGTTTTCCTCCGTCCCGACCTCGTGAGCCCCCTCCATTTTCTGCCGTAGTTAGCTAGTTTCTATTGTTCTAGCGCCCTTCATCAATTTATTTAATTAATTATTTTGCGGGGTCTAAAGAGTTCTCACACTGATAGCACCGCCCCAGCCCTCTGCAGCCTGCAGGGCTCCGGGAAAGGAACCGTGACTGCATAAAAAATTATTGCAATAGACATTTCAAGATCTGTGCAGATGATGGATGAAAAATTTTGCAATCCAACGGTGCAAGTCAGCCAAAAACAAAAAGAAAAATCAACGAAAGATACATTGGATTCTCTTATAGTAAAATATATAAGAAAATATTTTTTTAATTTTTTTTGGCCCGAGCTGTGTTGTATAAAGTAATTTTTTTTCTTTTGTTAAAATAGTTTTACTTCGATTATCGAGAGTCAAAAAAAAAAAAAAAAAAACGGAGACTTCCAAGCTTTATGATAACCAAGAAAAATGGGGGAATATGCGCCCTTAAACTGTGAAAACCGTGTTATCCTTTTAAAAAATATAAATATACTTGCAAGCTCTTTCGTTCTTTCTATGATGACTAAATAAAGATACGTATGTCGATCACTAGGTGGCAAAAGCAATCGAGAACATGATTCCGGCATCGGTGCCCCCTGCGAACAACCCGGAAATCAAAGAGCTGAAGGAGATGGAGAAGAAAAAGGCGGAGATCGACATGAAGGCCGAGGCCCAGGTGAGGAGGGAGCTCTGGTGCGGGCTGGGCTTCCTGGGGATCCAGACCGTGGGCTTCATGCGGCTGACCTTCTGGGAGCTCTCCTGGGACGTGATGGAGCCCATTTGCTTCTTCGTCACCTCCCTCTACTTCATGGCGGGCTATGCCTTCTTCCTGAGGACCTCCAGGGACCCCTCTTTCGAGGGCTTTTTCGAGAGCCGCTTCGCCGCCAAACAGAAGCGGCTCATGAAGGCCCACAACTTTGATATCAATAAATTCCATGAGCTCGGGAGAGCCGGTCGCATCCCTCCATCGCAGCCTCTCAAAGAGTCCTCTCCCTCATCTTGCTCTTCCTACTGCGATTGTCACAGCAAGAGCACCTTGTTTGGGCCCATGCATTAGACTGCTAGGTTCATTTGAAATAACATAGTCTACATTGGAAGAGAATTAAAAAAAAAAAAAAAAAGATGACAGAGTAGTTGTAACTTCTTATCCAGAGTAGTTGTAACTTCTTATCTTTTTGTGACATATTCGAACGGAGCCATTTAGTTTCGTTTGACATATGAAATGAATCAATGACACAAGAGGAAGCATGAGGTGAAAACTAGACATGATGAAGCTGGGCTAAGCTATTCTGGTGAGATTTTGATTCGGCAGGGGATACGAAACTAACCACTCTACCCATCTTCTTAATGATCAAAAAATATTTACGTTACCGGTCTGTAGGTGCGTGGGGGAGTATCTCTCTTTAAACGCATCCTTACTCCTTCGAAAGTTTGCTAAAAATATTGCTAAAATAAGAAACAATCTTGGGCAAAGGATTGAAGAAACAAAATCAGCCTGCTTGAAATATCTGTCTATTGGGATCTAAAAAGGTTGGTTGGGTTTTGTGTTTTTTCCTCTCAAAATTCACAATCTTTATCTTTTGGTCTGTTAAATGGTGCAAAACGCCAAATTCACAGGAATTTTCTACAACTTGAATCTCCAATGTCCTTGACCACCTTTTTGTTGGCCTAGAGTCAGTTTTGACTACCGTGCTTGCTCCTGCGAACTAGGATTTGCACCATCCTGAATGCATTGCTTATGCGCCTGGAATGATCCCATCAACTCCTCGACAGTCAGACCCTCTAGGTTTTTGGCAAACTGCCGCTACCACATGCTTGGATTTAGGGGTGAGATATTAAAGCAGCTTCTCCATAGCGTCGGTATCTTCCATCTTATATTTCCTCCTTTAATCTCTAAAAACATTTCGTCTCCCTGCAGTGTATGCCGCCTCTTGCTTAGCAATGGGTTCAGCGTACCCATTGCTAATAATCTTCCAATTATCTTGACATCCAATTAAAGCTTTGACTTGGATACTTCAGTTGATGTAGTTCTCCTTTGTCAATCTTGGAAACCTGTAACTGAACGAGATTTGAGACCATCTCTACAAAGAGGAATAGAGGAAATTGGAGCTAGACTTGATACAAATTAATGAAGGTTTGATAGATTGCTAATCCCAAACACCTATAATGGTGGGCTCGGGCGGCTAAAAAAGATAACATATTCACTCAAAGCGCACACACAAATGAAGTCAAAATAACAAAGGAATGAAAAAAGGAAAGGAAAGGTTGCGGCCTTCTTCCACTTTCGCCGTTAACAAATGGTGCAGCCCTTATTTAATAGGATATAGGATTGGACAATTACAGACTACATCGAAATTAAGAGATAATGCAACGTGAATTAAAACCATTAAACTCCAAAATTAGGATTGATAATAACCCCGAACTTATTTAGGTTTTACGGGACTTAAAAGTCTCATTCTTTACGGCTCTAATTACAGGAACTGGTGTCCTTTGGAATTGGTTCAGGATTACCTGAATTTGGAGCCGTTGCATCATATTCTCTCTCATCTTTCTCAGATTTTGCATTCATAGCTGTGGTTCTGGTTGGATGTAAACTCTTCATTTAGGTCGCCTTCTTCTATATATGCTGTATCTTATCCGATGGTCCCATCTTTGCTGTAATTTTTTCATCTTACTGAATAAAAGCCGGGTGGCTCAATTTAGCTTCCCCTGACATAAAAAAAAATAAATCCCCTCTCCAAGTACAGTAACGTTCGTATTGAAAATTTTAGGTGTGAAGTTATTAGTTCAGCATTATAGATTCGGGTTTGAAACCATAACTCCAACACAATCGGCACAAGAATATAAGTTTTCTTGCTGATAAAATGCCAAAATAATATGAGGATATATACACAACTGTTAGGTGCTGTTGTCGTGCGTCTCGGGATATGATGGACAGCAAACCCCATTACACCACCAGTACTTCAAAGACTACTCCAAAAACAATACAATAGTGTCACAGTGACAATTGAGGCTTTTTATCTACCCCCAAAACTTATGCAGCAGTATTTAGTGCTGACGTGCTTAGCATGCATCTCGAGGCAGGTTGGGAGACCATTTTTGATTAGCAGAAAATCTCTATTAATTCTTCCTTAAGCAGGCCAAGCCGATGCATGCATGAAGTCAATGAATCTTGCCCCCCCCCTTTTCTGAGGCTGAGAGAGAGAGAGAGAGAGAGAGAGAGAGAGAGAGAGAGAGAGCCAATGAATCATTTGCTATGAGATATGTCATCCAATCAAGCTGTCTCACACTACTACCACAGCTTGCTCTGCTCAAATAATATTTGGAATTAGATGCCTATATTATTGTCCAGCAGGCAGAGCATATTCCCATCTATCCGTATACTCTTTTACACAAGCAGACACAATGCGAGGATATGGAACTTTGGTGTTTCGGGGAAGAGGGAGCATATAATTTGGAGCCACACTTCACCATCTTCTCTTCTGGATGGTATTAATTGTGCCCCACTATTGTATGGTTACCTATAGTATATAATGGAAGGAATAAGGTAGCGGTTAAGATAATTTTCGGTTTAAGAATATAGTACATCAGCTTGCAGTCTAAGACAAAATTAGTGTAGAACTTACCGGTGCTCCACGGAATTTTTCTGTAACTGTGAGGACCCGTGCATGCATGTGTTTAGTCCCACATTGGTTATTTGCCAGATAGATCTTGGATACTTATACAGGGTCAAGAAATCCAAATAATACCTTCTCGCTAGCTTTTTTGGACGAGGTCTTGCATTGTTACAAATGGTATTAGAGCAAGCTCCACCCGTAATTGGACTAGGGGACATTGCAATACGGTTCTATTGGGGCTGACTACGGACCGATCGTGATGTTTGTGATTAGATTTGAATGGATTTGAATCCTTAGCCTAACGATGACATCAAGACTTAAACGGAGGGAGTATATGAGGATCCGTGCGGACATGTGTTTAATCTCACATCAGTTATTTGCTGGGTAGATCTTGGGTACTTATACAAGATCAAGAAATTCAAATAATACCTTCCGACTAGTCTTTTTGGATGAGATATGGTACAACAACTTGTATCGAACTTTCTTCTAGTACTTTTTACCATCCAAAATGCCGCCTCCACTACTTATCTATAAATCCAGAAGTAGTACGACCAATTATTGCCCCTCTAATTGGATTGAAAAGCTTCAAAGTTTATATTCCTATTTCGGAGACAAGCACCATGCTTTGTCGAGAACTTAGACCCTAAAAGGTCGTGAGAATATTGGAATGAATTGAAGAATGAATTATATATAGAAAAAAAAATCTCGACTTTGAATAGACGTGGGTGAAAGTCGCTCACAAGAGATGATGTGGGATCTTCGATACAAGTTGTTATACCATATCTCAAGAGATGATGGCCCAAGAGATGATGTGGAATCTTCGATGGGCCTCGAAGCGACGAAGCTTGATGGCTATCAAGCTGGATATGGAGCGAGCTTACGATAGAATCAGGTAGAGTTTTCTTAGGCTAGCCTTGAAAAGTCTTGATTTCCATGATACCTGGATTGGTTGGGTTATGGGGTGTGTCCGGGGTCCGAGGTTTTCTATCTTGGTCAACGGCTCACTGTCCCCTTTCTTTAGATCTACTATGGGGCTTCGGTAGGGTTGCCCGTTATCGCCGTACCTGTTCATCATCTGTTCTGATGTCTTGTCTCGGTCATTGCGGGCTGCGTGCACCGCTAGAGAGCTGGAGGCTTACGTCCCAGCTCCAGGGGCCCAGCCGATATCACATTTACTCTTTGCCGATGACTGCCTCCTCCTGACGCATGCTTGCATAGCAGATGCTCAGGCTATCAGGCGGGTTTTGGCCACCTACTGCCATGCATGTGGTCAGAAAGTGAATGCCCAGAAATCCGCCATCTCCTTTAGTCCGAGTACGCCACCCGGGATTCGACGGGGGATTCGGAGGATTCTGGAGATGCCCGAGCAGGACGGGACCTGGACCTATCTGGGTGTTCCGATCACAGGTAGGAGACTGCGTGTATCCGAGTGCACCGGGATGGTGCAACGGGTCCAGAGTAGGCTAGAGGGTTGGAGGGCAGCGTCCCTATCTATGATGGGTAGAGTAACGCTGATTAGATCTGTACTGGGCTCCATGCCCATTTATCTTATGGCAAACACGGTGGTGCCAAGATCAGTCCTTCTGAAGATCGAGCGACTTCTTCGGGGCTTCTTATAGGGCTCGCTTGGCAGGGGCCGTGGGGTGCACCTGGTGGCATGGGAGAGTATCTGCCTCCCTCTCAGAGAAGGTGGTTTAGGGGTGTTGTCTCTCCTGGAGAGACGAGAGCTGCTCCTCGCCCGGCATGCTTCCCGCTTCATCCTGGAGCCGCAGGGGTTTTGGAGCCGGATCATGACTGCCCGCTATGGGAGGGTAGGCCCGGAGGGTTGGGCTTGAGGAGGGCGGAGTAGTTCCTTTCTATAGCGTGAGATAGCGAGGTATGTGCCCATGGTGTCGGATCATACCCGATGGTTGATAGGCGACGGGCGCAGCATCGATGTGACCGAGGACCCATGGGTTGATGGCTTTCCCCTGCGCCTTTGGCCAACTATAGTTAGTGTCAAGGCTGGGGAGGGTCTACATGTCTGTGATCTCATGTCCCCCGGGGAGGCCGGCTGGGATGAGATTCGATTGGCCCGCTTCTTCGGGGAGCATCTGGCGGAGAGGGTCCGTTCTCTCTCCCTACCTCGGAATGGTGGACCAGATGTACAAGTGTGGAGTTCCTCGACCAGTCCTAGAGTCCGGATGGGCGATCTTTCCCGCATTCTTAGGCGAGAGTATGAGCCTAGTCCTGATTGTGCCTGGATTTGGCGATTGGGCCTCCTTCCGAGGGTCGCGTTGTTCCTCTGAAAGGTGGTCTGGGACCGGCTTCCTACGAGAGCTGTACTTGGAGGACGAGGAATGAGGATCCCATTGGAGTGTGGGGTGTGCGGTGCGGTCGAGACGGTGGACCATGTCCTGTTTCGGTGCACATGGGCAAGGGATACTTGGCGCCTGGCAGGGGTCCCACAGTTGGCTTGGAGCTGTAGGGACCAGTTCTTACAGTCTATGCGTCAGGGCTCGGAGTCCCCGACGCTTTGTCAGGTGGTGGTTCGAGCGAGCTGTACCGCCTACCAGATCTGGTTGACCAGGAACGCTTGTACATTCGACGAACGATATATGTCGCCAAGATTTGTGGTTGAGAGTGCCCGCTGTCAGGCGGCTGAGCTGTATCACATCATCCCCGCTGGAGAGACCTTGATAGCTCGGGACATCTGGAGCTCCCACTCTGCTTCGGCAGCATCCCGCACGGTGTTTTTCACCTGGGAGCCCCCACCTTCGAGCTTCTTCAAGGTCAACTTTGATGGGTCAGTCCTGGATGGTGGCACTAGGGGAGGTACGGGTTTCGTTATTCGGGACCCGTCTGCCAGGGTCGTGGCTACTGGGGGTAGTCAGCTATTTGACACCTCGGTGCCGAGTGCGAAGCTGAGAGCTGCTTGGGCAGCCTTTGCCATGCCTGGTATGTGTTACAGGCCAGGTCTATCATCCTGGAGGGTGATTCTGCTATCGTTATCAGTTGGATCTAGGGGGGTCCTAGGGGTGACGGTACAGACCATCCCTTGCTCCGGAACATTTGGGCTATGGTGAGGGATGGATGGATCTTTCAGGCCAAGCATATTTACTGTGAAGCCAATGGTGCGGCGGATTGGGTGACTGCGTATGTAGCTAGTCATTCCGGAGGCACCTTGTGGACTGGAAATGGGGAGCTGTCTTTGGCACTTCGAGGTATCTTATTTTTTGACTTTATTGGGGGTATCCGTATCCGTCAGGTATGATCCACCCGTATTAGCAAAAAAAAAAAAAAAAAAAAAGTCGTTCCCAACCTTGATGCTAAGCTGGTTGTCAGAGAACAGATGAGAACCATGTAATTAGAAGAAAAATTCTCAATGATCTGAGAGGTGAAAGTGCCTGCAGCATTTTTTGGATCATTTCCCTTTTTTTCTTAAAAAAGAAGGTTTACTGCAAAGCAGTGTTGGAATCATTTAGATCGCATGTACGGATAGGACCAGACAACCTTGGTGTCTCAAGCTGCATCATGGGTATTCCGTGGAATGTCCGGTGGAGGATTCTTAAATGAAGTGCTTGCGACAGGGCTCAATCTCAGCCCATCAGGATCAATTAGTCTGGGCCTGCCCCAACCTTGGACTCCACACCGAACCATTGCAGACCCAAAGAAAGCAAGAACCAGCCCATGACTCATACTTACTGGGCTACAAATAGCTTGCATACTGTCGTGTATTCATTGCTTCGGTCCAATCCACCGAGAATGGACTTGGATATATTGATGTTGGTAGGCCCATCCTATATGCGTGTTGTTTTATTAACACCATCTTGTGTTGACGTGAATGTAATGACATGGTAGATTGGTGGAGTTACTACAAGACTCGTGCATTAAAACATTCTAGATTTCTCGTCACTTTGCTTTCATGTTTCGGTTTTTGTTACATATTTTTCTAACAATAGCCTATGGTGAGGAATTTTTTTAAGCTACATGAGAGTTCATTTGCTCACGAAAGCACTTCCAGAAGGATCTCTGATCATCATGCAAAGGCTTATGCTGATGAAGGCAGCATTTGGAAACTGGCACGGTTTTCTCCTCGTTGGCATTGTTTTGATAAATGTTTCAACCAAGTTCAGATTAGGGGAAAGAGAAACAAGTCTCCAGGTAGTACGGTACTTTTGTGGGGTGCTACTTTGCTGCTTCTACTGTGACAGGGATGGAAGTTGATACGGATCAGTAGTGATCTACAGGTAGTAGGACTCACTTCATCAGTTTTCTCAACTGCTCTCCACTCACCCATCTTCAACCCTTTTGGTTGGCCATCAGAAGCTCCGGGGTTGTTCACCATCCGGCAAATCAATAATGTAACCTACCAACTATGACTTTTAGAAAAGTTCGTCTCACTACTCGAACCACTCTTATCTAATATAGGTCCCAAACAAGATGCCTGAGGGACGGATTGGACCCCGCGAGGCATATGTATGGGCCCTTGCTTTATATTAGGTCACCGGAAAGGACTCTCCAGTGGAATATAGAGATATTTTCACAAAGCTGAGACTCGAGGTGTCAAAGGAAGCCTTTAGAAAGGAAGTAGCATCATGTCACCCAATGTCACTATTGTCATCAAGATCATGACTATTTGAGCTCTTCCCCAAACATTATTAAATTGATAGAGACCATAGTGGAAAATATATCTCAGTTGACGCTCCATTTACCTAATCCAATTTATTATGACATAGCCATGGATGATCCGATCGTGGAGATCAAGGAATTTCTCCTCAACTCAATTTTTTCAAAAAAAAAATGAAAAATTAAAAAATTGATAAAAGTAGGATTTAGGTCTCTTTTCTTCTATTAATAATTCAAAAATCGAGGTACATAGCCTCTATTTATAATAATGAGGTCCGTTCTTGCATAATTCAAACCGCATTCCTCTTCTATTTCAAATAGAACTAGTTTTTGAACAATAAACATGATAAGTAGAAATAAATATGCCAAAACTAAAAATTATATGAGAGAAAGATCTTAACTCTTACATCAACTTTGATTTCTGTTACTCTATTTAATTTTTCTTGAATTGAAAAATACGTCCGGTCAAATTCATTTTCGAAAAGAAAATTTTTGGTTTGATCAATCTATTTTGGATCCTAAATAATGAAATTTAGGCTTGATTGCTAGCTGCATGGCTGCTCTTAGGAGGGAGCCACATCGTAGATCTCGAAAAGTTATACAATTAAAAAGAAAGATTATCTTAATAGGTGTCTTGATAAATCTCGCTCGTTGATCCCGTCTAGTCCCATCCGCAAAGACTAAAATGGTCCACATCATGTTTAGCATTTTTTCTGAATTAATTGGCTACGTTGCAACAAGTGGACTGGTCTTTAAAATTGCACTCAAATTAAAGCATGCTGTAAAGGTAAGCATACCACCAACCATATTACAAGATTAAGAAGCTATGATATATTTCTTAATGTCTCATTCCATGCAATAATGGTGCCACTTTGATAAAAAGATTTCAAAAGGAAGATGAGGCACAGGCCTGCACCCCTTAAAGTATATGCGTTCTTAAGTCACCTTCTTAAGCTTCTTAGCATTACTTTCCCATTACTTATTTTTAAAAATAAAAATAAAAAAATATTTTTATTTTAAAAATGAAAATATTAATATATGTAATATAATTAATTATTTTAAAAATATAAATATGATAATGGTTGCAGAGATGGTGACAATAATAGAAAAGATTATAGAGACTGCTATAATGGTGGAGGTACTGACAATATAATGGTGGTAACCATGATGCTGGTGGTTATGTGGTAAAGGCCATGGTGGTGGTGACTATATGATGGAGGTAGTACGAGAAGGTTTCGATGATGGCAATGGCGGCAGTAGGATAATAGAGATAATAATAAAGGTAGTAAAAACACTAGCGAGGACAATAGAGATGTTGGCAATAGCAATAATGGCGGTGATGGCCATGGTAAAGATGATCGAGGCAACAATGGTAATGATAGCAGTCGATGGAGATGGTACCTATGATAGTGGTAAAAAATATTTTTTTTAAAAAATAGTGAATTTTTATTTTATTGAGGATAGGTACTTTTTGATCTTACTTCTGGACTATATTCAGTGTTTTTTGTAGTGGGCAAAGCGGTTCACATCGAGTTTGAATAAATCTCCTATATCATAAAGCAAGAATTTCTTAATTTATTTTCTATAAAATAATAAAATAATTTTAAAAATCAAAATAAAAAAATAGCATCAAATATATTTTTTATTTTGATTTTCCATTTTTCTTGTTGGTTCATCAAAACATCTTGAGATCACAACATTTGCTCATTCAATTTCTATAATCATCAATTTGGAGACTACGGCATGTCACGATGATCCGTTGGGTTGAACATGATGCCCAACAACTTTGTACGGTTGGTCAATACATCATCCTTTTGTAAGCCTGTTGCTGCACGTTTCACAGATCACCTTCATGACCCCATCAACTCAAAAAGCTTAACCTATTAGAACTAACTACTAAGGTATAATAATTTTCAAAATTTCCAACAAACCAGAGGATTTTTTAAAGCTAAAATATTAAGAAGAAAGATTGCTATTGTGAAGGATTAAGACCAGGGACACAGAAAATTGGGAGAGGGATGGTCCCTGAAAACAGTATTCAAAATTGAATTTCACCTAAATATTCCATGCAACATCATAAATTATCAACTTTTTTTTTAGCAAAGCTACTATAGTAGTATTGATAATTTTAAGAACATTGCAGGCATATTTCGTAGGGAAAACTTCATTTCCATTCCAATTTGAAAAAAAAATAAAAATGCTCCAATCCTCCAAAATCAGATTCCTACTCTTCTTTAGTATTTAAATCTCGGTTACGTGACAAGATATCGCTGCCTTTTGATTCTTATTTTAGTCCATTTCAATTTCGATTCCAGTCGCGAACCAAATGGAACTTACGCTTCTAATTGGCTATAGTAAAGTACACTACACGGAATTTGATTCAAGAAATGATTTAAGCTCATGATGTTTTCCAAATTATGTGTTTGTAAGGCAATGAGTCATTGTCCATGAGATAATTATAAGTTCGAGCCCCCACTCATCAATTCTTCTCATCAAATTGCCGCGGGAATCCAATTCTCTGATCTCCCAAAATACTCATAGCGGATGAGAAGCCTCATCGGCGCCCGTTCGGTGTATTGCTGCATTGGTATGACGACAAGACGCATTGAAGCCTACGTGTTTGAACCCGAAGACCAAAAAAAGCCCGTATGTGCTGCCGGTCGGCAAGGGGCACCGCGATATAAATATCCCGTATGGATCAAAACGAAAAGGCCTGGAAACACCGAACTGGGCTCTATAGCTTGCTATACTTAGATAAAATTTAATCGTCCACGAGTTCTGCCATGCAATACGATCGTCAATAAAATAAATTATATTAAATAAAAAATTTAATAGTTAAATTTTTATTGTATATAAAATAATAAAATTTAATTGTAATCTAATAAAAATTTCCATTGTTAATATCAGGTTTGCTAATGGTGATGCCCATAGGATGAACGGAGAAACGGTACAAATAGAGACCTTCCATCATTAATATTAACCCCGTGCAGTATATTTTTTTTTCAACTACTTTAAAATTCTAATATGGAAATATAACATACTAAGCAATAAATTATAATAACGGTCGAGTATATTTATAATTTCTGTTTACTCTCCTAAAGGCTATCTTCTTATGCGGAATTTATATGTGATGTTTTGATCCATGTAAGATGCAACACTGTGTAAACCCTCTCCTCTCCCCCCTTCCCAAAATAAAGTTTTTAGAAGGTTTTTTTTTTTAAACAAAAAAACATATATCCTGTAATCAAGCAAACAATCTCTGTTTTTCTTTTTTTTGACAGATTTAGCAAGCAAATTAAGGAGGTAAATTAAGCTGGTCAATATGAGCTGATGCAGCATAACCTAAAATTAGTCCAGGGCGATTTTTGCTCAGGACTTTTTAAAGTGTTCGCATGAAATTTATTAAAAAATTACTCAGCGAAACCCAACACACGGGGCCATCAAGGTGGTAATCTAGTGGTACTGGGCGGAATTTCTATCATTATGGTCCCAAGTTCGAGTCGCTGCGGCATTGATTAAAATGTGGCTTCGGCTACTGCTTAGATACGAGAAATAGAAATGCTTATTAAACCTCTAGTAGCCGGAGTGGTGCCAGATGTGACGTATTCATACGTGGGACTCGAGCCAGAGCCTAGAGGGGTAGCTGGACCGAGCCCACGGATGGAGAGGGTATGAGTAAAACCAGTCGAGGTGCCCAACACACGGTCATTTCTGCCTGCATTGAACATTTTTCTAGTGGGACGGGGGCCCAGTGGAAGCTGCTACAAGGGGGTGGGCTTGTCCCTTCCTCTCCCCTTCTCATTTTGCCTAAGCAAAAAAAAAGAAGAAAAAAAAAAAAGAAAAAAAAGAAGAAGAAGAAAAAAGACCAACACACGGGCACTACGAAGCCACGATTCTGCGATTCCCAAACAACTTCTACACGGATAACGAAACATTGTGTATTAAACCCGCTAAATTTGTCCAAGAACATGGTCTGTATTCCAATCAATTTTAAATTAATTAGCCTCTGTATTCTAGCCCACGGAAGTAACGGGAACAATTGGAAGGAGGACTAAAAAAAGACTTGGTAGTGGAGCACTTAGTATCGCATAGCCTCTGTGTAGCTTTCTGTTTATTTGACCTTGTAGGCCTCATTCATACATGTAGGATGTGAGCCACTGTTGTAAAAAAAAAAGAGAGAGAGATTTTTCTCCTAAAAGGATGGGATTGGAGGAATAAGAAGTTTTTTTTTCTCATCCTATTCAATAAGGAATTGTTCCAATATCCATCTTGCCATTTCAAGATTATTTTTTTATTATCTTGTTTTTTTTTCTCTAAAAAGCTTCTAGGACTAGAAATTGAAAATACCTCCTGGACTTGCAAATTTTTACATATGTGCGGAATTTCAAATTAAAGATGAAAATTGGTGGTGGATTTTACAAGTTTGAAAACTTGGTATAAAGTTAGGACCTAATCCCACAAGTGGCTCCACTTAGAAAAATATCAATTACGCCTCAATCGGCAAAACGACGCATCTCGAGTTACTTCATTTGTCCTGTTCCTTATAGTTGGTTTTCTTTCTTTATTGGCATGGTGATGTGATACTGTTTATAAATATATTATTTAAGCTATTTTTTTTATCTGAGTACGAAGCAAAGAGTAAATATGAGCGTGTTTCATTATTGAGGCCATATATTTTGTTGTCTTTGGATGGCATGAAATTTTGTCCGTCATGTTGTTTTTTATGTTTTGTAGTGCTTATTTTTGTGGAGCCTTATAAACATTCAAAAAAAAAGTTATGATGGTAAAAGAATGCAAGTCCATTGTAAATAAACAATTAAAGAACATGACTCAGTAAAAATTATCGAACATTAATTGCTTTGTGAAGGAAAAGATCAACGTTCACAATTGTTGACTGATGCTAATGATTTTCTTTGTAATTACAACGCGTGTTAACATCCAGTCAAAAAGTTGATGATGTCAATACCATGTTTAAAAGATACGTTGTAATGTTTTGTTTATTTACATTAGTTTGGTGACAAGAAATAAAAAATATCTTAGATAAGTTTGATATAAAATTTAAAATATTTAATTTTAAATAAATATATCTTCAATATCAGTTGACTATGGATCCACCAACTAAAGGAAATATCAACTTTTTTTTGTGTAACAGCGCATGGCTCTTTGATATAGCTGTATTTAAGAAACATATCACATGATACGGACAGTTGCATTGGACAAACTATTAATCAAATAGATCACTGTAAGTCTTAGAAAGTAAGCAAATCTATATGGGACCACTAGAAGAACTCTAGGTGGCGTGGCCGTGGGTAAAATCCAAACAAGTGCATGTTATTGTATTAATCTTGCTTGCAGTTTCGGTTTTGAAATTGTTAAAAAAAAGTATTGAAATTTCTAATTTTTATTTTTCAACAAAAGTGGGGAAAAAAAAAGGCGACCGGAGCCCTCCTCACACACTCTCTCCCCTTCCCCTTCCCTCTGAATAGACTAAAACTTTCTTTTTAAGGCCGCTAGATTTTCTCCACGCAATTCCTTTCTTTCCTCTCTCTCTCTCCCTTCTCTTCATCTCCTCAGCTCCGCAAAATCTCCGACCTCGGCCTTTCGCCGCCGGAGCTTCGCGGATTGAATCCCAGCGCCGAATGGGACTCCGATCCGCTCTCAAGGTGGGAATTTGACGCGATCTCCGATGGGATCGCGCCGCATGGAGGCCTAGGGTGGAGGCAGCGGCGGAGGAGCTCCTTGCCGAGAAGATGAAGAGAGGGCGGCGGCTTTACTCGGAGCAGCGGATCGCGGTGGAGTTCCTGGTGGTTTGATGGAAGTGGTTCTGAGGTCCTCTGAGTCGATTTATGGAGGTGAAGCCCTCGCGTCCCTGTGGGGTGTGGTCGGGGGCAGCATTTCCGGTGCTGGCTCGCAGTTCGGTGGTCGCGATCGAGGTAAGGCCGCTCTGATCCGTTGCCTTAGAGCGGATGGATGCCATTTCGAGTTTTTTTTTTTTTTGAATTTTATCGGGGCGCCGATATTATTGGTGAGAGGAATTTGGATAAAAGTGGGGAAATTGGAGAGACTTGTTGGCGGTCTAGGGCGTTTGCGTGTTTGATAACTACTCTAATGGTTTATGCAGATTTGGTGATAGGGACGGCGGAATTAGGGCCTCTGTGGTTTAGGGTTTACTGTTTTGCTCCGGTTTTGTTCGAAAAGTTTGAACTTTGATGCCGTTTCTTTTCAGTTGCTGGTGGTGGAATTGTTACGAGGGTTCGTCTTTCGTTGTTTTCTGCAGTTTTTGAACTCTTCAAGACGTTTCTCATTTCGTTTGGGTATGATTAAAAGCCTTTGAGTTCTGGGTTGATCTTTCCCCTTCTTTTTTCCTGTTTATCAGTTGTCTTTTGTGTACAAATAGACAGCTTTTATTTTATTTTTTTTGTTCTCACACTTATGCCTCATGTCCGGAGGAGAGATCCCGGCCAACTTTTGATTGATGATGCTATATGGTCGATCCAGTTTGATAAAAAGAGATATCAGTTATTTTTGTTTAGCTCTTTCACAGGATTATTTCTGTTTCCACCTTGTGTAGAATTCTATTTCCAGGCTTTACCTTCAGGGCTATTATATCATATAAAATTAATCAAATCTTGACACGTGCTTCCTTCTTTTATGCTTTAGGTTGCATTGCTTCTGATATGGGTTGGAGGGACTCACGCCAAATCTGAAGACAATAAGCCATTGCATTGGCATGGTCCTGAAGTAGGGGACAAAGATGTTTATCTCACACACTCATGCATCCATGATCAAATACTCCATGAGAGGCGGCGTCCTGGTCGCAAGGAGTACTCTGTCACTCCTCAGGTTTATGAGGAATCCAGTTTAACGAGACACCAACATCGAAGAGGAAGATCTTTGCTTGGACTGTCATCATCATCTTTGCTGGAAAAAGATGTGAGGCAGCCCATCAGGATTTATCTAAATTATGATGCTGTTGGACACTCTCCTGATAGAGATTGCCGAAATGTTGGAGACATTGTGAAGGTGTGCTTATAGTAATGTTATAAACTGCACACTTAAGGCATCACACCGTTTTTATATGGTAATATCCGATGGTTATGTCTCAGCTTGGTGAGCCTCCTGCAGCATCAGTTCCTGGGACCCCTGTGTGCAATGCTCATGGAGATCCACCAGTTTTCGGGGACTGCTGGTATAACTGTACCCTGGAAGACATAACTGGGGAGGATAAAAGACAACGCCTTCGCAAGGTATCATTTCTACCCTTCTACTGCTTCTGGCTATGTTGTCGTTATTTTCATAAGATTGTTCCCTGTTTGTACTTGTGTATAATCTGTAGGATTTCATATATATATGGAAATATTTAAGTGCTTAATGTTGAAAGTAGAAGCTGTGTATCTCGAAATGTGCATGGTGCTCCTCATCCAAGCTTCTAAAATTGTTTGAGAAACAGACATGAGTTCTACCATAGTTTTAAAAATGTTGTGTTGGAATATAAGTATATACTTTATAGAAATGCTTCATCTCCCACAAACCTCCCTGAAATGGGTGCAACAAATGGTTTTCTGCAAACCACCAAAGGAAAAATTGGCACTTTGCCCCAAATTAACTGTTCCACCAAGAACTGGGTTTACCCTCTTTTTGAAAAGGTGCTGGGTCATGCGATATATACCTAACTCTTATGTGGGAGGCTCGAATGACTCTAAATTTAAGATTTAACACCTCAAAATGATATTGAGCAGGCATTAGGGCAAACAGCTGAGTGGTTCAAAAGAGCTTTAGCTGTTGAGCCTGTCAAGGGGAACTTGCGGTTAAGTGGATATTCTGCTTGTGGTCAAGATGGTGGGGTGCAGCTTCCTCATGAATACGTTGAAGGTACCTCTGCTACATGTACTGTTTGCTGGTTTAGTTTCTATTAAAATGCATTTTGGTGTCTAGTTCCTTTTCTTCCTGTTTGACATTATGAAAGAAGATTCTCTTTTATGCAGATGGTGTTGCTGATGCTGACCTTGTTCTCTTAGTAACCACTAGACCTACAACTGGTAACACTCTTGCATGGGCAGTGGCATGCGAGCGTGATCAATGGGGTCGTGCAATTGCAGGTGTTTTATGAGTCAGAATATGTTCCAAATAGACTTTGGTTACTATTAGTACCATGTAGTACATTTTCCTCTTTGAAGTAATTATGATCTTGCATTGTTTATAGGGCATGTGAATGTTGCTCCTCGTCATTTGACAGCAGAAGCTGAAAATTTACTTTCAGCTACTCTGATACATGAGGTTGGTAATATACACATACATACATACATACATTCACATGTGTGTGTGTATTGATCCATGAAGTGTAGTGGGATGTTGGCAGTAACTACTCATCAGATGACAAATTTTTCGTTGCAGGTCATGCATGTTTTAGGTTTTGATCCTCATGCCTTCGCACATTTTCGTGATGAAGGAAAAAGAAGGCGTAGTCAGGTAGTCGCCTCGTAGCTCGTCGTTGTTTTCTTTCCAGAATTCTGTATTTGTTTTAACTAAACTGGATGAGAATAAGGGCCACATATCATGACTTTCAACTTTTTATCGATGTGCACTGCTCAGGTCACTGTGCAGGCTATGGATGAAAAGCTCGGACGGATGGTTACTCGTGTGGTTCTTCCCCATGTTGTCATGTATTCTAGACATCATTATGGAGTAAGTAGTTGAAATTGGAACAAAACAGGAAACGTTATTATTAATCCACGGGTTAACACACACACACAGTAGTTTCCTGAAGACTGAGAAGCATTTGTGCTGTCATGTGAACTCGATTATTGTGCTTTTATGCCAGGCATATTCTGAAAATTTTACTGGCTTAGAGTTGGAAGATGGAGGGGGGCGGGGAACTTCAGGTACTTACTTTTATGCAGGAAATGCTGGACTAGTGAATTCACCATGTAATAGTGGTTTCCATTTGATACTTCTTCACTATCATTAATTAATATCGTGTGCTTTGTGGGAAGGTTCACATTGGGAGAAGAGACTTTTAATGAATGAGATCATGACTGGGTCTGTTGATACAAGATCGGTCGTTTCAAAGATGACTTTGGCTTTATTAGAGGATAGTGGATGGTACCAGGCTAACTATAGCATGGCAGACCGCCTTGATTGGGGTCGAAATCAGGGGACAGAATTTGTTACCTCGCCTTGCAATCTTTGGAAGGGGGCATACCATTGCAACACCTCCCAATTGTCGGGCTGTACATATAACAGGGAGGCAGAAGGGTACTGTCCTATTGTAAGCTATAGTGGGGACCTGCCGCAATGGGCTCGATATTTTCCCCAGGCGAACAAAGGTGATTTCTCTTTCTATTTGCAATCTTGCTTTAAAACACTGAACATTGAAATATGCTTTATTTGATGATGACATTATATTTTGATATAGTTGAATGGCTCCGTTACTTTTATTTACATTAATACAGTGATATAGATTTCCTCTCACCAATCTTCGTTTTAAATTTAATAATTCTTGGTCTGCTATATTTGATGATAATATTTAATTTAAATATATGAAGTCTGATATCTTTCTTTTGCATAGTTACAATAGATACAGATTTAAATTGACATGGACAATTAATTTTGTTTTAAACTTATATTGGAAGTAGTACTTCGTATCTTGGAGAAGGAAATTTACCTATTCCTGGACTATACATGTTTAACCAGGTTATTTTTACGATTCCTTAGTGGAACTTATTGATTTTCTGGCCTTAGAAAATATAGTAAGGTAGCAGCTGTTTTGCCCATCAAATTATCTCTCCTAATAATCGATCCTTATTTCTTATAGAAAATGTTCACCATAAGCCGTCTAAAATTTATTTTCTTTTAGTTGAAACATAGGTCATCTAAACATTGCTAATAGACATGTAACTTCTTGGCTTTTACGATAGCAGGATAAAACCTTTGTATTTCATTCAATGTATAGTTCCAAGTTAATAAACAGTTCTTTTGGTTGAAGCAGGCGGACAATCATCATTGGCTGACTACTGCACCTATTTTGTTGCTTATTCTGATGGTTCATGCACTGATGTAAATAGCGCACGGGCACCTGACAGAATGTTGGGTGAAGTGCGAGGAAGTAATTCAAGGTGAGATAAGTAGGACATTTCTGTTAATAGTGAAAACCTTCTTAATCTCTATATTTCTAACCATTTTCTTTATATAGGTGTATGGCTTCATCATTGGTGCGTACTGGATTTGTTAGAGGATCTATGACCCAAGGGAATGGCTGTTATCAGCATCAGTGCACAAACAACACTTTGGAGGTAGATATGTTACTTCTATTTCCTTCTGTGCCAGGAACAATAGATTCTGATTTGCTGCATTGCAAATGCTGGTTCTTCTATTTAGCTCCTGTGAGTGGCTGTTGATGTAATTACGGAAACTAAGATTGAGATTAATAATGTGTTATTTGGGTTTCCATTAGTAAGTATTTGGAAGAAATTTTAGCACCTATGTTCAAAACCTTTGTTGATGAAACCAGCCAGATTTCATCCGAAATAGTCCTAAATGGATTAGGACATTTATCTATCCATGTTGGCTCTATAGGCCAAAAGTTGCTTGAAGTCGACCTTTAAGAAAATACTTTCTTGTTTACTGCTGCTTATGGTTATAAAGGGGTCGTTATTGACACAGTTATTTCTTTTATACTTATGTGGCAATGGGTCTTTCTCATGCATTTTTCTCTGTCTAATTAACTTTGTTTGAACCGATTGCTGGACATTATCAAATTCTCACTTGTGTTCCACCTAAAATGGGCGGTGATTCTTTTGCCCGCTTATGCCTGGTCGAGGCCAGTCTTATTATTAGGTCAATTTATATGCTTTATGACTATGCCTTGAAATTGACAGTGCTGTAATTAGCCCATGCATGCACTGCATAGCCAGATCATACATTTTTTCTCCGAGGTCTTAATCTGGTCCATGATAGATTTGATGCCTTTGTTGTTTAGGTTGCTGTTGATGGGATCTGGAAAGCATGTCCTGAAGCAGGTGGTCCTATTCAATTTCCTGGCTTCAATGGTTGGTATTTTTAAATGGTTTTTGTGATTAAAAAAGGGAATCGATTTTCTCTCCTGCTGATGGATTCTGTTGTGTTCTTGATGCAGGTGAGCTGATCTGTCCAGCATATCATGAATTATGCAGGACTGTGCCTGTCAGTATGAATGGCCAATGCCCTAGCTCATGTAGTTTTAACGGTGATTGTATTGATGGGAAGTGCCACTGCTTTCTTGGGTTTCATGGCCATGATTGTAGCAAGCGTAAGTTTATAACTTTTTTTTTTTTTAGAGGATCACTTCCTAAATTTTCTTTCTTTAGTTCCTAAATTAACGAATTGAAGCATAATTTATTCCATATTTTCTTTCTTTAGTTCCTAAATTAACGAATTGAAGCATAATTTATTCCATATTTTATTTGGGAATGTTTTAATAACATTTAATCCTGCAAAATGCTCAACAAAGGAGTTGCAAATAGAGGATCATAGAGTTCTATGTCTCTACTGTCATAGGTGACATTGTCTAATGTATTGCCAGCATCATATGCGTGGTATCCTTTTTTTTATAAACATAGACATGGGTTATCCTATTGGATGCTTTGTGGATGAACATGCAATTTTTGAATTACCATAGTTATCTCTGCAAGCTTATGCAGTTGCAGTTTCTCTTTACTAGCTTCTATGTGAAAATGTTATCTTGTCTTTGAAACATGATTGGACATTTCTTCATGACTTTAAGAGGATTTTTTCAAACTTTGGTAGATATTTTTTTTTGTGATAGTGACAATGGTGTCCTCTCCCATTGCCCTCATCCCCCTTCTTTTTTTTTGCCTTTTCATGTTAGTTATGATTCATGAACTATGTTTTGGTTACTATAATATTTACCTATAAGCTATTTTTTTCTTCTTTTGCAGGATCCTGCCCTAGCAATTGTAGTGGACATGGCACATGCCTCCCTAAAGGGATCTGTGAATGTGAAGGTGGTCGTACTGGCATTGACTGCTCTACAGGTATATTATTTGCATTCTGTTGACTAAGTGTATGGATGACCCCATGAAGCTCTTTCCTGTCTCACCTTTTATGATAAAGCATGGTGTTCTGCTAAGAAAACCAAAAGAATGGATAATTAAACCATCTTCCTTATTACGCAGCCATTTGTGATGAGCAGTGCAGTTTGCATGGTGGAGTTTGCGATGATGGTGTGTGCGAGTTCCGGTGTTCTGATTATGCAGGTTACACTTGCCAGAACAGCTCGACATTGCTGCCTAGCCTCTCAATATGTGGTGATGTGCTAGCTGGGGATGCAGTTGGTCAGCACTGTGCCCCTAGTGAACCCAGCATACTACAGCAGCTCGAAGCAGCTGTGGTCATGCCTAACTACAATCGTTTGATGCCGGGTGCACGTTGGTCTCTTAGTGGACTCTTTTCTAAAAGTAGTTACTGTGAGGCAGCTGCGAAGCAGTTGGCTTGCTGGGTATGTATTCTTTTCCTCACCCTTTTTGTTTTCTGAAATATCCTTCCAGTTTGTGTCATTTCTGCGTTGAACTTGTCAGTAGATGGTAGCAGGGTTAGAAACATCTTGAAACCATTATCAGTATCGATAGTTCCAGTCTTTCATGATTCTTCTGATTTTTCTTTTGTTTAATAGCAATCATTATCATCACAACAAAGACATACCCATTAAGATGGGCTAGACAATAGAGCACAACATCAAGCAAGAAAATTTCAGATCCGAAATTCATAGGAGAGGATTCTTAATCTTTTAATACCTCTCACTGGCTACAGAAACATTTTGAAACAAAATATCAACGCGAACATGCTCGAGAAATACAAAATGATTTTCTGAGAATTTTCTTGGTTAGAATTCACATTGTTTATGTTTTAATTGATCAATCTGTTTTTGTAAGTCATTTTTTGTTTGCTTATGAGAATGTTGTTTGCTTGGTTCTCTTTGAGTTGTACGAAAAGGAAATATGAACATATGAATGTCTAGATACTGATCCAAATTGATTTAACTAACTCTTGGAATCGTATTTTGAATATTTTGATCGATATGCTTAATTGGAGCATCTTGATAGATGTATTCCTTTAATTATAAAATGTAACAATTTTTTAAAAAATCAGGTTTTCCTTATTAATACTGCTGACCACTGTAGCCTGTCTTCCACTACTTTGGGCAAAGAGAAGTAGTAGTCATCACCACGTTACACTCAGTCTCATGCGATGGTCTGCCTAAAGATAACCAATATCATGATATGATCACTTGAGCTTTAAAAATTTTGAAGCCATCTCCAAGGGGTGGGATCTCTTGCTTGTTACTGGCATTGCTCACAGATAAATGCAGTTTATGCTAATCATCTTACATCGTGTTTCAGATCTCGATCCAGCAGTGCGACAAGGATGGGGATAACAGGCTTCGAGTGTGCCACTCTGCATGTGCTTCATATAATAGAGCATGCGCAGCGTCCCTTGATTGCTCGGACCAGACCTTGTTCAGCAGCGAGGAGGAAGTGAAGGGGCAGTGCACAGGCTATGGCGATGGAATGCTGGGACACGAAAGGCCAAGCAAGGAACCACTTGGGTGGTTAAGAGGCTTAAGAATCTCCGCTCGCAGTAGCTGGGGTAGCAGCCGAAGCTGAAATTCTCTGTAAATGTTCGTGTTGATGGCTGTTTTTCTTCTCTTTTTTTTATGTATTTTTTCTAGGCCTTTAATTGTAGGAAACAGTCATGCATGTATGCGTGCCAAAATGTTGTGTCCAATTTCACCCAGGCATCGAATCCTTGAAGAAGGATTGTTGGGTGCTTGTGAAATTGAGTTGGGCTTTTTCCGAAGGTCGAGCCCAAGCAAAGAAGAGGAAAATCTGACGCTGGTGGGGAACTGGTGGTGTTGCAAAATTGAGAGATGTGAAGGAAAGAAAGCTTAGCGTATTATTGTCCCCCAGTGTCATTGTTTCTCCTGAAGCTGGTTGAATTTTTAGTCTTTTTTGTGTAAGAGCTTCCAGTGGTATGATGGATCGGATATCTTGTTGAAGAATAAACTGTGTTGAGAGAATTTTAATGAGGGAAAGGAGATGAAATGAGTTGGAAGGTGGCTACGTTCGCTGGTGGTAAGTAATTAGCTGAGATTGTATTGAATCAGCTCTGGTTCTGCTTGTGTGAGCAATTGCAATACTCCATAGCTAAGAATTTGTCATGCTATACAAGGAAAGAAGCATGGTTCCGGAGTAAACCTGAGGAGGCTCTGTTTTGCTGGACTTGGGCCTCAACTGCATGATCATATGGGATATTTGTCATCTTTTTACATGGCTAGTGCTTGGTTGTAGACTCACAGGTTCGTAAAATGCTTTCTCAATCTACTCGTTTCGAACTACACCCGAAAAATGGAAAAGATACGGCCATTGGCGTACGTAGGCTGACATGGTCTTTCTCGATTTCCACTGTGCCAACGAGACAGGTGTAGCTCGGCTCCGGAGCGTGGGTAAGATTATTATTTACCAAGTTAAATGGTTGAGGTTAAACCGAGTGGTCAAGTGTCTGGCCAACTTTGCCCTTTAAAGGTGATCTTTTATTCGCCATGCAGCTCACTGTTGCATTGAGTTGTCTGGTTGGAAGCTTGCTCGAGAAACTTGTGTAGCTCACTGTTGAATTGAATTGTCTCGTTGAAAACTTGTTCAAGGAACTCGTAAATAAACAAGTTGGTTGCAAAGTCTCGAGGAAACCGCCATGAATAATTAATTCATTCTGCTCTTTTACCGGTCATGCCTCTTTGCGTGAACGTTGCTCAACTTCTTTGTGTGAAGGAAATAAATAATAAAATTAAAATAGAAGTATTAATTGGAGAAGAATTAGCCCTAGCGCATGCCATGGACTGTACTGAAAAATATGTAAATATATAAAATACCATCGCCACATACAACCAGTCAACCAGTGTGTAATACCGTCATAAGTAACGAGACGTTACAAGATTAATTTTTTTAAAAAAATTACCAAAAAAAGAAAAAAACAAAAACATCAGAAGCAAGCGCATGTGATGAAACCAGAGCAAACAAGGAAGTGAAGTGAAAAAACAAAGGCCTTCCACAAGTCACGGGCTATTCTTTTAGCATCACACCGTCATCGCGAGTGTTTTTTTTTTCTTTTGGTATATTTCTATATTTCAATCCATTATCTAAAGACTGAAAAACATCTAAATCGTCGATTAATCATCGGCCTCGGGGCAGAAGGTGATGAGGTAGCCGTCGGCGGCGGAGCAGGTGAATGTGGATGTGGCGTCGTCGTAGGCGTAGCTGTAGGCGGCGGGGCACGCCGCCTTGAAGAGCTGGGAGTAGCGCGTGGGCCCGCAGGTGTTCGGGGACCCGTGATCCCCCGTGCAGCAGTACTCGGGCCCCCCGAACGCCTCGCACGCACTCCGGCACGCCACCGTCTCCCCTGCCGCCCCCGCCACCCGCAGCTCCGCCGGGCACCGCCCGTTGAGATCCGCCACGCACCCCGCGTATTGGCAGCCGCTCGACGCCGGCGTCGGCCGCAGCCCCATCCCCACGTTGTACCCGTCCACCAGGCTCACGTCGTAGAAATCCTTGGTGGCGCCATTACCGCCGCCGGCGAGGGTGAATTCTGCGAGCGTGACAGGGGGGGCGCCGCCGCCGGAGCAGCGGAGGGCACCGCCGCAGTCGCCGGTGGCGCAGGATCCGGATACGCCCGAGGGGGGGAAGACGCAGGCGGTGCGAGCCCAGAATCGGCCGGACCAGCCGGGCGGGGCGGTGAGGGAGACGGCGGAGTTGGGTGGCAGCTCGAAGCCCCCACCGCCGAGCACGGCTGCGCCGTTGCCGGACAATGTGCCCGGCCACACCGTGTAGGGGCACTTGTTCTGGAGGGTGAACACCGTCGCTACCGCCTCCCTCCTCTCGGATGCCCATAATGCCCCTGCCATTAATTTAATTAATAAATTAATTGGACACTTATGGTGGGGAAGCAAATCAGAAATGCAATTGGAGAGTCAGAGAGAGAGCGAGAGAGAGAGAGGAACTTACCTACGATGAAGAAGAAAAAGAAGAGGCGGCCCCGGAGAGGAGTCTCCATGATGAGCGCTACTTAACTCTGATTCAGAGGGAGGGAAGGGGAGAGAATTGTGGGGTCGTTACTCGGTGCTAACTAGATCAGATAGGCCTCGGATGCACGTATATATGGTCACGATTACGCTTGGAAGCACGCAATGCAAGTGCTCACGTATATATGGGCCTAATTTGCGAGCTCGAATTGAGTAATTGGGCTTGAATAATGCCGGCTGATTCGTGCAAGTTAGGGTTACCTTTGCATGTGAGCAATATAGTATCGAGTATCCGAGCAAGGCTAATTCATGCAAGTAACACCACTGCTCTCATCCAAACCAAGTGGTACCAATACTATATATATCGTTTGATTTTTATATGAATCATTCCCTTTGTGGGCGAACTCAAGTGCAATTTGATGAGGGAATACGATCGAATTTAGTTAAGTCTGGTTATCAGAGATTTCAATTATCAAGTCATGTGATCCAATTGCTAGTTACCGGTCATCATTGGGAAGGAAGCCTTTTCTCGACCAATGTGGAAGAGATTGTTGTCTTCATTAGCTGTACCATGCTTGCTGCCGGAGACGAAAGACCATTCCGTCTTTTGTCTTGGTCCGACAGCATGCTCTCTACTGGGAACTGAGTTGGCGTAATGATTCGTGTATTTTCTCCGAGGACTTTATCTGAAGGGAAGTTTTCATTTAGGTAAAGAGGATTTTAATTGCCATTGCCATGCATGCAGTAAGCCAGATAGATGGATGGCGTCGTCAAGTTAGTCCAGAACGGGAGTTCATGCATGCATGTTCACGCGCACCCTGACCACCTACCTCTACGTGTGAATTGCTGAGTCTCTGGCCACTTCGGTTCATGAATTCCTTGCAGGTCCTGACTCCATGCATCATTTCTTCCTCTCTCTTTTTTGTTTCCTTTCCCACAATTCTCTCCCCCCCTCACTTTTTTGCACTTGGAAAAGATTCAGGCTCTGACGACATCCACGCGGCGTTGCATGCATGAAGGCTCGGAGTGGGAGACGGTTGAGCGCCACGCCAGCATCGTGGCCCCTACTATAGCGCTCGCATCCATTTCGTGATCTTTAGAAACTTTTCTTCCCAAATAGCCAATTGAAAGCTGCCTCCCATTTTCTTCGGAAAATAATAACAATAATAAAACCAATACTGGTGGTACGTGAACGTAAGCTGGCTAAAAGCTGCAGCAGTGACGGTCTTTTAGCTGCCATATTTACCTAGGCATTTAATTCGAACATGCAAGCTTAGCCATAGTTGGCCTGAAGTTTCTTCGAACTGCATAAAACCACATTAAACTACACCTGCTTGGATTGAATAATCCGAACGAACAAACGCACGCTAGCTTGAACCAACCACCCGTGCTGAACTCGCATCAAATCACCCTTGATGAAAACTTTCAACAAATCCTCTGGGAATTTGAATGCGGCTGCTTCTCGAGGGTGGAAATCTTTCAAGAAATCCTCTGTACGAATTGTTAGCGGCCGCACAACTTCAACCCATATTTAATTCTCCAAAGGAGATTGGTTTTGAAAAGGAGTTGTTTCTCTGTTGGTCTATCAAAATCTGTCAATAGTGCGAGCTGTAGAAATTTTCCATATTATCCCGTCACCAGGTCTTCGGCAGCTCCCTTTATCTATTATGCTTTGATTTGGTCGCCTGGTTTTTGATTCAGGTGCCTGTTGATGCATGCAGTTTAGGCACCCATCACGCTTGTACCTACCAGTGGAACCTAATTAGGTGACCGCTCACCTGCCTGCGTTTGCTATGCCTTTCTTCGAGTGATGGCATCTGCTCCCTGCTTCACCAAACAAAGGTTTTCCTCCCCTGGTAATGGTGATTAAGATGCATCTTTTTATTCGTCTTGTCAGAATTAAACTTTATAAAACCATTCTTGGGCTGGATTAATTGATGTTTGGTTGGAATAAAAAGCTCCGGAACAACTACTTGTTCTGGTTACGATGTATCCATCTAACCGCTGAAAAAAGCAGCACTCGGCAAAACAAAGGCTCCCGCACTTTTAAGGTAAGCATATAAAATTAAGACAAGTTAGAAGACAAGGTGGTTGACTTTAGCCGTCACGAGTGGCGAGTTTGCATTTAGGATTGGTTGATCAGAACGGTTAACAAGAAATTGATCAAACATGAATCAAAAAGTCACCGACATTGGCAACCAATATAGAACATGAAATGCAAACATCCGAGCCTCGGATGCTATATTCTAGATGCAAGCTGATAGATCCATGAATCGCGTGCAGGCAATTGAGATCACCCTAAGCTCCCTTTTGCTGCATTTAGAGTAGCAGCCAAAAATATCTGCATCTTGTAGCCTTATCATCTTACTTTAATAATAATAATAAAAGTATTACAATATGATCATAATCTTATTATAATATTTCTTATATGATATTATAACAATTATAATAACACCGCATAGTAATATAATAATATTATATATAGTTATAATATAATATAATACAATAATTATTATAAGAAGATAAACAAGCATAATAATTATTATCGAAATAATATGATATTAGTTATTACAATATAACTATTAGAAATTTCCCTAAATAATAAATAAAATAATATTATATTTACACGAACCGATCCTAGATTATAATATTCATTATATTATACATTAATATAGTACTATATTATTATATTTTATATTAAGAACAATATAATGTTACTATAATATATGATTTTAATAGTTATTATAGTATGAAATAAATTGTATCACCCTAACCGCTACAGCTCCAGCGATCAACCCCATTATCACCCTTCTCAAAGATTGGACTCGATGCCTGTAACGGGAAAGCTGCCTCTGAGATACAAGCTGGTACATTCCCTCCCATGTCTTGTTTTTTTTCTTCTCTCCGCTTAAACTTCTATTGAACTTCTGATTTCATTTGCCCAATGAAACCGGGATGGTCTCCCTTTTCTCCAAGAGATGGAGATAGAGAGCCAGAGAGAGGAAGCCATCAGATCATGTTTATTTAAATATCATTATTATAATCAATCTGAACATATATTAAGCACTTATATTATGTCATAAGTTTGTTAGTCCTCCCTCACCAGAATCTGGTACCACTCTCCCGGATTATGGGATTCCGTATCATGGTATTCGTTGTCATCCTTAAATAAATACTAAATGGGATCTCACCCAAAAATTAAAGAAATACTTGATGAGAGAATATGGAGGCTGGAGTCCATTTGCCATCAATTAATATAAAGACCAGAGAATAGGAGTTGGTATGCAAGTTTGCGAGGCGGCTGACCTATACTGAGGGCAGCTCTTGGGGTAGATTTCAAACTTTTCTTCGTATTCATGAGACATTTACAATCATCCACGCTTCAGATTGCTGGAAGTTAATGCTATGAAAAAAAAAGTCTCTCTCAAGTTCAAGATTGATACCTTAAATACCAAGCAGATTATATGAAAATCGATTAAGTTGATGCAATCAGAATTAATTATGTCTGGAGACACAAGACTCATTTACCTTGAATCTTGATGCCATTTTTTTTCTCAAGCTGCTGAACAACAGCCTCTTGCAGCATGGACATTTTGGAGCGGTTAGCTACATTCTAACTAAAGACCTCATGCATTTGTAGAGTACTCAAGTCTTCAACATCAAATACAATGAATTCTGGCCAGCATCCTTCTTTTTTTTTTTTTTTTGAGGAGGATTCTGGCTTGTGTCACTCAGACACCTACATATTTCAGGTTCTAAACCAGACAATGACGAAAAGGTTGCTGAGGGAGAAGATTTACACATTTTTTGGCTGAAACCGTAAACTAAAAGGTTTTTGTGGAATATATCAGGTCAACATGATGTTCAGTCTAGCTTACACTGATAATTATCATGTTACGGTACGTATTATTGTGCTGTATCAACTTAATCTAGAAAGAATTGGATGTTAACTTGTGTTAGCTTCTGGATGTGATGGCATTTCACTCACAGTAATAACTATCGTCGAGCATGTCAAACACAGCATGGAATGTACTATTTGCTTAGAAGAGTTATTCTTTCCTTATGCAACATCTAGTTCATAAAGAAACTGAAATTAGTCTATGAAAAGAACATAAATTTCCTATGCATGTGGCTATCAAGGCTTGTCCATCTAACAGCAGCCGTGCATGATAATACTTCACAAATGTCATATCTATTCTGCGATCTAAAAAATGCATGCACAGGCATATTCAATATTCCCTCATGAGCGGCAACACTCTAGGCCATACCTCAAGGAAAACCTCAACGTATTTCTTTGTTGAAAAAACACAAACAAAGATAATTTTAACCACAAGAACAAGGTTCTCAGGTATTTGTGTTTAGAATTCCTGCAACATCTCTTGGCTAACAAAATTTTTGAAAAAGGTTACTCCACAATGATACAGTCTACAAATTTGGTGCTGGAACATAATAATGCTAGTAACAAAAAGAAACTACTTCACCAACCTAGTAGCACAGAAATAACAATTTTCAGTTGAAACACAAATAATCACAAAGTTACATGATCTGATCTAGCATGTTTTCTTGCCACAGAACAAGCCCTTCACAGAACCTAATACTGGTTGTGGTTGTATACCAAAGTAGGTTACAAATGAAAGTAAAGTAAAGCTTAATGATGCATAAATTTTGAACAGAACAGATGAGAAAAGTGTAAGGTATATGAATATGCTAGTCAAAGTAATTACCACAAAACATTTCACCAGGCATGTTGGTGTTGATAGATCTCCTTCAGTTCCTTGGTGAGGAAAATACCCTAGAGAGAGAAAATCGGAGAGTTGTTGGTCCTTGAGCCTGAACCTCTCTATCAACCATGCGGCTACCTCATTTTCAGATGCTGGGATTTCATGAGGCAGGATGCGTTGGACATGTATATGGACTTCAGAAGGATCCACACCAAACACATTGTCAATAAAAAGCGGACAACGGTGTTTGTAACCAATGGTGATATCGTAAACTGCATAGGATCAACAGGTAGAGATGTCATCATATGTGGATCAAAGAGAGGGAGGGGATCAAGAGCAGTCCAAAGATAAAAAATGTGGTTTTCCATTGTTGACAATGAAACAGCTAATTTTCATCACTGACCACAGAAATATAAAAAAGGTTTAAATACATGTCCTTTCTTAAACAAAGATTAAAAAATAAAATATTTTCAGAGAAGACTAGAAGAAGGTCATATGAAGAATAGAACATCTCAAAAAAGCGAAGTACTAGGTCCAACATCAAGCAATGAGGGGTTGCTTCTGCAATGAAAAGTCTTAAAGATATCACAACTCAAGGATGTGATGAGTCTTCTCACTAAGTGATAAGATATGAAGAATTGACTGAAGCTTCACATAATGCATAATATTTAGCACCATATTGGCTCCAAAACAAAGCGTTGCATATCAGAAGCCATTCTCAAGTAACATTAGTTATTTGAAAGGAGTGATAACTCTTCTTGGGTATTTTTAGTGACTCTCTCAAGTAAGAATTGCTCCAAAAGCAACAGAAACTGTTAGGCAATGTATTAACTTATAGCATCAGCAACGTTTTAGCCCTAACTAACAGTTCACGTGAGAATTTATCCAAGTATAGTCAGACTACAAATATAATGAAGCCGGAGAAAATGTGAATAGGGAGCGTTCGAGGAAGCACATACTGAACTCTTACTATTATAATAGGCTTGATACACTTGATAGATTTAAGATCTTCCTAAGCATAGTAAGAGGCTGTATGCATTTAATGGGGGAATAGGTAGCCAATGACATAATGGATAAGCATGGATTATGTTCTCACCTATTAAATGCCTGAGAACGTACAGAAACTTATGATTCAGCTACAAGTCCAGTGCATAGTCATTTGCTGAGATTGTACTATGCAGCCTCAAGAACCTATGAATGTAAGTGTAGGTGGACCACAAGTTACTCATCGATTTAATAGAAAGAGAAGAAAAAGGGAGTGGGCAATTTAGTCTTTCCAAAGTTTTGTATTCCTTATGTCCAAAGGCAAGGATATCAAGGCCAGCACATGAGTTACAATCATAACCAAATTTCAAAGATACCAGGCCAGTCACCCCCGACAAAAAGATCTTCAACAATCAATCAACTGAAACAAGACTAATTGCCAATCATTATGACTATATCATATCTGCAAAATAATTGAAGCGGCCTTCAATAAGCAGAAATATGAGAAGCACTTGCTCACTTAGAATTTGACAACATATTGCTACATGCATTTGGTACCAAACACATAGGAACAGGTACCTTGTACAGAAAAGGACAAAGAAAAAGGAAAACAGCACTCTTCATCAAGAAACCTAACGATGGATAAAAGAACTCCACCTATAGAGTTCTAGGTAATGGGACTATTAGTTAGAACTTCGATTCATGTAACATATCGCAAATTTGTAACTCTTTATCTACATCAAGAAATGTTGTAACATTTTTTTCGCTTTTTTTTTTTTTTGGGTGGGGGGGGGGGAGTGGAGGTGGGGTGTGGAGAGTACCTCTATAAGTCAGATATAAGATGCAGGAGAACCAGAACGGAAAAGTGTAGGTAAGGTGAATTATCTCACAGGTTTAGGAGTTCTAATGCTAAAAATTCATGGTTTCTGCTCTATGGGACAGGACTATTATTGACTAGTTTTAAAGAGAAAAATAAAGAAACTCGTAACACATTTAGGAAGGGAGCAAGATTAATGATTCTTGTGGAATTTAGAGCTCGACACATCAACATTAAGAAAGAAATTTGAATTTTATAACACGAATAAAGTAAAAGCACACCATGGAGGAACTCAAAAGGATTATCAATGCAGTCATTAACAATAGCAAGACTTTATAGTTGAGGGTGAATGCTTTATAACTGACTACTGATATCCTGAAAAGGACCATAAGGTTTATATTTTACGAAAATAGTGTCAATTAATAGAAGATAAATGAGGGTGAATGCTTGAAGTTCGAAAATCAAATCTTGGTTGAGCCAAAACTAAGTATACGGAGTGTATAGATAATATGACCACTAGACCTTAATGGAAGATAAATGAGATTGAATCCTACAACAACCTTGCTCAAAAAAAAAAAGGGAGAGAGAGTAAACCTGAGTTTGATGAAGGCATGCATGAGGGATTTTTTTTGGTATAATACCAGAAGGCTGTTTGGGCATCAAATCTGTGTGCATGAGCATGACTGTGTACGTGTAAGTGCATGTGCATGCATTTGCAAAGAAAAGCCAAGGGGTTGAAGAAACAAGGTTGAAATGATGCAAAACCAATTAAAATTATACAAGTTTTATTCAATGAAGGCAGGAACAGGCCACGACGATGCATATGGGTGTACAATATGACAGCTTGTACATGAATAAATGTGCATATATTTAGAAGTTAGAGCACAAGAATGACATTGCCAATTCAAATGCTGCAGTGAGCCAAGACAAAGACATCACATTCTGCATGAAAGAGGAAATTAGGAATGGAAAGAAACAACCTACCTGCATCTAAGGAGTTCCTGAGAGCTTCCAAACAAGAATTGAAACCCTTTGTTTTGGGAAGAAGCACATTTCTGAGGATTGGTAAGCCATTCTCAGCTGCAAACTGCTGGCTTTTGATGCACTTCTGTTCACTGGGATAGGAAAACAATTAGAGGTTGTATAAATAGAAGCTGGTAGATGGTATCACATAGATGTTGTAATTTATTAGTTCAGATGTTGACTGAGCAATTAAAATTGTTGGTTACAATAAATGGAGGAATAGCTTGTTTCTTCTTTTAATTTAATATTTCTCATAGTTAACACCCTTCAGAAAATGTATAAGAACTAAATACCTAGAAGGACAATCAGTTTATTCGTCAAGAAAAGTACTAAAAAACACTTGTTGCATTTCTGCAACCAAGGGATGATAGAAGAAATAGAAAGGAGATATTACGTATAGTCAGTGCCCTCTGGAAAAACTGCAAGCCAGAGTGGATCTTGGGGATCTTTGAAAGCTGAAAGCCTTTTCCACATGATTGCTTCATCAACTTCCCACTTTCTCTCTACTGGAATGAACTCTAAAATGTGAAATCCCCAGCTAAATATAGGCAATTTCATCAGACTGCTCTTAAGAATATACTTGATATATCCCAAGCGACCCTTTCTCAATGCAAGATCCCACAAATACATCCAATCAACTTCAGTTCTGTGGTTAGCAAAAAGCAATACTCGCTCCTTTTCAGGAACACTTTCACCAGAAAAAACTACCTTTGTCTTATTAATTTTCTCGAACAGAAAAGGCCACAAAGATAGCCATGTTCCAAATAGAATGGAGGTTGCCTTCCTGCTGTAATGTACACTAAAAAGACGCAATAAAAGAGCAGTCACAGGGGCCCAATATATTAACATCATAAACGCAGTTGAAAGTAATATCACCAAACATAGAACACCCCTGAATACCCTCAATGGAGTTAAACGGCAGCGTTTTGGTCGATTTTTTGAATTCAGAGGCTCACAAGCCTCCATCTGCTTCCGGTTTCCAATCAAATATTTGCCTTCATTAGAAGTAGAACCATTCATCTTGAACAGCTAAAATTCAGGTGACAATAACACTCCCTGTATGTGATTACTTGTGCCGCTTAATCTGATGGTTGTGCTACATTACTTGTGCCATAACAACACTAAAAGTACCTGCAGAATGCAAATCTGGAAAATCTTTTGCCCTGCATAAAATCAAGAGGGAGGGGAGGATATAAGCACCCTACTTCTATTTTGAACATCACAAATAACCACACATGCAAAAATAAGGCTATACCAGCGGATAATTATATATATATAAAAGAAGAAGAACTCAGGATAAATTTAAAAACAGTAGCTAAACCAACTTGATATATAGTTTATGAAGATAATTTGATCCTTTAGAAGAAAGGTAAAGAAATGCGACAAGTTTAAAGTTTTGACATAGGTCACAATACATGCCGATTACATTAAGGAAATATGCCCAACATCTGGTAATATTTTGTTACCAGAAAAATATCTCAGCCAACATTTGGATAAGCAGGCGTGAGATTTAAGGAACAAAAAATTACAAATAGACGGACAATGTAGGGCTATGTAAGTATCATCAAGTAATTGCTACTTGATATTAAGTAAATTGGCACAAACATTGTTCATACATGGGAGATACCTCAGCTTATGATGAACACAAAACAACTGTTGAGTATACTTTAGTAAAAACTTATTTGTGCAGAATTCATTATAAAAAGAAATATATTCAGCGGCTTGGGTGGACCAACTACAAGTTCATTAAAACCTTTTATAAACTTTCTCCATTTCTTGTAAATCAAGCAATCAACTATGGTAACACAACAAAACATTGACTTCTACCTAAATCCAATGGCATCTATTATAACGCGACCAAACGAGAGTAAAACTCATAACCTAAGCAAGAAGAGAAACAAGGGAGACACAATATAACCAAAAAGTACATAATCAGCACACTGTTGACGTGATGGAGATATTTTAGATTCTTACAATCAACTCTTGTCCCAGAAATGTCATTGGACTGAAAAAGGCAAATACAAATCCCTACACTTAATGAATTATATGTTTTGTTGACGAACGGAAAAGATCGAATCATGGAAAAATCCCAACTTAAGGAGGCTTTCTCCCTTGGCCTCCTCCTTCATAAAATCCAGCGAAGTTAGTGTGCGCGCGCGCGTATAGAATGATTGAAACATCTATGAGAAAAATCTAATTAGAGTGTATAATTTTCAGATGAAGATCGATAATATAGGTATCAAATTAAAAAAATAATTTCAACCATGCATCTTTGAAACCTGCATGATTTTCGGAAGTTAGCTATCATCAAGTAGGCCAAGGTCCATAAAAACATCTTGCATGAGTCATGAGAAGAGTCTTAACATGGGTAATGGTAAAATATTGAATGAGAAGGATGAATGCCTCACGCATGCTGCACCAAAAGCTAATAGTTTGGATTTGATGTTTCACAGGCTTTCACATTCAAGAAATTTGAAATTGGACTAGTAAGAATTTCCAACAAATCATCAACTTAAAAATAGTTGAATCTTTACAACCCAGCCTCTGATCTCATCTTCAAACATTATACCCTTTTAAAACAATGCAAATGCTTTCGTCTTCCAGTACTTAAAGTACAATCAGCTTGAAAGAAGAATTGGCTCCCTATGTTAACTTATGCATCGTTTTAAGCAAAGATTTTGCCGGAGAAACAGATCTTTAAAAATAGAGAACGAAAGGAGAAAGAAAGTCGATGGATTTACAGGCAGTTCGAGTACCTAAACCTAGTCTGTTTGCTTGCATGCAGGTAGTAAATTCGTTTGCATAAATAAATAGAGAACGAATCTATACCGAATCAAACAGGAAAAAACAAGGCTATAAAAACATAACAATAATAGCTGGATTCATAAGTAGTAAAACAAAGAATTAACACAGAGAATTAGAGTAAATCGTCGGCCGGAGAAGGAGAAATCCGTCGATCTCTGAAGAAAGGTGGGTGATCAAGGGGCAGATGATAGGTAATAGGGTGGGCTCGCGAATGGTGATTGAAAGGAGAGAGGCAAAGAGGGATTTAGTTTTCGAATTGGGATCGGTGGCGGATGCGATGAGAGAGGGACGAACCTCGGGGGAGAGGGAGAGAAAGGCCGGAGATCTGGTCGGGATCGGAGGTCCGAGGCAGCAGCAGCAGCAGCGACAGCGCACCTCAGAAGGCCTTGGAGATAAAAAAAAGATATCGATTTAATTGAAACCCAAGGGCAAAGGCATGGCTTGCACCAAAAGTCAATAAGATACGATGCAAGGGCAACTGCACCAAGCACAATAACAAGGGCTCGACGGGCCTCCTTTCCAACCGAACCGAGCGTCTAAACAAACCGGCCCCCGACTCTCCAGTCCACGGTCCGCAACGATGACATACATATATTCCTATTTTCTCGCTTCCATCGGAGATCCGTAGAGCGTATATGAATGCCAAGAAAGCCGGTCTAATGATATCGTTTTGTCACTTTGCATAAAGCCTAGATGTGACTCCTCTGATGGATCGAAATCAAGCCCATTGAGATTCGTAGAGCATTGGAATGCCAAGAAAGCCGGCCCGCAGCCTTGATTACTTTAATAGGTGGTTTATAAGTTCATATTTGGTATGGCAACAGGTCTCCCATCTTGGGTGTGAAAAATAAAAGTGGCATGTCAATTGATCAGTCCAAAATCCAAATTGCTTGCTGTTGCCATCAATGATGCAAGTTGGAATCCAGAATGCTAGTACTCAAACCCCATTAAAGGCAAGATTGCAATTCCCCTAACTGTACCGATCAGGTTGCCTGATAAGACCATCACGCATACACAAACAAACAAGCAATAGCAGGCTGACCATACACAAGGAAATCAAAAGAAGTGCGATGGGAACTTCTTCTTCTTTTCTTTTTTTTTCTTTTTTCTTTTTTTTTTTTTTAATTTTACCGATCATGTATCAGCAGGTTTTGACTTCAAACTCCTTGAGCGACATTATTGTCAAGGATCCGCATGACGTGTGATTAATGCTGTCGCAGCCCACTTTCAATTTCTGCAGGAATATCAGAACTAGGGAGCCAATATTTTTTAACCGAGTATTCCCTCAATTGTTTGGTGAAGCAATTAAACTTTCTTTGCCTCTATCTTTCCAATCACCGAGAAGAGCCTGGGTCAATCAATCCAGGCATTTGCATCCTCCATCAACTGGCTGAGCCAATAACAGTTGGGAATTCTTGATGGTCGACGGTGGCATATTGATTTTGGGTCCATTGGCCTCTGGTATTTTGTTAACTGCGAGCAGCTTGGCCTTTCTTTATCATCAGCCTGGCTGACTTTCCAGGACTCTTACAAGAAGAACCACAGTTTGTATTCAGATCCGAAACCTGCAAAAAGAAAGCTGACTCAATTGACAGATTTCAATTCAATAAGGTTTTAGATAAGGCCTTATCTAGCATTCCAGCATCTCATGAATCCACAGTTGGTTAGCAGTCGAGCAAAATTTCTATAATTATGGCTGTTTGCTTGTCATACCCGCTAAAATCATTTTCTTGGCTACCAATTCTTACTGACAACAGAGACCTACAAAGGATGGTTACAGATATACCTGAAATTTGCAAGAGGCCCCTCCACATTGTGATCCCACATGCTGTCACAGTCCTATGCAGCATCCGATCTGTCCAATTGGTACACTTGATGGAGCTGCAAAGACAAAATATGCCATCAAAGCCGTTCAAGTTAGGAAGTGCAAACTTTCTCAAACCCTGTAACATGAGTTTATCTTAGTATGTCACAAATATTTACAATAGCAGTAGAGATGCAAGCTGAAAAACATTGATGGCCTTTGCAAGTTGCTACTATCACTACCTTTGCAAATTCAAGGTGTTGCTGTCACTTTGGTTTTTCCTGTTGGAGCTTAATCCAGCTTCAAGCTCAAGTTCATAAGCTGAAGAGTAGTGCCAAGAGATGACTGATTGCTTGATAGTAATGGAAGCATTATTCACTTGCACTTTCTATTCACACAATAGGACGTCAGTGGCAATGCCTGTTGTTGGCAATGCTTTGTAACAGGAAATGTTGAGGATGAAAGTTTGCTGTAGTTCATAATGCTGCTTGGCAGCTGGAGTCAATGTCATCGTATTACAGAATGAAAATCAGATTAGCAATGATTTAAGAAAAGCATTAGACCAACTTAGGTCTAGCAAGATAAAAACCAAGGTCAACTTCACTAATCATGAAAACTAATATCTATGCAAAATTTGAGGCGGGAAGCACAGAAAGTGGAGACCAAATATTTAGCATGTAATAAAGTTATAAATTTAAAAAATTATTTCACGCACATGCACATGTCATAGGGATGATGATATACAATACTAAATCTTCATATTTCTTGACACAGAAAGAGAAATGGTATTGATTATTCATGACAATTGGTTCAGCATTCTGTTAGAATGCGAAATGTTATGCAGAGTGTGTGAGCTATGAACAGAATTCAAATTGTTTCATAACTAAATATGGTTTTCGATGCTTCTGCTATAATCATCCATATCACACACCTTATCACAGCTCAAGTTTGTCATGCAGATCTTAATGAAACTCGAGTCTGAATCTATTTTTGTCCTTTCCTTCATTTTAGTATCTTCATTTTTGGATTAAGGGAAACTCAAGGGCAATATATCATATAGGATTCTGTTTTAAGAGCAGATACAACTTATGATATAGGGTTTACCTCCATCAGTTATAGAGAAATCTGTAAATTCCATAGTCAAAGTAGACTTTTCACAATTAAATAAGGTTTTTGATGCTTCTGCTATCACCAACCATATCATGTACCTTATCACAGCTCACATTTGTCACATAAATCATGATGAAACTCGAGTCTGAATCCACTTTAGGACTTCCCTTCATTTTAATACCTTCATTTCTGAGCCTAAGGGAAACTCGAGTGAAAAAGATTGAATGCAACTCTAGACAGTATCATATATGAATTCTATTTTAAGAGAAAACTGACAATTCCTTATTCAAATCAGACTTTTTAGGTGATTAACTACTGCAAATGGAGTATATTGATGTGCATCATTGCAATTCAAATCCATCCCAACCATGAATGGAAACTCGGCATGTGGCTTCTCATAATCTTTAATGTGAATAAAGAAAATTAGAGATAAGTTTAGAAGAAACATGGTTCTCTAATAGGAGATAGTCTTTTATGCTCCAGTTTTAACTATCAAGCTTTACAATCACTGTTGGAAAGCCTATAAATTTGAAATCATAGCATAACTTGATTATATGATAATGACTCACATCAATGCAACTGAGAGGGAAGATAAGAGAAATCAAGATAAAAAAGGAAAATGAAGATGCCTAGAATCCAGCATAGTACAACTGGTTACCTGTATCAATCTCCAAAAATTAAAACTATGAAGATCTTTAATACAAACCACAGATCCATCTCAAAGACTTGTACAATAAGCAAAGCCTCTATTAATTGACTCATTCATTTAGTTCATCCTTGAATTATAAGTTTTAGCCAATCAACTGTTAAATGTTTGAATTCGACTTGAAGTTCTTACATAAATCAAGAATATCAAACACAATATCCGAGTGTCAAGACTTGCCATTTAAAAGCTTACTGCTTTTTTTTTTTGCAGCAACTGATTTTGATCTCCTTAACTGATGGACCTCAGGGTTCATCCTACATATCGGATGTAACCCTTTTGAAGTAATATGAGACAACAGACACCTTAAGAACTGGTTTTGTAAATGCTATAATCATCTGAACTGCCACGTGTCTAAAATGAGTGAAAATACATTTAAGCTAACTTTAGGCAAGAATATGATTTTTCATACCAAGACTTGCAGACCATGTTCATGAGGTATTATGTACACTAGGAAATTGACAAAGTTGGAGCCTGATATCCTAGGATTTACGATGAGTTATTGAACAATTATATTGTTTCTTTACTGGGGAGGCAAAAAAAGATTCCTAAAGCTTGTTCTCTTCTAAGACATCCATTAGTGATTGAACTACAGAATCAGGAAGTATGCAAAACCTAAAAGACAATTAGCATGTATCTAATACAGAGAGAAGATATGGCATTGCTATAAGAGCTACCTTCCATATCGATGTTTATTCTTCATCTTCATAGATAAAAGATTTCAAATAACTCTTTAGCATTAACACTTATCAAGTAACCATGTGAAAAGAAATATATTGAATGTAAATAGTGCATACTTGAAGTGGGGATTGCAGTGCCACAGAATCATAGCCATAACCAGCAAATTTTATCCCATTTTCAGGATTTTGAGGATTTCTTCATCATTCTTCCAGCAGTGGGAAACATGAGAGCTCATATGAACAAAACAATTAGAACCTAGGGATTTGGAGAAGCACCACAAGCGGCTACTCATGTTCTACCTCCATCCATAAATGAGTTGAACTGGAAACAATAAACTATTATAAGCTGCAGTTCTGGAACATATTTTGCAATTCTGACGTATATGAGAGATTTCCAGTAAAAGCTTCAAGTAAACTCATACACTCCACACATAAAACAATCTATTAACTCGAAAAAGTACCTAGCGATTTGCTAGAAACAGAACCTCAGAATATGTCAGCTGCGCATCCACATAAACAAAATTCGATCTGGCATTTCCTGCATCAAAAAACAAGGCATAAGTGGAAATTAACTACAAGCATAATAGAAGCTTAAAGTGATGATTTAGTACCTGACTCCACTAAATACAGTGGCAAGTAATCAATCTTTCAAGTACTTGAATACATGCAATGGGCAAGACAGGAACAGATAAACTCTGTTCATAGTTTGAAGCACATTCATGATGTGCCCAACTTCTTAATATGCATGAATATGTTCAGACAAATTAATGGTGCCATGCTTGATTCCTTTCACAGCCATGGGTTCTGCAGGACCCATGTTTCCTTTGAAGGCAACAGCTGGAAAAAGGCCTCGGATATGCATCTCTTCATATAGCTTTGAAATCTGATGCATGTCCATACATCTGATATAACCTTGGACCAATGTAGAATATGTCACATAATTAGGGTCCACACCACTCTCAACCATTTGATCAAGAATCTTAATGGCAGCTTCCGTATCCCCCTGACTGCAGAGACCATTGATCAATGTAGTATAGGTCACAACAGTAGGACTGATGCCTTCCTCCATCATTTTTTGCTTAAGTTTGAATGCTTCAGTAATTTTACCAGACTTGCAGTAACCATCAATCAATGTATTGAATGTAACAACATTAGGAGTTACACCCTTTGAGTGCAGCTTATGGAAAAGATTGACCGCTCTATCTAAATTCCCAGACTTACACAGGCCATTGATGAGAGAATTGTATGTAACAATATTTGGAATGAGACCCCTTTTCATCATCTCATCCCTTAATACAAAAGCTTCATCTACATTACCTGAAGCTGAGAAGCCATGAATAAGAGTGCAATAAGTAAAATTGTCAGGTACAAAGCCCCTTTGTAGCAAACTTGCGAACAGTATCTTTGCATCTAAAATCCTTCCAGACTTGCAAAGCCCACAGATGACAACATTGTACATAATGTTGTTAGGCTGAATATTTTCTTTTGTAGTTTCATCAAGGAGATTTGCAATTTTATGCATACTGGGATTGTTTGCACTACAATCAGAAGACTTATTAAAAACTTCATAATCTGGAAGCATGTTGATATCTACCATTTTCTGCAACAACACATTTGCCTCATCAATCTTACCCTGACGATAGAGACCACTGACAAGAGCAGTGCATATGAATATATTTGGAGTTAAACCCTTCCCTGTCATTTCAAAATATGCTTCAAAAGCTTTATCCATGATTCCTTCTTTACACCAGCCAGCTATCAAAGCTCCATAGGTCACAATATTGGGAGCCAGTCCCTTTTCTTGCATGCCAACAAGAAGATCATTGACCCAGCCAGATGTCTTAGATTTGAAGAGTCCAGTAATGAGAGAATTAAACATCTCAATGGAAGGAGAGAATCCTAACTTTTCCATCTCATCCCTAACGTTCAAAGCCTTCTGCATGTCACCAACTTTACAGTAACCATCAATCAGTGTCCTATAAGTCACGCTATCAGGGAAACAACCCCAATCTACCATCTTCCTAAGAATCTCCTCCGCTTCTACCATTTTCCCCACCTTGCACAACCCATTGATCACTGTATTGTATGTGATTTGACTCTTTGCAAACCCCCTAGCTAGGATATCCTTCCAAAGCTTTAAGGCTCGTTCAATATCACCTGCTTTGAAAAAACCATCCAGCATGGTGCTGCAACTAATTTCATTAGGTGCCACACCCCTTTTCAGCATTAAGAACCACAACTTCAAGGCATCATCCATGGCACCTCCCTGAGAGAAGCCCTTGAAAAGGGTATTATAGGTTAGAACTGTCACTTCAATACCTTTCTGAAGCATCATGTAACAAATTTCAAATGCCTTGCTCATAAGACCCTCCTTGCAAAAGCCATCTAAGAGAGTATTATAACTGTAAGCATCTGGTTTCAGGTACCCATTTTCCATCTCATCCACTATTTTCTCTGCCTCGCGGATTCTTCCCAGCTTGCAATATCCATTAATCAAGGCATTACAGATGACTACGTTTGCTTTTATTCCCATACCTGACATCTCATCTCGAATCCTAATCGCATCATCCATTTTTCCCATTTGGCAGTAAGCATTTACCAGCACACCATAAGCAACTTCATCAGCAGATAAACCGGCTACCACTTTCATGTTGTTAAGAACTCTCTCCGCTTCCTGAACCTTGCCTTCCTTGCAGTATCCCTTGATCAACAGTGTGCAGGTAACAACATTCGGTGAAATGCCTCTTTCAGACATCGACCTGAAAACTCTCACTGCCGTTTCCGTCTGTCCTAAACTGCAGTAGCCATTGATCAGCGAATGGTAAGTCACGAGATTCACCTCAAAGCCCTTCCGTTCCATTTCTAACACAAAATCCGAAGCTTTCTGGATCTTCCCATCCTTGCAATAAGCATTAACCATGATAGACACAGTGAAAACATCAGGCAGAATCCCTGCCCTGGCCATCTGTTCGAATACATGAGCCGTTGTGCGACTCTCTCCGCATTTAACCAGGCTACTCAGAAGACTGTTGCAAGACCTGGAACTAGGCTTGCATCCATACTTGCCCATGTTATCAAAAACGAAAAGAGCCTCCTTTACGGATCCACCCTCCGCGTAGACCTTCAGAAGCATATCAAAGACCGTCGGGGAGAAAGAGAACAGCTTATAAACCCTCACAAGCTCGTCAAAAACATAGGAAACGGATGATCTATCGCTGGGAACAGTCACCAGATCCTTCAAGTACCCTCTAGCCTCATCGAACATGCGCCCCCGGGATAAGATGTGAACAATCTTGCAATGAGATCGGGCATTGGGCCTGAAGTACTGCTGCTTCGAGGCGATTCTGAAGAACCCCAGGCAGGCACCGGGATCGAGACGGAGCCTGACGAGGACGGCGTCGAGGATGTCGTCGGAGAACTCGAAGGGGAGCTTGGAGACGGCGTGGAAGCGCTCTAGGGTCAGGATACGGCAGAGCCGGTCGAGGAGCTCCGACCTGCTGAGATCCGGGAGGTTCCATTGGAGGAGGGTTCGGGAGGCATGGATCGATCGGCGGCGGGTGAGGGATCGAAGGAGAGGAGGATAGTACCTTGGCATCGGGGGAACATCTAGGGTTTCGAGGAGATTTTCTTCGAGGGTTCTTGGTTCGGTTTCGTCGACATGGATGGATGGATTTTTTTCTGGGAGAAACGGAGACCGGCGAAGGCCCTGCGCTCGAGCCTCCTGTGACCGGCGAGGCCGAGGGAAAGTGATATCGGGCTAATCCATGGGCTCGGAGATGGGCAACGGAGTTGGGCTTGCGAAAATCCTTTAGGATAAAGATTTTTCATGGTTCTTACGCGAGGATACGCACAAATGGTTTCAAAATTAACTAAGCTCATGGATCATATGGACTAAAGGGCACCCTAGCACAGATTTAGATTTAAATTTATGATAACTTATGATTGAATTTGAATATATTTGAATCCATACTTATAGTTGGATTTGAATAAATTCAAATCCTTAACCGGATGAAGACGCTAAGGCTTAAACAATGTTCCGACATGTATTTAATCCTACATCGGTTTACACAATGTTCTCGACTTAAAGTTGTGCAATCTAGATTATTGTCCTTCGATGAATTTTAGATCGCTTCAAAGATGAAGTCAACTAGTATATCACTGGTGTACCAGCTCTTCGTTGAGGTACAATGGCATTGGTTCCCTGAAGGCCTAGTATGAAGTTCAAATCTCATGAGGTCACCTTTAAGGTTACAAACTTTGATTATGTAGAAGATTAGATATATCACGCAAATCCGTTCATGTTTGACTGGCGTTATTCCATGCTTAGGCCATTGTATGACTTGGCCTACATGGCCATATTCCAGTCCGCAGTCCCTTGCTTGTCCCGATTTTTTTGTGTTCCTTTTCCTCTCTTTTTTCCATCTTAAATTTTGATTGTCCATAGTATTCTGAAAGCCATATTTTTTTTTTCTTTTTTTGTTTTTTGATGATAAGGGACGTAGAAATCACCCGGCTTTTATTGAAAGCAAGTAGTCAAAGCCATAATACCAAGTATCAGTAGTTCCTTACCCGTGGCCTGAGGAGTAGCTTGAAAAAGTTTCTTAGAAGGGAGTGGCAGGTAACACCATCCATTTTACTCTTTATTTCTATTTGACAACTAGGTGTACTCATAATGTAGTTGACCAATCGCAAGTTATGCAACATTCGCAAGGAGAAAAGTCTTCAATATCCATAATGTGCAGAAATCTGAGTAATATAGGCTACATCCTCAATAAAATTCAGATAAAACATAAACAACTAAAGGAGATTAGCATCTGATCGATAAACACATCGATTTCTTGACTCCACCTTAGCTTTCAGGCAAGGGACTCTTGACCTCCACATAATCTCCGCATCCATCTTCTTCGTGGCTCTCCCTTCTATGCATGCACTTGTAATAGGTGAACTGTATCATGATCTATGAAAGTATGTTAAGATCGTAGCACCATACTCTTCAAGAACCATAAAGTTTCCAAGAAATAAGATGATCAAAGTAATAAAGGATACAAATAAGTCGAGAAGCACACAGATTATTGCATCTAACAACCAAGGGGCATTAGCCTTTATCCTTTCCCATTCGACACTCCTCACGAGTATGCTGCATCCAAATATTCTTGTTAATTCTTTGGTGAGTGGGATTGGTGTGTATATGTGTGTGACTGTGTGTGTGTTTGTGTGTGTGTGTGTGTGTGGGGGGGGGGGGGGGGGAGAGAGAGAGAGAGAGAGAGAGAGAGAGAGAGAACCTTCCGACATAAGTTGCATTAGCAATGAGTGCAAACATGAACATAAGTGGGTTTAAACCCTACAATACAACAAGGTTAGCATATAAGATGGAGAATAATTAATGGCGGCCTTACTACATTTTAAAAAACAGGCCGAAAACGATAGTTACAGGTCTTACCTCCACACTCCCTCGTTTAATCTGGAAGACAAAAGAGAATCCATCAAAAATGAGTTGTGATGATGACGATGATGACAACAATGAAGACAAGGGTACAAAATCTAAATCACAAATATGTACTTTCCTTTTTTGTAAGAAATACTTACTATCTATTTTCAGATGCAAGACTGTCCCATGAAGGCAAATTAAGCTATTAGATTCTGTTATATTCTAGTTAGAAATCACAAATCAGTTAAGAGCATTTGTTTCAGACTATTTTTTACTCCTTTGTGAATCCTATCATTTATCCATTCATTACGGATATACATTTTCCCCCCTTTTTCAGTACAATTACATTTTTCCTCTTTGTGAGAAATAAAAGCATCTCAGTTTCTTCATAGAAGATACTTACATTTAAGTATATTTGTGGCAGGCGGCCTCCCATATATATGGCAGCCATAATCCATCCTAACAAAAGGCCATAAGGACTACCATCCAATGTCTTCACTCTCTCTTCCTACATTAAGGACAAAAAGTGCAACATTGATCACTTCAACTTATTAACTATGATTCACAAGCTCACTAGTTAATCTTTTTTAACGGTGGAAAATACCTGCAACAATATTCTTCTTCCAGCTAAACCCATGTATTTTTCCATCATAGCCCTACTTTGGAAGGGAAGACCAGTTGAACCAATGATAATTGCTCCATAACCAACCTGTAAAATATTGCAATCAAATGTATATTAAATAAATTGATTAGTAACAAGTGATAAGTCGAAAGGCTTAAGACTATAGCCCTTTGTTGCAGTGAGCCATTGATAATGACTCATAGAACCAACCAGCTATTTGGGATAAGACTCGTACATGATATAATAGCCATGATTAACTACAGAGTACTAAGGTCTAATCTTGAAGTGAAGTGATAAGAAAAAATAGTATAGTTTTTTTTCCCTATGCATCATCTTTTTAATCCCAGTATCCCACACTCTCTTCATGACAGCCACATATTTTTATGAGGGTAAATATGTAATTTGATATTATTTACTCGGTCTCTCTCCTATCAGTGGGGACAAAAATTAACTATATAACAAATATTTTCTTTTATTTTGTGAAAAAAATTGCTATTTTCCTTTTGCTATGATTAGAACTAATTATTAAAATGCAGGCTTAAAAATAACTACATTTTTAACATAATTTACTGTTTTTCTTGGTAAATTGGATACATTATACTGTTCTAGTATAGATACATCTAAGAAAGTTGGAAAAGAGATGGTGGTGGAGGGGGAGAGGAGAAGTTTTATAGCTAGAATGTTGTGTAACAAACGATGCAATCTAATCAGTAACCCTATTCGCCTCACGATATACATGGGTGACCTAGGTAGCCACACATTCCCTCAATAAGTTGCGGATATCCTGCAGCAATGAGTGCTCGTTGCCAGTCCTAGCAGGGCTCTGGATCCACCTAATTACTGTCATCGAGTCTCCTTCCAGGCGAACCTGGTCCGCCCTCAAAGTGAGCCGTGCATAGGTAATGCCTTTTTAAGTTGCTATGAGCTCAACTCTAGGAATGATGGTGTCATAAAGCCTACAACCTCCAGCAGTGATCAATCTGGAATCCGCATCTCTAATTACAAAATCAGCCCATCTCTCCTCCCATCAAGGCATGCTGCCATCAAAGTTTACATTGAGAAAACTTGGAGGTGGGGCCTCCCAGGCGACGAATATTGTCCGAGGTGCTCTAAGAGCTATATATGGGAAGCCCAGATATCCCTCGCAGTCTCAAGTCCTTTAAGAAGCCGTGCAGCTAAGAACTCATCGGCATGGAGGAGCGCCATGTCAGCCACTGCCCTATTGTTCTGATGCCCCCCTTAAAAATTTTGGAGTTCTTGTCTAGCCAAATATGACAAGCAGTGTAAATAGACCTAATACATCTGCTATCAGTGGAGGTTCTCATCAATGAACCTTTCAAATACTCAAGGAAGGCTGCCACTGGGTGCGAGAACTGCAGGAAGTACCAATCAGAACCAACCTACTACCACACCTAAAATGCTCTTGGGCAATGAAAAAAGACATACCCGATAGACTCTATCATATCCAGATACAAATCACAATAGGGGTAGAGTCCCACTCTCCATCTACTCAAGATCTCCCTGGTCGGGAGGTAGCCCCATGCTACCTTCCATAGAAACAAAGCAACTCGGGGGTGAACATGTAGCTTCCATAGCCAACCACCATCCATTGACCGGGAAGCCTCAGCTTTATAGAGCTCACCTAGGTCAGCAGCCCGTACCTGGGATCTGCAAGTCGTACTCCAGGTTCTTCTGTCGGGCCCTCCCTCCAGAAACCAACACAGCTAAAATCCTCTCCGCCAACTGAGGCTCAAAAAGTTGCATGATCTTCATAGTATCCCATCTCCACTCCCTAGGAATGAAAAGGTTGCACATCATAAGATCGAAGGTCTCCAAGACCAACCATTGTGGGCCACAATCGGAGAGGGCGATCTGACACCTAGGCATCCTTCAAAACATTAATCAACAAGTCGTCCCCAAATTGTCCACTTGATTCGGAAGATCACCTCCGGCCCCCGAATGCACATCTCACACCAGATGAACGAACTGTGTCGACCTGCCTGAAAGTCCGATGCTGAGGTATGGTTGCTATAATTATCCCTCATCAAAAAGCTCCACAAATAATCTGGTTTAAGCAGGAACCGGGCTACATGTTTGGCCGCCATAATCTCCCTTCTCAACAATAGGGAACAGATACCCAGACCCCCTCTACCTCCCGATTGGCAAACCGCCTCCTAGGCCACAAGGTGAAGACTCCTACCATCCTGCACCTCCTAGATAAAGTTTCTGAACAGTTGATCCACCTTTACCAGCGGACCCTTCGGTGAAACAATGTGGGACAATAGGTAGACCGGGGCAGAACTAAGGACTGATATCACTAACGTAACACTCCCCACCATAGAAAGAGCTTTTGCCTACCATCCCTCCAGCTTCCATCTGATATCCTACTCAATCTTGCTGCATTCTGCCATCCACAGCCGCCTCCCTGTGATGGAAACCCCAAGGTACCTCCAACCACCAATCTGCTTACCAATCTCCACGTCCATGGTCCTCCACCATTAGCGTTGGTAGAGGAAATCGATAGTCCTCCTTATGTCTGATTCTACCACAGTTGTAGCAGAAAGACAATACATTCTCGTAGACGAAACACTGCCATTACACCCTAGATTGACCTTAGATCCGAACCCAGGTTTGAGTGGATCTAGGGCATTGATTTCCAGCTTCACCCACACATATCCCAGCTTCCGCAGCTCCTCAGTGAAATCGTCAAGAGCTAGAGGCCGGTTGACCGTCGCCATGATCTCCAAGATCGACGCCTTTTCCTAATATTCGAGCGGTAGGCACGGAAGCCGGATCCAAACTACAATCGTCTTCACCTTATCCACTTCGGGGATGATGTCTGGAACCCACGGTTCCATTGCTTACAACTGTCCAGCCACCAACCACAGGCCGCCAATGAGGGCCACGTCCCAATCGGCCTCATTCTTAAAGCGGAAGACGTAGTGGTCCTCTACCAGTGGAAAGGATTCTACATCGTAGTTGAGTTTCCCCCGGGTCGAGATCCTAGGCGAACCACTCAGCGAGGCCTCTCCACCCGAAGCTCCGAGACACCACTGTTGTCTTTTTCCAAGTCTGCCGGGATGCTTCCACGCACTCCGTCGGCAACTCCAAAACATCGGTGAAGTACTGTTGAAGCTTCTCGATTTCCTTTTCTAAGATCTGATTAGTTGTCCATCTGGGTTGCCGGGGAAGCCCCCACCCACATCGTGTTGCTCTCCTCCCGCCTCGTCGTCTGCTGATCCTCGCCGCCGGAGGACCCCTTCATCGGCCTTATCTTGTGTCATCCATGGCTCAGTGCCCACCAATCATTTGACAAAACCCATAGAGCCTGCATGGTAATTAAAACACTTTACCACCCAACCGCTCAGAGAGCGCACTCAAACTGAAATGGTTGCTAATTAAATCCATGTGCAACTAACCTTTCTTTATTTCTTATGATATTACTATTTTTATCTAGTTTGTTTCTTATGATATTATTGTTTTTTAGAGTAATGAACCTGGTACATCAGTTTGGTTCGATAGGGTTTATAAGTTATGTCTTGGTGGTTAAGTTCTTTTAGTTGTACTTGTGGCCAGAGGTTCAACCCATTTTAGAACAAATTTGTGTACCCCATATTATTTTTCATCCAAACGATAAGAGGATGAGACAGAAAGGAGAGAGAGAATCCGATTTATTAAAAATGTGGGGGCCCATACCTTGACGATGGGACACATCGAGTGGTAAATGAGCGGAAAAGAAGAGAATAAGACAAAGAATGACAGAGATACAATAATTTCGACATTAACCCCCCAATCTACCGCTCTAAATTGATTATTTTATTTAATTAGGATGTGGTCCCCCAAAGAGGGAGGGATTTAATTAAATCAAAATTTTAAAGTAATTTTTTAATAATTTTCCAACAAATCAATTAAACATATAGATATTTTAAAAAAATATTTTTAAAATAAATTCTACAAAAATAGGAACTAAATACTGGAAAAAAAATTAAAGTTAAATTTTCGAGAATTGGAGCATTCCCATTTTCTTTGGAATGACAGCGAAAATGAGACCGGTTCCAACCAAATGGTTAGAATAAGAGTTATCCATCCTCGTTACCATTTCAGAATTACTTCTTTTAGACCAACTATGCTCTTAGTTTTGACCACCGGTCTTCAAGAATACGATTAGATTGTGGTGGCCTGGGTTGAGGGCAACAATCTTCTTCTATAGAGTTTCGAGAAAATTACATATTTTCTGGTATTTTTTTTAGTACAATAGCGGGTTATACATAATGAATGTGGATGCGGCCAACAAAGTCACCCCACGGTGTTTTGTGGCCGCTTCTAAACAATAAAAATACACGTACTAGCGTGATCCATGTGTGTGCTTGTGTGCGGTCGCGCGCGCGTGCACATGCTAGTGTGCACCCGAGCGTGTGTTTGCGGGGTCCGTGTGGATCGGTTAGTTTGGACTTAATTAGTCCGATAAAAGACGATTACCCTACGTTGTTGTCTCGGGCTCGGTGAATAGAACTTGAGCCTTATCCTTCCAGGTAGGAGGAAGTTGCCTTTTGGCCACGGTCACCTTACCCGTGGAAGCCTTATCCACCCGGGACCAATGCCCGTTGCAAGCACCCTAGAGGTATCACAGGTTATTAATTTCGACTCACCGAACGTGACACGATCTGCTTGGGCTTGGCAGCTACCCGGTGCCTTGAATCATGAGCTGGAGAGGCCTCGTCCTCGGACGACGAGTCGTGCAGTGCTGAGCCAGATGGTCCGCTCCTGGCCGTTCCCAGATAAGACGAGCCATACGGTGGAGTCCCGCTGCTGGCCAAAGACCTCGCCGACCTATACGTATGGATTAAGACATCATGTATACGCTTTAACTGTCTAAGAAATACCAAGCAAACAAGCACAACAAACGCATTAGTACATGTTACGTAGCTACGTACCTGTAGTATAGATCGATCCGAGGCGATGCCCGATCTGAGGCTGTGGTAGGTATTGGCCTGCTCGAATCGTCATCTAGCTTTGGATTCAAAGGCTTCCTCTCTTCCTCGACCTAACAAATTAAAGGATGACTCATCTTCAACTCCCATTAGTTCTTCAAAAAGTATAAACGAAGAAGTGCTTCGGAAAAGTAACATTTGGGACCCAGATGGCACAAACCTGAGAGGGTAAGTTCCTCTACTTTAACATGCTCTATATATGTCCTTATCATGACCACTATATCTCTATGACATACAATATAAGGTTGTGCAGCAAAGATTCGAAAAGATGGGTGCTGATATATATAAATTACGGAGGCATTCCTCGTTCTAGAAAAAGATAATTCAAAAGAACGGACATAAAGAGTTGGGATAGGATTTATTGTTGGTGATATCGTTTGCTATGGTGACATCAATGGCTACTCGCCACAGATGATTTCCAAGGTCCCCACGCTCGGAAAAGCAAAGGTGACCTACCTCGACTATAGACTCGACAACTTTGCTTTTCCACCATCTAAGCCAGTAGTCGTAGTACAACGTCTGCAATAGCAAGACCACCGTAGTGGCAGTGTAGAGCTGCACCACGGAATAGACGTTAGCCACTTGCGCATAAATAAGAACACTAGTATGTACTCGCAAAAAAGAAAAAAAGGAAGGTAACACTAGTACAAATAGCAAGATCTTTGATCATAAAAGCCATCTCCATCTGGGTTAGTCCAATAAATATAACTTATACTTGCAGATATGAGCATATAATCACAAAAGAAGAAGAGGAGAGAGCTGACCAGTGCCGTATAAAATTGGGTTGGCAACTGCAACCACCAAACAACACGAACCCTTTCAGTAATCTTAATATTGCTGTATAACATTGTTGCAGTGCATGCCTAGTCCTGAGTTAGTATTATTAAGATGCTTACCGTTACTGGCTCGAGAAGGCAGCCCGCCAAATTAAAGATGTCACTGTATGCGAAGAAGATAAAATTAGGAAAAAAGAAAGAAAAACTTCATGTTGCAACAAAATTGGGAAAACATCTTAATGTTGCATCTTATGCGGAAAACATCGAATTTGGCAAGAAATAATTTAAGAGGGTCGAGTAAAAGAGAGATGGACGAATAGCATGGTAATGGAGACAGACCCGATGACCCAAGTGAGGATGAGTCCAAGGGAGACACCATGGCAGGACTTGGTCTGGAAGTTGGTGACGATTTGTGGGATCTCCGCAATCCCCCAGCAGATGAGGCTAATCAGACCGAGGCCGAATGATATCTCGCCGCTAAGACTGCACACGCAGTCCTTGAAATACTTCTCAATCCAACCTACGCAGGCCTTCTTCTCCTCGGCGCAGGAAGCCCATGCAGGAGACTTGGCCATCCTCTCTTCTCACTTCCTTCTCTCTCTGCGAGATGGAATTCGGATGGGAGAAAGGTGGCGAAGGGTTTGCTGCTGAGGAAACGGGAGGAAAAGGGCAGGGTGAAGTAGTACGATGTGAGAACCGAGAGGTATCCGCTCAGAGTGAGAGGAATATGCTGTGGGCTAGTGCTAATTTAAAAGGAAGAAAATGACCACACCATGGAGAGAGCAAGCGCATATTCCGGTCCAAGCCCCAGACAAGGTTCTTACGAACGATGAGCTGCTTCTAGGAGTGATGAAATGATAGAATTATTTCACCGAGTATGAGGTTCTTTTTTCTTCTAATCATTTCTCAATGGAAAGAATGCAATGGACAACCGATGGACCACCTGATTGCAATGTTGCGTAGTTCATTCACTTACATCAGTCCGACAAAAGGCTTTATTTATTTATTTATTCTTTTTTTAAGGAATCAGTCCGACGAGTTTTTTTTTTTTTTTTTGGGTACAAGAGATGTTGGTGAGGATAGAATGAGCTCATAGTGCGTGCCCGAACAGGGTGTTCGCCCTCGGCACAAGCACACCCAAACAACACCCAATCCCTTGCATCGGCCCCACAAGTCATGTCGGTGAGAGAACATAACTGTGGGTGAACACGGTAGCAAAGAATACCAGGTCTTTGTTGCCATGACCTGGGGCTAGCTGCTTAATTTGCCCTGCTCCCTTTCCCCTTTATAACCCTTCTGAAAACCTCCAGAACGCACGGTCTGTTTTATTGACCGCAAATATGAAGTAAATATTTCGGGCCTCAGTAAGCCATCATATTTATCCATCATATTTGGCACTGTCGGGAGAAATAATAGATATCTGGCCAAATTATCTACTTCTTTTACCTCAAATGCAAGCTGAGAAGAACAACCACGATCCTATCCAAAAAGCTGGCTAACCGAACTGAGCTATCTTGGCTCTGATCGAGAAGCCGATCAGCCAAATAGCCACCGGCCAAAGAAAATAAGTAGTACGTGTCGATAAGAACTGACAGCCTTAACAACCCATGATTCTAGCACCCTATAGTCGTAGCGGCGCCATGGCCTGCAGCCCACCAGTGCCGCCCGCCGCCCATGCGGACTGGTACCCACGCCTCAACCGTACTACTAGCCATTATCTGACTATTATTGTACGCTGCGTCAGGCCAAGTAACAACAAAATAGGCTTTCCTATATAAAATGGTAGTCTGGAGAATTTCATATATGTACACAATTTTACTCACAGAGACCACACTTTGCTGAAATTCTCTTTCTTTTATATTGTTGCCTCGTTATTTGACTTTGGTATCGTTGGATCTCTGCTGAAAATTCTCCAACAAGCAGACTTTTTGCAGGCTATTTTATGAGGAGATCCATCTTCACATCTCGATCATAGTTTCCGGTCGATCTCAGGGTCGTCCGAGCTGCTCTCCAACCTCAGTCCGGATCCGGCGGCAACAAATTGGTGCTAGATGGAGGGCTACCCAGCACCCAGCAATTAATATCGACATCTATCAAAGAAAAAGATAGAGAAAATGATGAAAAATGATGAGGAGACGAAAAAGAAGAAGACGACAAAAAAAGGGCCGAGTAGCCAAGGATCGAAGACCCATCGGACATTGAGAAGGACGGAGGACACTGGAGTTGGAGAAGGACTTTACTGGAGCACCACCCAAGGGCCTAGACACTCAAGTCCTCAGATGGAGGAGCAAATGAAGCAAAGAGTAGAGACCAAAGGTTGGGGATGCCCTTATATAGGGGTGTGGACGACCCTAATCGAAGCGTCGTCCGACTACCTGGGCAAATTGAACCACGTGTCAACACAGGGCATGGCAAGGGGCAATCCGCCGAATCGCTACATTATTAGGGAGTCCTCCACAATGATGGCGTATCGAGATGACCTGGGTTCGTCGGCGCTTCGGGAAGACAAAACGGCACATTTTTTTTTCAATGGCATGAGTCTCGCCCTCGATCGAAGTAACAACTTGACTTCCATCGCATGAACTGAGATGCAGCTCTGCCTCGGAAGTGGAGGGCAAGTGTTGGGGGAAATAATGGACACCTCAACTTAGGGCCAGACCCACCCCTTTTACCGCAAACATAAGCCGAGGAGAATAACCTCAACCCCAGTCAAAAAGCTGACCAACCGAAATGAGCTACCTCATCCCTGGCCGAGGAGTTGATTAGCCAAGGAGTCACAAACCGAAGAGAACAATTAGCACGTATCGACAAGTACTAACAGTTCCAACAACCGACAGCTCTAAAAGCCCATAGGCTTTTTTATATAAAGAGGCAACTTGAGGGACCTCAGATATGCATGCAATTTTACTCACACAAACCACGCTCTGTTGCAATTTTTGTCTTTTATAGTATTGGCTCGTTATTCCGATTTAGATATTGGAGGGTCTCGACTGAAAAATCTCCTGCAAGTAGATTTCTTACATGCCATCTCCGAAGGAGATCCCCTCTTCGCATCTCGGCCATTTTATTCAGTTCGTCTTCGGTCAATCTCAAGATCGTCCGAGGTGCCCTTCAATCTCGGCAAGAGACACCAAAGTGAGACTGTATATGGTTGTTGTGGGTAAGCGTAGCCGCCATCTTGGTGCATGTAAAAATCCGATAGCGGCATAAAGGTCTGCGCATGATTTGGATGGCATGAGCTTTGACGTCGCCACGCGGCGGTGTCGATGCGCTGCGAACGCACGGAAAGAGAAAAGAGTGGCCCAGGCCCAGGGTGTATTGAAAACGTGGCACGATCATGGACCGTTAACGTATTCTTCCTTTTTTCTTTTATTTTTTATTTTTGTCGTCTGGTGTTATGTTCTTTAGCGAGATGGATTTTGGCGCGTAGCGTATCACGAGGATTACTATGAGGCGACAGGTGAGCGCGTCACCGAGAATCGAGATCAATCCGCACCGTCTCCGCAACGGGCGGTCGTCTTGGTAGGGATGAACTTGGACTGACAATTGCCACTTGCCAGGCGCTGCTCTCAGTTCGGTCGATATCGGAGCATGAACTCGGACGGATCGTCGTCCCCTGTGGAAATGTAGTCCGGGTGCAGCGAACCTGGGACTGCCGGCCATCTCTGTAGTGGGGACTGGGAAGCGCGGAGGAAAACCATTTGCCCGTATATTTGTCCATATTTAAATTATCCTCCATTTTGGAGGCCAAAGGTCGTTGTAGTATAGTGGTGAGTATTCCCGCCTGTCACGCGGGCGACCCGGGTTCGATCCCCGGCAACGGCGACTTTCCTTTTTTGGTCATGTCCGCATAGGAAATGAAGAGGGGAATAGGGTAACGTTCTTTAGCCTCCCTCCGCCTCTTCTTTTAACCATCTCGTCGATGCCTCATAATAAGCTGTCTAATCTCACCGCATTCTTTCTTTTGGATTCTACCTGGGGTTGAAGAAGGGTCGTCGGACAACCATATCAAAATGATAAAAGTTAAACATAATTAAAGAATATTTAGATGTGAAACAAGAATTTGAGTTTTGATATCATGTTGACTAACTAATTGGCCAGGCCACTATCTTTTGTCCGACTTCATTCGAGAAAATGACTGAAAATGAGAAAGGCCAGCTAGACATGAAACGTCCGCATCCATCGTTGAACCTAACTCGGTTTAAAGTAGTAGGTTCAAAGTATGATACAGAAGGTAGAATCCAACTCTCGACTTTGAAAAGGTAAGCTTCTACCGTTGGATATAGACTCGCGTTAGTAAATGAGGTACTTACTCCTAAACTGGATTTGATAAACTTATAAGAGCTTTCCTCTGGAAAGATTCAGATTCTGCCTCTGAAATAGCCTGTAAAGTTAACTGAAAAATAGTTTGTTTGGAAAAAGAAGAGGGAGGTTGGGAACTCAAAAAAGTCCTGGGTTTTTCAATGAAGCCCTTGTGTGACATTGAGTTGGAGACTCGAGGAAAGTGAAGCTCTTTCAAAGAAGGGCTAGAAGTCCCTCTTTCACTTCTGGAACCGAATTAGATATAAAGTTCGTAACTGTTTTTCTACATTCTTTTTGGAGGACAACTGGATTTGTGAGGTACCTTTAAAATCTCCTTTCCCCAATCTCCTTCAGGTTTGCCTACTCGACTCCGGATGCATCCCCGTGTTCTATAGAAATAGAACATGGGCCAGCCCAACGAGGCTGGGCCTCCCAAGATCCCAACAAAAAAATCAAATGTTTTCTTTGTTGTTGTTTGATGAATAAAATCAATTCAAGGGACAGTCTCCAAAAGAAACTTGGTAGATACATTGGAGGGGTGTGCTTTTTTTAGGGATTCTACATAATCTATTGACCACATCCTTCTGAAGTGTTCATCTGCTATGGAAAGCAGGAGGGGAGTATGTCGAAGATTAGACATTGAGCAACTACCCGCTGTGTTCTCCATTTCCTAAAAAGAGGGATGGTGCGACAAGTTCCAAAAAAGATGCAATTAGCCTTCCTATCTCTCATTACAACAAGGAGCGAAACTCTAGATTTTTTCTCAACAAATGCTCTTCGACTTCAATTGGTGTTGCACTAGCTATTAGACTGTTCAATGACTGGTCTGTGCTTTGTAAGAATGGTGATCTTGCAGGTTTCGCTTCTACTTGGGCTAATAAGATTAAACACCTCGGCTCATCCCTTCAGAAAATTGATAAGACTCTCCTCAACAGGGAAGTCAGTCAATTCCCCTGTAAGAATTCAGACATTCCAACGAGGAAGACAATCAATTTAATCCTAGTTTGTAGTGTGAATTTTGTTTTAGAAGCTTGGGATTAATTGTTCGTTCGGCTACCCATAGAAAAATCCTACTTAATGAATTCTATGTTATCTGCGGTTCCACTGCTCCTAAACCATCCTCAGAGCTTCACCCTGTTTACTTGCTGATCTGCTGTTCCGGCTGTGCATTTGTTTTGATTATATGCTGCTCTAATTTGTCCTGGATGATTTATCTCTGTTGATTATTTGATTTGCCCCTGGACGTGCCGAGTTGTTTTGAAGTCCCAATTAAACCCAGTTTTGCAACTAAACAAGATCTCTGGACATTCTCTTTTTCCTCCCTGCATTCTGAGATCTTGAGTTTAGGAAAGAGTTAAAAGGAGAATAGGAGAAAAATATAATTGTAACAGATTTCGAAGCCAGGTCATTAAACGTAAGAATGCGAGGGATCTTTCCTTCGGAATCCAACAGATTCTGCTGTTGGAAAGCAACAGATTCTTTCTTCCTGCTGCTGTTAAGAAGGAAAAGAAAATTCAACTTATTTTATGTTGCAAGGAATCTGAAAAAAATAAAAATAGATTTTGTGTTTCCATTTTTTTTTGAAAACGGAAAAGTAAAAACCATAGAAAACTAAGGACATGTCAACTCTATGAACCTCAACAGCTGATCTTCCTTCACAATTTTATAATATTTTATTTTCTATAAATATGTCTTTTTTGAGAAAATCTACATCTAAATCTACTTTTTATTTTTTTAAATAAAATGGACGTATGTCTATAATATATATATATATATATATTCAACAAAGTTAGAAAATAATATATTATGGAGAGCAACCGGAGCAGCTTACAATCCGGTCCATATCTAAATTTACATGGGCCAGGTTGGTCCTCCTCTCCCCAACGTCTGCACAGGGGAGAGGTTCCGAACTAGAAAGCAGATGATGGAGGCGCTTCCACCGCCATTGTAAAAACGAAAAAATTAAAAAAATAACGATGACCTTGCAGCAAAACAGCTTAGCTATTAGATCCTATCAAACATGATCAAAATATTCCAGATCATCGTATGCAGCGGACATTACTCAGATGAGAAGGTATTGGTGAAATGTATCTTAACATTTGCTCGGTTACCTTATCCAATTCTGTGAAAGGTCAGTGCAGCTTGTATAAATTGATCGCTGTGAATACCTTGATCTGTACAATATAGACCAAATACATATTCAGCAAAAAGTAAAAGACTTGAATGCTAGTCTGGTGCTACCGCGGCATTCCATCTAGGATGTCACACAGGTGCCACCATTTGCTTCGGCTAGCTTCCCAAATCCTGCAGAGCTCCAGCTCCTCCCTCAAACCATGCCGACCGCAAGGCATCCTGTCGTTTGATTTCAAATACCTTAATAAGGACTTCCTCGATGACCTGTGCAAGCCAGACGCGAAAACAAATGAACCAGCAAGCAGGGTAGTGAAATCGTTCTCTACTGGCTGTCAAATTGGATTACAATATCAACGATGAACAGCAGTTGAAAAATGAAACAGACTGCAATCCTCTGGATTCACAGGCCTAAACAACAAAAGTGTTTTCATTAAATCCTGAGATTACAGGGTAGAAAGAATCGAACTAGTGAGGAAGACAAGGTTCTAGCTAGAAGCTGCACAATAGAATGATCCTTTGACTACCTAGACCCAAAACTTCTATGATATTTTTGCAGGACTTTGGCTTTTCCATGAACAAAAATATATTCATGCGGCCGCGGCCGGCAGAGGAGTCCAGGTGATCCGGGGAATCTTTGGTTCTCCAGCTCCTCAACCTAAAGGAATTACATTATCCTCATATATGACCATACGAGTTCCACAAGCCTTTAAGATTTCCCTTTCCTTAAAATCTCTGACCTTCAGCCTAAATTACTTTACACAGCTTAACATAAGAAACTGATGAGATAAACTTAATACAAAGTTCCTCAAACCTTTGAACCTCGTCTCTCATTCTCTCTGATCATGTAAATCTGAAAATAAGCTTTTTTTGAGAGAGAGATAAGAGTGACTAATATAACTGATTCTTCCAAAATTATTATTCAACAATAAGATGCTTAAAGTCAACATCTCATATATATTCCCTTGTAAATAAGATGGGATGGCTGTTGGCTGTTGGCAACCTTAATTGTTTGGAAGCCATGTTCATCAAACGAACCATATTGCATGGTGACCTGATGTAAGCCTACAAATTAATTATGCAACATGCATGACTCACCCAATGAAAATATACATCCGAGTAGTCCAATGACATAAATGCGAACATATTTTTCAATACCTAGTAGAAAATGCATTGAACTTTAGGAAGCCTTTTTGTTATCGTAGCATCTTTATCTACTCCTCGGTTACCTAGGGATCAGAAATGTCAATGAGATGAGCTTGGCCATGAACCAAGCTTGAACTCTGATATTTATGGGTCGCTGAGAGATTCTGAGGCATGAATAAGTCGAAGCCATCATAGTTTTGACAGCAATTTCCAGTTCTACCATCCAGATATCAACCTCCTAAAAATTGGCAAAAGAATAATTGGGGTTGACAGAAACAGGACCCAACTTACTGGTTACATAGTTTAAGCATTATATTATGTATTATGTCTTATAATAATTTTATTCTTTTGAAGAACATATCCAGATTACAGCCTTTATGATTGATGCATATTCTCTGTTTTGCATCTATTGCAGTTTTATTTTGTCAGATTGATTAGCAGAGCTAGAGCTGATGTTTGTCAGGATTCAAACATCAACCAGGGATCATCCTATAATGTTCAATTGGTGGTCAAACTATTCAAGTCACAAATGTATGAAATGGAACCATGCAGTGGAAATGGAAGAGCTTCAATGCTATCACACCCTAAACGATGAATCTTGTTTCTAGAATTTTAAAATTTAGTTACCTTATCTGGTGTTGATGCACCTGAGGTTACTCCAACTGTGATGGGACCCAGAGGTAGCCAGCTTTCTTTCTCAACAAGCTCCCCATGCTGCACAGGAAAAAGGACAACTTTATGACTTACAGACTAATGACAGAAAAATGTTTTCTATAATAATAATAAAAAATAGGAAGTAAAAGGAGTAGATAAATATGCAATCCATGCCTTATTAATTTAAAACTTACATTTAGCTTGTAACTTATTCTGTTTCCAGGTCCAATTCTTTGCTCATCATCAATCCAATAAGATGGAATCCCCTGGAGCACAGCAATCTCTTGTAGATGTGAGGTATTGCTGGAATTCCATCCACCAACCACCAGGATGAGATCAAGTTTCTCATTGACCAGCTTGTACATTGCGTCTTGTCTTGCCTAATGTAATGCATGTATAATGAAACTCAACAATGGCAGCCATAAGAGAGGATGCAATTTACACACAAATGAAAATAATTGCATCTTGTCTGCCCTGATTTTGGTTTGATTTGTTAGGAGGTTAGTAGTAGCAACCGAGGGGAGTATGTTAACTTCTTTATCTGTGAGGGTTACCTATTTAGAGCTACCAGGTTATGCATCCCGTGTTTTCACTTAGGGAGTTAGTGTGAGAGACGTATGCCAGAGGTTTAGCTGGTCATTTAGGAAAGGATAAGACCATTGCTAGTTGAGGATAGATTTTATTCGCGTTCATTGAAGAGAGATGTAACTTGAATAGCTTCCCGTTGTTGTACTTGTCGGCTAACTAAAGCCAAGAAACAAAATACCGGATTTTATACCATACCCCTCTGACTCTGCCACACATGCCTTGTAAATACTTGAACATAGACTTTGTCTTAGGATTACCAAGAACAGCCCAAGGCCATGATTCAATCTTTGTTGTGGTTGATAGGTTCTCCAAAATGGCACATTTCATTCCATGTAGTAAGATATATGATACCAAATTATTCTTTAGAGATGTTGTCAAGATGCATGGGTTACTTAGTTCCATAGTATCTGATATGGATGTTAAGTTTTGTAGTTATATGTGGAAGACACTTTGGAAATTGTGGGGTCCTAATTTGATATTTTCCTTTGCATTCCACCCCCAAAGTAAAGGTCAAATTGAAGCACTTAATTGTAGTTTACATGATTTGCTTAGATGTGTTGTTGGAGATAAATAGAAAGTGCTGCCTACTGCTGAATTCACTCAAAATAATTCTGTTCATAGATATATAGATAAGAAACTATTTGAGTGTATTTATGGATACCAATTCTATACCCCTATTAATCTTGTTCCTTTGCTACCCGATACCCATATTCCCGAATCAGCAGAAAATTTTGCCCAACATATTCATGATTTGTATAAAGAGATTAGACACAAAATTGCAATGAACAATAAGGATTATAAACTTGCTGCTGATATGCAACGTAGGGCCAAGGATGTAACAGATAATATCATGGTTCGCATTCATTCAGAATATTTATCTAAACATTCCTTCAAGAATTGCATACCCCAGCCATTGGCCCATTTTCCACAATTAGAAAACTGAAACCTAATGCATATTTACTTGATTTACCTAGTCATATGAATATTAGTCCTATTTTCATCGTGGAGGATTTATCACCTTATCGAGACATCTTTGAGCCTATTCCTTTGCCATCTAATGTTCATGCAGCCACTTCAGTTCCTTAAGTGCCATATTTTCCTCAGCAAAGAGATGAGATGAGGCAATTTTTGCATGATGAGGTTGTTGTTTCTTCTAATGGCGCCTTCCATCATTATTTCGTCCGTCGTCGGCCGAACCATCCTGAATCGAACGGTTCGAAGCATACTGAGCTGTACCAGTGGCTGACCGGGACGGTTCCGGCAACAAAAACGAAATCCGTCGATGGAGAAAAAGAAGAAAAGAGAGAAAAAGAGAGCGAACATGCGGGGGGGGGGGAGAGGAAGAGGAAGGAAGAGAGAGAGAGGTGGAGGCCGGCCGGCGAGCCGCGTGGAGGTGGAGGAGGGCTCCGCAGCCGGATCCCCTGTTTCGCTCAAAACAAGGGTCCAACCTCTTTTTTTTGCAACTTTTGAAACAAGGTGACCTTTCTCCTCTGTACGGGCTCCCAGCCTCCGCCGGCCCTCCTCTCTCCCCCTTCTCTCTCTTTTCCTCTCTTTTGTTCGTCCTCTCCTCCGTCTTCTCTACTATGTCGGTACGGGGCCGGCACGGAACGGTACGGGGGCATACCGACCTGTGCCGTTGGGCAACCAGTTCTGACACTGTAGACCTTGATCTTGTCCAATAGACAGGTCACCCTTCATCCAATGCTTTTTGCATTACAGAGGACAAGTTTCGCGCCTTGGACCCCGAGCCTCTAGAGTGATAGTTGCAGTTAAACTCTCTAGAGTCGAGTTCTTTCTAACTAGGGGAGTATGATGGGGGACCACCCATTATTAAAGATTTTAGGCACACATGTTAGGTGCAAATACAACTACAAAATTTATTTTATGTGGACCTCATTTATTTTATTTGATGGGGTTTTTCTTAATTTTCTAATTAGTCTAGGGTTTGCATTATTAGGATTTTGGGATGAGTGTATAAGTCTATCACTGTTATTAAGACTATAATTAACATTATTAAGATTACACAAAATATTGAGTTGCCTACTTTTCTCTCTCTCCCTCTGCCTTCTCCTCCTCCTCCTTTTTCTCTCTCCTCTTCTTCTTCTCTCTCTCTCTCTCTCCTGCCGTCCTATGTCAGCTAATTCCTTCACAAAGATTTACCTAAGTTACAGATTTTATCAAATGCTTATAAAGTGCTTAACCAACTGAATTAGCTGTCTTTCTTTTACGAACTGGCCTGGAACTTAACAACCCACTACTCACAAAATATATAAAAAAACATAATGTCCCATGATCAAGCATAGGACAGATCATTATCTCACAATTTTCATAAAAACAATAGATTGTAGAATGACTGCACACTATCTGCTGTAGGAGATAAAAGGAACCAGATAACTTAACAGCCTCTACAAAGAATTACCTGAGTGGCATCACAAATTGTATTGAAGCTAATGAAATGCTCATTAATATTTTCTACTCCATATTTACGCATCATAGTCCTCTCAACCAATTTACCTGAAAAAGTAAAATGATGATAACAGCATAAAGCATGAAAACGTTGATGGGATTATCAAAGCATCAAACCAATGCAACTCACCAATCTCTTCAGTTTCACCTTTGAGCATTGTAGTTTGATTGGCAATGCCCATTTTCACTAAATCAACATCAGGATCAAATCCCAGAGAAATAGCATGTTTAAATTTCTGCAATGTTTGCACAATATTTCTGTGAAACTTACCTTACCCTCCCAGGCTCCTACAATCAGAAAATGAATTAGAGTGAAATGTCAGACATACCTGGAGGAAGTCCTCTTTGGTTGAGCAAGACCCATCAAGTTGACCACCAAGAATGTAATCACAAACGTAGGTCGCCTGTTTCAACAAGTGACACAGAAATGTTTTCATTACACCTAAGCTAAAGTTATAAGTGAACATTCAGATGATCATAAGAGCCATCAAATGCTGCCATAAAGTACCTCAGTTATGTTTTGCACAATAACATACTTCGCTGCAAAAGAAGCAGTGGCAATAGTCTCTTCATGATTATATACACCATGAATAATTGACGTATAATCCCCCTTCTTGTGCTTCTCAACAGTATTCCAGACCTTTGCAGGAAAATAAGTTGCCCTAAATAGTTATATGAAAGATATGGAACAAGGGAAATGAATCTCTAGCTATGTCAAATGACACACTCTCTCCCTAAAGAAAAATACCTTTGACACCCACGGACAAGTTGTATCAACAATTTGTATTTTCTTCTGACTCAAGGTATACATCTCATCCACAGCAGCTCCAAATGCAGGCAAAATAACAAGATCACCCTGATCAATAACATCTAAGTTTTTCCTCCCACTCTCGACAGGTATATTGTGGACTTCCATCTCTTCCAGCCTCTGCATTTCAAACATGAAAGGATTCTGATTCTATGCCATATCAAAGTAATTGCTTCAGTATAATAAAAAACAATAAAGAGTACAGGAGATGGCTCACTACAGAGATTAATGAAACTTTTATAACTTTGAAAAATTTGCAAGACCTACAAGGATATCAATTTACAAACTCATTGTTAATATGCTAACTAAACAAGAATAATAGTATACAACTTCTAAGATATTATTTTTTGAGATAGAAACAAAGTGACATCAGAAATAATTAAAAAAATTGAATCCATAAATTTTTTTAATTTAGCACATATACATAATTAAGTTATATCAATTATATGAAACTTAATATAGAATTTACGTTATTGCTTATCTTTCTAATCAATTGCTACCATAGGAACCAAAAAAACATAGAAGGAAGTTTTTTTTTTTTTCATTCTCTAATTTCAGGATATATTCCTGAAAAGTAAATTTCACTTAGAATTGGAATTTATCGACTATACTGATCACTAACCGAGCTGCTGTGGAAGAATTTAACCATCACTTCCTCGACAGGCGAAAAGGGGAAATTGCAAACTGCCAAGTTCATAAAACCAATTGCTCTTTTAAAAAAGAATAGCAATGGGTTATCCTGTACCTTACAGATCGTCGGGTTGTGGACAATGTCGTTGGTGAACCACATTCTCTCTTCGGGAAACTGCTTCCTGGCCTCGTACGCGATCTGCACTGCCCGTTCCACCCCCCAGCAGAATCCGTGGGCCTCCGCCAGCTTCACCGTCACGTCGCCCCACGTGTACTCGTTGTTGTTCTCCTTCAGCGTCTTGATGACATCGCCTGCGATTCCCCAAACCCTAGCCCTTATTAGCCATTCAAAAGACCCGATCCCCAATTCTAACAAAACCGCGATCCTCAAAACGCTAATTCGGAAAAAAGAGAAGGGGATTGAGAGGGAAAAATACTGGTGTACTCGCGGTTCATGAGCTCGAGGGTCGCCTTCTTGTGGCCAAAGCCGCGGCGGTTGTAGTTCTCGCTGCGGGTGAGGTTATGGCGGAACTCCTTCGTGTCGAAGTCCGGCTCGAGGGCGATGGTGCTCTCATCGTTGCTGACGGCGCGCAGGCCGCCGCAGCGGACGGAGACCAGCGCACTTCCGCCGGTTCGAGGCCGGATTCCGGCGGGGTTGCTTCGGGGGATGAAGAGATTGGAGGCGAAGAGACCCAGTTGCGTGGAGATCGCCATTGGAGGAGGATAGAAGCACCACGATCTTTGGAGGCGTCGTTGCTGGAGAGCGACGGGAGTTGGCGGCGGGCCTATTCTCGGTTCAGGTTCGTCCTCTATTTATTATTTTTAACCCGTATATTCTTTTGTTTTGGGGCTAACGGGTTTTATTTGATTCCGTTTTCTTCGCATACATAGCTTATGTGGATGCACCTAAAAAAGCCAAAAAATAATATATCATGGAGAGTATTAGGCAACTCCGTCTCATCCATCCATAGATGATCCTCAAAGTGGTCAGCAATAAAAAAAGCCATCCAATTCACTGCCCCATTAGCCTTCCTGAACACATGCCTCGTCTGGATCACTGTCCCGTCACAAACCATAGTCCGGATGTCTCTCAGCAGTGGGCGGTAATCGCCAACCCCACCCGATGCCTGGAGAATCCACCCAATGATAGTCGCAGAGTCATCCTCCAAAAGGACCTCTCGCCCCAGCAAAGCACATCGAATATAGCTTAATCCCACCCAAGCTGCTCTCAACTTTGCCGCTAGAACCGAAGTGTCGAGCAACTGGCAGCCCCTGGCCACGATCACCCTAGAATCCGGGCCCCTAACAACGAAGCTCATACCTCCGCACCTCCCGCCCTGCAAAACGCATTCGTCGAAGTTGACCTTGAGGAAACTTGGAGGTGGGGGCTCCCAGATAAAAACACCATACGGGGTGCTCCACAAGCAGATGTAGAACCCTAGATGTTCCGAGTTGTCAAAGGTCTATCCGAGCAGATCGCTTCAGAGGCCTCCACTGCCAGCATCTGCGCCCTCTCTGCCGCCACCCCAAGTAGGGAGCTCCTCTCGCCAAAGGTCCATGCATTCCTCGCTAGCCAAATCTGATAGACAGTATAGATCGCCCGCACTGCCTCAGGTCTGGTTGCGAGGCTGTAGCCAAGCATTGGAGTACCAAGAGAAAGTATGCCGCATGACTCCATAGGTCCATGGGGAAACCTGCCTGCCTCCAGATCCTCCTGGCCCGGTGGCACTAGAAGATAGCATGGTCTAACGACTCATCAGTCTGACACTCCGGGCACTAACGGTGGATACCCATCCCCCTCCCGCACAGCAGAATCTCGTTGGTAGCCTACCCCAAGCGACCTTCCAGAGGAATAAGGCCACTCTAGGGTATAGTCCAAACTGCGAGATCTAGTCGAGATCCACCCCCCAACTGCTCTCCGCCTTGGACAACATAGCAAACGTCAATCACCCAGACTCTAGCCCTCGTCGTGTTCTTCGAAATGGTTATTGTTACGGGGGAACTTAGCCACCATGCCCCACGTGACCGGCACGCGCGCCCAGGAAGACTACGGCTGCCCCTTGATCCAGCAATCCGACCCCGAGTCGGACATCTTCGGCTCCGCAGCCCGACCCCGAGTCGGCTGCCCCTTGATCCAGCAATCCGACCCCGAGTCGGACATCTTCGTCTCCGCAGCCCGACCCCGAGTCGGACATCTCTCGACAACGACAGGCTATTCCCCGGAGGCACGCCGCGGCCCTCTGCTCCACTACACCCAGCAACGGTCGTATCCGGCGCTGCTCCACGATCCCCTGTAACAGCCGTACAAAGCGGAGCTCCACTACGCCCTGTCATGGCCGTACCCAGTGCTGCCCCACGACGCCCTGTAACGGCCATGTCAGTGGCAGCTCCATCGTGCTACACGATGACCAACCCCCCAAAAGGACCCCCCAGCCTGGTATATAGGCGGCTGGGGGGAGAAGGGGGGTAAGCAAGAACTTCCAGAGCATTCTTTTACTTGCTACTATTATCTCTCCTTCTCCTCCAGCCTCCTTTCTCCATTGACTACCCTCCAGGACTGTGGGGGCCCGTTGGGGTAAAACCTGGCCGGAACCTTCCCGCTGGGGGGGCTATGTTGTGGGGGGGGGAGGGGGCCTTGAATTTAGTCCCACATCGGCTAGAGCGGAAAGGTTCCGTGCCTTATAATGAGGAGGGCGAAGCCTTTTCCTCACGAGGGCCCTTTTGTGGGACAAAACCGTGAGGGCAATCCCCCCGTCAGCGCTGGACGCGCGGGCCGGAAACGTTTCCCTCCGTCAGCGCTGGACGCGCGGACCGGAGCGCCCAAAGCGGACAATACCTCGTGGGGGACGCGGTCTCTTTCTGCTCGGCTCGGTTGGGACTAAGGCTGTTGCCGGGGTGAAAATCCCGCAACAGATGGCGCTAGAGGAAGGGCCAGCCTCCTCTCTCCATTGACTACCCTCCAGGACTGTGGGGGCCCGTTGGGGTAAAACCTGGCCGGAACCTTCCCGCTGGGGGGGCTATGTTGTGGGGGGGGAGGGGGCCTTGAATTTAGTCCCACATCGGCTAGAGCGGAAAGGTTCCGTGCCTTATAATGAGGAGGGCGAAGCCTTTTCCTCACGAGGGCCCTTTTGTGGGACAAAACCGTGAGGGCAATCCCCCCGTCAGCGCTGGACGCGCGGGCCGGAAACGTTTCCCTCCGTCAGCGCTGGACGCGCGGACCGGAGCGCCCAAAGCGGACAATACCTCGTGGGGGACGCGGTCTCTTTCTGCTCGGCTCGGTTGGGACTAAGGCTGTTGCCGGGGTGAAAATCCCGCAACAGTTGGCGCTAGAAGGAGGGCCCGAATCTCAGAGCGATCGTAATGGCACAGCGAGGTGGTCGTGGAGCTTCCAATGCCTCCGGTCGCGGGGCCTCTCGCGCCTCCGGCCGGGAGGCCGCTGCGTCTCCAACACATTCTCAGCAACACTCCACCGCTCCACCTCCCATTCAGATGGTCGAAGCCGCTCAGTTCGACCAGTTAGCCCAGCAGGTTCGCACCCTCGCGGAGGCAGTGCAGAACCTGCAGGGTGTGATGTCTCGGGCGCCGCAGCGGGCCCAGGAGCCGCTGCTCCCTGAGCGCTCACCTGTCCTCCTCAACTCGCGCTCCTTCCTCTCCCATGGGGAGGAGCGCCGGCGCGAGGAAGATTCTCGAGCACGGTCCATTCTGCCGGGACCTTCCCATCGGAGCTGCGCGGGGTACGAGAGGCGGGCCCGGGCGCGTTCCCAGACCCCCCAGTCCTCAAGGAACCCGCGCTCCAGTCGGTCCCCCTCTCGGTGCTCCTTGTCTCTCACCCATCGGTCGCACTCCCTGGACCGGCGGGTGGACGATCTCTACCGACAACTCCAGGTCCTGAAGGGCCACTCCAAAGATCCCTTCGCCGACTTGGAGATCTCCTCCCAGCCGGCGCTTGCCTCGAGGATCCTGCGGACCCCGAATCCGCCGGGATTTAAAATGCCGGCGATCGAGCCCTATGACGCGGCGGCAGACCCGCGGGATCACGTCGAGAGTTTCAGGACCCTTATGCTCCTCCACGGAGCATCAGATCCTCTCCTCTGCAAGGCCTTCCCGGCGACCCTCCGTGGCCCGGCAAGGGCGTGGTTCGCCGGCTTGGAGGCTAACTCAATCCAGTCCTTCGACCAGTTTACTCGCCTCTTCATCACCCATTTCGCCGTCAGTAGCCGACGGCGACTGGTCTCCGACTCCCTCTTTGATGTCCGGCAAAACGAGGGAGAAAGCTTGCGGGATTATCTTACCCGCTTCAACAAGGCTACGCTGGAGGTCCGGAACCTGAGCCAGGAGGTAGCTCTTTCAGCCCTGAAGCGCGGCTTCCGGAAGGGCAGACTCACCTTCTCCCTGGACAAACGCCTGCCGAGGAGCTTCCCGGAGCTGTTGTCCCGGGCGAACCAGTATGCGGACGCCGAGGAGGCGGCCGCCCACCGGAGCAAGGAGGCCGCCGAGATCCCTCCAAAACTTGGGAAGAAAGGGCGAAAAGAGGCACGCCAGAGGAGGAGCCCGACGCCCCAGCGTCGGCGCAGAAGCCCGACGCCGGCGAGGAACCACGGCGCCCCACGCCCTCGTTCTCCGCCCTGACGTTTCAACCGGTACACCCCTCTCCTGACTCCCCGGGCCCAGATCCTTATGGAGATCAAGGGGCGGGAGGACCTCCCGGCCCCGAGACAGATGCGGAAGATCCCTGGGAGGAGGCCCTCCCGGGCGTACTGTGAGTACCACCGGGACCACGGCCACGACACCGAAGACTGCTTCCAGCTTCGGGACGAGATCGAGGCTCTCATCCGCCGGGGGCATCTCGGACGATATGTGAACGACCGACGTCCCCCGCGGACCCGCGTCCAGCCGACCCGGCTCCTCCGGAGCCTCGGGAGCAGAATCGACCCATTGCGGGCGTGATCCACACTATCACTGGGGGCTGCTCACGGTCCGTGAGGAACGCAGGGGGCTCGGCGGAAGCGTCAGGGACGGCCATCGTAAAGAGGCAGAGGGTCGGTAATGTAATCACCTTTTCTGATGAGGATGTAAAGGGGGTTCAGACTCCCCACGATGACGCCATGATGATCTCCCTCACTATGGCAAACTATGATATAAGGCGTGTTCTTGTTGATAGTGGAAGCTCAGCTGATATTTTGTTTTACGAGGCCTTCCAAAAAATAAGCTTGACCAGACAATTGTTGCCCAAAACATCCACCCCCCTCATCGGATTCACTGGTGACGCTGTCCCGGCCGAAGGAGTCGTTGAGCTGCCTGTGACTGCGGGCATTGCACCCGCAGAAGCCACGGTGCGACTCGGGTTCTTGGTCGTCCGTGTTCCCTCGGCCTACAACGCTATCCTCGGACGACCTGGACTGAACGCCCTTCGTGCGGTGGTCTCTACGTACCACTTGCTCATGCAGTTCCCCACGGCGGCTGGGATCGAAGAGGTCCGAGGTGACCAACCGACCGCACGGCAATGTTTCCTAGCGACTCTCAAAGGGAAGGAGCCCGTGGAAGCCCTAAGCGTCATTCTCCTTAATTGCATTCTTTGTGCAGGACACTCCGGGCGGCATGTATCCCTCGGTCCACGTATCTCCGCTCGCGCCCAAGCCGCATCCGCCTCGAAGAACGCGCGTATCGCGGCCGCTTAACTGACACTCCTTGCAAGCAGCAACTGGCGGTCCGATTTCCCAGGTAAAGCTTCAATTAGCATTTAATGCCCTTCTGGTGTTTCCCAGGCGACGCTTGGAGAGGAGGAGAAACACGATCGTAGCTGGACACGGAGAAATCCCGTCGAGTGGCAAGCGACAGGCGCGTGGCCAACGAGCGGAATTTTCCGAGGCTCGGCCCTCGGATGCCAGGCTAACCCGATGATCATCCCGAGAGCAGACTAGCCTGAAGCCCCGACCGGTCGCCTCGGCTTGCGCCAGCCTTGGCCGACCAACGAGCGGAATTTTCCTGAGGCCTAACAACCCTCAGATGCCAGGCTAACCCGATGACCATCCCGGGAGCAGACTAGCCTGAAGCCCCGACCGGTCGCCTCGGCTTGCGCCAGCCTTGGCCGACCAACGAGCGGAATTTCCTGAGGCTCGGCCCTCGGATGCCAGGCTAACCCGATGATCATCCCGGGAGCAGACTAGCCTGAAGCCCCGACCGGTCGCCTCGGCTTGCGCCAGCCTTGGCCGACCAACGAGCGGAATTTCCCGAGGCTCGGCCCTCGGATGCCAGGCTAACCCGATGATCATCCCGGGAGCAGACTAGCCTGAAGCCCCGACCGGTCGCCTCGGCTTGCGCCAGCCTTGGCCGACCAACGAGCGGAATTTTCCGAGGCTCGGCCCTCGGATGCCAGGCTAACCCGATGACCATCCCGGGAGCAGACTAGCCTGAAGCCCCGACCGGTCGCCTCGGCTTGCGCCAGCCTTGGCCGACCAACGAGCGGAATTTCCCGAGGCTCGGCCCTCGGATGCCAGGCTAACCCGATGATCATCCCGGGAGCAGACTAGCCTGAAGCCCCGACCGGTCGCCTCGGCTTGCGCCAGCCTTGGCCGACCAACGAGCGGAATTTCCCGAGGCTCGGCCCTCGGATGCCAGGCTAACCCGATGATCATCCCGGGAGCAGACTAGCCTGAAGCCCCGACCGGTCGCCTCGGCTTGCGCCAGCCTTGGCCGACCAACGAGCGGAATTTCCCGAGGCTCGGCCCTCGGATGCCAGGTTAACCCGATGATCATCCCGGGAGCAGACTAGCCTGAAGCCCCGACCGGTCGCCTCGGCTTGCGCCAGCCTTAGCCGACCAACGAGCGGAATTTTCCGAGGCTCGGCCCTCGGATGCCAGGCTAACCCGATGACCATCCCGGGAGCAGACTAGCCTGAAGCCCCGACCGGTCGCCTCGGCTTGCGCCAGCCTTGGCCGACCAACGAGCGGAATTTCCCGAGGCTCGGCCCTCGGATGCCAGGCTAACCCGATGATCATCCCGGGAGCAGACTAGCCTGAAGCCCCGACCGGTCGCCTCGGCTTGCGCCAGCCTTGGCCGACCAACGAGCGGAATTTCCCGAGGCTCGGCCCTCGGATGCCAGGCTAACCCGATGATCATCCCGGGAGCAGACTAGCCTGAAGCCCCGACCGGTCGCCTCGGCTTGCGCCAGCCTTGGCCGACCAACGAGCGGAATTTCCCGAGGCTCGGCCCTCGGATGCCAGGCTAACCCGATGATCATCCCGGGAGCAGACTAGCCTGAAGCCCCGACCGGTCGCCTCGACTTGCGCCGGCCTTGGCCGACCAACGAGCGGAATTTCCCGAGGCTCGGCCCTCGGATGCCAGGCTAACCCGATGATCATCCCGGGAGCAGACTAGCCTGAAGCCCCGACCGGTCGCCTCGGCTTGCGCCAGCCTTGGCCGACCAACGAGCGGAATTTCCCGAGGCTCGGCCCTCGGATGCCAGGCTAACCCGATGATCATCCCGGGAGCAGACTAGCCTGAAGCCCCGACCGGTCGCCTCGGCTTGCGCCAGCCTTGGCCGACCAACGAGTGGAATTTCCTGAGGCCTAACCCTCGGATGCCTGGCTTAGCGCCGGAAGAATTTTCTGAGGCCTAACCCTCGGATGCCTGGCTTAGCGTCGGAAGAATTTCCTGAGGCCTAACCCTCGGATGCCTGGCTCAGCGCCGGAAGAATTTCCTGAGGCCTAACCCTCGGATGCCTGGCTCAGCGCTGGAAGAATTTCCTGAGGCCTAACCCTCGGATGCCTGGCTCAGCGCCGGAAGAATTTCCTGAGGCCTAACCCTCGGATGCCTGGCCTAGCGCCGGAAGAATTTCCTGAGGCCTAACCCTCGGATGCCTGGCTCAGCGCCGGAAGAATTTCCTGAGGCCTAACCCTCGGATGCCTGGCTCAGCGCCGGAAGAATTTTCTGAGGCCTAACCCTCGGATGCCTGGCCTAGCGTCGGAAGAATTTCCTGAGGCCTAACCCTCGGATGCCTGGCTCAGCGCCGGAAGAATTTCCTGAGGCCTAACCCTCGGATGCCTGGCTCAGCGCCGGAAGAATTTCCTGAGGCCTAACCCTCGGATGCCTGGCCTAGCGCCGGAAGAATCTCCTGGGGCCTAACCCTCGGATGCCTGGCTTAGCGCCGGAAGAATTTCCTGAGGCCTAACCCTCGGATGCCTGGCTTAGCGCCGGAAGAATTTCCTGAGGCCTAACCCTCGGATGCCTGGCCTAGCGCCGGAAGAACTTCGAGAGTCAGGAGTCGGCGAGACGCTACCAAGAGTTAAAAAGAGGAAGGATGTCCGCCGAAATCCGCAGACTGCCAGGTCAGCAACAACCGCCATACGCCATAAAGAAGGCGGGGAGCTCGAAGCGCGCGCGCCTCTCCGAGGGATGGCGGCAATCTCGAAGCATCACTCCCTTCACCCGTTCCCCTTCTGGTTCCAGGCTCGGAAGTGGGAGGCTACTGTTACGGGGGAACTTAGCCACCATGCCCCACGTGACCGGCACGCGCGCCCAGGAAGACTACGGCTGCCCCTTGATCCAGCAATCCGACCCCGAGTCGGACATCTTCGGCTCCGCAGCCCGACCCCGAGTCGGCTGCCCCTTGATCCAGCAATCCGACCCCGAGTCGGACATCTTCGTCTCCGCAGCCCGACCCCGAGTCGGACATCTCTCGACAACGACAGGTTATTCCCCGGAGGCACGCCGCGGCTCTCTGCTCCACTACACCCAGCAACGGTCGTATCCGGCGCTGCTCCACGATCCCCTGTAACAGCCGTACAAAGCGGAGCTCCACTACGCCCTGTCATGGCCGTACCCAGCGCTGCCCCACGACGCCCTGTAACGGCCATGTCAGTGGCAGCTCCATCGTGCTACACGATGACCAACCCCCCAAAAGGACCCCCCAGCCTGGTATATAGGCGGCTGGGGGGAGAAGGGGGGGTAAGCAAGAACTTCCAAAGCATTCTCTTACTTGCTACTATTATCTCTCCTTCTCCTCCAATCTCCTCTGACTTGATCGTCGGAGGGCCCCCACTACCCCAGTGGTGGTGCGAGGCTTGCTTGCAGGTTTCCCGGTGGAAGGTGGAGCGCAATCAACACCAACCAAGGCAACTCAAATGGAACCCCGTTCACACCGCTGTGCCAATCGTTCCCGGTTTGGACCACCAACAACAGTTATCAGTTGCACGTTTCATGGCAACATCGTGCTTGGAAGTGACTTATCATGCCCGCAGCTGTGCTCGCATGTAATCGCTAATCAATCGCATGCCAGTGGGATATCAGCAGACACTGAAGGTCAACATGAATTATGCATGTAGCAGCAAGGTGAAGGGCTTGATTCTTTATAAGTACTTCACATACTTTCTCTATTTAAGCCTTGACTTTCTCATCAAGCAAAGAGTCGAAATCCATTCGAATTTAATCACAAGCACCACGATCGGCTCCTAATGGTCAACCTTAATGAGCATGTATTCAATATCCCCAAGTCCACATGGTCTATAGGCCGGGTCCGCTCTGATACCATTTGTAATAAACCAGAACCTCGCCACAAAAAAACTAGCTGAAAGGTATTATTTGGGTTCTTTGATCCTATATAAGTACCCAAGATCTATCCCGCAAATAACCGATATGAGATTAAACACACGCTCGCATGGGTCCTCACATACTTTTTTTGTTTAAGACCTACCCAGCGAATAACCAATGTGGAACAAAACAAGAGGAAAAAAATGGGCACGTGTCGCGCACGTGCCTGGAGAGAAGAGAACTCTTGATTGGAGTCTTCTTCCTCCTAATCTCACCGAATGGAATTTGGCTCTAGGTTGGATTCTGGTCACAGCTGAGGCTATTTAGAGGCCCTCCCCGGTTCCTCTTCCACTTCACTGGAGAGTTGACCTCAATCAAAGCTCGTCGTCGCCATTTCCCTTGATTGTTCATTCGAGTGCCGATCACCTTCTCATTGTTGCCATAGCCAATCCTCGTCGGAAAACCAGTAAGGATCCTACCACCATCGAGTTACTCTCTCTTCTTCCTTCCGGACTATTTGGAGCTTCGATTTTGGCCGATAATCATCAGAATTTGGCCAAGAAGGGAAACACCCTATTTTTCTCTATTTTCGAAAACCGACCCTGTTTCTTCTTGTTTCCGATTGATTCCTCCGCCGGTGCTTGTGATCAAAGGCTCTCTTCGGTTCCCCACGACGGATTATGGCCATAATCGAGGTCCCGGCCACTAGGATGCTCTGTTCCACCATTTAAGGAGTCGGAACCCCTATTTATTTGATGGGTTTGGTGCTGCCGGCCGCTAGTCGTCGTCGGCCGGCCAACGGCCGGCTGTGGATCCCTTGACCTTAGGCATCACCGCAACCACCGTTTTTTCTTTGAATTCGGCCCATGAGTCATCGGAATGGTCGTGAACAGGATGTCCCCTGTTTCACGTTCTTTTCTTTTGTTTGGCCGGTCATCGCCTGGTGTGGCACGCTACTGACACCGCTGTGGTCGTTGGCCGCTGGGGGTCGCCGACCACAAGCGCCGCCAAGGGTCTTCCTCTATTTCGAGAAGGAGAGGGAAGGAAGGAGAGAGGGCCTCACAGCTCTATTCTTCTTCTTCCCTTATTTTCTCTCTCCTCTCTCTAGTTCTCTCTCTTGCTCTCTTTATCACTCTTTCTCTCTCTTGTTCTCTCTCTACATGTTTTAGTGGACTAGGGGCGGGTATAAGTACTTTGTGAAGTCAGACTGACCTTTAGTGGGGCCAGTGTTGTATGACTGGAGCTTCGAGCCGGTATTGGTCTTGGGTCGGCGTTATGTAGCCATAGAAACATGTCCAGGTCGGCGTTATGCAACCATACGAGGGGTCCCAGATTTTTGGGTTGGCTTCTCTCTCTGCCTTGGTGTTTTCTCTCTCTAGTTGATTCCGAAAAATTTGGGTCGAAGGGACTGGTGGGTAGTCCTAGGTTACTACGTGGTGGTGGACCCTTTAGTGGACCAGTAGAGGGTTCTAAGTTGTCAGATACCTCGGATGATTTTTGATATTGATTTAGTTCTGTATGAGAACAATTTTTGAGGCAATAGGCCATTGAGCAGGGTTCTGCACACCTAGATTCGTAAAGTACAGTGTGGGCAAGTAATTAGTCTGTCTGGATTGTCAGTAAAGAGGTAAGAATCCTTGTACACTTGTCTGTATGATTATAAATATTTTGTACACATACGTATGATATGCTAAAGATCAAGATAAATAAGATGCAAGAATTCTTTTATAATGGTTTCTATATTAAACTATGTTTTGATCATGTATGCTTGTGATTAGTAATATGATGGATGCATATTTGAGTATAACTTACACTTGTCTAATCGGACTAATGGATGTGGTGCTATGGACTAATCATGTTACATTGATTGTCCCGTCACATGCAGAAAATTTGACACTTATCGATTGCCCTGTCACAAGCGGAAAACGTGACCATGGTTAGTCTAAAGCCGGAAATATAAATGTGGATGTGAACTTTATTGAATTAATAAGAACCTAAAATGATCTCGTTATCATTAATTACCTCGTCATAGGCTAAAAATGTGACACTATCGGATGCTCCGTCATAAGCGAAAAATATGACATCGATTGATTGCTCTATCACAGGCAGAAAACATGACCGGAATTTGGCCCAAAGTCAAAAAAATAATTGATCCTGGATCCAAATTGGGTTAAACAGGAATGGAATGAAAAGCTAATTAAAAATACTATTGAAGATTTATGAGATATTATATGATATATCACTCTTGAGTAGTTAGATTTTTGTTGATATTTGATGTACATATGTATAATATTTATTCGAGCATTGTTGATAGTTGATTTGTAATTTTATGATGTGTAACGATTTTTTCTATTTTTAAACTTATATTATTGTGGTGGTGTGGATATGTGGTGATTCTTACTGAGCTGTAAAGCTCACACCACTTCTTTTTTTTTCTTTTAGAGTTGCAAGTTGCTTAGTACTTGGCTATGGTTGGGATCACGGGTGAAAGGATGAATAGATAGACCATCACTAATACTTGTTGGATGATTAAATTTTGTAATTGTACTAGTTTTATATTTGTTATAAATTGAGATTATTATTGTTCGATGATATTGAGATTGTAATAAATTTTCAGGCCTTATATATTTTCTAGAACTTTGCCCTAAGGAGTATGTGGTCGTGTCTCATGGCCAAACCTGGGTGCTAGGTTTAGCGTGTGACAGCTATAGCCACAATGAAACAGAGTCCCTATTCTTTGCAAGCCTATGCAGAATAACGAACATATAACCTGCTAGGCATAAGGCATAATTTTTATATATTATGATAAATAGAAGATTTTCAAAATTAATGTTTTTAGATATTAAGTAATAAATTTTAATTATGATGGATCAAAAAATTTAGTTAATATTAAGTAATATTAAGTATCCACTAATGGTTAAACTCTCATCATTAATACCAATGTTATTAATAGTTGTTCCGTGTAATATAAAGACCCAATTTTTTTCTTCTTCTATTTTAAAATACAATATAAAAATATTATAAATTATAATAAATAGAAAGATTTTATAGTTAAATTTCTGTTGCACGTGAAATAATGAATTTTAATAATTGTTTAGCAAAGACTTCTATTGACATTAATAATAATGGCTTTATACGATGCATGTGGTGCATTTTTTTTCAATCCAAACTATTCTTAAAATACAATATAGTAATATAATATATTATAATAAATAGAAGATTTCAATTCTTCAACTTCTATCAGGAAGAAGAAAAACTAACGAAGTTACGAAGCTAAGGGACGCAAGTCTTAAAACTTTAATAGGAACGCAACAAGAAAGCATATGCATAATTTAGAATTCATGGGTATTACTGCTGGTTGTTTACGAAGCGCTAAGACAATTCTTAGCAGATTCATGGATCTAGTTCTAAACAACTAAAATCTCTATAAGTAGCCTTTGTTTATCCGAAGTCTTATGATGCCCCAAATTCTAATCCCATCCTCAGAAGCTCATCCAAAATTTTGAAGATTCAATTGATACAAACGATGAAATAACTAGATTATATAAGAGCATCGTAAGTGTGGTTTAGAAGCCGCCTATGTCGGAAAAAAAAAATCCATGCTGCTATCAGAAAGTCCTTCTTTGTTTTTCAATTATTAATATAGCAATTGGTCAGAAAAATATAAAAAGATGAGGTCAATGCAAACAATAGTGTACATCAATTATGCTGATTAAGGACCTTATTTGCTCGTCAACCGAGACCTACAGCTTGGTAAAATCCAAATGAGACACCCCTAAAAGAAAAAGCTTTGTGAAGAAGGTGAATTTCAGGACTCGCATACCCTAAACTGGAATAGAAATTTAAGACCAGAAAAAATCATTTACTTCTCCATCACATTTGGCCAAATCTCTGATTCTGCTAGTTGAAGAGTGGTTCTATTAGCATAAAATCACAATGATTCTTCATCTTTTACTGTTACCCCTTTTTACTTGATTGCATTTTTTTCTGAGGTCCTCTGGAGCTGGGTGAAAGCAAGAGATGCATAATATGGACAAGATGTAATCGAGGCGAAATTCCTCTACGAGGCAGATCTGTTTTGCTGATTAAGGACCTGAATTCCCCACATTCCGGACATGCTTAGCAACTCAAATGAATGGCCCAATTCTGAAAGCAAAAGTCTTTGTCGAGAAGATTAATTGCAGAAGAGAAGTGCTGCACTTTCCTGGACTGTAATGAAACACCAAGACTTGGTAAAGCCACCAGAGCAAATAAGAACATGCCCATAGCATTGATGTTGATCAACTTGAAACAGAAGGTTGGCTACATCACGACTCAAATTCAGACCGGTTAAACCGTATCGCCTTTACTTTTGATGAACTGACCTTTGAAAAGAACGGGTTACGATACTTTAGTTTGATAAGAATAGAGAATTAATTTCTGACTTCAACAAAGTATGGCCAGGATAGGTACTTCAAGGAAAATTGCTTGCCAGCCTGAATCATAGCTTATTGAATAATATATTTTCCAAACATAGTTTAAGAATACTGGCTTCAGGCGGAAGGCTAACTGCCCTGCTGACTTTTATTAGCACAATCTCCTTTTAGAACTTAAATTGTGCAACTTGTCCTAGTTTTGGTCTTCCAAGACGATCATGCTTTATTTCTAATTGCCCTTTGTTTTCTATCTGCTTAAGGGCATTTTTGTTTTATGTTCATTCACATTCAGCATAATACAGGGATCCCTTTTTTCTTGTTTCGTTTTTAGGATATGGATTAAAGTAAAAGAATAAAAAAGATATAACAAGTAGTCAGCCAGTATCATTCGAACAAATAGTGGTTATTTTTGTGAGAACATGTGCGGATGTGTGTTTAGTCCCACATCGATTATTTGCCGAAATTTTTTTGGATATTTATGCAGAATTAAGAAACCGAAATAATACCTTCTACCTAGTCATTTTGGGTGAGGTCATGAGTTATTATAAATAGTATCAGAGCAAACTTGGCCCATAGCTTATATGGATTAGAAAACACAGCAGCATAGGTTCATAGAGGTTAACCACGAGCTGATCGTGGTGGTTTAATGAGATTTGAATGGATTTAAATTCTTAGCTTGATGAGAATGTCGGGTATTTTGGGTCTTTATTAAAACTTCAAACCATGACGATGCTTCTTCTTTTAGCATCGTTTCCATCCTCAATAAAGGATACATGTTTTCTTTTCCCTCAAAACAGAAAAAAGGAGGTAGTTTTCTGAAAGCCCATCAAGCAACAGTGCCTTCTCCTCAAAAAAGTGGGAAAAAGAAAAGGGAAAAACACAATTGCTTCAATCCTCACAACAATAATGCCCTCACCAAAACATCACTACAGCATCATTAAGAGGTCTGCTGACCCAGTGGAAGGATGATAAAGTGGACAGGGTCAACAGACAGAAGTCTCTCTGCATTTTTTTAGAAAAGATGATATCTTTTCGTACAAGGGACCAACTTTCTTTAATCAATGATTACGTTAAATCAAGAAGGGAAGACCAGACCTATTAAGCAATCAACTGCCTCATCATTTTTTTAGTGAAATTTTAAGTCTCATACGCCCTTCTGAGTTCCTGCAGCTCTGTTTCTTTTGTAGATACCTCCCACTATTCTCAACACCATAGTTCTTACAGATTTCGGTACCCATCCTTATCCTAATCATTCATGCATTCCTGCATGAGAAGAAAGATAAACATCACCGTTTAACAGATTCAGCTGAGTTTCTTTGTCTTTCTTCTCCTGTGCACCTCAAACCTCAGAGCCCAGCAAGGCTACTCAGGCAACGAGGTACTTGACTGCGACAACCAAGGCGGAACAGCTCCATCTCCTTCTTATCTCTACACCTGCAATGGCCAGAACCTGTCCTGCCAAGCATTTATGATCTTTAAGTCTCAGGCCAACTATAGTTCGGTATCTTCCATATCTCGTCTGCTCTCCACAGACTCTACGGAGCTTGCAAGGCTAAACAATGTCTCAGTATCTGACTCATTCCCAACCAACAAGGAAGCGATCGTCCCCGTGAATTGTTCTTGTTCAGGTCGGTACTACCAGGCAATGCATCTTACGTTGTGGGCGACGTCGATACGTATTACTCATTAGCAACTGGAGTGTACCAGGGTCTAAGTTCTTGCAGTGCCCTCATGGGTGAGAATCCTTATGATGCCAATGATTTGTTTGCTGGTCTAGATCTGCTGGTTCCTCTCCGATGTGCCTGCCCGTCGAGAAATCAGACTGCGGATGGTATAAAGTATCTATTAACCTTCCCAGTCAGTGAAGGTGATGATTTTTCGGATCTTAGCGATAGATTCAATGCCAGTTACCATGACACTGCTTCTGCAAATGGGTTCTCTGAACAAGGGTACCCCACTATTTTCCCGTCCTCCACAATTCTGATCCCTTTACCACAAGAACCTTTGAGCTCCCAAACCATAATTCACCACCCAATCGAAAGCTCCCCATCACCGTTCCAGCCTCTCCATCCATTTATCAAGAACAACATCAAAAGATCGTATTCTAAGCTTCACTTCAGCATCGGCATTGCGGTTCCTTCTCTTCTAGTCCTATGTGCTCTCGTTACAGTCGCTTTCTGGTACGATAAGAAGAGGATGACGAGAGCTGATGGAAAGAAGAAATCTATTTTACCAAAAGATGTCCTTAAAGCCATAACAGATGTGAATCATGAGCTGAAGGTGTTTTCATTTGAGGAACTCAATGCGGCAACCCAAGATTTCAGCTGTGCGTGCAGAATAGAGGGGTCCGTTTATCGGGGGAGTCGTTCGTGGGAAGATGGTGGCTGTCAAGGAGGCGACAAGAGATGTATCCGAGGAAGTTAACCTGCTGCATAAACTCAACCATTTCAACCTTACCAGCCTCTGGGGCATCTGTATGGGCCAAGAACACTGCTATCTTGTTTATGAGCATATGGAAAACGGATCTTTGAAGGACTGGCTCCTTGATAGGAGCCGCTCGGAGCTTTTGAGTTGGAATCATAGGGTTCAGATCGCTCTGGATATAGCCAATGGGCTTGACTATCTTCACAACTTTGCAGAACCCCGTTATGTGCACATGGATATCAAGAACAGCAACGTTCTTCTCGATAGCAATTTGAGAGCTAAGATCGCAAACTTTTCTATGGCAAGATCCTCGGAAGGCAGAAATAATGGGTTTGCCATAACGAGAACTGTCGAAGGGTCGCTGGGTTACATGGCACCAGAGTATCTGGAAGGCGGATTAGCGACACCTAAGATTGATGTACACGCTTTTGGGGTGGTGATGTTAGAGCTTATCACAGGAAAGGATGCTGTAATTAAGCATGAAGGAAGAGAGATGCTGTTATCCTCTGTGATGATTTCCATTGTGGAAGGAAGGAATGCACAGATCGAGCTCAGCAACTTTCTGGACTCCACCATGAGAGGCGGATGCCGAGCAGGTCTTGCATTGGCAATGGCAAAGCTAAGTGTGGCCTGTTTGAGACAAGATCCAGGCAGCAGACCTAGCATGGGTGAAGTTGTGTCGATACTTTCGAGAGTACAAATGGAATCAAAGAAATCCGGAGTGGCATGATTTCAGTAAAATCTAGCAGAAGCTAACTTGTAGTCGAGTGTTTCCCCACTTTTCTTTCTATTGAGAGCGGAAACAATGAGGGAAATCTCACCCTTGTACTCGAGACTGTAAATGCAAACAATACTGTGCGCCGGCGAGCGCGGGCTTGTTAAAAAATGAAATCAAAACCTGTACTTGTGTTAACTAAGGTATTTAATTGGTACATGAGGCTTTGCTGTAACCAGATCTGTTACTATTCCTTTCTTCTGTACATGTTCAGAAATTAAAGAACTAGAGTTTCATTCCATTCTTCTGTACATGCTCACGCGGTAATGAAGTTGCACAATCACAAACCTTCACATTTCTCAAAAGTTAAGAGCACATTTATGTTGGTTATTTGTTTTTTGCTGGATGGCAAAGCTGAAGAATATAGAAGGTAAAAACAAGAATAATACAGTCTGCATGGATGACAATCTGAATTTGCTATGAAAGACTTTCAGAAATTGGAAAAGCTATTGAAAACTGTTGGCTATTCGATCTATAATGAGGAGCAGCAGCCATTACAACAAGAAGCCAGAATGAACAATGTAAACTGCGCTGCTTTCATATCTGTGATGATACTGATAATTCTACATAAAATATCTGAAGAATTATGAAAGCTGAACAGTACTCCAACTATCTTACAACGAGTCAATTTTAAAAAAAAACCAAGGGAAAAAAAACTTCAAATGATTCCATCACAACATGACATCTTTGTTAGCCATCTAATCTACAATGCTGTAGCCTGTTTACAAGGTAGAAAAAGAGGAGCTAAACAAAAAATGATCCAGTGAAAACAACCTGCAGGTACGGTGTCATCCGAGACTTTGCCCTCTATCAGAAGGAATTAATTTGATGAACTACCAATTTATCCGCATTCCTCATTCACAGAATCAACGAGCAAAAACTGAGTTTGTTATCTGAATGTTCTCCTCAGAATTGGGCATCCAGACCTTTTCAAATGAATCAGTACATGACTGAGCTATAACCGAAAGGTTGAAAACAATCTCAGCCATTCTCGGCCTTTCAGAAGAATTCTCTGCAGTGCATGCTCTCGCCACCTCTGCCAGGCTAATAGCACCATCCATAGGATAAAATCCTTCCAAGTTTGGATCTATCCATTTCCTCATCCTCTCCTTCCTCTTGTTTTCATCCTCTAATACCATTCTTATCTCCTTCCACAACATGCCTATCTCACCACCTTCTCTGGCTTCCATAGCTTTCTTTCCTGAAAGTAGCTCCAACAGGACCACTCCAAAAGCGAACACATCACTTGTAAGTGTCATACCAACTGTTGCTGGTTTAGCCATGGAAAAGTTCGAAATCTTGGCCTTAAAGTGGGCATTTAGAAGTATGTTGCTGGTCCGAATGTCCCTGTGTACGATGCTCGGTCTTGTGTGCTCGTGCATGTACTGAAGGCCATTAGCCACATCCAGTGCTATATTCAGCCTCTGTCTCCATGAGAGAAAACTAGCAGAATTTGATGAGGAAGACTTGGAATGCAACCAGTTGTCCAATGATCCATTCTCAGCGAATTCAAAGACCAAGAAAAAATCACCATCAGCATCAGTATAAGAAATTCCTGCCAACTTAATTAGATTTGCATGACTTACTATTTGCAAGATATTCAGCTCCTCTTTGACATCACCAGCTTTCGCCTGCTTGACAGCGAACACCCGCCCGTTTAGGGTGGCTCTGTAAACCGAAACGCCAATCCTGTACACCTCGTCCAGATTCATGGTAGCTTCCAGGATAGCTTTATTCTCGAACATGGCCATCTTGTCTATAAACTGGGAGATCTCGGCCAAGAGCTTATCACCTTTGGTCATGGGACTAGCAGGCTGATCGTTGCACGGTTTCTTGGACCCAGGAAGATCGACAGCTTCCAAACTGGATCCTTTACGAATGATTGTTTCCTTGGGTCGGCACTTAAAGTAAGCCAAGACCAACAAAGAACACAGAACCAAGGCTAAAACAGCCCCCACGGTGCTCGACGCTATAATGATGGTTCTATTAGATTTTGGTTTGTGGTGTGCAGCAGTGGTGGTGGTATAAAGTGGCGGGGGAAGACGTGGCATTTCTGAGACTGGAACCAGTATGGGACGAGCTGCTGCAGCACTGAAATCTCTATAGTTATTTTCAGTTGCTATGGCGTCAGTCGAAGAGTTCATCATCTCACTCAATTTAGATATTTCATCTCCTGCTTGCCATACGTAAGTTATAAGGAAATTGATACCTTGATCCATCTGGGTATTTGTAGGACACTTACAGTACAATGGAATGATCACCTCTTGGCCAGGTTTCAATTTGGAAGGCTTCAGCGTTGGATTCAAGTCCATGATGACGTCGTAATCAGTGAGGTTTTCGAAATTGTAGATCGAAACTAAGTAGAAAGTGTCGCCTTCCTTGATCTGGTATGTAGTGTTAGCGCAGGATTGGTTTCCAGTGCAACTGCACGATATCGGGACGAGCAAGAGCTGGTCTGGAAGAAAAGCACCTTCTTCAGATGACAGATTGTTGGCTCTCGTTATGGATAAGGGACTGACTCCGAAGAGGTCAGAAATGTCTCCAGGCTCCAAGTATTCTGGTGACTGGGTTCGATACACGACGAAAGTTTTGCAGGAGCTGGACGAGTTCGCAGAGCATGAGAAGAGTGTGGTGTTGGTATCGATGGTTTGAGGAGCAACGAGGGAGGTGTGGAACAAAAGGAAGATGAAGGGGAGAGCTTGAAAGGAGAGAAGGGATGGTTCCATTTTGGTTGGGTCGCCTTTGTTTGTGAGGTCCAATTGAACTGCAGAGAAGCTTCTGTTTCAATTTGGTGCAAAGGTGAGATTAGCTTGGTTAATGTGGCGCTGTCAAAGGCATTTTTTAAATCTGAATTCCTATAAGAGATTATTGTCCTGCCCATGGTTAATTTATTCTCTTTATTCTCTTTTCCTTTTAGCAGATTCCATTGGCTTTGGCTTGGATTTAGCGCAGCATGTTGCGTGAATATCTATATATATATATAAAAAAAAAGCAATAACAGGTGGGTTGCCTGAACCGTGTCTTCCTTTTATGAGTAGAAATTTGCGTAGCATGCCCCTCATCTTTGAATCTGTTGTACAATCTCTTGGGCGCAGTTGGGCTAATCTTTCATTAAAAAATAAATTCTATATCATATTATCATATTTGGCATGAAAAATGGATGAAAGATATAGTAAAATAAATGGTAGGTCCAAAGATGATACAAAATAGGAGAATAATATTTATTTTTTCATGCTGGATTACCAAATGGCGATAACCTGAAAAATATCATTTCTTGATGAAAATACCCTCATGCATATTACATTAAGTACATCGATATAATTAATATTAACTATATTAATATATATTATATTAATAAATTGGTTGATAATATTTATAGACAATAATATATTTAATATATTAGTATATTTATTAATTAATATTAATTATTAATCAATATTTGACAAATATTTATTAATTATCAACAAATCTAACATGGGATTTATTAAGAATTAATATTTATTTATATACCTAAAGCATATAAAAATTTATTTATAATAAAAAAATATATTTTTAATATATATAAAATTTAAAAATATTTATTAACTCATGTAAATATATTTTAATATTCAAAATTATTGAAAATTGGAAATATAGTCATACAAGATAACCTTCAACCAAATATAATAATTTTTATGCCATTTTTTGAGTAATTTTTTCACCAACTAGTAAAATTTATTTTTCTCTACAATCATCCTCTCAGATAAATAATTTTTAGAAATTATCAGATTATTCAGTAATCTGACATACTCCAATCAAACGAACCCTCAAAGTGTAAATTACACACCAAAAGATATCCAAGGAAAATCTCTCTCTCTCTTCTTCTTTTTTTTTTAGTAAAAACGGCATTCATATAGCTCTAACGTGAGTACATCCAGCCCATATCAAAAGAAAGTAAAAAGTACAAGATAGGAGGTATGTCTCTGACAGATGTCCATATGATCTCTCCGGAGTGCCAAGCAACAAATGAGGCAACCCAATCTGTTGCACTGTTCACTTTCCAAAATACATGTAATGTCTGAAAGTCGCTCAGCTCTTGAGCCAATCTACAGGTATTATAGATAAGAGAATGACCATCACCATATCTGTCTACTCCCCGAACCCAGTCGATCACCACAGAGGAGTCCCCCTCAAGGTATATACGCTCAGCACCAAGTACCCGCCTCGCATAAAATATCTCCTCTCAAGCTGCCCGCAGCTCCGCCCCAACTGCAGTAAGTCCAGGCATGCGGCGGCCACCAGCTGCTATTATTCTACCGAGATGATCTCTGATCACAAAGCCAACACCTCCAGACACCTCGTCCACCAACATACTACCATCGAAGTTCACTTTGAGATGACTAAAGGGTGGGGACACCAAGAAACAAGGGCAAACCTAGGCGCTGTGATAGCAGAAAGAGTACCCTAGATGTCCTTGGCCATCCCAGAAGAGAACATAGCGGTAGCTGTAGTGATCTCCCTTGCATGAAGCATAGTTCTATCCACCACCATCCTCGGGGGTAACCTTCTGCCCTCAAACAGGCCAGCATTCCTGTCCAACCAAATATAATAAGCCAAATATGCCCAAAGGATCCTCGCCTCAACAGTACTAGGCCTCCGCATGAAAACTCTCAGCCGATGAATCAAATCTTGTGCTGACTCGATCGAGTGAGGCAACTGGTCGGGTGATCTACTCCAAATCTCCTGACTTTAGGATACTGCAGAAGAACATGATCAATAGTCTTCTCGGTATCCGTGCACACCTCGTAACATTGAGTGGTCCTCACCCCTCACCATGCTAACAAGCTCCTGGTTGGTAAGCAACCCCATGCCACCTTTCAGATGAAGAGTGCCACACGCGGACGAATCCGCATCCTCCAAATCCGTCCTCCCTCTATCTGCTGAACTGGTTCTCTGCTCATCATCATATGAATATCCCTGGCTCGCACCTACAATCGCCCTGTCGGCACTCAGAATAGTCTGTCTGGCCTCTCCCGGGCAAGAACTGGTAGGGCTAGGACCATCAAGAGTTGGTGAGGGTAGGGCCAAAGTCTCTTTCAAGAGTTGGTGAGGACATATATTGAGCCGGGCAGTGCAATGGGGGAATAAAGAAGTGCCTAGAGGGCATTTCTCTATGTGGACAGATTAAGATGCATTCATATAGTTAAGAAGATGATGCTGCACTTTGATTAACATATTTCCCAACTGCCTTGAACATATATAGATTCACATTTTAGTAAGAATACTTAATAAACAATGCATCCTTATATGTCCAAGGCGATTGGGACATATGCTAATCTCTGTGCAGCATCACCTTCTTAATTTTATTATGCGTATACGTTTAGATTTAGATTGTTATTTATGTTTTGCTAACTTCTCGGTGTTTGACTAGGTTTGCTGGTGTGCCAAGGAAACTGCAATAATAGTCCAGGGAGAAGAAAACAGAAGCGTTAGTTTGCGAGAAAGAGTCTAGGCCATGGAAAAACCAAGTTCTACATTGATTTTGACATGCATGGTAGAAGGTACAAGAAGATTAACTTGTTAGCCCAACCACAAATGAAACCATGATAATTTTTCGTTATTCGCCTCTGTATAGTATTTAATGTAGCTAGGTCGTAGTAAACAAGACTTGATTTAATTATCTTATTTATACCTGACCTTCTGTATCTCTGTGTACACCATTATTTTGGGGATAAAGATGGAAATATCAGTGCAACAAAGAGAGCAACCGGCAACAAATATTACAACAAACAGAAAACAAATAACATGGTTGCAAAGGTGCAAACCACAAGATACAGTCATGCACCTAAGCACAATCTTGTGTGCAAATGGCATGCATCAAACTGTTATCTTCTCCATCTTGACTGGTTCTTTGCATATCATTTTGCATGCTAATCTTTTTCCCTGGATCCTGTGCGCTTGTCAAAATCTCCCTACCTCGCAAAGAAAAACAACTAATGAGTTGCTCAAAGGCAGTTACTTTGGATGTTCTGCTGCTAGCAGTAATACGATGCAAAAATAGCTGATATTTGTACTGCTGCTTCCAGCTCGACAACGTTGCTCGGTCCAGCCATGCCAACAGTTTTGCAGGCAAAGGATATGAGCAGCAGGCATAGAGATGCTGCAAACTTGATGAACAAGGCTGTTGACTTCACGTTGTTTGGTTCCACTTGTCTTCATGCCTGACTAATGGATTCTATCTGCCAAATTTTCCAGGTTTTATTGTAATCTATGTGCGCTTATACCCTGGATCAAGCTCAGGAACAATCACAAGCTAACAATATATCTCATAAAAAAAATCATATAATGCCAAATATTCACAATCAAGCGTAAAACACACGCAAGTGCAAGGTTCCATGGCATCATGTCCATAACACACAAGAAAGCTGTATAGGGTGTGGATTGATCATCCAGCTTATTCAATATTGATAAATATCCAATGTTCCAATAAAGGAGTTACTGATTAAGGGAGTGCAACTTACAGGTATAGAAACTGTAGTTTTCTATGCGGATGACTAAAGACTCTAATTTCTTTATAAGCTTTAACCCTAAAATTTAAATACAAGGGCCCAATGAAAATCGTGCAACAATCAAACATTGTTTGAGACTTTTTTTCAGCCTGGAAAGCTCCCTGTCAACCGGATGTGGTCAAGCGTACGTCTGAGGCCGTATTGAAGAGCTGCCTGGTTGCCTGCTCTGAAACCATCTCCATATGCTGATGAAGTATCTGATTCGATCTGGTGCTTGAAGAAATCCCCGAGTTTCTTCTCGAATTGAGATCTAGAACCCTTCTTTGATGACATGGATGCTGAGGATGTGGAAGTGGATGCAATGTTACTGCCTGACCCTGACATGATCTCTGAATCCAGCCACATATGTGCAAGAACCTGGCATATACCTTCTTCAACTTCTTGACTAAGAGAATGGTATCCTGTAAGATGATCGGGGAAATAGTAGCACAGATGATTATTACTTTGAAAACACAATGACTAGACATGTAATAGCACAAAAAACACAGCCTAGTGATGTAAATGGAAAGGATTCAGGCCGCAAGGACTTGCCATCTCTTCTTCTCAAAATGCCGAGATATTAAAAAAAAACTATGGGCCCATTTGGTATCCCTCTTGTTTTCTGCTTTTGTTTACAAAACAACAAGAAGAGAAATAAACTAGACTGAACAGCATGTATGATGAAACCCCTTCGCTTTTCAAATTATATATAATCTTTAAAGCTTTGGAAAGCAAAGATTTGTAGCTTTCAAAAAAGAGTGAAGACACAAGAAAGGAGTAGCTGAAGTTTTACAGGAATGTTATCTTCAAATTTGGCATGTCTAAACCAATTTTGGCTTTCAATTTATCTTGCAGCAAACTTGTCAATCTATATGCATGTGACTGTAGAGAAATTAAGCTAATAAACTTGTTTAAATGTTAATGATGATCATCTAAATATATCATCAAACCATAACCTGATAATACTTTACAATGACACCTTAATCGGCTAATACACAACCAAAATGATACAAGACCTTTCTATATGAAATCATATTTGGTATTAGGGTCTTTAGTGGTAACTGGTAAAGTTCATACTGTCTATGCTAGTATCCTCTCATAAAATCCAGTCAGCCCACTTCATAGGTCTGATTCCTGGCCCAACTGATTGACCCATGGCCTGCTATACTAGGACCAGGCACACAACCTGGCCACATTCGAGTGCAAAACTAGCACTAGAAAGCACCAAAATCTGTTATTCTTAGTGATGCTTTAGCAAGCCTAGTTTGGATTATATTATCACTAGAACTCCCAATAATCTCATAAAAGTGCATCTGCAACAGTTAATTGGTGATTGGTCCAGGTAGAATGTTTTCTTTAAATATGAATTCTATTGAACAAGGAGAAAGACTCAAAACAACCAAACAAGTAGCGGCAATTTTGAAGCAAGGTCCTCAATTTAGGTCTCACTAGAGTCTAGCACTGCCAGAAGATTGCTATGGGCACAACACTTAATTCCCATGCCTGTCTTTAACATGTGATAAATCATCCTTAAGCAATAGGCGATCCAGATTACTAAAATTACGAACAAAATTAAGCTTGACTAATTAACTTAAAGAGTCAAAGTGAACTATCAGAAAGTGTTTGCAAGCCCATCGCTATACATCATTAGAGATCTAACCTCCTCATACCAGGACGCATAAATGGAAGTCATTTGTGATCCAATGACTGCGATGAACTAGTAGATCAAAAGGTTAGCATAGAATACTTCAGACCATATCCCCTCAATTTATTTCTACAGGGCTTTCATCTAAGATGCACTATACAGATGACAGAAAGATTGGAGTGATTCCACAACTACAAGTTTACAAGCCACTAGGAAGAAGAGAGAGATGATATGCCCTCTCGTTGTTCATAATTTCACTTTGATCTCAGAGCTGATCGCTTAAATTGATTTTCCTTTGAACCACATCACAAGTATTCAAACACCTAACTGTGCGTGTCCAACAGACGATGTCTAACTCTAGGTGAGAGCAAGTTGGGAACTTGGCACCTCATCTTTTATTTAAGATAGACCCTGGCCATTATTTTTAGGGTTAGTAAGTAGCGACCTGCTTCTTGTGCCAAGGAGATATAGTTTAACAAAACCAGCCTAAGGGCTTTCAAACAATAGGTTCCAGGAACCTGCTTAGCTTAAAATAATGGTCCTACACAATAGACATCAAAATATTCAGCCTAACTGATTCCTCCTATCATTATTGTGTGATGTGTTGCTCTGTTGGAATGGAAAACTTTTACCATCAACTAGTAGATCAATTAGAGGGAAAAAAAGAAAGAAAAAGATGATAGAATTTTACCACCTCTTAACTGGGGAAGTACCTTTAAGCCGAAGCCATGCATGCATCATCTCATGGGCAAGAATTGACCCTGTCAGTAATCTGTATGCATAAGGATTTAAATAATAAGTATGATATCGAAACCTTTAAATTATTTGTAATTTACAGTTGAAAAGAACCATAAAAAATTGGAGTTATTGCAATTTAATCCATCATTAATGCTTGAAAACTTCATAATTGTCTGCAGAACATATTGCTAGCTGTTGAGTTTTTGAAATATGCATTCGTCATACTATTTTTGCCCTCCATACCAGTGCCACGTATGCCCGGTACAGGGTGGTATGGTCTGGCATGGTCAACCATGCTCATATAGCAAGTTGGTACTAAAATCATACCAAGATAATGACAGGAAAGACATGTAGTACTTAATGATACCTTGGGAGACCATAAAGTATAAGAATGGCAGTTACTTCGCATCGCCGAGTGAGTCTATATGGCTCTGTTACCATTTCCATAACTCTGTTTCCAGCTCCAAACTTTGGTCTCCTTAAAATCTGATTACAATTTTTTTTAAAAAAAAAAAACTTAGTTTATTGTTTTAAGAAATGATAATAATCAAACAAAAACTAGCATACATCCTTTCAAGAAGCATAGTAGTCCACATTCTAAGCTAGTGAAATAGAAGATTTCTCACCGTGCTCACTGTCTGCTCTTCAGAAAGGCAGAGACCTCTGGTTTCTGGAAGGTGATGATGACCCTGCTCCCCATGGTAAAAGTAAATCAGTAAATGATAAGAAAGAAATTTACATAAGTACTAAACAGAACTTCTAGAGTTTCAATTCCTCACAGTCTTTTCTCCTTCCATTGCCTCATTTAGAGCCTGCCTCTCAACAAGAAGTAATGGAATCTGTTGTTCCACCTTCATGTTTAAACCTTCATAAAACTCCTGGATGTCAAGGTAAAGAGTTTGGCACTCGCTAGTGTCCATTATTGCAGAATCTAGACACTCCAGGCAGAGCTTCCGCCCATCATCTAAAGTCACATATTGTGTGTCTGTTGGCTGGAATTTTATTAAGAGGGAACAGAAAAGAGATAATAAGCAGCACACAAAAAAAACAAGACATGAGTCAGATCATAGAAAAGTTGATGCACTGTAAATAATGATAGATGCAATCTATAAACAAGAAATGTCAGGCACTATCACATGTAACAGTACTAACCAAGTAACTTCACTAAATGATCAACTTTCACACCTAGATAAAATTATTCAAAATAATAGCTTAGACTAACCTCCATTCTTTCACAACTGCAGCACCTTGGAGTCCCATCCATCTCATGCGAAGGACAATATTTCTGTAGCCAGAAAGGATGTGCCCTATATTCAATAAGGCCATTCATATTTGTTGGAATCTGCAAACATGGACATGATGACATTGAACTTCAACAGAAGGTTCACAAAGATTTCAAGCATTTATTATAATCCCAAAATGCTTCAAGATCACCAATGATAATGTTTAAAAGCATGGCAAATGTTTCATACAAGAGTAATAACGCTAGATTTTGGAACCAAGTTGATAATAATCATCTACATTAGCAAGCACCAACATAATGCTGACTCTTGTTTGAGACTTCCAACAAATAACAACCGATCATGCATTGGTAAGGAGGCACTTTCGGCCAAGATAGTAGCAAACCTAGTTGTGACGTCCCTGAAGTATCAGCAAAGATCTCGAAAGATCTTAAAAAGAGTTTGATGAGGTTAAGTTGGTAAAACATTGGCTTAAAGAATAGTAAATCCAATGTCCATAGAGTCACAACAATAAGATTGTGAAGGTCCAAATTGCCTTCAAAAAGCAATAAACTTAGGATGGATTGACATGGATTTGTCATTTCTTTCATATTACCCTCGGGAGAGCAGGGAGGGGGAGAGAGAGAGGGAGAGAGAATTAGAAAGGTAATAATATTGCCCAGTTGAGCAGATGAAAGAATCAAGAAATGTGAAGATTATTTCACAGGCATGCAATTGAATTTTGCCAAGTTCTGCTGACAGAAGAATCAGAACGGAAAATAGCCTCAAAATGCTATCCCATTTGCAATTTCGCTCAAATTCCATAATTATATTTTTTTATGTTCAAAAAATTAACAATATTATTAGCAAAAGGTATCATATTTAGCTCAGAATTAGACTGGCGTTCCTCTTAAGAGCTGCAATAAGTCTCAACAATATAGTGTTTTAATACTTCTGGCAATTAAACACAAGAACAAGCATCAAATTACACATCCTGCTACTTAAACAAAGGTTCCAAACAATATAAGTTTAGCATTATATATACTTACAAATTGCTTGCAAACATCGCATTTTGGGTGATAATGCTCCTTGTAACAAGACTTGTGATATGGATAATTCCCGGACATAGAGAACTGTACAAATAGACTAGTGAATTTCAGTCTCATTCTATATAACTTCTCATAAAGATGCCAAGCAGGTATTATTAATTTCCTTACCTCATAATCTGATATTGGATGGTTACAAGCATGGCAACGAAAACACTCTGGGTGCCAAACAGCTCCCATACAACTAAGAAAATGCCCATGACCAATCTCAGTATTGCAACCGGCACATATTCTACAGCAAAATGTTGAAGAAAGACTTTTAAGAATTTTAAAAAAAGGACAACAAGATAGAATGAATTAAGAAAATGAAGGTTTTTTATTTTTACCGGGAAAAAAGATTGGGTCAGAATGACATGCCACTGTTTAATATGAATCCAATATACGAGATGTCTTGCAGGATTGCTTTGGCGGTCAAAGGAATTGGATTTTATCATACAAGAAATACTCCATATGATTTTACTTTTTATTTAATGGTAAGTACGGTAAGGATGCAGTCGTATTCATTCTTTGGTGTTAAGATTTGCTAACTACTTGACCAGTGCTCTATAGTTCAAGTCATAATAGAACCTTCATTTCTAATAACACAATGGCCTTCTATCTTACAGGAGTAATTGTTAGAACTTAGAATAATTCACTAGTATTCTCTCGATAAGAAATATGAAAAATCATATCTAGAGTCAAGATGCATTGGTTTAGGTTGGATCATCACCATACTAGGCAAGTGTTTCATGTTTTTGGTATTAATTTATATATATATATATATATATATCAAAATTTGAGCTTAAAAAATAAAAATTCTAGTATGTATCATTATAAAGTTTGATACGCACCAAATAATTAGTGGATACCGAAATGGAAACTTTCATTAAACAAAGCCCATTTGTCTAGAATGCTGTGTTCCTCGTTCCAAATTTCCAAGGTTTTCTTCATGTGATCATTTTTCACCAGTTTGTATGCAGTTAGTAGGTTTTGGAGTAGATTTCATAGTTTCAGACATCAACATGGGATTTATTTATTTGGGTTGTTCTTTATCTAACCTTTCATGTAATTGCTAATCCTAATGTTTGATTAATAAAAAAAGCACACTTTTAACTCATGGTAATTTGGAGTAGCTGTTTTGGTGGTTGTTCGGCCTAATCTTGCTTATGGAGATTTTCTTGATTCATCTCTCACAGAAGTGCCCTATACTTTGTTAGACACATTTACAACCTCTGCATAAGATAACTTTATTTTAATATCATAAGAGCATTTGAAGAGAATTTATGGAGCAAAGTTGGAATCTTTAATGCGGATCTGTGAGTGCTGAAAGTAGAAAAGTTGTAAGACTTGAGCACACCCAAGGGAGATGATTTGGAGACTGTATTTTGCAAACTTTTATATTGGAAGTACATGAAATGAGCAATAAAATATAGAAATGAGTGCATATAGGGCATTTCTGCACATGAAATATATGTTGATAATTTTCATGATTTGTCAAAAACATGAAGTGAGGAACGATGAGGGGCTGATAAGTTGATGATGTTGCCTTCATATATCATAAAAAAATGTGATAATCATTTGTTCCAGATAGCTATAACTGTCTAAGGTGATTTCGGGATTTCACACTCAAGCAACGGCATGCTGATCGAAGAGAGATAATAGCATCAATGACCAGATAACCATCAATTATTGTAAAATCAACCAAATCTAATTTCCTAAACAATTGGCTTTGTTTATTACAAGTACCATATTTTTATATATTATAGTTTATTTTTATTGAATAGACAGAATGCAGTCAACCACTACTTAGGCACAGTTATACAGTCTTCACCTTCAATTACTTCCATTTCCAACTTATGTTGCAGCTAGAAACCCTAATCAGCATGATAAAGAGTACCTTATGCACAAGAGCAGTTAAGAAAAATAGTTCTAAATATGATGACATTCTTATCAATTCCTGATGACAAATATGATGACAAAATAGGGTTTATATATGTGATAAATTAGCAAACGAAATTTAACAAAAGATACCTGAACCCTGAAGAAAAGACAGAAGGTAGTGGATGATAATTATGACCATTTTCGTGAGGAGGAGATTCAACATTTAAACTTTCCTGTAAAGCTCTTGCAAGTTGTTCATCCTCCTCCAAGTGTGATTCATTTTCTGAAGTAGAGTAACCAAGATTATATAGCATATTAGAACACGATAATCATTAAAAAGTTAAATAAATGTCCAACTTTTTAAGAATCTTGAAAAAGGAATTAAAATAAAAGGAAATTAAATAAAAAGGAATTAAATAAAATTTAAACAATCACTTGTTCATTTCATTGGCCAATATGTTCTCCGTCAAAATAGAAGAAAATAAAAGATAAAAGAGACATAAAAGCAAAGAATACTACAACATCCCAACTCCTTCAATAATATCCTTTAAGGCATCAAATAACAAATTAACAATGTTGGAACAGCAATAGATCCATGGAAAAAGAAATGCTAAATGATGTGAAACAGATTAGTAAAATGAAGTACTGTGGTCTCAGTGTTGTCATGATGTCATCCATACAATGCAATTATTGACAGCGACACTTGGCACATGAAATGGAATAGCAAATTGGTGGCCACATGGCGATTGGTGGTTAAGCATGAACAACTAGGGACACATGGTGCAAGGAGATTATCTACAGATTTTAGTTTCTAAGTGGGAATTAGAAGTGGGCAATTGGCAAGCAGGGAATGTTTAGGAGGGAATTAGTTACTAGGTGGTTCCTCTCTATAAAAGAGAGTGGACTCTCTTTGTATCGGTCCCCATTGGCACTCATCAGAATGTAACTACAGAATTTATTCAGGCCATTTGGCCCTTTTTTGTTTTTAATTTTTTTTGTAGTTTATCTTGAAATTACTTCTACTTTCTTTAAGTTATGGCTGATTGTTTTTCTCTACAGATTAGTTTGACTCTTTGCTGATTTGCTTACTTTCTCGCTCAGATTACTTTAAAAAACTTTACTTATTGTTTACTTTCTTGCTGATTATTTAGTTTTTTTGTAGATTAGATTGTTTAGATTAGCATAGCGTGATAACAGTTGTATGGTAACTAGGAAGACCTTGGAAACAAGGCATTCAAAGAACCTGGCCGAAAATCAATCAAGTTAAACAGTGACTGTTTAACCTGTGATCGGCCAGTGTTCAGTTAGTAGACTAGCTTCTATTTGACCATTGATTTAACTGGTGATTCAGTCATTTAACCAGTGATGATCTATTCAACAGTTAATGACTGGTTAAATATCGAGAACCAGTTATATCAATGGCAGATTGGTTAAAGTCACTGGTTAAAGATCGGCAACCAGTTAAACTATTGGCAGATTGATTAAAAGCCAAAGTACGCCATACTGTACCAAATCTGGCGGTACAGAGCATACCGTACCTTACCGGATCGGTACCAATATGTGGCACGGAGGGTGCACCATCACTCGATACGCCTAACCAACCCTACCAACAATAACAGGGTGGCACCAGTACAAAATCCGGTGCCGAGATGGCGTACCTTATTAAAAGCCCTCCTCAATTAACTGTTCAAACAGTGATCAAATGAGCTAAGCCTTGATCGATTAGCTGTTCTTTTAACTGGTCCAGAAAAATGACTAATACTCAGAAACTATCCTCATAGCCAAATTCAATGTAACAAGTCAAGAGAAGTGCAATAGTGCCTTGGTTGGACTACATCTTACATCAAAGATGTGGCTTATTGAAGAAGGAATTTCTGTTAGTATAACATGAATATAGAACTCGATGAAGAAGAGACTCTGATGACATTATGAGGCTAAGGAGTATTTTGATTAGAAAATGATATGACAAAACTAGTGGAAGCTTGCATCATGATTATGGTGAATATGGGAAAAATATCTAAAAACTAAGGTTTTCACTCTTAGGGAATTGCATTCATAACTGAGAACCATGAGCAAGCTCCATAATGGGAAAGGCTTCCTCTTAGGGCTCGTTTGGTTCGCGGGAAAAGAAGGGGGGAAAGTGTGGTCAACGGGAAAGTAATGAGATGCCTCTTGTTTGGTTGGAGTTTTCAAAGGAGAGAGAAGGAAAAGTTATATTCCCATGGGAATGTGATTCCCACATTTCATGGGAAAGTCTTTCCCATGAGAAACATGGGAAAGTTACTTTTCCATGAGGCGGGAATCACTCCATTTTACTTTTTCCCAAAAAATCCTTTCAGCATTAAAGAAGCATTAAAGAGGCATTAAAAACCTAATTTTTATTAAGGGCATAATAGGAATTATATATAACTTTCCTAGGAAAGTGGATGGCCAACCAAACATAAGCACCTTGGAAATTTGTCACTTTCCCATGGTCAACCAAACATGCCAAAAGTACTTTCCTAGGCATCCTCTTCCTAGGAATTTGTTTCCCAGGAATCATATTCCTAGGAAGGAAAATACTTCCCGCGAACCAAACGAGCCCTTAAAGAATGACTTTTCCAAAGATCTTTAAAATGACTTGGTGACTATCAAGAAGGATCCTGCTATATAAATATTTGAACTACGCAGAAATTGTTTAGCACCCCAATGTCAAGAGAACAACGAGAATTAAGTGTGTTGTGAACTGGCTGATTTGTTAGGCTTCCCTGCAGGGGTATATTTCAATCATTGGGATAGAGCAACAGAATCATGGAGATGGAAGACCAAAATGACTGTTTTGATTCCTTGTGGGTCTTAAATGATGGTAGAATCAGATTGAAATACTTAGACATGTGGCTAGCTTCTATCCAGATTCCAGATAAATTTGCTAGGTTTGGTGTAGATTTTGGCATATGCCAGATCTCCTCACTGTTATAAAGTTATCAGAGGGCCAACAACCAAAATCTGTCGTGTTATAACACTTAACCTTCAGACATATGGTCAAGGTACACTGACTCCAATGTAATAAGGGGGAAATGCCTAAAATTTCAGCAAGTTTCTCTATTATGATCCTTAGAAGAAGAAAAATCAGCATGCTGGCGACAACAGACAACACCCTCTCAGGGTGATCCCTCAATCAATGTGCAGGAGGGTTGGCTATATACCTCGTGTAGTATTATTTACAAAAAGATCTAGCAAGAATAATTATTTGTCAATAAAGAGTGAGCTTTTGGTTAGATGAGGTAACACTGGTAACTAGGAATCAATGGGAGAGCAAGGTTTCTTCTACTGGCTATGCAGGCTGGCGCATACCATGGCAGGTCAGTACTGGCACCTAGTACAACTCGGCATTGGAACTTATTTAAAAAAAAGTGTCCAAGTGCACGAGGCTCCTACAACTGCAAGGTCTAGCGAGACTCAAGTGTATGTAAGCTTAACCCTGCATGCAATGAGAGGTTGTTCCCATGCTTCAAACCTGTCACACCCAAGTCACAATGGACCAATCTTACAGTTACTCCAAGGTCAGACTTCTAGATACATCTTTAACTCTTTATTCAATATAGCTTTGCTTAAACAAAGTTTTAAGATACTCTTTTGTTTGGCACCACATTGATACTTATTGTGATGGCACAGCTTGTACCATGCGAGCAGGTGACAGGCACACCCATCAGCACAGATTCTCAAAATCTTACATGAGAACATCACAGCAAGAAAGATATGTAAGAAGAACTAATACTCAGCAACCCCCTATGTCAACAGAATTGCGATGGATTTGTGGCACTTGTCAACAATATGAACAATTCCAGCAGCGTAGGAACAAATGCAAATGTCATGGCAGTGTACAAATTTGGGGCAAAACTAATTAGTCAACTAGAAAATGCAACTTTCTACTGGAAGAAGTTATACTACCGAAAAAAGGACATCTAATAACAACCATAAAGTAGATCAGGATTAGACATATAGAAGATGAGAAAACCACATATAGGATCTGCATCCTCAGATATAATATTGGAACAATGCATCACTCAAACACACTAGACTACAGGAATTTAACAGTGTTTCACAGCATTAAGAATGCAGGTAGTTTATCCCTGATGTAGGATAAAGATAAAATGGGAAAGAAGCAGCATAAAAATTAGTAATATTGAGATCATCTAATATCATTGATATACTTGTTAAATGAACCCATAGCCTAACATAGTGGATAACCAATCAAGGAGAAGTAGAAACAATAGCGAACACCTTGTTAAAAAAAAAATCAACTAAATCCAATGTAAAAGGAAGAAAGAAAGATTACATTGCACCTACAAAATTGACTTAAATATATTTAAAAGAAATTCTTCTATTCTGACATAGAGAGACAACAGGGTCTGAGGTTTAATCGGCAAGGATCTGTACACTTTTAGGTGGAACCAGGCCTGCTTTCATCATCCAATGGGGGGTACATTCATGATCTCATAGCAAAATAAGCTAACAGCTGGACCATGCAATAAGCATAATACTTACCAATTGCCTTCGCCCTTTTTTGTTCTTCTTCTGATAAAGAAAGTGCAATAGCACGATCTATATCTTCATTTTCATTCTCCGAGAGGACATCCTGTAACAAGATACAAGGCAAACTGAATTGATAATGGATATGAAAAACATAGAAAATGCCCACACTATAGAATGGAGGGAGAACGTTATTAGAATAACACAGTTATTGGATAAAATAGAACCAATATTGTTACAAATATGAAAGCATAATATCATTTGACTAAATATAACCCTTTGGTAATATGTCTTAAAAAAGGAAAACTGTTCCCTAAGGAACAATATATTAACTTGAAATGCAAAAGATAAACACTGTTTGGTTAATGTAAGAAACCTAGACACATCATCAAAAGAGTGTGGATAATACAAAAGATTATGGTTTAGTAGGATCCATGACCAAATTGATTGAATAAGATCCTTTTTTTAGGTAAGAAACCTTGATCCTACCATCACAAGAAAGTAATTTGGATTTGTTCGCACTTCCAAAAATTGAGTGCAAATCTTTTTTAATGGTATAACTTGATAGATGTATGAAGAGAACAGCTAAGATGGAAGGATAATGTATTTATTGTACGTGTTGGGAACATAAAAAAAATCAAAAGATGGAAGGATAACTTGGATTTGTTCACACTTCCAAAAATTGAATGGAAATCTTTTTTAGTGGGATAACTTGATATGTATGAAGAGAAGAGCAAAGATGGAAGGATGATGTATTTACTGTATGTGTTGGGAACACAAGAGAATCAAAAGGCATTTGAGAAGAATAGAAAACTGATCACAGAATAGTCAATGCTCACAAGTAGGTTTGCTTTTAGATAATTGGCAAACTGTAATCATAAGATGGACGAAAATAGCTGATACCAGAGAGAGGTGAAGAAACATCATTCATTGTTTTTTGTTACAAGGTGGGGACGAATGCTTGTACATCCAACATTGTTGAATAAACAATGAAGCGACATATTTTGTTCAAGCTTGGCTGGATTAGGGTTATAAAGCTTCAAAAAACTTCCACTATTCTAATTTTCCCATGCATGATAGATACCAAAACGATGAAGCAAAAGCTTTCAGATGCTAATCTAATTATAGATTTACAGTAAGGGTTGAGGGGTCAGTGAAAAATTTATACTGAAGCGGCATGACTTATTTACACAATGGTTGTCCAATGCTTTTGATGAAAGATTGGAATATTGATCACCATTAATGTGTTTGTAAGGCATATTGAACGGATTGACTACAATCATTATCATGATCAGGATTGTCCTGGCATGAAAAAATAGCCTAGTAGTTAGATGAGAAGATTTACCAAGTATCAACACCATGATGCAAACAGGCCAAAGTATCATCTCTCCTATGCAGGACAAACTACAAAATATAGAGAAATCTGGCCTAGAGCTAAACTGCTAAAGCCCATGAAAAAGAAGACAAATTACTGCAGAGTAGACGACAAGAATATGTTCTTTTTGATAGGCGCCAAGTTTAAAGCACTCAGGGAGTGATGGAGGGCCAGTCCTGAACAACATTCACTTGCAATAGATATACAACTTTTTTTTATACTGTCTCAAACATTGGAAGCTCTTCCTTGAGTTTGAGAGTGGGCAAGCATCTTTTACGACTTGATGGCTAGAAATGTGAGAAAAAGAACACCAGCTTATGCCATAGGGGGTAAGGGAAACAAGTTCCACCCACTGTAATGACTGATAAACTAAGAGATTCATTCTCACCTCATCGTATTCAGATCTGATGTCTCATAATGTATCATTGTATCAGGAAGTGTTAGAAAGGAGATTCAGCTGTTCCAATTATCGAAATAATAAAGCCTCCATTCTAGACATTATCATTCCCAATTTAAACGGGTATATTTAACTTTCTCCTGGATTATTTTAAGTTTGTCTTTTCACTTTCATCTCCCAAGTTGGGATACAAGTTAAAATATGAGTGCTTGGATAGTTGGATGTAATCCAAAAATTCATGTTTCATATAAAAACAGTGAAGAACCTCAAAAGATTACCAAAAAATGCAACAAAGATAATACAAGCAAGTGCTATGAATTGCAGTTACCAATGAACTAGATGGTTCATTCCAAAACCTATCATCCCCAGGTCTTCCATGGTACTGTCCCTCAGAAATTTTATGGCTGGAACCTTTAAAAATTTTGTTCAGCCAACCCATAATACGCAAAGCTATCTGAACATGGCCACGGCTAATTTTGGCTGCAAAAACAATAAAATCTTCAATAAGCATTTAGAACATGTTTGAAAACAAAAACATCCAAGAATTTATTCAGAAAACATCACCATAGCATATTTACATTAACATAATGTTCATAGTTTAGACAATGACCAGTCTTTCCATAGGACACACCATATTGATAACTAGTTTTCTGCATAATGTAATAACTAGAGCTTCATAATTTGTAACAGAAAATAACAATACTAGGTAGCTTGATTCATTGTTTCGATAAAAAGTTTGAACTTTCATTTATTTTTACTGTTGATTCCCGAGCTTTCAATGTAACATGTAAAGATGACTTAGGTTTTCACTATATGAAATAAAAAGTATCCAAGTTTAGTATATTGAATGTATGCCTTTGAGTAAAGCAGACTTCAACCAAGTGCTGGACTCCAAAACAATAAGTCTTGAGGAAAGAGAGTCAAATTGGACTGAAAACAAAAACTTTTCCATGAAAAATGTTCATGTTAAGCCAAATACGCCTATGAAAAATAATATTGCAGAAAACACCATAAAGTGGACAGCAGAGACACCGATCACTCTATGCTAAGGCAAAAGGACACTATGCAACCACTTACCCTAGTCAGAAACTCAGTACTTCAGGAAACATGACAATGTGGAGGAAGAAGGTATTATGATCGGGGGAGGGTAGAAAAAGCTTGCATGCTAAAGTATATATGAAGATAGTGTAATGTTACTGGATCAATAAATTCTCAGAACCCCTGGGGCAGAGAGCCAATTTGTTACGAAGAAATATCTTGACACAAATTGGCAGTGGTAAAAAAACTCTACCTTGAATTTCATGCAATACGAATGTGGCATCTCATAATGCTAACTTAAGTATGTCTAATCAGAAACCAAGACTGCATGACTTAACAGCATTGCTATTCCAATAAAGAAGAGGTATTTGATTCCCTCTGAATTGATGCTTTGAATGCTGTAATTTGATTTTTACAAAGGTATCCCCAATTCAAATTGGTCTACTATATCATGCAATCACCTACTCTAGTCTTTTTCTGAGATTAAACACTTAATATAGTCATAATTGGGGGGGAAGGGGGGGGGTGCGGAATCAAGCCTTCTCCTTTGGCATTTCCGCATAGCCCAATCAATGTTTTCACATTACAAGTTCAAACCCTCTCCTTGTTGGGGCAATGCATTTAGCAAGGGCAATATATTTAGCAACCATACCATTATCGAACGGTTGGCTAGTGCGAAAAAAAAAGGAAAGAGATTAAATAATGGAGAAGAGAGGTGGGGGGGATCAAAACATGAAAATCACGCAGCAAAATTTATAGGACCTGGCATACTGGCTCTCAATAAGCAGATACTATGGAAGTTTTAGGAACTCCGATTTCATAGCACATACTAAACCACCCAGTTATACATCAATAGTGATAAAGCAATACGCTTACATATCATCCCTATTCGCAGTCAATTAATTATGTGCACCCCCAATATCGATATAATCCAAGCGATTCAGTGCATGACATATCAACTGATTCCTAATGCCATGATATAGAGAAGCAAACAGATGAACGGGCGAAACACCTACCAGAAATGACATGCAGGACAACAATAGATGGCTAGTAATTCTAATTGAAGACTAGATAGCAGTCAATCCTGAATTGCGAACCCCAAAAAAAGCCATCCACCGCCACACCATCCTCAACTACATAAATGGCAAACAATAATTGACCAATTAAAAAAACATCAACTAACGCCACATGCCTTTTACCTTAAGCTGATACGAAAACTGCAGAAAATTTGTCGAATCGAGGGAGGCCCAGATCCAAAAAGCACCCGGATCGAATAACCGATCACCGGAAGAGAGGAGGAAAAGAAAAATCCCCCGACACGATTGGATCCCGCAACTTCCCCCTCTACCTTCAATCTTGCAGGGTAAAGATCAATGGAGGAAGGAATAGACGAAACGACACGAAACGATGACGGGAATCGCTCTTGTTTGAATTCCAATACAGGTCAAACGGAGGACGGCCTTACGCTTTCGTTTCCTTTTTTTTTTCTTCTTCTTCTTCTTTTGATGGACACCGGCTTCACAGCGAGCCCATGGGAGATTTGGTGGAGGAGTAGGAGGGCATCAGACGCATGCGAGGGGTTGACTACTTGTCACGCTATAAGAATACGAAGACCCCCCCACCCCCATCCCCTCGACCCCTAAAGAAACCAAAACCTTGGTAAAAGCGTGAAGTGAGAAAGATGTGCGTATATGGAAAAGGGGGAAGGGGGGCACGAGAGAGTAGGATACAAGGTTCGATTCTATCCTCTTTTGGCTTCTGCGGGCTTCCCTTCTCTTTTCGTGTACTTTCTTTTGATTATTCTGCGGCTTTTGGTGGATACAGATACAGGGAGACTCATGGGGAGAAGTGGGAAAGAAAGAGGGCGTCTTAAAATGGTAAAAATCTACAGCCGTTCGAGCACGAGGTCAACCTGCCTCCGGAAGAAAATGAGGAAAGGGGGTCGAAGAGGTAAAACTGGATCCAACGAGGAGAAGGGGGTTGGGTGAAGAGATTCCTGGCGCAGAACCCACCCACCAACCGGAGAGGAGAGATGGCGAGGGGTGGAAATTTTGATGCAAAGATTGGGATCTTGGAGCGGCTTTTCTGAGCTATTTATGAACATATGTGCTCTCGCATGGTTCTAACTGGGATTTGGGCCCGCGAGGATCCCTCGACGAGGACCCAGTTTGTGGTGCCCAAGTTAGTAGTTACAGTATCTTACCTAAAAGAAAAGAAAAAAAAGTAACTGGTTACAGTAGAATAAACCTTTATTGCGCTAAATCGTTGTAATTATCTAATGGACGATGGTGGAAGTCTGGAAGCATACCCGCCGGTCTCTGTCGTCTTTTTGGAGACCTCTGCAGTTTTAAGTACGGACGGCAATGTTTTATTATTTACGTTCTTGTGCTTGATTCAATTCATTATAGAGGAGATTAGATTATCTGTCGAGTTCGAATTTAAATTTTTGTTACATTTAATAGATTCTTAATTTATTCTAAATCTAACCCGATTCATGATCTGATCTGACTACCACCCCAATTTTAAGGGTGGGATGTGGCTAAGATGAAGGTATTCATGCTAGTTTATGGTGAGACATAATGGTTACATAGTTAAAGACTTATATGAATAATAATTTATCGACTTGCATAGTATTTATTAGTTTACACAACACAAAGGCTAATTGCCATGACTTACCAAGGGTACCTATGTTTCAATAAATCTGTAAGTACTAATTGATTTGCATGGGACGATCTTACAAAATACTTGGATGATAATAACTATATTAAGAAAGCACTAACTCGGCTTGAACCAACCTCCTTAACTTCAGCCATAATCGAGGTGAATGATTTTAGCAAAATTTGAGGTGTTTACTTTGATCGAAATGATAAAGATTAACGGTTAATCTAAGGCTGCGATTAGCGCGCAATTTCCGCCATGTGATATTCATGCGGGATGGTTACCATATTATTAATGTGCAGCCGAGCGTTACCATTCACTTAAGATGTATAGTGTCAAATCAAATATCGGATGCGTATTTTATCCTATATAAAAAAGGTAATTTAGAGATCCTCACGTAAGTTTATTTGGAGAATTTTCTCTGCATTTTTTTTTTCTTTCACACTGTTGCTCTACTATTATGACTTAAGCATCGGAAGATCTCCGTCAAAAACTTTCTAGCAAATGAACTTCTTGCAAGTTGGCATCGGCGGCGACCAGTTTTTACTCACCTCGGTGTCACCCAATTTTACTTCTCTTCGGCTTCCACCGACCCCAAAGTATGCCGAGCAGTTATCGACCTTGGCTCGGAATTTAGCGGCAACCATGGGTATTTAAGACTATAGTTACGTTGGGTTGAACAAGTTCCATAATATTTGGGACTAACAAAATTGTGCTTGATCTAATACAAGCGGGCGTCCAATTTAACTTTTATTCTTCGAGTGGAATACAATTTAATTTTAGGTTTGGTCGTTGTAAGCTTTGAGACGCTGGAGTCCCTGTGATTTAACCGAGAAGCCATCGCTGTCATCAGGATTAAACTAATACTTTGATATTGTTCAGATATTAAGATGTCGGTATTTCAAAGCACAGACTTACTGATCCAAATTCATGTACAAGATTGACAAGGCTCGGCAAACCTAGCCTAGGCTTCTTGCACCATTAAAAACATAGAATCCATTTAACCAAACCACTTATTCATTGCTCGACATATCGGTCATGATGTAGTCGTTCCGTACCATATCCTGGCTCGCAAAAGGAAGAGAAAAAGAATAAAAAATGTAGTCAATAAAAAATAAAAACTTACTTCACGTTCGGTTGGAGTCTTTACGAGAGATATGAAAAAATAGTTTTTTCATAAAAAAATTCTTACATTTTATAAAAATAAAAATTTATGTAAGGTATGAAAAAATCTAATTTTTATTAATAGAAAATTGAGATTTTTTAAAAAAATATTGTTAAACTTTTAGGTAGAATGGTGTAAAATCTTTTAAATAGAATAGCGTAATAAATATTTTACATAAATTTTTTAGAAAAAAAAGTACTTAACTAAATATAAGGTACTACAAAATGTATTTTTTTATTAATTATATATAAAAAATATTTTTTAGGCAAGCATCAGTTTTCAAAAAAAATTATTTTAATGAGTAAAAAGTTTTAATACGAGCCAAATGAGTCCAATATGGAAGGCAATATGTAGATTGGCATTAACTCCAAGTTGCTGCATCAAGAGTCAAAACAAAACAAAGTACGGTTGGTCAAAATTGGAAATTAAAACTATAATCCACCGACACATCAAGCTTTTGGATTGTTCAAAATAGATTACGAGCCACGTGTTGTATACGACCGCTTGCTCGAGTTTTGATACTTGGGAATAATAGCACTCTAAGGGCTCGTTTGGTTCGCAGGAAAAGAAGAGGAGAAAGTGTGGTCAACGGGAAAGTAATGAAATGCCTCTTGTTTGGTTGGAGTTTTCAAAGGAGAGAGATGGGAAAGTTGTATTCCCATGGGAATATGATTCCCACATTTCATGGAAAAGTCTTTCCCATGAGAAACTTGGGAAAGTTACTTTCCCATGAGGTGGGAATCACTCCTTTTTTATTTTTTTCCAAAAAGACCCTTCAGCATTAAAGAAGCATTAAAGAGGCATTAAAGACCTAATTTTTATTAAGGGCATAATAGGAATTACACTTAACTTTCCTAGGAAAGTGGATAGTCAACCAAACATAAGCACTTTGGAAATTTGTCACTTTCCCATGGTTAACCAAACATGCCAAAAGTACTTTCCTAGGTATCCTTTTTCTAGAAATCTGATTTCCAGAAATCATATTTTTAAGAGGAAAAATACTTCCCGCGAACCAAACGAGCCTTAAATCTGACGTATGACCCTTAAAAGGTGGCTTCATAAATCGTATCCTGGGCCCAGACGGCCAGTCCAAATTAACCCTTGGAAAGCCTAGATTTGCGCTGCGCTGGCCTAAACTGAAAACTTCTGAGCCAAACGGAAGTGACTGGTGAGTGGACGTCGAGATGAAAAAATCCCGGTAAAGCTGAAGTCTCCTTCCGACCAGGCATTGGCGGCATGCAGAGCTGCTGCTTGAAAGGCCTTCCCACGCTGCACACAGAAACTGAATCAGTGGAGAGGGGAAGAAGGGCTCCTGTAAGTAGTGTTAAAGGAGAAGAGAGGGAGAGAAAGAGATCTAGGGAAAGGAGAAAAATGATCACTTTTTTTTGTATATGATTGAAGAACAGCCATTGCCCTTTTTTTATAAATGAAGGTGGCTATCGTATACAATTCATGTACAGCTATAGTACAGGTCATCTACAGCTATAACTACAGCACAGATCCCAACGGCTAGTGTACAGCTAAGTTAACAACAGATCCCAACGGCTAGTGTACAGCTAAGCTAACATGCTCCCTCAAACTCAAAATGAGAGCGAAGATGCCAACCTGAGTTTGCGAACCAAATTACGATGACACCATGGTGGATGTACCTTTGTAAAGATATCAGCAAGCTGATCCGCAGAAGCAACATATATCAACTGAATAGTATCTTTCTTGATATGATGCCGAATGAAGTGACAATGTATTTCAATATGCTTCGTTGGCTCATGAAACACATCGTTATGAGCAATCTGCATGACACTCATATTATCACAATGAAGAGGAGAGCTGCTAGTCAAGGGGACACCCATATCATGTAGTAACCATCGAAGCCATAAGAACTCAGAGGTAGTATCTGCCAGTGCACGATACTCAGCCTCTGTACTGGAGCAAGAGACAACCGTTTGCTTCTTGCTTTTTTTAAGAGATAAGAGATGACCCAAGTAAGAAACAATAGACTGTGGTAGAGCGATGATATGTACGATCTCCTGCCCAATCAGCATTAGAGTAGGCCTGTATATCTAAAGTGGAGTGGGTTGAAAAATAAAAGCCATGAAACAATGTGCCCTTAATGTACCGAAGGATACGTAAGACTGCGGCATAGTGTGTAGAGCGTGGTGCATGCATAAACTGACTAACCAGGATGACTGCATAAGAAATGTCAGGACGTGTCATGGTCAGATAGATGAAACTGCCAACCAATTGTCGATATAGAGTCGCATATGTCAACGGTTCACCATCTGTGGGAAAAAGCTTAACATTCATTTCCAAAAAACTATCCATGATCTTGCTAACTGTCAACCCAGCACGAGATATCAACTCAAAAGCATACTTAGCTTCAATTCCCACATGGATTTTGTCATTGCGTTGTTGTTTGGAAAATTTTAACTTTACCCCAATTTATTAAGGTGCCTAACCAGTGGGGTTTGTCATAGCAAGAGATAGGGCCCATGTCCACACATGGATCCAACATATCGCCATGGACCCGATCGATTCAAGTATTCTGAATTCGCATCAGCATGGACCACATTGGGCATGATGGATACATAATTGGACAAAACACCCTAAGAAAACTTTTCATTGGATTCTTTTGGAATATTTTCGGGCTAAAAGCAACCATAAAATTTTAGAGAAAAAATACGAGAATCCCTACGAGCGTGTGTTTAAACCTAAATCGGTTATTTGTCAAAGTGATCTTGAATACTTATACATAAGTAAGAAATCCAAAAAAATATAATTTTTTTTTAGCCAAATTTATGGTGTAATTATTTGGGGCTAGAAATGTCTCAAATACTTTTGATTTATCATGTTATTTACGCTCTCATCAAGTCTTACGTGGGACAAATGCAGCAAGATGAATAATAAAATTTGACGAATGCGGGGCACATCATGTCACCCTAATTCGTTCGGCCACCACTAGCGCTTGTTCCCGCAAAAGCCCATGCTATCATGTCGCGTTGAGAATTAGCACAACCGCTTCCTAGAATGAGGATGGTGGGACTGCGACCTAACCAATCGTGGTGGAGTGTTTGGCGGTGCTTCTCATTCGACTTGGGCTTTTCTATGATTCGAGGATGATTGCGTGGTTTGAGATGGTATGGTTTAGATTTTGACAAGAATAGGAATGGGATGGGACTCCCCCCCCCTCTTTTTTTTTTCTCTTCTAACCTCCTTTGTTCAAGAGAATACTTTTATCTCCTTTGTTTTTTTCTTGTGCAATATGTCAAAAATGACAGGACCATGGAGTGTTTGCTTTTAATATAATTCAGGTAACTTGTGGAAAAGTCGGCTTTGACCATCCATCGGGGACTAATTAAGCGAGTCTGGTCAAATCTAAGTGGAACAGTAGGCGTGTCATGTGTGGCAGAATGCGATTGTTGCGTTGTCGTTGGCACTTGGCTGCTTCATTTGTTTGGAATGGCAGAAGGCAATGGACGCTTGGAGGAGTGGTGGTAACAAAAGCTTGTGGATTTCTTCGCCAGAGAAGCCTGTAATTATGTCGACCAAATATCTAAATAATACCGGTTTCAGCCAATCATCAAGTAGAATTTGGCGTCGGCACCACAGCAAAGTGGATTGGAAGAGAAGAGGTCAAGATCCATCGTCTTCATTTGCTCGATCTCACTTCTATTGCATTTTTAATGATTTCTGTGGTAATAAAATAATTCATTCTTGTCCTTCACCAAAACAACCCTCTTGGTATTTTGGTGTTTTCGGTGAATGGAAGCATAATAACTCTATATGTTCCTAGCTATATATGAAAATTAAGATAGAGGTTAAAAAAATTCTGTTTCTCTTTTTTGTTGTTATATTTGATTTGATGTACAAGCCTTCCAATTTATAGGAGTGACGTAACAAACTCTACGTGATATGTAGCTAGATTTATAAGATATTTCAATAAAATTCAGATTACTCAAGTAACAGCCTAGAGTCCTAGGATCTCGTCTTCTCAGCTGAACACTTAGTCTCCTTTTGTTTTGGAGAGTCGATCTTCTTTGTGTGGACTGATTCAACACCATAAAGCAAAAACTACATATCTAAAACACGTAACAGTAGAAAGAGAGGATGCAAGCGACTCACATAGCCATATTAGACAGATAGAGAATTGAAAAACGGATGTTCAAGTATCCCCCCCCCCCCCCCCCCTTGCCACTTGGGCAAGAATATATAGGGGTTGCCTCCGAGCACATCTTGTACCTCAAGGCCCGCTTCCCTGCTGTGAGTCCAGTTGGGATATAGGATAAAGCGTCCTCTTAAGCGTGGCCTGGATCTGATACTAAATTCACCAAGATATTTCTTGTAAGAAATTAAGGTACTAGCAAAATTTAGTAGTTGTGATGGCTCCCAACGGAGATATTTTCTTCCTCTTCTTCTTCTTTTCCTTGGAAGGATGCCGGGGCATAGAGATAGTCTCATATAGATTTTTGACACAAGGTGTTGGAAATTTCTATATTTGCATGGCTGGGCCGATATCTTGCAAATGCTGAGCTCTAAATCGGAGAAATTATTAGGTGGACCAGATCCAAACTATTCTAGATGATTTATTCGAAATTATTACATGGATTTAATTCATCCTAGATCCAATGTAGATCTGATCCACCTAATAATAAATTGGGCTGGCCAGAGTTCAGAGGATCTGGCCCGGTTAGATTTCATAACTGGCCCGCGTAATTCTCGTCGCCTGGGCCTTGAACTGGCTTGGCTAAGTTGCACTGCTGGAAGGCCTGGAGTCCCTCGCAAAACTCCCACTTGGTGGTCACTTCTCACTCAGTCCAAGAGCCTGAAAGCTCGGTATATTTCAACAAATTGAACGCTAACCAAAGAAGAAATAAGACAAGCAAAAGGTCCATTGCCTCGAAACGATCAAATATTCCACGATAAAACTGAAAACAAATGGTCGGTTGGCTGCCACTTCTTCGGTCTCTGCCGACAATATTGTACCCCTGATAGAGTTTTACGTGCGAGGACCGATTCGTCATCTAGAAATTTTTATTCAGATAAAAAAAATTAAAACGATAAAGAATAAATTTTAGCTGTCCAAACTAAAATCAATGGTGATCCTTGATGTGAACAGATCATTTTAAATTACATACTTGCAAATTTTATTTAAATGCAAGGTTTAATTTACAAAAGAATTTTTTTTCCGTTTTATCCTTTCTCTCTTGACGCATTGAGAGTGTGGTGACGTGTTCGCTAATCACGCACGCATGATGGAGGTCTCGCCAGGGTTTTTCTCTAGTGCTTGTGGCTTTTGTGCTGACACGTCACCGAACAGCATTTCAGGGGGCCCAAGAGCTGATAGCAAAATTGAATGCGGATCGGACACGTGTTTGAAATCAGAACTTTTATCATTTTTTTAATCAAATAGTTGGACACGTGTTTGTAACGTTTGTAGTTTTTCTAATCCAACAGATTGGCTCTGTCCGTAGGTTCTGCGATTAAATAAATACTATTGCTTGAACGTGTGAAGAGAGATTGGGTGAAAGGGTACTCACTGGAAGAGGTACTGTAGATAAAAAAAAATATGTCTACAATACCCTGAAACTTATTATTTTTTTTATTCTTTTGAATATATTTATGCTAAAAATATACAAGCCATTTGTCGTAGAAAAAAAATACTAAATAAATTTTTTTAGCTCTTGAATCAGAATTTTTTACATGCAAGATCTATTTCTTTTATTATTTTTGGTATTGGCCCTTCCATACTCTCGGCTTGCAAGCAAAACCAAGCCAAGCCAAGAGTGCTTTTGTCGTGCGATGAACTATATTTCCATGGGCATATGATGTTCCATGCTGGATTCTTAAAAAAGAATTGTATGCGGCACGTAATGTAGGAAGGCGGTTTGATAGATGCAGTGGAAAATAATCACGCTCGAATCTCAAAGGTTTGTGTGCCATTGCCAGTGTCTCTTAGTAGTACAAACATAAGCACCAATTAATGCACTTGACCTTCTGTAGAAGAAACATAGGCACCTACTTTTTGGCACCGGTAACTAAAGCACTTGTCCTTTGACCTGGATGGATGACACTGGCGTGAGTCGGTACGTATGTACACTCATGTGGAGAGAAATTAACAAGAGCAATTAAAGTTTGTGGCAACTTTTTTCTTATATTTTTTTGCTTCTTTGAAATGCCGAACCTAGAGATGACAAGGCGTAAGATTTTCTTCTAAAAACATAGAAATTTCACGACTGGTTGTTAAAATCACATTAACCTAGCCATTATAGAATACCAATTCAAGTCCAAATACGGTCGGGTATACTGGGAGATGTAGATTTATGAAAAAATATATATTTTATAATTTTTAATTTTTTAATTTTTGCGTCGTTTTATTTATGGACGCATGTCAATAGGCTAAACTACATAAATATTATATTTTTTTTAAAATTTTATTATTTTTTATATCTGAATTTAAATATTATCAGATGTCTTACATATTTTGCCATCATCATGTTGTACATGGTGATTGAAATATATAGATGCGGTGGATCCGGGACGGTCGGATGCAATGCGGCATTACCCAATCTACCGTGCGCTAGATGCTGCGTGGACAGCAGATGCGGTGAGAATGTCGATCCCAAGTCCAGATGTTCCTCGTTGCCTTTTGATAAAGATAAAGATTGCAATCACTGCGGTCGGACGAGGCTCCGTTCGTGGCACAAAGTCATTGGTTTTCCCTCTCTTTTCCTGGTCAAAAGACTCAGAACTGTCCGTCATGCTGGAGAGAACGGCGGACCCCACTTTTGATTCCCTCCCTCGCGTTGTTTGCGTTCAAACGCCATCGAATATGATGCCCATTTTCGCGTCCGGCACTCGGATCTATGAACGATAAGACAGAGAAAAGTCCCGGAGATACAGGGAACCTGGAAAGCAACGTGGAAAGGGAACTTAGAGAAGATTTAAAAAGAGAGATGACGCCCTGTTTTCATAAAAGAACGTGTGAGGACGTAAGAACAGTGGGATCAGGGGGAGGTCAAAGGAAAGAGTAGAGGGGAGGTGAAGGGAGAGAAGAGGGTACTGATGGAGATGATGAGCTCCGGGTGCATCGCAGGAAGGTGCTTGGAAGCCCGGGCCCCAACTAAGGTGGGCTTTGTGAGGCTGAACAAGTGGGCAGAGTCGGATGCGGAGTTCCTGAAACTGAAAGCAGAGAAGGAGAGTTCTGGTTCCTCCACAAGGCAGACATGGCGTGAGAGCTATACCTGCAGGCAGAGGTACCTGAGGAGCTACACCTTCTCCAAGAAGGAGACAGTGGCAGAGAGGACAAAGAAGTGGTTCGAGGAGAAAAAGGGGAAGGAGAGGAGGAAGAGGACCAGGTCTGTTGGTGGGGCTTCTTGTTTTGGTTCTGGTGCTGCAGTTGATTGCTTGTTTTCTTGCGTGGTGAGCATAGATGTTGCAGAGCGCTAAGAGTCGTTGATAGAAAGAGGTATTTAGTGGGATCATAACACTAGATTTGTGATCTTAAGAATGTTATTGGGCTTATAGCAAAAAAAGAATGTTATTGGGCATTATGACTTGATTGTTTACGCGGTCTGGATACATGCATCTCCCTGTAACCAACCATCACCTTTTCAACCTCCAAGAGTACTTTATAATATACGAATGCCGTTTTTACCAAAAATAAAAATAAAAAAAATATATTAAGGAATAGATACCATGCTATCCAAGGCCATTTGAGTAGGAAGGCCTCCTTAAAACCGCCTCTTTCGCTCTCTAGATTTAATAGACGAGGTAAGCTTGACGCGTTGCCAAAGTGCTTTCTGAAAGAGGGCCCAATGTTTGCTTCCCATCATTTTTTTTCTTCTTTGAATTTTTTTACATCTATTTTAAGCCATTAATTAGTAATTTGTCAGAAGTACCATGGTATGAATAAATCAACGGACAGCGATCGCGCAATGCTTATAAAAACTTCTAGATTTTTTCCTTTTTTTTGATGAAAAAGGGAGGGAGGATCCACCCCATATTTTTTTCAGATAAAGAACGTACAAAAGAGGAAAAGGCTCAAAGAAAGAGAAAAAATCCCTTAAATTCCATCGAACATTGGAGATGAAATGCCAAATTCAAATTTGAAATTTCTTTCGTACAAATAGTAAACATCACTCGAATTTCGAAGATCAAATTTCAGAATTCAGAAATTGCCAACATGGGCCACTTCGATGGAGTGAGGCCGAGGTCGCTTCCGAGGCCCAATAGAGGATTAGAGGTGCCCTCTTAATTAACGTGTCACACTGGTGTCCATGCGTCAAGGAACTCTGCAGTCAGGAATGGTTCCAGCATCTGCTTAGGTGTGGCCGTAGGTTGGGATGTGCCTGGAAACACCCATGAGTTGCTTCCAGGGCGCCGAGCGGGACGGGGGCGGACCACCTTCTGATTCGAGACTTATGGGCTATGGATGGGAATGGGAAGGCCTTTCAGGCCAAACATGTGTTAGGTAGGTTAATGGAGCCGCGGATTGAGCGGCTGCTTGCGCGGCAAGCCACTCTGAAGATACGCTATGGACTAAAGAGAGAGAGTTGCCTATGGTATTTCGTAATATTTTATTCTCTGATTTTATTGGATGTGTTCGTATCCAAGTGGTATGAATCGCCCTCTTAAGCGCAAAAAAACAAAAACAAAAACAAAAAAAACAAAACAAACATTCATGAGTTGCTCAGCCATTGGGCTGGGGACACGGTGGACCCAGCTCTCTTGTGCTGGCAGGCAATGCAGCTCAGTTGGAAGAGTTAGCTAATCAAGGACTTGGGTCTCAAATAAAGTAAATTTGTGCTCGAAGTTCTAACCTGACGTTGATGTTAAAAGGAAGAGAAAGAAGAAAATAAAAGGTTGGCCGTAGGCATAACCTTGAAGGGCTTTTTTCAGCATATCACACTCAATATTTTATAAAATATTATGCATAAATGCACTTATTCCTATTGACAAATAGAGCTAGGTTAACTTCTTTTCCAGGCAATATAGATAGACTTCCATGAGTTGATTTATAAATGGAGATAAGAAGGGGTGCTGTATATAATTTGATAAATCAATGATGGGCGTGGTAAGCAAACAAACAAGCATGTCTGGTGGGCTGAAGCCCAGTAGAACTCAAGCCTTGGTGAATCTTAGTGCAAAGCGCTCTAGATCGCTTCTTGGACCAATACATATGCAGTCTGAAAAAGTCTCAAATGATTTAATTAAAACATTTATATTCAAACGGAGCAAGAAAAGGAAAATTAAATCGTGGGACTTCTAGGTTTAGAGGAGGAGACAAGTGACCAGGGTTTGATCTAAATGTGATCCTTTAATTATTTCTCCACTTTCTTTACTTTCTTTTCATGCACCTCCAGGTAATCTTTCCTACATTTCGGTACCCAAAAAATCCCTCTATGTGCAAACATGGACAATTTAGCGGGGTCCATAAGCGAGTGGCCATGCATGCAATTAAACATGGCCTATGTGCAGGCCCAGTCCCAAATTGATGATTTGCTTTCATTGTTTTTTGGTCGGAGGAGATGCTCTTCAGAGTGTCAGTATAATATTGTTAACGGAAAAAAAAAGAAGGTGTCATCAAAATGGGTATTCATGGAAATTTTAATTGTCAAAATTATTGAAGATATGGTTTCACAAATCATCAGAGAAATCTCGTAGGGTTCGCAGCTGGACGCTCATGACTCTTCAGCGAGCCTCGCCTAAAAAGATGGTATGATGGGAGATAGACTCTAGAGATTGCTTGGCAAGAGGAGAGTACCATTGTATCATAATCCTTACTTCAGGGGGCTGCTGTGCCCCATATATAACCATCCTCACCTACCAGAAATAAATGCCCCCATCTTCTCTTTTTGATAAGTAAAATGCCCCATCCAGTCTCCATTCCTACCACTACCGCTACCTTGAGAGCCCAACCCTTAAAGTCACAAAGCTAAAATTTGAAGTCATGTCCTTAAAAGCAACATGGAAAAAGGTGCAGTATAGATTGATGAAGGGTGTAACCTGAAAGAAGTGCGGATGAAGTGCCCTATCCTATATGATCTTGGACCTTTGTTAAATCTCGAAAATGATAGCCCACTCAACTGTGGAATTACATGATTACATCAATGCCCGTCTTCGTCCGCGAGGCCCCATGGCCACGGCAACGCCGGACGACCTCTGCCGAGCTTCTTGGCGCCGAGCCAAGCCATGAATTCTGCCACCGTTCGCTCTTTTCAAGTGCATGGCTTCTCTTCATAATTGAGGGCCAACTAACTGATGTGCTCCTCTCTCTCTCTCTCTCTCTCTCTCTCTCTCTCTCTGCAGATGTACCTCTCACCTGAGGATTATTTTGGTCCGGTGTCTTTTAGTTCATCTCCCATTCTTGTCGAACACCGACAAGCCCATCAATTTCTCAGACTTTGTGCTCAACTATTTAATGATTATGTCAAACGACGTCGAGGCTTAATTTGGTTGGTGTTTCTCTCTCTTACTTATAGGTAACCGTAATTGTCATCCGTGTCACCTTTGGAGCAGTTTAGCTTGGCTTGTAGAATGGTCATATTTTACATATATAGAACCATAGCTTAAACTATGTTGCCATGGATGGTTTTATATATTAATGTTGTAACATAGTAAATATCGGGGCATGTCTTGCTCGTCTGACACTTGTTTGATTAACGCAGCAAGTATCGTTTCTTCAACTTGACCAAGCTGCGGTCCCATTACCGTATCATTTATGCTTTTGAGTAGAAAAAAAAAGGAACCTTTTTCTTGCGTTTCGTAAGCATTTCCTCGTTTATCCTATATCGATCTGTGCCATGGTCCATAAAGTTGATACTATGTTCGGCCCTGCAAGCATGGGTCGATGTGAATTTTGAGCTGCTGGAGAAGCGAAATAATTGGCCCCAATAGTTCGAGGCAACATTCGCTGGGTTTCCAGCCTTTGCGAGTGGGTTCGCCGGGCCTCTTGTTGATCAGTTTGGACAGGTGTCCCAAGCTAACTATTGAGAGGCTGCATCGGTCAGGTAATCTGATGCCAGCACCACCCCAGGCGAATTGATGCCTTCCAATATGAAACACATATCCACGTGCAAGTTGGCAGCCAGGTGTGTATATATATATATATATATATATATATATATATATATATATATATATATTTCTCCTAATAAATTGTACGGAGTGAAAGTAACGTTGATGCACCTGATCGCTGGTTGATTCATCGATCCTAGGCTATAAGCAGCTCATGCGGTTCATACATCTAGCTCACCTCGATCGATACCTAGCGAAGCCTTTTGCTTAGGACATGCTGTGATTAATGATCCTTTATGATTAACATAACATGGTTAAAAAGATATATAGTTGATGAATATGTGTGTGTCCATCCATTTTCATGTAACGTACGTACGTATGTATATATGTATGCATGCTGGGGATGGCTGAATTGAATATATGTATGAATGTACGTATTCATCCTGCTAAGGAAAAATCCCCGATAAGAAGGAGACAGGGCAGAAATGGACAGCGGCATGCATCCTCAGCCCCACAACTTTTGTAAGGTACCAAATACGAAGGTTGTCAAAGTTATAGATAAATAATGCGAGCATCGGTAACTCTGTAAGCCCCAGCCAAACTGAGTGCAGCCAGAGCCCCAGGCTGAGTTAAGGAAGGGGGTGATCTCATAGGAGGTGGACAGCAGAAGAGATTAAGCAAGTCGGCCACCGTGCCGTTGTGGACAAGACGGAGGGGGGCCATGCACTCATAAATCCCACGTACCACAGCTGCAAAAGCCCTACCCACCCCGCCTAAAATCTCCGGCACCAAACCCACCAGGCTGGCGCCACTCGGATGGCGCCAAGTGTGGCGACGGTCGTCCACAGCTGCCGGCGTGGACCACGTCGGGACCACCGCACCCAGGTGGCTCCGGCCATCCCTGTCGGCGGTGGCTCGCGATCGGTCCACGTCGGCGTTGCATTGATTTCCAAAGTGCTGTCAGCTTTAATAATTCATCCATGTCTTTATCGGGCTGGCCCACGGCCCAAAAAGGCCTGGCCGTCAGGCCGTGGGGCCATCCCGCACCAACATGCGTCCAACGGCACTCCCCTCGCACCTTAGCTCGCTCCTCCTCCCTTTGCCTTTAAAATTCCTTCCTTTTGTATCCCTTCGTCCCTGGGCACTACGAAAAAGAGAGGAGGTGTGGGGGAGGGATGAAACCCCGAGTTACCCAGATGGCGGGGGGCCCTCGCATCAGGAGAATGTTGCTCGCTCGCTCTTTCGAGGTTCTCTGAGTAGAAAGTGACTAACTAGGGGAGGATGCTGGCACCTGTCATTTGTGATGGAATAATTAACCAGGCCCAAGTAAACACGAGGAAAAGAATATAGTTGATGCAACGAGAAGGAATAATATTAAACAAGTCATACAATAATGATGAAAGGATCAGGGACCTGTGGCGTCCTTCAAGTCGCTTACAATTATTCATATGCTAGTCTTGCTGACTTTTCTGTCGCCTGGCTGCTTGCTCGTTCGGGAATCGGGATACCCTACCACCCCCCGCCACTGGCCTCCCAATTTCCCATATTGGGCTTGGATATTACGACGTCCCTCTGCGATATATTCTAGCTAGGTCGGCAGGTCTGGGACATGGGCCTGCGCCCACCCGCTTAAGTTCCGGTACCATGGATGCCGGCTAATCCAAACCGGGTGATTAGTCCCATATTCGACCCATTAACCTTTTCAGGGCAGCCCCAAATGGGGTCCACTCGAGAACGGCCGGATATGGACTCGCGAACTACCACGTTGTTCTCGAAACTAGTATGTCGTCGGGTCCCATAATTGGTTTGGGGTTAATTAGATCTAATCCCGTGACATTAATGTTTGACTCGGTCAAAACCCAACTGCTAAATAAATTCTATCAATCAGGTCTCCTCTCCGCTCAAAAAGGATAGCTTCCTAAAAAATAATTCTAGGATGACTCAACTATATATGCAATGACATCATCATCACCGCTAATTTCTCTAAGCAATTCTTGGCATGGAGCAAGCTTCCTGTACTTCATGCATGCAATTGATCTCATGAGCATAACTTCGACTAGGTGGTTGGCCAGGTGTCTGTGTGAGCCACGCGTACGGTACTTTGAAGCATGTACTACGAAGAGATATTGTTGATCGAGATTTTGGCATGGCCTGAAAGAGAAAAGAGTAAATTGTGTGTGCAAATTGGATTGGTAAATGTGAAAAGTAGGGGAGGGGGGCAAAAAAGCAGAGAGTTTACGTAACCATGGGAAGGGCATTGTCGTATGCCATGCAGATAAACTCATTCAATTCCTATTAGGGAACTATTTATTATAATCGCCATATCTCCATATATCTGCTCGCAGGAAATTAAAAAAAAAAAAAAAAAAATTACTCCGATGTGCCGATACCGCCGGTGATTTTGCGCACGTCCGTTGCATGCGGACTCTCTCCCATGGGCAGCACAAGATTAAAATTGCACATGACAGGCTTTCAAAGTCATCCAATGATTAGGTAGTGGCGCACCATGGACATTGGACCTGCCCTCGTTTCTCTATAAAGAGTTTCTCCATCGAGTGCAGTGTGAGAGGGTCCGACCAACGATGGGGAAAACATCACTTTAGATAAAGTGCTACTATTTGCTATCAATCATTCTCACTTGATTTTAGAGATGCATGGCTAGATATCCAGCTACCACTTTATGCCGTACTAGGGGAAACGCACGTTTAATCCATGCCCAATCAACTAAATATTTCACATCTGATCAGCACCTACAAGATTTATGAAGATTTGTTTGTTTAAGTCTCCAAGCAGCAACATGCATATAAAATAGATGTGAGAAACATGACCTACATTATCAACTAGCCAGGTGCAATTTAATGAAGAGAAAAATTATCAACTCTCCAAGAAATAAAATCTGCATTCTTCTCTGAGTGTTAAGTTGCTAGCATGTTTTTCCTTCTTTTTGACTTTTTAAATTTTCTATTCCTCATATTTTCGCATACCAATTTGGCCATGGTAAATAAAAATGTGTGACCGCAACTAGAGCCATATCTCAAGGGTTGACACCGATCCCCACTACTAGTAGATTCCATGCTGAATTCATCGTATATGTTCGCGAGTCATTGTTAATAATTCTTAATATCATCTCGCAAGGTGTAGATCTTGTAGCACTAATTCAAGCCGCATATAAGCAATCATATTTATTATATAACTAGCATTCACTCTCTTATATGGAGTTTACTGCGACGCTGTGAGAAGGATGAAGAGCAATGTGGTCATCGAAATTAAAGCAAATTACATTTAAGAACCATTGTTTCATGAAGAAAGCTCTCCGAAAAATTTTATTAATATGTCAGAAAGCCGCTTTCGTATGGTCAACTAAATATATATATATAATTAATTAAACTTGGTACAAAATTATGTTTGAAATAGGAATTAATAATAAAAAATAATGTACTAGAATTACTTAACTATAATTGGAGATACTCAGCTAAAATTGGATACTAGCTAAAATTTATTAATTGTCCTTGTGAAACTTGGTATGCTCTAATTGATCGTAAAAAGATACAAAAAAAATTATATAAACTAGTTCAAACTAGTGCTATGCTTCCCTCCTTAACTGTTGAGCCTCTTAATTTTTTGGTGCTCGATAAGGTGAAGGAGATTTCCAATTTATTAAGGATATAATTTTGCCCAAGGAGAAGGTATTTTTCAACGCCACACGAGGTTCTATTTTCTTTTCTTTAAATAAAAAAGAAATCTAGGGAAGATAAAAGGCAACAACCAGAGCGAGACGTTAGGTCGAAAATTTTAATTTATGGAGGTCTCAGTTACGTACTAGAGATATGATGGAGGCCGGAGCGGGAAGAAGCGAAGGAGGCCACATAATGCAAGATTTGATGCCTCGTTTGTGATGCCACAAAAGTTATGGACAAACATCTGACATATTTAATAGAATTTTATTGGGGTCTCGTAGCTCAGTTTGATATCATTGGTCTATTAGCCGACTTGGCTCCCCAATGCCATCGTAATATATATAAAATCTCCTAAACAGCGTTTTAGGTCACAGAGGAGGCTACTTCCCTTTCTTGACCCAGGTGGATCTCGTATATTGCTATATATGGGTGGATCCCTAGAATAATTCTCCGTAGTATGGTGAACGGGGCCGTTCTCTAGAATCCCAAGGCATTCGTGCGACATGATTGGCACCATTAAAATTAGGGAGAAAAAAGAAGCCCCTGATGTAAATTATTCCAGGGATGGGGCATTAAATAAATGGCACGAGGGTTTGCTTCAACTTTCTCCATCAATTGCAGGGGAGGCAAAGGGCCTTTGTGAGGAGGCCAGGTCACGAGCCCTAGGAACCAAAGTAAAATATGGGGTACGTTGGCATGCATTAATGTCGATGCGTGGTATCAGATACGGGATACCACTAGCTTGGTGAGGACAAAAGATATTAGGTTGCGAGGAGATTATTTTATTCACACGCAAACAAAAAATTCGGATAGGATATAGCCCGTTGTGATTCTAAGTTATCATGAAAGAGGTAGGATGGCCCCATTCCGAACTTACCACATGTCATGTTGGTATGGACTATACATGGATTTGGCTATTCCGTAGATGTATACCCCACACCTAACTGAGCTTTAAACATGGGGAATGGTGCTTGAAAGTTACAGGACACGGTTCAGAGTTCTTAGAATGGATCCAAGGATGCCATCTCTGAGATTCAAAATTTGATCACATCTAGGTCGTGTTGGATTCCAACCTGATAACGTTTAGAATATCAAACAGGAGACCTTTGGTGGGATCGACCAATTATGGACCGAAGTGCTCCATAACGCAAATAACCAGCCGGGACTATTTTTATTTGAAATGCAAGGAAGGATTGCAATCGCGTGACCAAAAGGGAAGGCCATTTGACACTAACATGTCATAGGTCAGCTGGCTCAAATTTTTTTAAAGGGAAAAAAAAAAAGAAAAGATGCAGCTTGCGATAGACATTACTTGAAAAGATAACTATAGGAAAAATAGGCTATCCCGACATTTACCTTCCGACGCTAGGTAGAAGCGTCGGTAATTTTGGCTGCCGCGGCAAAATATGCCGACTCTTTTAAATAGCGTCGGCGGCCATGATATTATTACGACGCTAGATAGCATCGTCGGAGGCCAAATGAAAGAGAGTTGATTAGACAACGCTTAAAAGCGGCGTCGGAGTCCAAATGAACTCTCCCTCCCGACGCTTTCTTTAAAGCGTCGTCGGAGTCCAAATGAACCCCACCTCCACCCCTACGACGCTTTCTCTAAGGCGTCGTCCGAGTCCAAATGAACCCCCCCCCCCCCTTTCTGACGCTTTTTTTTAGAGCATTGTCGGAGTCCAAATGAACCGCCGCCCCCACCCCCACGACGCTTTCTCTAAAGCGTCGTCGGAGTCCAAATGAACTCCCCCTCTCGACGCTTTCTTTAGAGCGTTGTCAAAGGGAACCACCCACCCCCATCCTCACAACGCTTTCTCTAAAGCATCGTCGAAGGCCCATTTTTCCCCACACCCACCCACATAAATCCTCTGATCCCTAACCTCTCCCGATTTCTAGAGCGAAGAGAGAAGCTGGAGAAGGTGGACACCATGGCAGCAATCGACAAGCTTCTTCACAGTCCCACCGGACTCAAACACAATCGCGACCTACCTTGGCCTCTATTGTATCTTCCTATCCGTCAACCTTCCTCTTGAATGCCTCCATCGTCACATGCCTTAGGATCTTGATTTGGAGAACTTGACCCTTGACCACTAGTCCGACTCCTTTTTCCATGACCTACTCCGGTGCCAAGTTTGCTACTGACGCCACCTAGAGGGATGGCCGCCCTTGCCCCTCCAGCATTGCCACTAGCTCCACCGCCTTCTCGGTGCCTCCGTCCTTTACATTGTGAAAGGCAAGAGGCCTTAGGACGACGACAAAGAGGGGGCCCATTGCGAAGATAAGCAAAGTGAGGGTCTAGAATAGGCGGTTGATGTTTCAAAGGGTGGTATCAAAGTGGCAATAGAGACTTGGCGGTGGACGAAGACAACGAAAGGGTGGTCAGGATAGCAGTTGATGTTCCCTGGTTCGAACGCTCTTTCTTTACCTCATTTCGATTCAAGATCTTTCTCTTCTCCTTTTCGCTTTTTTTTTTGTTAATTCAAATTTGGATTTTACGTTTTGGTTTCTAGGTTGCTAAGTGTGGAACATGTGCACAAGAGTGGGATCCCCTTCTTTAATGAGTATCCCACCGAAAGTTCATCGATTTCCACTGAAAAGGCCCAAAACCTAGGACTCTCCCACCATATGTTCAGGTGTGTAGTATCTTTTTGTCTTGTGATTAACCTGAAGTTTCTTCTTATTATTTCTCCAATAGGTTGAAGGGAATGGAGAGCATAGACAGTGATTCGAAATAGAGGCCTCCTTCTCCGCCTCTTCATCTTCTTCTTCCTCGCCTCCAAACGATCAGGGATCGCCCGAAGAAGCTGTCCTCAAGACCTCTAGGGTTAGAGTTTTTAAATATTTTTTTTAAAAATAATTATGCCGATGCTTATAAGCGTCGGTCTATCTTTGATTTTCCCCGACGTTATTTTAGCGTTGGTGGACTCCAAACTAGGCTCACGCTTATAAGTGTTGGCATAACTTAAGTTTTTGCGGACGCTTTTCGAAAGCGTCGGCAAAAAAACTTTCCACCTCCATCTATTCGATGCTTTTGCGATGCTTTTCAAAGTATCAGTGCCAAAATTACCGACGCTTATAAGCATCGGTATAGACTCTAAAAAGCGTCGAAAAAGACTATTTGTTTTGTAGCGTAATTATGATTTAGATGTATCGCATATATGATGTATTGGCTAAATTACCATGCTTCTGATCAAAGAATTAATTAACCATGGGCATATGAGTTGTCGGTGCCTTTCAGTTTGGACTCGCAAGTAAATTAGAGAGGGTTGGTTCTCCATTCATGACACTATAATTCGCCTGATGGTCGTGATTGGATGGGCTCCATGCCATACATGGAGCGACGTTTAAAGAACCGATCATGGGTAGTCATGATTAAAGAACCGACCCTTTCTAGTTCAAGTATGAATTAGAGAGGATCTCAATTTGATGCTTTTCACTTAAATAGATGGAGTGGCAACGGTTGCATGGCATCTAACACATAGATTCAGCCCATGAATTCTGCTTGCCCCCAGCCAAAAATTTGTGGCAATCTTCCTCTAGTAGAAAATTAGAGGTGTTGCTTATGCAACTAAAAGTTGTGGATTAACAAATCCACCAAATTTTCAACTCTCTCTCTCTCTTTAATATATGTTGGCATTGATTTGGATGCAAGTGTGAATCGATTTGGATGCAAGTGTGAATCTACAGTTTTTTTTTTTTTGGATTGAAAATTGTGAATCTGCAGTTGTAGTATACTAGGTAAAGTAGCTAAAATATCATGTATGTGATCGAAGATAGAGCTGCTGCCATCAAACAATAGCCACGTCATGCCTTGTATTGCATGTCTATTTTTTTATTTGAGTAGATATAGTACTATTACAGCATAATTATGAACCTATGCAAGTGTGATAGGTAAAAAACTATTATGTCCCATATATCTTTGAGAAATGTGGTGGCAACACTACCCGTAGGGTCAAGCCTTGGGCATCTTCCACACGAAGACGATAGCCTATCGATTGCTTGGTGCATGCTTGGTGTAAAATTTATGATAATTTACCAATTTTGCTCGATAATTGAGCATCATTTCCTCTCTTTCTTTATCTTTATTAAGCAATTATATCCCGATGTTTTCAATGTAAATCAGATTTCCCACTTTTGATTAGAATGGAGGATCATAAATTAATTGAGCTGGTCCTATTTGGCTTTTTTCTTTTAATTACATATCATGCATCTAATTATGAGTTGTAAAAAGAGATCCAAGATTTAATTTTAGTTTTAAAATTGATTAATTCCTTTAACGAGATATATTTTGTTTGTAGAAATAATTTTGAGCATATATTGCCCGTTGCACTTGAAATACCACCTTTTGAATCAAAATTATTGGTGAAACCATTGGTAGTCGGCACCAATGATGTTGAGATTCACTTGCAACAAAGTTGGGCATAACTCCCTCTTTTTCCATAGTTATTGTACGTGATCAACAATAGTATGCGATTTTACATTGTTAGAAAGGTATACATGGCTGCCTTCCAACTTTTTTTCTGTCTTTTCCAGGCAAATATTGTAGGAACGAGGATTGTAGCAATGACCCATGGGTTACATCGTGGAAGCATTTTTTAAGTGGAGTATATCCACTTGGAGTTGGAAATTGAGTGACACGGACAAATTACTATGCAATCCAATAGTCGTAGATAGCCATAGCTAATGCAATTAATTAATGCAACACACAATTCTAATAACATATAAGTGGTTGCTGCTCATGAACATGCGGATTCTAAACTATGTAGGGTATGTGGTTCGTTTATTGGAACCTAATTGTTATAATGAAGTCCAGTGAATGTGTGAGGACCCGTGAGAGCGTGTATTTAATCCCATAGCTTATGTAGAGTAGGAGACACTACAATACAAGTTCATAGGAGCTGACCACAGGCCTATCATGATACTTTTAATTAGATTTAAATAAATTTAAATACTAAGTCTGACGAGAACATTAGAGCTTGAACGAGAGGAGTATGTAAAGACTTGTGTGGGTATGTGTTCAGTCCTATATCGATTATTAAAAGAGAAGATTTTGAATACTTATACAAAAGTAAAAAATTCAAAAAATAACTACCAACTGGCTATTTTGGGTGGGAGCATGTGTGTTTTAAAATATTTGGTGGAGCTCAAACGGGCCAAGGCGGGGTTCCATGGCTGTAGCTAGATAGCCTACCGTACGTAGATCGGTGTAGAGGCGCAGGAGGGCGCCTGCTAAAGCCTGGGGGATCGCAGCGGATATATAATGGCCAAATCGAATGGGTACGGCCGGCGTAGGCAGTGATTTGCTTGTAGCGTGATTACGATGTGACCTATGCCATTTTCCAACGTACAACAGTTATCCCAATTGCCATACCGTACGAGGATCCGGGAACACAGCTTTCGCCTCACCACGTATCTTTACCTTCTCATTCCCATCTCTCTCTCTCTCTCTCTCTCTCTCTCTCTCGTCCCCCACCGCCCTTGCTGATATGTAAGCAGCTCAGGTATTTGGCCCTACTTCGCAGCGCGCCCTAACAAAATAAATCCCACCTACAATCTCACACTAGTCAAAGATTCTTCCTTTCTGCAAATCTTTGCATTCTCTCTGGGTGTATGCGCTTTTGTGGGCTCTTTATGTAAGCTTTTCCTGCCGCGGACTAGACTGAAGTTCTCGGCCAACTTTGAGTTACCTTCGAAAGGATGATGAATTTGCGCAAGTTGAATAGAATATGGACTAGAATTGATTCCATAATGTATACAAACTCGATGGAAAAGGTTCCTTAAGTTTTCCAACCTCCATAGATGGTTTCTCCGATGCCTGCGGCAGTTCTTTGGAGCACAATCCATGCTATGGCGAGAGTTGTGCTTAAAACCTTACATCTAATGATTAATCACAAATGGCTTATGTGCCAGGGTTTTATTTGGACGGGGCAGTGCCGCTAATTATGTTGTAGTAGGACCAAGGAATTGCTACTTTCTCTTTTGGTGAAAATTTTATCCTGGGCCTTGATCATTCTATGGGACAATGATATCTTGCATGGATTCGTTATGCAACCCTAGCTGGGCAGATGTGGGACACCCATACTATCTCTAGTGAATAACACTTGATGATAGTTTCTAAGAATGGAATGATCATTGAAAATCCGAAACGGAGGCAAGCTTACCGGGTCAAATAACTAGACCACTTCAATTGGAAGTTATACGAGTCATAAAAAACCAGGCTGCTGTTCCACCGGCCATGGGTTGCATATTGGCTGCCAGCGCTCGTGGTGTTTGTTACACTAGATCTTAATTAGTTTAGGCTCTGTGCCTCCTCTATTGTACCAAAGAAAAGAAAACAAAAAAAAGAAAAGTAACATGCAGTCAATTAATAACGATGCCTCTCGCAGGCCAAGTCAGACCCGTTGATGCTAATTTTACAATTGGTCTCAGCAGCTGCATGGTCTTGTCCTTGTAGAAGCATGAACAATTTGACGTGATTCTTCTCTCATAAAGACCAACGTACACATATTTGCTCCTTAAAAGGAAAAGAAGAAAAAAAAAAAGGTTACGTACCTGAGCAAAGCCATTGAAGGTCTGCAACCCATGCAACATGATGACAAGGGCTGAAGATGCCAAGACAGGGTCGATAGTGCTCTCAAACAGACAAGCTTTCAGAGCATCGGTCTCTCGCAAAGTCACATGCACTCTGTCAAAGCCAAGAGCTGAAAAAAAAATAATAGAGAGATAAAAGTGGTGCCACTGGTTGAGTAATACCACGAGTAGTACCGGCATCAGTGAGTCAAGCTCCTGGCCTCCTATCATTAAGACGGACGCATAGCTTTGGGGGCCTCCCCTCCTATCATTAGGGTCCCTCCTTTGTGTACGGCTAACCATTAGATTTCGTTCCCTTTATTGGTTTTCAAGCTTCATATAATATTATTATTCTTTTGGGCTCGAGTCCTAGTTTTCCATTATTCCCTGCCATACGGTCTGGTCTAGACTGCCGACGAGAAAGTGATGGGCCGAGTTGAACCTTCCTTGTACGAACTTATTTCTCATATTTATTACCATTCCCGTCTAATTCAGATAGCCCCTATACCTCTCCCCCTTTCTCCTTTCTGTATATTTTTTCGTTCTATATTCTTTTCTGGTAACAAGTTCCATTCTATATGTTTTTTTTCTTCTTTTTGAACGGACTCTCAGCTTCATATATATATGTATTTATTTAGGATCAGGGTGTGGTTGTAGCGTTACTGCTAGAAAGCGTGGTCGTGGTGGCATGCGAGAGGGTGAGATGGGGTGCGATTTTGACGCTTCAACCGACGAAAGGTGCGCCCAAAAGCTTTGTCTCCACACTCTTTTTAGCCATTATGGCTCTTCGAAGTGTCAAACTCGCACTCCACATCCATCTCATTATAAACTCCAACAAACAGCAGCAACGATTCTCCCCTATAAACTTCATCATTTACATATATGTCTGTATGTTTGAATATATATAGAGCAAAAAAAAAAGTTTGTAATTAACCGGAAGGATGAGATGTCCTTGTCTCGAATCCTGAAGTGTCCCTTTCTTCTCCAATTGCCAAGCAACCAGTCACCTAATTTTCTTTTACCATTTAAAAAAAAAAAACTAGTGCTAGATATTTTAGTATTGTGACGTGGGTAGCCCTAGCAAGGACTATAGATTTGTGGCTAGCTACAACCGAGCATGCCGCTGCTTTTTAACCCTAGCCAGCGACTTGTACTGCTACGGATCCATTCGATTCAAAGGAAGCAAGAATGAGTTTGAATTAGTTGTGTAGGTCAGAGCATGCAGCCTGTCATTTTTCCGATATGGCCCATATTGATGTCTGGATGCGAGCTTAGTCCCAACTCTTTTTTTCGCGGGATGGACCTACCAATACTAAAAGACTAGCACAATAATGCATCGTTGTTGTTGCTATGCTTGCACGATTTTTATCTCTGAAATATTTATATTATAGGTAGATGGTGACGAGCAGCTGGCTTCATCTTAGGTATGTTCCCTGATTGTCCCCACCATTTTTTTCCACCCTAATCCGGATATGGCCAGAGGATAACCCAAATCCTAGTACCAAAATTTATATCTATATTCTTCAGGAGGGATTTTTTTTTTTTTTTTTGAAGAAAAGAAAGAAAGGTAAAAACAAACGAAAAAGAAGATGAAGATAGATGGTCCCGGTTGGTGACAAATGGGTTGGAATAGGCGGGGCCCGCGGTTTCCGTAACGAGGCGGCAAATGGCATCGCGGCGGGCCCCGCTGCCCCCGCTTGTCCCTTTCCTCTCGGTCGCTTTTCCGGGCCGGACTCCGACGGCATCTGCCCCTCGCCCCCCGTTACCACCTAATTTCGCTTCCAGTATTTCCTTCTTTTAAAATTCAACAGCAACTATTAAATGTTAAGTGGAAGGAAAACACTTGAGAGCCGGGGCAGCTGCCTCGAGCTTTCTCCTTTGAAAAGTCGTCGTCGTCGTTCACGGTCACGGGAGAACAGCCCATGGAGGCCAACGGCAGCCAACTATCACGTGTCCCACCTGCCGCAACCCCTCATAAAAAAAAAAAAAAAAAAAAAAAATCTTATTAGAGTTTGGATCGATGCACTAATAAGTGGCGGATGATATAACACGGCGAGACACGCAACAAGATTTGAGTTGTGAGTGTTCGATCATCGATTCAGGTTGTCTCATGCATGAATAATGGTGGGCGATGGAATTGCATCGATCTCAGGATGATTTATGCTCTTCTTATGGGGCCTCTTTGGCAAAGTCATATTGATTCAAATATTTTGCCCCGGTCCCAAACTAATCAATAGCGAATCATGCATGGCCCATTAGCTTTTGAAAATTAGATTGGGCATTAACTAAACTCTCGAGAGAAAAAAAAAAACTCATATTGAAGAATGGATGGTGTCCATAGGAAAGTATAGAAATTCACCGTACAAGTTATAGAAGTATAAACTAGGCACAAGTTGGACTTATATTAGAACAAAATTTATGTAATAATCACTTGTATTTTTATTTCCATATATAAAATAATCTATATATGCAATAACGCGTATTGATCATATAATATATATGAATCCTAATCAAAGTTGATTAAGAAAGACTACCTTGATCTTGCAAGCAATCAAGAAATTCATCACTGATGGGGGATTTAAGGTCCTGTCAAGGGGATTGTTTATGCTGCAACATAAAATTATCCTTTTGCCGCATCATACATTCATTAATGAATATCTTTGCAATCTGATGACGATGCTTCGCAACACGCAAGCCAAATAAACAAACAAACAAATAAATATACTTTCAACTTATCAAAGCCATGCGCGGCACCATTCAGCTTAGTATTAGCGATCGATAAGAAAGAAGGCATCTTATTGGTGTATCTCGACAGATGCTATGTAGCATTTGAACCTGTCCATGGCATGCAAATAAGATTAGGTAAACTTTGTTTTTAATTCTTTCAGGTGTTTCATTCCTGTTTCTTTCCCCTCGGCTTAATCGTGAGATTTTGATAGGCGACTCCTCCTTTCTGCGCTTAATTAAGTTGATGGGGTTTGTTGTATGAGCAATAAACAGTACTCTTTTTTAAGAGTTGTAAAGCCTATATGTAAGAAGCCAAAGCAACGTGATGGGTGAGCCATGGTTGTGGTGATTGGTACGATCCCAAAGAGGGATGACGGTGGGTATCCACCCTTGGTCTTGCAGCAATTTAATGCGATGGGGATAATGATGGTGATGGTGGTGGGAGGTTGGGTGGTGCTGCGGTGGTCCTCGTTGATGGTGGGGTTGAGATCAAGGGAGGAAGAGCAGTAGGAGCCCTACGAGAGGGAGTGTGAGGTTCACGTGACATCAGCCCAAAAGGTGACGCGCGCGCGAGAGAGAGGTTGGCCGGTCACCCATCAATCCGTTTTGCAGTTGAGATCTTTCATACGCGCAGTAATCACTCCCACCTCTTTTTAAGCGCAGTTAATAAGCAAGAACTAAACCCCACCCAAGCTCGTGAAGTACCAAAAGGATCATAGCCTATAAAACAAACCCATCGATATTATTGATAAGATTGGCGAAAAACTTATGGCGCCAATCTCCTGCACACACTGCCCGGGCTTCCTTTGCTCTCTCTCTCTCTCTCTCTCTCTCCCTCCATCCCTCTCTCCTCTCCTGTGTGTTTGTGGCCATTCCTCGTAGCAACGAAGCCATCTCCCACATCTAAGCAGTTACATGTAACCATCTCTCCCTCCCACATGCCCAACCTATCTCGTTTCTCATGTGTCATGGCCCACCCCTCCACCATTCTAAAAATGTTACGACTTGCCACTTCTTTTATTGTGAGGATCCATGTGGGCATGTATTTAGTCTTACATCGGCTAAGCATGGGTCGATCTTGAGTACTTATACATGGTCAAATAATTCAAATAATATCTTTCAACTAGTCTTTGTTGATGAGGTCCTATACGTTGACGGTTGCATGCTTTTTGAACAACTGTTTCGGTGATTCTCGGCTCTTCTCATTTAGTATTAGATTTGTATGTGTCATTTAACATAGCAATGCTTATTGTATCGCTATCTTTTTGTGAATTTGACCTAGTTGGCTCAAGCCATCGACATGTGTCTCTTGAATTTTTGGTTGTCTAACCGTGTTAATCTCACTATTGTCCTAAATTATGGAAAGCAGGTTGCAATCGAGGGTAGCATGCAATCTGCTCCATAATTGTTGCTATCAACTCTTTATTTGATGTTAAGTTAAAATAACGCCCAATCCTTCAATGCCATAGCAATTGTACAAGAGTTAATTTGATCTAAACTAAGAAATAATCAGATATCTCCTCTAACAAATTTCGCATATCTAAACCATTAATCGGATCAACAACATCATGCTCGCACATACATGATCATGACGATTAGGTTTTTTAGAAACCGCGAGGATAAAATAATTGAAATATGGGACTAGGATTGGGTCGGTGTGGCATCCAGTATTACAAATGGGCCAATAATTGAACAAGATGCTTGCTATGAAGAGCCGATAGGATCAAACGGTCATCAGGGCTATCTAACTGAACCATGTGGTAGTGATCGGACCCCTGTAGTGGTGGTGGAGATCATGATAATCGTGAGCCCAAACGCGGAGGCCCTTTTATGGCCATCTCCTCTTTTAAGCTGGGCCTCAAAGATAGGTAGGGGGAATGACAAGAACACCCTCCCCCCAGCCAATGAGAGGCTTAGGCATTAATTAGCGACCTGCCTAAGTCAACATGCATGCCAATAAAAAATGAGGAAAAGAGGGGTTTCTGCCCTTGGTATGAGAGAAGTAGGCCTTCATGTTTTGGTAGTTTTATTTAAAACAAGCGTGTGTTTCACCAGAGAAAAGAGGAGCCACCCACCGTAGTTTTAATAAAGGAGTGGAGGGCTGGCCCTTATCCTTTCGAGGGGTATGAATTGTGGGGGATCTGGAGGTCATTTTACCATCTGGAGTGGGAGTCAATTTTGGGGGAAAAGAAAAGGGTGGGTCTCCCTTTGTTTTTGCCCTTTTTCTTCTCGCTCTCCTTGCAGGCATTTCTATTGTCGCCATTTTTTATGTGAGGTGGGGAATAATAGAAATATAAGGGCTAGCTACTGTCTTAGGGGGGAGGAGGAGAGGAACAGCGACCTTTTTCTTTCGGGGTCTGTCTGATATCGGCCTCCGTTCTATTTCCTTTTTTTCCCATCTTGCTCTTCCCTTTCCGAAGGCGATTGTAGAGGAAGGAGAGTGGAGAAGAAAAGAGCTGAGAGAGAGAGAGCGGGAGACAAAGATCGATGGAGGTCGGGAAGAGGCTTTCAATCCCACAGAAAGACAACGATGGCTTCAAAGTCTAGAGTCCTCCCCACCCAACAACACAACGAGGTAGGCATCACCACCATGAGGGAGGGAAAGATGAAAAATAAATAAATAAACAGAAAGAGAGATTACAAATAGAAAGAAAGAGAGAGAGAGTGAGAAGGGAAAAAGAAATAAAGCCAATTACTTCAGTTCTCCCATGCTTTCATCCCTTTCTTCTTTGCTCTTCTACATATACATCCATACACACATGCACATATATATATATATATATGTATATATATATAGATATAGATATCCATATCTTGATTTCATTAAATTCTCTGTGAACATGGAGTCCCCTGAAATAATTACCATGTGCAGCTAAATTAACCTGAAATTTGGGCTGCCGGCCACCACGATGATGATTGTTGGAACACCGGCATGGGAATAGCGACGCCGCCTTCTCAGCCCGCCTGCCCCTACCTCAGCCCACCGAAGACCGTCTCGAGAACCCCCGGCAGGCCTAATTCCCCGACTTCTATGTCCCAAGGCTTCCACCACGGCATCTTCGGCTTCTCCGATGGCTTTGACAGGTCCACCAGCCAAGAGCAGCAGCAGCAGCAGCAGCACATCGCCCAGCAAAGCCGGCGGGACAAGCTAAGAGTGCCGGGCTTCGAGCCCGGCGGCCATCCTCTTGTCCCCATAGAGGAGCAAGGCGAGGAGTCCAGCATCTACGACTCCACCGCCGCTGCCGCCGGGGCCAGTAACATGCTGTCTGAGATGTTCAATTTTCCCACTTCCGACTTGCTCGCCGGCCAGATCTACCGCCAGACACCGCGGCCAGGGCCGATGGCCGGATTCTCGGGGGACTGGTACGGTGCCAACCGACAAGGGGTGGTGCTGGGTGGTACTGACAATTTGGGCTCCCTTGGTGACTCCACAGCGAAGCACCACCATGATCGCAGCCATCAGCAGCATCCCATCTCGGGGCTGAACGCTGACTCCGCAGCCGCCATGCAGCTGTTTCTCATGAACCCGACGCTGCAGCCACCGCCACCCCAGCAGCAGCACCATAGGTCTCCATCCCCACCTCCACCAGCTCCTCCTCCCACTCTCCACCACCTCCATCACCACCAGCAACAAGCCTTCCAGTCCTTCAGCGATGCATCCTTCGGCGGGGGAGTCGGGGAGAGCCAGGGCCTATCGCTATCGCTGTCGTCGTCGCTGCAGCAATTCGAGATGCCGAAAGCCGAGGAGCTGAGGGTTCGAGATGGGGTGCTCTACTTCAACAACCAAGCGCAGCAGCAGCAGCAGCAGCAGCACCTTTCTTCGCTACACTTACAAGGTCACGGTCACGGCCAGGCAGTGCACATTGAGTGCGGGCCGATGGGAGTGGTGAATGTGCTCAGGAACGCCAAGTACGCGAGGGCGGCACAGGAGCTCTTGGAAGAGTTCTGCAGTGTTGGGAGGAGCCAATTGAAGGGGAGTAGAATAGGGCGGCACGCCGGCAGCTCTTCGAACCCTAACCTTAAGCCTATCCATGGCGGCGGCGGCGGCGCTTCTAGCTCTGCCGCCGCTGCCGGGTCCTCTTCGTCTTCTAAGGACCTCCCTCCTTTGTCTCCTGCTGATAGGTTTGAACACCAGAGGAAGAAGGCCAAGCTCATCTCCATGCTTGACGAGGCATGTATTAAACTCTCTCTCTCTCTCTCGCCCCTACTTTTATCTCTTGTGACACAGCTTTTTTCTACTTTACCACTGCTCTCTCTCTATCTCTATCTCTATCTCTCACACACACAGACACACACATCTGGAGCCTCACTTCCTATTGTTTCGTTTTATAAGTGCAACCGGGAGAGCCTCAAGAATTCCGGCAAGTTGGCCGGATTCTTCTTTCTGAATGGAAAGAGAAGGCCGGCGGGCAAATGGGGTTGGAGTCTGCCGGGGCAACCGAGGTGGTTGAGTTGATCTTACGTCTTTTTTAATGAGATTTCTTCGATAGTGTTTGTTGTACTTTGGATTTATCTATAAGTAATGATATATATGCATACCAATAGGTGGGGTAGAATACTATTAGGGGTAGTTCCAATAAGAAATGTTGGCCTTTGATCTGGGCAGAGATCGCCACCCAAAGGCCCACTCTAGTCTTCTTCTTCCATGCCCGACACGATATGGTAAGCTCCTAACTCCGGAAGTATCTTATTACCCTTCGTAGTAACACTGCTCGATCATCATGCCAATTCATTTCTACTTGAGTTGACCTAGCGGGGCGCCTATATTTTTTTATTGGCACACCCACCAGGGAAAGAGATACACCTATATATTTGTATTGGCGCTGTGAGGCTAGCTCTTCCACAACCATTCTACTACTATGAAAACCCTTCGCTTCCGGCATTCGTTGGTTCCGATTTGGCGCTGCCCTCCTGCTACCTTTCCATGTAACAACCTCCTAAGAGCTAACAGGTTTCACAGAGTTGAGGTCATCTAATTCTCGGCCATCTCCTCATATGTATCATTTTCCTTTCTTCGAGGAAACTTAGCTGCGATGCTGTTCCGTTTCCGTAGTGAGACAGCACCGCATGCAGAAGAGGCAAGCCGAACTTCCAGTTATGTGGTTTTCATCAACCTTCTGCCCTTAATTGAGCTTCCAAATTAAAAGAGCTCAAGACTTCAGGGTGGACCTCATTTTGCTCTCTCTCTCTCTCTCTCTCTCTCTTCAATTTCGTTATTGTAGCAACCGCATAAAACAAAAGGATAATTATTGTACTGGATTTGGCTACATCTCATTTTTGAATTGTCATTATTTTATTTTATTTTTTCTGATACGGATCAACTTGTGATAGTTTCCCTAATTTCCAAAGCAGTTTTGATGGCAAAGTTTCTTCTATAATTCTCTACAGGTGGACAGAAGATACAACCATTACTGTGACCAGATGCAGATGGTGGTGAATTCCTTTGACTCCGTGATGGGCTTTGGGGCTGCGACACCATACACTGCGCTTGCCCAGAAGGCCATGTCGCGGCACTTCCGGTGTCTCAAGGATGCAATTGCTGAACAACTGAAGCAGACATGCGAGCTCCTTGGCGAGAAGGAAGCCGGGAGCAGCTCAGGCCTGACCAAGGGGGAGACCCCAAGGCTTCGGTTGATAGACCAAAGCCTGCGGCAGCAAAGGGCCTTCCACCAGATGGGGATGATGGAACAGGAGGCTTGGAGGCCTCAGCGTGGCCTTCCAGAACGCTCAGTGAATATTCTGAGAGCATGGCTTTTTGAGCATTTTCTTCATCCGTATGTGCTCTCTCCCTTCTATCCACATCATAATTCTCGTTTCGTATGTATTACAGTAGCTAACAGCATCTCGTTTCCTGTCGTCCTCCTCTTGATTCGTGAGTTGCTACTGATGGTCGGTAATGGATACGCTTCCCTCTTATTTCTGCATTTCAACTTCTTTTACAACGCACTACTGTTGAGATCTGTCAAAAGTTTGGGGGCCTTTTGTCCTCTCTTCTGCCGTTTAGCATACTGCGCTTAGTTTCATTTAAAGCGCAACGGCAGCAATGCAGTTGACACTGTTCTCCCTCTCTCATTCACTCGCTAACTTTTACTCTCGTGCGCACAGCTCTCCAGGAAGCGAACAGTGCGAAGCATTAGGTTCTGTCCGTCTACTTTCTTGGCAGTGATTTAAAAAGAATTACTGCAAGCAGTAAATGATTTACACTTTCTGTAGTCTGGGTTTACTTTTATCGAAAGATTCAGCAATGCATTGTCCTTAGGCATTGTCTTTACACCAAGAAAGCCGGGCAAAAGCTTCCTTTTCCTTTTAATATATACATGGATGCCATAACAAGAAGAGCTATTGAAACAGCATTTACTAACTCATCTTGCTCGCCATTTAATTCACAAAAGCAGGCATAGATCTATGGTTGCACATGATTGGTGAATAGAGATGGACACTCTGGATTTTTGGGCAGGGCTGATGTCATTTTCCTCTCTTTTGCTTTTGTTCTCAGGTACCCAAGTGATGCAGATAAGCATCTGTTGGCAAGGCAGACAGGTTTATCCAGAAATCAGGTCTGTCCTCTTCTCCCTCAATAATATAAGAGACGGCAGCTTTTTCAGAACCCATGAATAATTTCTGCCCAGAAAGTAGCAATTCTCGTTGAGGGCTTCAATTGCTTCTTGTTATATTTTTTTCTCTCTCTAATTTTCTTCTGGGTTCCACTCTCTGGCTAACGCTTGAATGCACAGTCAAAGCAACTCAGTCGAGCAGTAGGCGTTTGTGAATTGTTTGGACTGCTCGCACTGCTGCATCACTTCCGGGAATCGAACTTGAATTATTATTATTTTTTTTTCTGCACCAAAAATAGATATATTTCCTTTCTTTTCTTTTCCCCCTCGCGTTCTTCTCGGATTTCGTTATTTCATGACCATACCAATTCATAGTTCAGACAAAGCTCAAATTTGTAAGACCAATAATATTTCGAGCCCTTTTCCGCTATAATCATTGCAGAGCCAATGCATGATAGCATAGAGAAAAAAAAGGAACAGAACAAAACAGTAGCCTATATATATATGGATATATAAAATATGTTTTTTCGGCATCACAGGATTTTGAGGTCCGGTCTCTTTCAAGATTTCTTTTCACATGCTCTTTCTCCCCTTCCTTCTCCCCACAACAGGTCAGACCCAAGAAGAGAACAACGTACACTTCCTTGCACTCTCACTCCCACACAATAGCAGCAGCATTCAATTCCATCCCTCCAGACCAAAGTTTCTACACTGCATGCATGTCACTTTTTACCGTTTGACGCAGAAACACAGACACGCGCACACATCTACATCCACATCCTTCACAGGTATCAGACATCACAGATTAATAATTCTACACCCATTCCAGGTCTCCAATTGGTTCATTAATGCTAGAGTCAGGCTATGGAAGCCCATGGTGGAGGAGATGTACCAACAAGAAGCCACGGAGGGCCCAGAGGAGAGAGATCAAGGAGCACATTCACCGGCACAGCAGCAGCAGCCACAAGGCCAGAGACCGGACACCGATGCGCCATCCGAAATTGACCCATCTCTGGCCCCACCTCCCACCAGCCGGCACCACCACCACCTGCTGGCCACCTCCTCCTCCTCCGCGGACAACCCGCCACCAGCGGCGGTGGGTCATCCATCCAGTGGTGGTGCAGGAGGAGGAGGAGGAGGCGACAATGCCCCCCTCGTCGGCATCGGCGCACCGGAGCTCTGCAGGTCCGACGTGCACATGGGGCCCACCGACGACACTTACCGCTACGGGGCCACCTCCGCCGCCACCTTGGGGCCTGCCGCACAGATGAGGTTTGGGACTGCTGGCGATGTGTCGCTCACTCTGGGGCTACGGCATGCCGGAGGGAATGCCGCAGAGAAGGGCGCCCGCTTCTCGGTCAGGGACTCCAGTGGCTGTTAGGGTGGAGTCAAAGGTTGAAGAAAGAAAGAATTAAAGGAAACAGAAGATTAATGACAGAGATGAATCTTCTTTTAACCATTTTAGCCTTCCTTTTTGTTTTTTAGAGAAAAAATATATAGCAAAAGAACATAGAAATGTATGATATAGATTGTTTTGCAGGCCTTCTTTCTTTTCTTTTCCTTTGTAAATTCAAGAGCACATACATATTGCTATTGGGGAGACGGACCGTCACAAGAACTAAGGATTAATAGCGTGAGCACCGTGCAATGGCTTTTTCTTTTTTTTTTTTTCCCCCTCCCTCGTGGGTTTTGTCGTGTTTCTTTCTACCAAGGTGCCGGATAAATAGTCCCACGCCCTTCCCGAACCTTGGGGTCATGATTGAGCGATTAATGCTAGAAATAGTGGTTGATTGGTGCGGGAAAATGACAGAAGGATATGATTGCCGTGTATTAAATGGCAAACCAGTTAGCCGTGCCCCTCCCTCCTACTTTTCGGCCCCGCAGAAGCAGCTACTCGACGCACTGATTAATGGTCGAGGAGTTTCTTACATCGGTAGCAGCGTAGGAATGAAACCCACCACAATGGCCATTATCGTGAGCTGATTTGGCGTGAGTGCAAGCACAGAGTTCGTAAAAACCTAGCTGTTTTGGACCTTTAATGAACCAATTAATTATTTTTGTAAAAAATATGTTTTCAGAAACCATTGTTATTGTTCTTTTGAGAAACTTCTTCGAAATAGCCAATCCTTGTAGACTCAAAGTTAAAAAACATAATGTCGGAGAAATTTAGATGAAATATTTTATTCATGTAAATGATAAAACGAGAAACCAAATTCTTTGCATTGAACTAATAAGATGATATGCAGTCCGTGTGATGCAATAGTTTCAAAAGTACATTTTTAGAAAAATAATTGAAGCATTGTGAATATCTGGATCTATACACTAATCTATCGGCTATGTATTGGATAAATCTTAAATATTTATGTGGAACAAAAAAATCTAAATAATATTTTTGGGCAAGCTTTTTTTTGTATGAGGTCCTGAGTTGTCACGGCGGGCACGATAGCTTATCATCTTTGGTGAATATAAAAATCAAGTGCGAGGAGGATGAATTAGTAGATGTAATGCACATCTAATTGATCTTTCTTGTTAAGTGCATGGACAAATGGTATTTTGGAAGTAAAAGGGGCTAAGATTTAGTTGATGATTATTTTGGTTATAATTAAACCTTGGTTTCTAAGTAACTTTTTAGGCAAGTGAGGAATTAACTTTTGTTCCCTTTCAAAAAAAAATTGTTGGTTTCTATGAGGTCTTGGCATATCTTATTATGAGTGGAAGGAACAATTTAATGGTGGATAGAGAGATGGTAATTATAGGGATGCAAATCGATCATACCGAACCAAGTTATGCTTGACTCCAACTTGATTTGATTGGTTTTCATGTATGGATTCTGATATTCGACCTAATCCCAATCCAATAGATGACCGAATCGTATTGATTCGTATTAGATCCATGAAATGTATTTTAGACCCAACCGCTCACTCGGACCATTTAGGGTCATGCATCCCTAGAACCAAACCTAGAATATTAGGATCCGGGTTGGTTTGGGTTGGGTCTTGATTGGGTCCAAGTCAACATTTGTTTGCTAATAGGATATCATAAAGAAAATTTGTTTTTTTTACTTTTAAACCAAACTGAATTTTGATTCTCACAAAATTATTTACTAATATGGTCAAAACTTCATAAGTTAATGTTTATCTAGAATTGCAATATGCTTCATGAGGTTAATAATCTCAACAGCTAGTTTTTTTTAATGCAGTGAGGTTAGTTTGAGCGTTTTTTCTCTTAACAGAAGAAAAGAAGAAATGACTTGAAATACTTCCTTCGAATCAATTTAGATTTGGTGGGGGTCGGATAATTAATAGGAGGATCTAAACTAGATCTATATAGTGCACAAGATTGGGTTGGGTCAAAGTTTATATAATTTATACCCGATCCGAAATGGGGAATGGATCTAATGTTTGAACCTGATTTGGCACCCTGTCTCTTCAAGAATATGTTGGGTCGAGCTTGATCGGGTTGGGTGATCATAAGGCCAATCCGACTCATTTGCAGCCTTAGGCAGTTATCAGGCCTTTTTTGGTAATAGGCTTTAGCCTAACCAAGTGAGAGGACTTGTCATATCACCAACAATGGAAGAGATTTATGGATTCCTGCCATTTTAGCTTGATAGGAGATTTGGGTGGATCTGTTAAAGATTGATTACTCAATTCATTCTATATTTTATTTCGTTTCCCACCACTTGTGATAGTGATATGTTGTATTTTCTCAAAAAGAAAGTGATTATGTTGTGAAGATACGGGTTCTGCTTGGAACCATTGACTGGTTGAGAAAATAAGTGGGCCAACGTGCAAAAACATTTTTAATATTTAAATACGTGAATTTATGTATTATTTCAGAGCCCACTAATGGAGATATGTACAGTACTACAAAACTCAGGAGTCGATGCAAGTGCTAAACAAAAATCCAGTTCCATGCTTAGTCACTTCATTGCTTTGAAAGTTGATATTTGCTGAGATATACGAGAAACATATACAAGAAAGCAGGCCCATCTTTTAAGGACTTCAAGGCACTAAATCACAAAAACAAAAGCCAAAAATTGATGATTTACATGTACCAGTGATCTTCATTGAAACAATGTCATCTTAATTAATAGTTAATCTAGGCAACCTTGTTCCAAAGGTCAAAACATTCTAATTGGGTGTTAAACGGCCATTGTTATATTTTACAAAAGGTTAAATCTAGTTTCTTTTTGCTCTAATGGGCTGCACCTGAATTTGTTGTATGCGAGTCACTCTTGTATCTAAAAAAAAATAAATTTAGTTAACGTTTTTGCTTTGCCGATATATAATAACCATAGCACTAGCAGAGAAATCTGTGACCTTTTTAAGTTGCACTGCATAATTTTCTATAATTTTCCGAGCTTCGCCCGTAACGTTGTGCACCATATACTCGTAGAGTAGTACCCCTCCCAGCAAAGATGTCGCATTCATTTCATTTGGGCATTTCAATAAAGAAACCCTTAAATTATTAGTTACCAGTTGAAGAGATGGACCCGGATATGTACGTAGTGCTCAATTAGGTTTTATTGGGCTTTCATTGATGGAAGGTCCGTTTTCTCTGGACTAGGAATTAGGAGACGGACCGTCTATCAATGACAGCCCAACAAGAGGCATTAGAGGGTTTCTATGGGCTTCTCTGAGGTCGGACAGGAGACAGGCTGGTCCGGTAATTCAGCCCGCTCATTTGGCAAAGCCCGAGCCCGCTTGTCCTGACCTCCGAGGCTGCGAGCTTTGATTTGGACGTTGGACCTGGCGCATTAACTGGGTTGCTTTGGACTTGCCAACTGTCCAAGATTTTTCCGAGGCACGACGGATAGGGAACTAAGGGAACGTTCGCACAAATCCTCGTACATTTCATGCATCCGGAATTAATGATTTAGCTCGGAGTAACAATGTTGCATTTTGTGCAGCTTACTTGTCACCCTGTGTATCAAACTTTTCACTTCAACCGATTTGCGTGCTATCCTACTAAAGCCGGAGAGCTTTGATCCCTGATTGTGTGAAATTGAGTTGCAAATCGATCGGTCAAGTTGCTTACCCTGTTACCCATCAATTTAGAGGTTTAATGTCGTCGTTTTGTAAGCCGAGTGTACAAATTTTCAGGCCTTGATGATAGTACTTTCATGCGTCTAAAGAATCCTATAGAGATGGCACAGGGCCTATTCTTTAGGTTTGAGAGGTGAGTATGCTAAACAAGTCAAGAGATGCAGTGGAGGGTAACAAGCAAATGTGTTCTTTATATAATACGGAGAGAATGTGCCTTCAAATCATTTACATGAAGAGACACATTACATAGCGAGATAACATGGCAAACATCAATCAACAATTTCAAGTATGTCACTGAAACCACTTTTGTCCTCTAAACTCCATTAGTGACAATAAATTATATACAGACAAAGAATCAGTGTGATTCAGCTCTGGTTGAGGAGTGTGTCGTTCCATTCTTCCGCTCTTCCATACGACGTGTTCGTTTGAATTCCTGGTTGCAGTCCGGGCTCCTGATTTTTTTTTTTGTTTCTTTTTTCTTTTTGGCAAAACTCTTTTGAATATTCACACATGGTTGAATTTTAGACAAAGATGAGCCTTCACTGGTTTATGGTCAGAGCTTTCAATCTGGTCCATTGACTCGTAGGAGTGCAATACTGCATCGATTCCAGAATAACCATCCACCTTAAACAAAATTCTGTCTGTCCATGAAGGTACTCTGATCTGAGGAGACATGTAAGAGATATGTTAGTATTTGACTAAACAATTCTATGGATTTTTGTTTTTCCCGATATAACTACAGAAGCATCAGAAACTAGTTAAGGCAATTACCTTATAGCTCGTGTCATAGTTGCTGCTCCCAGCATTATATTTGTATGTAGGTTTGAATGATAAGGTCCCCTCGCAATACCCATCGAATACCTGTCCTTTTTCTGCCTCTTGTAGAAGCTGATCTTTGCTAGTAAGCAGCTGTGGTAGTTGTGGAGAATACACATTACTTACATTAAAAAGTTGTTGATGTTTGCATTACATGTTCCTAATTTGGTAGTACAAAGATACAAAAGTACTAAAAGTAATGCCTGAGATTACCATGCACCTACTAGCCAATGATGTCAATTATCTTGCTCAAAGCACTTCACTTTTAATAGTAATTGTAACCACCTAAGGCCCACCCAAAAAAGCTAGCTAAAAATTGTTATATGAATTCATTAGTTCTGTTTAAGTACTCAAAATCTACCCAGTGCATAGTCAATGCGGGACTAAACATGCATTTGCATGAGTCCTCACACTCCCCCTATTTAAGCCCTAGCTTCATCGTTAAGCTAGGGGTTTAAATCCATTGAAATTTAATCACAAACATCACGATCAGCTTGTGAGCGATCCAATTAGACTTGTGCTGCAGTGTCTCCTAGTTTACATAGACCATGGACTAAGTTTGCTCTGATACTGTTTGTCACAATCTAAGACCTCACTAAAAAAAGCTATCCAGAAAGTATTATTTGGATTTTTTTGTTCTTATATAAGTATCCAAGATCTAACTGTTCATAGTTAATGTGGGATTAAACACATGCCATATGGAAAGAGTATATATATGTAGGAATACGTGTGGGTTTGTATTTAGTCTCACATTAACTATATACTGCGTAGATATTGGAAATTTATATAGGGCCAAGGAACTCAAATAATATCTTCTGGCTAACTTTTTGGATAAGATTCTAGGCTGTGACAAGGCATAGACTTTTTGTATGTAGTTGGAGTAATTTATCTCATCAATTGTTTAATTATCAGTCGTTTTGTTTAGTTCTCAAGAAAATTTGACGTCCTTGTTATTATTGTTCTATTGGCTGGGAAGGCTGATTCATGAGCTTGCATTTTTTAGCTTGTTTTGCAGGTCTACTAATAACTAAGTTGTAAGTTTGATGTCGCACTTTTCTTTCCTCTAGGTAAAAGATGGGTCTGCCTATATTCTTGGATCATATGGTTCATGTGAAAATAACTACAGTTAGGGGAGTACCTCAGTCCTCCATTACATTTTCAAAAAAAAAGAAAAACACTACAGTCATCTATTCACGAGAATGAAGTATATATATTGCTGATTGCAATTAATATACCATCTTTCAAGAAGGTGATGTCTTGGTTCACGAATATAGTGGTGTTTCCTCCAAAACATGGGAGGAATTAGATCTTGGTTTATACACCCTCAAGGCCATATGTTTCTTGTTTAGCCAGCAAGGATAAGGACATCTAACTGGCTAGATAGATGACTAATATCTGTTTATGTAATTTAAATAATGGTGCATCTGACTTCATCTGACACATATCTACCCAAAAAAAAAAAAAGGGGGGGGGGAGGAGGTGATTTGCTTACACTGAGAAGGTTTTTGCGTATCAAGCTCCTTACCGGCAGCGTACTCAAACCATGTATTCTGTAGTTGAGATCTCCCAGCCACACGGTTAAATGTGAAGGCCTTGCATATGGATTCCGGTCCTTTGAGAAGAGCGAGTGTGAGATGTGCCTGCACTGTGAATTCCTCTCCTCCACATTGCGTGCATGAGCTGCATGAGCTAATTACTGCTGAATTCAGCGCTAGCGCTGTATATAATCTGAAAATCTAGTCTCATGGGCTTATATGTGTGGTATTGTCCTTAATGGAGCTTAATTTTGTTGTTTATTTAGAACCAAATCTCAGGCCTCGAATCTTGGATGTCGAGAACTTGAATCTTACCGAGATCCATTAAGAGGGTCAGGCGTGTGTACCAACTAACCTGAAAGATGACAAGAAATGAAGAGCAAGCGGATCCCATTGAAGTTAATGTAGATGCCAACAGCCCCCTTCTTCCTGCCTATCAAGCCTCCGCAGCCTCGGACTGCATGCTTATCTATCCTCATCTCTGCATGGTTGAAATGGACAAAGGTTTCATGCATGCATGCCAAGAAGCAGGGAAGGATTTTGCAAGGTTCGTTATTTGTGAAGGTTTACAAATCTCGTCTCACCTTTTGTGGAGGGCTCTGAGTTCTTTGGGCCGAAGATAAATAGCTGTAGAGATTGCATGGTGGCTTCTCCCAAGAGACTATAAGATGGAAATTAAGAGATGAAGATTTCACTGTTAACAATGGAACCTCACCATTGCTTGTGCGAGTAATTTTGCTAAAACAGAAACTTATATGGGTAATTACAGCAACAACAAAGCGATGACAAATTCTTATCCAAGTAAGATGAAATTGTATATGGAGCAGAACTCTAGAGAAGGCTCCACATAACATGCTTATTGGGCGAGTTAATTAACTAACTAATTACATTGTGTCTTGGGTCGAAATGCTAGGCCAAATTGCCTGTTGTCTGTCTATAAATATGTCCAAGCCCCAGTTTGTCATCTGCCATGCTGACTGAGGCATTTGCTCTCCCAACCAGAGCACGAGTTCGCTAATGCTAAGCCTAATGTGCCTGGTGGGAATGGAAACAAGGGCTTGGTGGTGGAGCGGAGCCAGTAAACGATGCGGTCTGGATGTGCAAGGAATGGCCAAAAATTTGGAGCCACATAGATAGATTAGCTTCTAGCAAAAAATAAAAATAAAAATAAATAAATAGATAGATTAGCCCATATCCTCTGTTGACCGGCGGCGGCCGGGTGGTTGCTAAGGATGTGCTGCTAATCTCCACGTTGCGTATCTACTCATCCTCTCTGCAATGTTTGCAACCTCAAACGGATCCAAGAGACAATTCCAGACCCAGATCCGGGTCAAAATATTAAAATCAGATCCTTAACCCGTGGATTATCATCTGGATCCGAACACAGCAGAACCAACCCTACGTTTGGGTTACCTTGTCTTCCGTGGGAAGACATCAAAAAAGATCTCTCTAATAAATAAAAAGCACTCATTTATTAGAATCCCCAGCCCCAGTCAAAGCATGGCTCGATTCTGCATGCCCCTGTTAGAATCGCCAGCCGACGATCTTGTCTGATAATAAGAGCTTTCTTTAGTTTTTCGTTGAATGGTTCAAATGCATAACATTAAACTAATGATCACTCCGGTGCAGCCATGCTATCTCCGGATATACGTAGTTTCTCTCTCTAGCGGGCAGACAAGCATCTCAAGGGGGAAAAAAAAGATCTGCAAACATCAACAGCAGGAAGGCGCAAGAGAATCTGTCTGTGTTAGTTTTGTACCTGTGGGTTTCATCAAGAGCAGCCTGCAATAGCCTCGCAACGTTGCGTCTGGGAACTTCCTGCAATCCAACTGCTAAGAGATCAAACCTCCGGTCCCTGCCAACCAGCTCTGCGAAGTCCTCAGAGGAAGCCTTCATTCACATGCAAGTTTAGTCATCAGCCTTGAATGAACGGCTACCTGTTCTTGTTGTTGATATCGTGCATTCTGACATCGCGCATGCTTACCTTCCCATTCATGTTCCAAGTCACCACGCACAAGCACAGAACCGAACCAGTCGAGAACTCGCAGACCTTGTGGATCCCTACCGTCTTTATCCCCTCATGAGTCGGGATATCAGTGCAACTGGAATCTAGCCTCTGGTCCTTCGGCATTTTTGATCTTTTCCTGTAGTTATCATGACATGATCATGAGCAATGACATTGCATTGATGCGATGCACAAAGAATAATGCCACAAGATGTGACGAAAAGAAAAGGTTAGCCCAGTAGTCAATCGTCATCTTCTTCATCATCATGATTGTTGCAGTAAATCTAATGGCACGATTAGATATCTTTCGAGGTGAACATATGTTAAAGGGGCGGCCTAACTTGGGGAGGTGATCGCATATATGTATACCTCTTTCCACCAATATATGTCACTAATTTCATTGGATGTATATCTTCCTTACGGTATACCAAGTTGCAATAGTTAAAGATGTTGAAATCACCGCTTGTCCCAAAAGCTTAAGCTTTTGGGACAAGTGGTGTTTTCAACAAAAGAGAAGGAAAAGTAGGAGATTGTAGTGTAAAGAAGATTAGCGGTGCACAGTGAAGACATGGAAGTAGAAGAGGAAGGCGTACCTTCTGCCTTGAAGACCATTGCAATTACCCATGATTCTTTGCTCTCTGCTTCCCATACTTCAAATGCCATGACAAGAATCCCTCCTTTGTGCATGCTTATATGGAGACCACCCCATGCCCACTGCTTGGAGAAGGCGAAACAAAACTCAACTAATTGAGATGGCGCAACTTATAACATTGCGGAAGATGTGTCCCCACTGACTTTGGGACCTTTCTTTTGACAAGTTTTTCTTCTGGCGGTGCCCTGACCGAATAAAAGTTCCCCTTCGTCTTCTTTTCCTTTCTCTTGTCATTCAAGTTAGTGTAGGGGTATTGACCTTCAATGATAATTTTAATCAAATTTAAAGATGCCCTGCAGCTTTCTTATGCAGCCGTCCATCCTCTCTACCGCATTCAACTCAAAACTTTTCTTGACTATCCGGCCAACACGATAACTTGTTTGAAGCTGACATTGACCATTGCTCAACCGACGCGTGCAGCGAAGAGACATCTGACAAGTGTCTGGTCGGGCTACATGATAAGGACAATACAATATGATAAGACCAATGACTTACCTAGAAATTTTCCAGGTCCAGACTTTTCTTGTACAGTCTTATGACGCTAGCTACAAACATAGGAATCGTAATAACCAGGATGCCAGAGTTTGTGTTTGGCCTGGACATGAAAAGGCTAATTGATCGATTAAAGAGGAAGTTTTAAACTACAAGAGGAAAAAAAGTACATATTATACATCAGAGCTCCCAATTCATTTTTTCCCATGATCATATTTAGTTTTATCCTCTCACCTGACCAAATTCCAGCCCCAACTTCTTATAACCAATGACTATAGTTAGAATGAAAAGCACCATCTACTAATTCGACAGATTTGCAAGGATATAAAAGATTCAGATGATTGTCGTGCAAAGGCATTCTTAGTTCTAACCGATCCTCTCCCACAATACAGAATGAATTGTCACCTGCTGAAAACGTGCTGTGTGTGTAGCCGTATCGCTAAAGAAATCTATGCGTGAATTTGATGCAGTGGAAAAAAAAGATCATATGTCATCAAAAGTAATCCAAAGACTGGACAGCAGAAGTTTTTCAGGATAAGGTTCTGGTATTGCTTGTGCACAAGAAACCCATGTCTTTCTGCAGATTTATTTAGGTCAAACTAATGATCTCATGAGATCATTAGTTCAACTCTCTTTTGTCAAATAGAGAAAGCAACCGCCATTAAATTTTGGCTGGAAAGAGAGAACTATGATATAGTTGTGGTGTGAATCCGAACACTGAAGACATTTCTTCAAAACAAAGGGCATCCGCATCCTGCTCTTGAAAGGAATAGGAGAAACGACAAAATTTAGATATCGATATAGGTGAATTTACAGCAGTCTTGTTTGAAATGTATGATGCTGTCTATTGTACTTGAGAAGCTGCAACCATCTCCAAGATGAAAAGGCTGCCCTCTCTTCCAGTGTCCACTCCAACTCACATGCCATATGCATCAATATGGAGATGGATAACACTCGTATGAAGATCGGCAATTTCATGCCATCTCCTTTATCTTGACCCTCCAAAGTTTTGCTTCAACCTATCCGACTGAGGCATTCATTGCAAGCAGTTGAGGTATCTTGTGTAGTCGCAGGGGGGCAAGCACAATCTACATAAAAAGAATGCTTCTAGTTTCAGTAGATTGACATCTGAGGTGTAAGCCGCGTGCCATGCTCAAAAGGAGATGGAGTCGTGAAGAACATAATGAAGGAGGTCGACACGGTTGAGAAGGAGGGGGAGTTGGAGTTGCCGACCAGGACATCACCGAAGGATAACTCTTTTAATGACAAAACAGGATTAAATATTAGCAAAGAACAAGAGCTTACTGATGACATCATCTTGCTTTCAGCAGAACTAAATCCTGAAAAATAGCATAGCTGTGTAAATATAGAAGATGCAAGTAGATGACGCTTTATGAGCATCAGTGCCAACATTTAGGTTTCCCTAACATTCACCATTGTAGAAGATGTGAAGAGAGATATTAAGTAGATTTCTTAGTTATCACATGACGTTGTATTGCCAGCTAAGCGGTGTAACAATGGCATTGTATAAAGTCACACTTATACAAAAGTTTTTTTTGGATAGTTCTAGAGTTATATGTCCCTTCCAGTCAATTATGACTGTAAAATGCACACCAGGCTGGCTAATTTTTCGTACTTCTAGTTATGTCATTATTTATTATAACATTCATAGGGCTACCTTTTTTTTTGTTTGTTTTCTTAAGGATGAATAGCACCTCCACAACCACACCCCCCTCCACTTGCTTTATTTATTTATTTGGTGAAAATTGTAACAGGATAGCAAAGAAGAAAAAACAGGAAAATTAAGTCCTCAGAGAGAATGGAAAGAAGAAAACAACAGGATAGCAAAGGAAAGGAAAAAGTGGGGAAGGGGTTAGAAATTGTTGTTGGTAGCTGTGTGGGGTAGGGAAACGAACAGGCTTCTTCCTCGAGTCATTTGGTATTATTCGGACAATAGAAGTACAATGATAGTGTGCTGTAATGATGTTTGCACCCTTACTATCTGGCTGTTTGCACCCTCCCATCACTTCTTTGAAATTTACAGGCTTCTTGGCTAATTTGTTCAATGCGTCTAAGTCCACCTATCTTCTTGAATTTCAAAGCGCTTTCACTTTTCTGATTGGCATCAATACTAGGAGCGAAGTATGCGGGAGGACCCTGTTTAGCCCTTTGTAAATGTTGGATTCATTTAAAAGTATTGGGCAAAGCATCTAGGATTTTCACTGACCTGGGAGTGGATGGAAAGGACACTTTGTGGATCAATAAACATCGTCCTCCTTGAGGATATATCAAACCTATGAAAAGATAGTTTTCCACCGATCTGTACTCCATTCCCATGTCTATGTAAAAAAAAAGAAGAATGGTTTACATAGACTGATTGACATTTTTTTTCATAGCTCACAAGTGGCTAATTTTAATCTCTCTGTGCTATAGCCATTCAGAGACATATAGGATAAAGATGCCAACGACATGGTTTGTGCTATGGTGACGTTGACTCTGTTTTGTGCTCGAGGTCACCGGATCATGCTCCATGCTTTCATTGTAGGTCAAACAATAGCCGAGAAACGGTAGAAGAAAAAAACAGGAGGATGGCGATGTCAACCGATCGATCTCCCCTGCTACCATGGTGTTCCATACCCATGGGCTTACTCTTTGCTTATTCTGCATCGATTCAGTTAAATGATCCAGGTAGCGTCATTGCCTCAAATCCTTTGCGTTCTCCCTCCCCACTTTACTGCCCATTTTGTTTGCAATATTAAAGGGCTCCACATCTGTATCAGATTGGTACTTTTGGGTCCCACTCTATGCTCTTGCTTCTGGTGTTAATCTCCTCCAAGCGAGATCGACAGCCAGGATCCTCAACCGAGTGGCTCTGTTGGACCTCCGGCTTGGAGTTGTCCTGCTCCTCAAGGTCGTTGTGGAAGCCCATTTATATGGATTGGCCGGATTTTGGTCGTTGGACATGCGTGAGAGGGCTGTGAGAGAGAAGATTGGTTGTGGGTTGGTGGTGATCTCCATGTTTCTTCATATCAAGGCTTCTCGAGCTTCCAAAGAGACCAGGAAAGGGAAGAAGGAACGGGCTGCTAGATTTGCTGAATCTGGTGCGACATTGCTCTTATTTTTCTCCTTTTTTTTCATCGTTGTCGATTAAAGGTTCAAAAAACTCCCTTTTAAATATCTAGATAGTATTCGCCTATTACGTTAGTGGTGGAAGAAAATTAGAAACATCAAGAATTCATAGCTTCAAAAGTCTTCGCTTTTTTTTTTTACAAGGTCAAAACTCATAAATTGAGTTAGAAAATAGACATGTCGGGCAGATCTAGACAAATATGAAAAAAAAAAAACTCTCAATACGGAACATTTCTTTTGTTGAAGAAAAGAAAGGTACTAAGGCCACACAAAATCCATTAAGGAAGAAGTACAGGTGACAATTAGATTAAAGGATTGAGCTCTTTTCCCTAGGTCAATAGTTACCCATTCTTTTGAAAGGGTGGGAAATCTGGGCGGTAGGTTCTCCGGTTGCCAAGCTTATTTGTGACCAAATGGCGATGATTAAGGCATCCCATCCTATCAGGATATGTAATAACATTCTTTTATCAGAAGTTTTAATATATCTTGATCATTTAATAAAAGGCACCTGCTATTCGATACTCAACAGTGACAAAGATGGCTATGAAAACTTTGTGAATGCCCACGATTTTTTTATTTTTTTTTCTGCGCGTGAGCGTGTGTGAAACAATTTATGAGTTCTAACAATTGAATGAATTGAATGATGATACATTGATCATATTTTGTATATATACAATTCACCTAATCATGTAGCAAATGAGAAGGCATTTGTAATAACGTTTATTAAAAAATATCTTGAGCAGGGATGGCGATCCTTGCGGCTGTCAGTTTTGGACTTTCCGTCTACTTCTACATGTTCGTTAGACAGCATATGAAGTTCTGACTCAGATGATGAAGAGGTTCGTCATGCCGAGATTGCTCATCCATATATATGCCTGAAATCCCTTTCTATTTGTGCAAATATGAAGGAAAGTTGAGGATGTTTCCGAGGGATGTACCTATAATCTTTCATGTTTGTAACGATTGATGCCAAAGAACATGTTGTCTGAGGACAAGAACGTGAAGAGGTTTATCGTATCCAAAGTTGACATCCGTGCGCATTTCCCCTCTTGATTTCCTTAATTGTAGATTAAGTAATGTTAGAACTAGGAGGCAAAAGCATCCAGGCTAGGCTTGTTTGCGGATGATGTGATTATTGATGTTGTTTATCCCAAGCTTTTACAAACTCGTACAATTGCAAGGATGTACACAAGCCGGCTATTTCTCTCTCATTAGTTCCTGTGTTTTTTTTCTTCCAAATAATTCTTCTACTTAGCCCGGTTTTTTTTAGATGCATCTGACTGTGTGATTTGTGAACTTTTGGGACCTAGATCTTACTTTCGATATTTTTTTTTATTTTTTAATTTTTTAAAAAATTCGAGTTGAAGGGTTGAATAATTATTTCCTTCTTGTTGATTCTATATTGCAAGTAGTAGGAGTCGATTCTTTTCCACCATGAATCTTCATTGGCGTGGTATCTCCAAGCCTACTAGGGCAACAGATAAATGCTGGGTTTTTCCAGGTTTCCAATGCTGAGCCGACCTCCAGCCTTAGCTTTACAAGCACTATCTAGTTCACCAAGAAATGAAAAGCATTCACTGATTCTCCACTCTCCATCTTGAAAGCTTATAAATTTCCAAGATTAGAGAAAGTTTTCTTGCTTGTTTGGAATTATCAAGGACATTTTGTTTGAAATTTGATGCTTACTTCTCACATCTTGGGTTTGAACATAAGAGCTCTTACTTAGACTATAGTTGTTGATTGGAATTAACAAGGAGATAAACTAAAAGCAAGAGAATACAAAACCTTGATTAATGCTATCTCCTGGACTGACCGGATTCTACATGAACACTTGGATCGCGCATCTTTGTTGCCCTTGAACTACATGTCATCTACCTATGGACTCGCACGGCCTTGGGTTGCCGCATTACTTCTGGGCTTCAACGCACAAGATTGTTCATGACATTCTGAACCTTGAGGCTAGAAGGCCCACTGGGCCGAACCAGTCCATGAGGAGGAGGAGAGAGCTGGAGCGGAAGATAGACACGTTGGACCACGAAATCCCGAGATGAGGACCTGGCTCCGCCACGTCGGAAAATAGAATGCTATCTCCATCTTCGCGCGGCTCTCAACCGATCGAATAAAAAGAGAAATTCCACAAGAAAATAGAAAGATAAAAGAAACCGAACGAAAGAACGAAAGAACGAAAGAAAGAAAGAGAGGAGGAATGGAGCTCTTCTCGTTGAGTTCTCCTGCTGCCATGACCCGCCTCCCCCCATCTTCACGGAGAAGAGCTGGAATGGAGAAGCCCACCTCCTCCTCCAGTCAATCACTCACCCTTCCTATCAAAAGCAGGGGGCTTCCAGATGCCCCAAACCCCCGGCTCCTGGACTTCCGGCCTGGAGCTTCTGGTATGTCGCCGTTTTGACCCGTCTCATCTCTCTCTCTCCCTCTCTCTCTCTCTCTCTCTCTCTCTCTCTCTCGCGTTTTCTTCATGTTGAGTTTGTGCATGGTTTACTTCATTTCTTGAACTGAATGATGCTTTGATTGGAGAGTACGTCGCCTGCTATTATTCTTTCTTTGATAATTTCTTGCAGAGAAAATATCATGCCCTATTGGTTTTTGTGAATATTCCCGAATGTGATGAATGCAGTAGCTGAAAATTTCACGAGTCACCGATGTGGGTAATCGATTTATGTCCACATTGGAAAATGAGAAACCTAAATCAGTACCATTATGAATCCTTTTTTTTAAAAAGAAAAAAATCATTAGTCTATGCGAAAAAAATCTTTCTTTTGCACTAGAACAACTAAAAGTCAGTATTTTGAAGATGTTGCAAACTTTGTTCCGTTGTTATTTAATCTATGTCCTGCCACAGGATCCATGCAAGGTACAGCTGCAGCCAGTTCCAGCACCGCGGACGCCCGTAAACAGGAAATGTGCTCAAAGGATGCAAATCTTGTATTCGTTGCTGGCGCAACTGGTAGAGTTGGTTCGCGCACTGTAAGGTTGCCCACACCTGCTCTGTCCCCACAGCAGGCATATATTATTGGGCTGTAATGTTTCATCTACAGATGTGATAAGTTTTTCGAATGTTAATCAGGGAGCTTCTGAGACTTGGGTTTCGGGTAAGAGCAGGTGTCAGAAGTGCACAGAGAGCGGAGACCCTGGTGCAGGTAACAAGACTTGAGCTCCTGAGTCTGTCACATGATGCAATGTTGATTTGATATTGACATTCAGTTTTAGGATCCTGATGCTTTATATGCGTCTGTCTTCTTCAGAGTGTACGCCAAATGAAGCTTGATGATGGAGCTGGAACTTCGGGAACTCGACGTAAGATAAGGATTAATTGGGCAAGATTTTAATCTTCTCTATCCAACAAGAAGCTCTGAATTAGGTGATGCTGTCTCTTGTTGAACACCAGTTGCTTCCTGCTGCCAATAACAGATGCTTTTTGGTTTTTAGATCAGCTGTAGAGAAGCTTGAACTTGTTGAATGTGACCTGGAAAATCAAGGTGAAATAAGTCCAGCAATAGGCAATTCCTCCATAGTTGTATGCTGCATAGGAGCCAGCGAAAAGGAAATCTTTGATGTAACAGGACCATACCGCATTGACTACAAAGCTACTAAAAACCTCATTGAAGCAGGTAAAAAGTCAAGAAATATTCTGTCCGATCAAGTTTATACCATTATGCCATAATAGTGCGCCATTCATCCTCTGACCGTATTTCTAGGTAAACTTTTGTACAACTGCCAAGACAACGAATTACGATTATCCTCCAGAGTTCAAAGATTTTGCCATGGGATAGCTAATATATTTCTTCTCTAACATAGAAAAGCAGTTTGTTGTTAAACTATAGTTTTTGGCCCTTGTTTTTCTTACAACTGTTTCACCATTTCTTCTGCCACTGCTTTTTTCTAATTTCTTAGTTCCAACATGCATGTGTTTTATGAAATCTGAGAAAAAAATACTTGTGAGATTCCTAGGAATTTTTAAGCCATCTTGTTGATCTCCAAGCATTCAAATTTGAGCTCGAGGGGTTTCCAACAGATTTGACATATTTATTTGTTTACTTATTCTTTTATTTAATCATGTCTCCTCATGCCTTCTTGCCTTGCAGCAACTATTGCAAAAGTTGACCACTTCATTCTGCTTACTTCTCTGGGGACGAATAAGATTGGGTTTCCTGCTTCTATTCTGAAGTAAGTGATATTCCAGGTTATTTAGAAGTTAAATATTCTATTGCTATCTTAAGCTATTTGTGGTGAGTATTCATTATATGACTACCTAAACACATCTGCTGCTCATTTACTAAACATTCAATCATATATGATGCGACTTAGTTATCACTGTGATTTACTGTAACAGTGGAAGACATCATCAATCATCTTCTTCAGCTTAACTCTGTGTTATCTGTTCAAACTTCTTCTCAATGTCAATATTTATTATTAGTGCTTACTTCAAAAACCTTGTATGATAAGATGTTCAGAAACCAGCAAAAGTAAACAAAGAAAATACTCTGAAGTTTAGGGTCATGCTATCTGCCTGATACTTCAGGCCGCTTACAATAAATTCCTTATTCATAACCGTGAATGACCAATTCCTGTTAATGACCTTTTCTTTGGCTGAAGCTTGTTTTGGGGGGTTCTAATTTGGAAAAGAAAGGCAGAAGAAGCATTACTTGCCAGTGGTCTTCCTTACACAGTATGTGCAAATTGTAAATTTAGTATATCCATTAAAATAAATTATTGACAGAATAATATGTTAAAATCACAGCCATGTGCTTTCATATTTTGCAAAGCATCTTCTTTGAGATCTCTGGACTTAATTTAATAATTTCATTTTCAGATAGTGAGGCCAGGAGGTATGGAGCGGCCAACAGACTCCTACAAGGAAACCCATAACATTGTCCTTGCAAATGAAGATACATTATTTGGTGGTCAAGTGTCAAATCTTCAGGTTATTGCCATGTTGCAGTCATTTGCACTTCATAGCTTTTTAGGACTTTCTTGTTACTTATTTCAGTACAACTAGCTTCAAGAGATTTTATTGCAGCTGCATTTCTTGTATATCTGTGGTTTTATTTTTTTTATGCGCACTTTTCTGATGGCAACTTCAATAGCATCAGTAAACATACAACTGCATGTAGTTGTAAGTTTGTTTATGTTAGTTACTGAAAATGCCACAAATGTATCGTTCTTAGAAAAATATATATATATATATATATATTTGTAATAGTAATTGATGTACTAGTTTGATGGCATGGTGATACCAAGGTGATATATTAATCTGAAAAGTAGAAAGTATGACTTGTATAGACATATATTTGTGTGTAGATATATATTTGTTAGGACTTCTGCCTTGTACTCGTCCAATTAAAATATGATCAAGGAACAAATTCACGATACCCATGCCCAGAAGATACAATACTGTGGGAAAACCTTCATATTTGGTACACCATGTATCTCTGACAATGTTGACAGCATATAGCTATTCACCCGTGCATGCATCAGGAGTGTAGTGAAACATGAACTGTTAAGGTGTATTATTATTACTCTGAGTGGAAAATTTGCTGGTTACTACCTGCAGGTTGCAGAGCTAATGGCGTTCATGGCAAAGAATAGAAAGCTCTCCTTCTGTAAGGTGGTGGAAGTGATTGCAGAAACAACTGCACCATTATTGCCCATGGAAGATCTTCTTGCAAAGATTCCTCCACAACGGGTTGGTACCTCATCAAAAGTTTCCAGAACTGATTAAACATTTTTTTTTTAATCTATGTGGCAACCCAAAAAGAAAGAATATAGCCTTCTATTATTTATTTACATTTCCATTGGTCAAGCGTACATGTTTAAATAGATGATTATGAACCAGGCAACAATCAATTCCCTAGGATGATACTAGAATTTAACAATTTCCATTTGTTGACTGGATAGCAGTGCAATTTGTCGAACAACATAAAAGGTTAAGGCCAGCTGTATGAGAAAATATGTATGATCCTGTTAGTGTACATTCCTGTAATTTTTTTTACTTTTCCTTTTTTAAGAAAGAAGTCTGTTCTTCATTAATTGTTTTCTTGTCAGGAGCTACCAGCGGAATTCAAGAAAGATCCTGCACCTCCAAGTATTACATCTGGACCTAGCAAATCTGTCATCAAGAATGGACCTGAGCAGATGGAAGTGCCAAAGACCAGTCCACTTTCTCCTTATTCTATGTAAGCTGCTTAATTTTACATTTATGTCATAGAATAGGGATTAAGATTAAGCTTGAAAACCAGTAAACAATGATTATTGGTTGTAGGTATGAGGATTTGAGACCACCAACTTCTCCCACACCAACTCCAAGCACCACAACTAGAAGTGCAAAAGAGAAACAAGAGGAGTTTGTGCAAGCTAAGTCTGCGCCTAAACTTACATCTCCTGAAACAAGTTCATCCGTATCGACAGGTGTCACTAAGAAAGAACCAGCCCAAGCTCCAGCTCAGACAAGGGCTCTTTCTCCTTATGTGGCGTAAGCAAATTCCTGTAGTATTATTTGATAGGCACTTTGAATCATGGTTTCTTTTTATGTTTGATTCACAAAATGGTTCGGCAGATACGAAGATTTGAAACCACCTACCTCTCCTACTCCAACTCCGAGTTCTGTCCTCGGCAGTTTCAAGGAGAATACCATGAATGCCACACCACCATCAGTTCCTCAAAGCTCAAGACATCAATCACCCTATCCAGTGTGAGGCTAGCTTATTCTTTACTTCAGTCTTCCATCTTATAATTGGACTTTATAATAAGCACTTATAGTGTTTCAAGTTTTCAACATGTAAACTGTTGATAAAGTGACTGGTAGTACTGTTTATAATTCTACAGTTGAAGTTATGGCAAGCTGTAGTAGCATATCTACTTTTTCTAGTCTACTATTGCACCAAACTGTACTATAAATATCGGAGGGAGGAAGGGAGGGAGGTAGGGAGGTGGGCATGTAATAGATCTGAAGTTGGGTGGATGATATATAATCATGCTTGTAGTGTCAGCGAAACCATTCCGAACTGCTCGGTTCAGGGTATACCGAGCCGTACCAGAAGCGGACCAGGATGGTTCTGGCCTTCAAATCAAAAAACAAAAAAGGAGGAAGAGAGGGAAAAGAAAAGTGGGGGAGAGAGAGAGGGGGGGAGGGGGACGAAGGGTGTGGAGGAGGGGTTCCATCCACCAATTCCCATGTTTCTTACGAAATAGGGTCCCGGAGGGGCTTTCCTTTTTTTGAAGAGTTTTAAGTGAAATCGGCAATCTCCTTGCCGACTTCACTAAATTTTTTAAAATAAAAAAATTATTTTGAAAAAATTTAAGGTTGCTGACTTCACTTAATTTTTTCAAAATAAAAAAATATATATATTGAAAAAAAAGTTTACCATTTCACTTAATTTTTCAGGATTAAATATTTTTTATTTTGAAAAGAATTAAGTGAAGTTGACAAGGTAATTGCCGACTTCACTTGAATTCTTTAAAATAAAAAAAAGCCCCCCTTCAGGACCCTTATTTCGAACGAAATATGGAAACCAAAGGGCAGGCCCCCTCCACGCCCTTCTTTGGCCCTCTGCCAACCTTTCGCCACCCTCCCTCTCCATCCCTTTCTCCCTCCCTCTCACTCCCTCCCTCTCTTTCTCTCTTCCTCTCTCTTGTTCTCCCTCTCCCCGCCCTCTTTGCCGTGTTGAGCTGCACTCCGCCGGCCTTCTCCCTTTCTTTTCCTCACTTCTTTCCTCTCCCTCTCCCTCCCTCCCCCCTCTCTCTCATTTTCTCTCTCCCATTCTCCCTCTCCCCCTGCTCTCTTTGCTGTGTTGGTATAGGCCAGGCACAAAACAACATGAGGGCGTACCGAACCGTGCCGCCGGACGACCAGCTCCGATACCAATATAGCAATCCTTGATGCTTGGGATATTTTAGTTTTGAAGGCTTATTAAGGTGAATTTTAATGCTCATAATGTTGTACTTATAGAAGTAAGGGCAGAATAAGAGGCCCCAAGAATATGAGATATATGTTGCAGAAAGAAAAATGTTGAAGTGGATGTCTGGTAAAGCTAGGTAGGAAATACAATAGAGATGGGACAAAATAAATGATTATGGGATTTGTAGGAATGACAGATAAGTGGTTAGACCGAACATCTAACATATTTTGGGCATGTTTATTCAAGATTTAATGGAGGCCTTAGTTGAGTAAATGGCTTCTTTCCATGTCCAAGGGCCAAGAAAGAAAAATTGAAGGTTCACCTTGAGGAAAAAATTACAATCTGGAATTTACATTGGATATAACCCTTTGTAGCAAAGGAATAGTAAACAAAGGCCATTAATGCTGATCCTAGATTATTAAATCTTTTTCAGCTACACTTAAGTCATGAGACCAGCATATAAAGTTTATCATTATCAGGGAAACAGCATTCTCATGATACTTCGGCTTCCCTCTGTGTACTAGGGCAGGCGAAAGGCAAAGGTGATTAATTCTCATCCAAGGTGAGGGTCTGCTAGGGCTTAACCAGTATCAAGGGTTGACCCAGCAAAAACCAAACCAGGAAGCTCAACAATGAGTCACCTCCAGTGGATGATCTCATGTTTTCATTTTTCTTTGTAACATTTACATGCTAATATGACAATGTGCTTGTGCAATGAAACATGTCTTGGTCCTGCATGCCCTCGCAGATGATTTGTTTTCTTGATGTTTCTTTCATGCATAGAATGTTGGCTGTAGCTGTAACCATATGACAGCACCCGTGTGCACTCATACCTGAAGGGTATGTTTGTGATTTTTCTTATTTTCATACTTATTCTTCTTTTCTCCAAGAGTTCATGGAAACTCCTTACGGTATGATAGGTCCGAGCCTCCTGCTTCACCATCTCCAAATGCTTCAGCTGCTGTGTCATCCATTTCAGCATTGGCTAATGATGGTAATCCCCTCACATCCACATCCAGCATTTCTCAGACTCCGACTGCGAATATATCATCAGAAGCGCAGCATGTTAAGCAACAGAAAGAGCAGGCCCTTTCACCATTTACAATGTAAATCTTCTTATCTTTTCTATTATTATCCCTTGGGAATTTCGTTTTAGATAATCTGTATTTTTTTTTCATAAATTTGGAAGGCCTAAATATGCTTTTCATTGACGTGAACAGGTATGAAGATTTGAAGCCTCCAAGCTCACCTTTGCCATCAGTTCCAAAATATTAGTTCAGTTGCGAGGTAGAAAACAGAAACATCTCTTTCTTTGTGAATGTAAGCAAAACATTGCAGAGGTTGCGACCGGCAGGTTATCTGTTTTTGTAGAATATCTCCCTTGCTTGTACACGGACAAGAATTTCCTATAACCGTTCAATGACTCTTGCTTGAAACTGACTTTTAAAAGGACAGCAGGAAATTTATGGAAGAAGATATAGTTTTGCCCACTTGGGTATTGTGACTTGCACTGCCAAGGCATTGCTGTCGAATGATAACCATCTAACCGGTATAGCCTGACATTGGTTAAATATCTATGAGGACTTTATCTATCGGCACATTTTTTTCAGAAAATATAAGGTGGCTGTGTTTCCATTTTTTTATTTGGATTTCACATTCTATGCTTGTTAGATGAACAAATGTTTTCCATATCAAATCATGCATTCTTGCCTGTAATGTGGACATGAGAACTTGACACCGATCTGCAAGGCTTGGTTTCAAAATAAGCTAAGCATCGATTAGAAGAAGATCTTCAACTTCTTGGAAATATTGAGGCCACATAAATAGGAAAAGGGTGGTCACTATTCTCCTCGAGTCGACCTAAAATGGTAGCACAAGGGTAGGAGACTGGTTGGGATTGTGTGTTTTAGAGGGCGAAAAGGAGTGTTATGTTAGATGCAAACAACTCATTCACGCATCCATTGTCGTCTAGTCCGGTTAGGATACCTGGCTTTCACCCAGGCGACCCGGGTTCAAATCCCGGCAATGGAATCATTTTTTAATGGTTTTAGTTATTATCATTATTATTTTTATTTTCTCCATTCCTCCCGACGCCCGTCGCTTTACCCCCTCTGCGACCACTAGGGTTGGGCTGGATTGCTGGGGTCTGATGAATAACCGGGAGGAAAGCTGCGACATGGAGGCGGGTGCTGAGCCTCGGCCCCGGAGCACCTCCGCCTACCTGAATCCTCGCTACTGGTGCGTTTATATATAATCACTGACCTCCTTCTCGACGAACCACTCGTCGATTTCACCCTTGTTGGCTCTCTCTTTTCAATCATCACCATCGTCGTCGTCGTGATATCTAACCTCTTTATAATCCGGAACTTTCTTTTGCTCTCAACTAAAAATTAATTCAAACAAGAAGGGATGATCGTTTCGCGTCGGAGGAGCACTACGAGTGGTGCAAGGACTACTCCCTTTTCCGCCACCTCCTCCATCCCCTCCTCAGCCCCGCTCTCTCTGTACGTGCCATTTCCCACCCGTCCCCCATCCTCCTCCACTCTATTTCAAATCTCCCGTTTCTTCCTTTTTTCCCCCCTAAATTCGTGCAGCACAAGCGTGGCAGGTACTGGAGATCGGATGCGGGAGCTCGCGGCTGTGCGAGGAGTTGCTCAAGGACGGCGTCACCGACGTCACCTGCATCGATCTCTCCTCCGTCGCCGTGGACCGGATGAGGAAGCGCCTGTCCGACCAGGGCATCCACGGTAATCTCCTGCTGCCCCTATTACTGTTACTATTGGGGCTCTGTTGTTGCAAAATTCAGCAGCTAGACAAATTTCCCGAGTTACTTTTTTTTTATGGTGTTTATTTGTGCAGGCGTCAAAGTGCTGCAGGCTGACATGCTAGACCTGCCCTTCGGCAGCGAATGCTTCGATCTTGTGATTGAGAAAGGGACCATGGTAGGCCTGTCTTGCCCCCCTCTTTTAACTATTCTTTACAGCTATCGGAATGTTAACATGCTAAATAATCTTCTGAGCACTTGTTGCTTGAATCTCTGAATTCTCTGATAATCTCTAGCATCCGGTGCCTGAATTATTATGTTTCTTCTTCTTCTTCTTCTTCTTCTTCTTCTTTTAGGAACGAACTTCTTATGAATATAATTAGATATTAGGATCGAATCCTGACTCTCAAAACATTTTGCACGTTTGTATGGTCGTAGAGCCCTCCTTTTCATCTGCATCCCTCTCAGGCACCTTTTCTATTCTCTCTCTCTCTCTCTCTCTCTCTCTCTCTCTCTCTCTCTCTCTCTCTCTCTCTTCCAACTCAGCAATATCCTTTGTGCTTAGCTTATACTGTATGCCTAGAATTCTCCATAGGTGGACTGCAAGAAATTGCCAGGAATCTTCTCCTAGGGAGGAGCATCATCGGTAGGTAATCAAATCCACGCAAGAACCCATCAAAATAGAGTGTTGTTGATGAAGCGAAGCGAGCATGCAATTTCGTGCCTCTATAGTAAATGCTGTGGATATGAGCATTGCTTTCAAGAATGCGAATGGATATGTTAGGTTTCCTCCAAGTCCTGGTTTTTTGCCATTTCAGGAGCACGGAACCTATCTCCGATTTATTTTTTATGCACCTTTGCACTATACCAATAAATGATGACCCTTGCATGTGTTCTCTCACTGGATTCCTCTTGAATAAATTTGCTATTGCGATGAGATTTTTGTTCGAGCATTGCAGCTGCTGATGCATTCACGTTCCATTATCCCCTTGATTTGGAAAATGTAATCAAAATATGGTAAAAGTTATCCTCTTAGAGTCTGACTTATATGCTTGGTTGTTTTCTAAGTTGCTTCCCGTGTTTCCAGAACCATTATGTCTGCTAAATTGCCTAATCTTTCTCAAAATATTTCTATATGTGTTACTTGCAAGGCCAGTCCACTTTAAAAAGGAAACCAAAATATAATTTTGGTGGACTTGATTTAAAAAAATAACCATATTGCTAAATAATGAAGTAAAGAAAAAAGGAAGAAAGAAAGAAAGAAAGAAAATAGCTTCTTTCCCTTTTCAGGTACCATCATTATTGGCTTAGTGGGGTGCCTGTTGCATTTGAAATTACTGTCTTTTACCTTCTTTTGGCCTTTATATGTATATTTATCGAACTGCTTGTGCAAAACATCCTTTTGAAAGGATGTATTGTTTGTGGACAGTGGTGATCCATGGAACCCTCGGCCTGCAATGGTAGATAAGGTGATGAAAATGCTTGAAGGTGTTTACAAGGTCTTGAAACCTGAGGGCACCTTTGTTTCAATTTCCTTTGGGCAGGTAAACCAATTAATCCCAACCCCAATGCCCCCACCCTTTATTTGTCCATCTTTCTGACAAAGCTGTGCTCTTTTTGCATCCTCCTACAGCCACACTTCAGGTGTCCGCTTTTTGAAGCCCCAGGTTTTACCTGGTCTGTTGAATGGGACAGATTTGGGGATGAATTCCATTATTTCTTCTATACCCTGAAGAAGGTATTTGTTTCCCTCCCTTCCCTTTCTGTTCATCTATTGCATGTATGATATTGGCTTGACCAGAATCATTTTCAATTCCTTAGCGGCATTTCCTTTATCTTTGTTGTTTCTTCATGCTTCCCATTTGGTATCACAACTCTCTGCCTTATTTTTTTCAGGGTAGGCTGTCATCCATCAGTGGCAGACATCAGAGCAAGAGCTCGGACGTACCATCTATTAGTTTATTACATGAGGAGCTGGAGAATGAGGATTATATTTTCCGCACCACCATTGGTGAGTCGGAGATGTAAAAATATCCTTTAAGGGTGGAAGAATACAGTAGCATCTCGACAGAAGAAATGAAAAAAGTGATAACGAATACAGAAAATTAGGGCTTTCTCTTTTCAGTTTTGAGAGGGACGGACTTAAGAGGAGGCCATTTTAATAAACAGGCAATTCCTTCTTTTGTAGTAACATGATTCAATATTAGCATGTATACCACCACTTAATTTGAATTTGTGTTGTAAACAGCTGTGCTGATTTTATGCTTAGATGGCATCTTATGGTCAAAAATTGGAATGGAATACATTGTTTTTGACTATATTATTCTCTCCAGTATGTTTGATAGCTGCAGAAGTGCAGGTAAAATTATTCTATCAGATCTTATGCAGTCATGTGGCCTAAACAGCTTTCTAAACTGCATTTCAGACTTTATACTGCCTTAACTCTTCTCTTCTGGTTGCCCGTGCATTTTCTCAACAAGCTTATCTACTTTTTTACGGGAAGAGAAAATTGTATATATTTGGATACAAATATTGCAAGCAAGTCAAACTAGAGGCCTGACTTGGAGTCTTCTAAAAACTAAGCCTTATTGATTATATATATATAAAAAAAAAAAAAACCAACCTTACTTATTAAAGATATGAGTTTTTATTTTTAAAATATTAAAATAAAGAGTTCTTACTTTTAAATTTTCTAGAAATAATAAAAAAAATTTAAAAATAAAAATAGAAAGAAGAGCACCAAACATGTTTTCTTATCGGAGTTTTCTGTGCTTCTATTCTTGAAAGTGGAAAAAAAGACATAAAAGAGACATCAAACGTGTTTGCCAATATCAAACTAAATAGACAGATAAAAATAGCAAATTTGAGTAACCTCGTCATGTGGAACAGTCTCATCCAACTTTCAATTATCATGCAAATCACCCAGCAGCTATGATAGGTCTCTAAGAAAGTACGTATTCAATTTCCAGCAGCTAATTCAATGGTTTGCCTCGAATGAGCTATCATATCATTTAAAGGTCATTCAAATTTTATTTTTGATGTCATTGCCATAAAACTGCCGATCATTAATATCATTCACTTTATGTATTAGTAATCATAGTATTGCAACACAAGGTTAATTTGTAGAATTTATATTATATAATCATTTAGAGAATTATAGGGAATTTATGGATAGTTTTCAAAATTGAAACTAAAATTGGAAAGGGGGAAACACCACGATCATGAATTTCCTACGCGCTATGACTTACTATATGCGTGTCTACCTCTCCCTGAAACAGAAATTAACGTATCCAAGCTAAAACAAAATCATATGTTAAAGAAAAGAAGTCTTCTGACATACTGATGCTTAACTAACAAGTAGATTATGGTCAAAGTTCTATGGTCTTTGAGTTGAATCTTCAACAATCTAATCCATAAAGCAAAATTGCCATTATACTAACTTAGTATTTCAGGAAAAGAAGGAAAAGAAAAAAAGAGTTAATTACAGAATAGAATTCAGACTAGTCTTCATAGCCAAATTCTATTCTTCTTTATCTTGTTTTATGTCATTTTCTGTTTTACAAAAGAGTATTTATGAGCCATAAAGTTGTACGGAGAGCATTCAACTCTTTGTGGTGATATGGGGCCACGACCACGAGAGAGAGATCCCAACTAACTTAATTCTAGTGCATTCTTTTTTTTTACGAAAAAAAAACTAATCAGTCGAGAAAGAGCAATCTATTAACAATTTAAGTGCTTGAATAGTGTATTAAAAAGGCTGAAATCATAAAGCATGCAAGTTTCGGTCCTTGTTCTGCTATGCATAATAGAATATCAATATATATTAGATATCAAGTTTTATAGCAACGGACATGCTAATTCACCAAAGGAGAAATACAAAGTTTTTTTATGCTATCCCAGCCTTGGAACGAACATATGTAGGGTTCTGATACAAGACTTGACAAACATGATAGCAGTAAGAAGGAGATGAAGCGCACCACACGTCACCGACTAAGAGTTCTCCTTATTATTTTTTCAGATCTTGCTATGCAAAAGAGATCGAGGAAGACAACCTAAAGGGCATTCGATTCATCAGAAGAAGCCATGCCCGAAACTCAAGCCGCCAAGAGAAGGATGGATGGCATCCTCATTCTTAATGGCAAAGGGCCCGGGAAGACCGACGGCGGCGCCGCCCATCGGATAGTGCTGCTGCTGCTGCTGCTGCTGCTTGCGAGCCAAGGCCTCATGCAGCAGCTGATCAGCAATCTTGGCGACATTGTTCCTCAGCTCCAGCAGCTTCTTCTCGTACTCCTCCAGCTCCTCGAGGCCGAGGGAGTCCACGTTGTTGTCCCACCAGCAGGGGCGGCCCCCCTGCTCCGCCTTCATGGCCTCCTCGAGGGCGTCGCGCCGCTTCCTCTCGGCATCCACCAGGCCATGCAGCTCCATGTACTGGCGGTTGAGCTCGCGCACGACCGCCCCGCGGCGCGAGTCCGCCGCGGGGCCGCCGCTGCTGCCATGGTGGGGGTTGCCGGTTAGGAAGCGGTCAAAGACCACGTCGACGGAGGGGTGGCCGAAAGAGAAGGCCTTGCCGGCAGGAGAGAATACGACGACGCCGATCTCGGCGCCGCAGAGGATAGAGAGCTCGCTGGCTTTCTTGAAGAGGCCGGTGCGGCGCTTGGAGAAGCATACCTGGCGGGCCTCCTCATTCTGGATCCGCTTGATCTCGATCTTCTGGCGTCCCATGCTCGGCTTCCTCCTCACCATTGATGCGATCGAGCAGCAACACCTGTAGCTGAGTTGGGAGAGACGAGAGCAGGAGGAGGAGCGGAATTTATAGAGAAGGAATGCTTTTCGTTTCCATTCTGGAAGGCCCAAATACTAAATTTCTATGTACGGAGGGGAATCGAGCTGCGGTGATGATCTGGATTCAAGGAGGAAGCATGACCGGTAAATCACGTTAATAGTTTTCTTTTTTTATTTATAAATTTTGCTGCTGTTTCCTTTTATACGTGATTATTGATATGAGAGGGTGATGTGCTGTAGGTTATAAAAAAATTGCCCCGTTTGCATGATTGTTACTGATATGCCAAATGTGGACCCAAACTTCACTGTACATGAATTGTTACCGCCTCCAGTTTTCATTGCTGAATTTTGTATTCCCATATATGATTTTACTTTCTCAATCAGATAAATTTTCCTTGCCATATGCGTTTACTCTTCTGAATAATTAACTATCCAATTAAAAATGGTGGACTCCACCAAAGTTGGCATAAACCCAATCCCCCTCTCTGTGATTTTAACAAGATGGAACAGCATGCAGGATATCCATGTCTTGCAGGAAATCAGACTAGCATGCATGCATGCATGATTCACTTTTTAGCTGCTCAAACGTCATTTCTCATGGGTGCATGATGATGGCGATCTGAAGTTGGATATATATTTATGAATTTCAATATGCTACCAGAAAACAAAATTATATTAAGTCGCCTTCTAGCTTCCAAAATTACATAGAATACCATCATCAAACTGAATGCTAAAAGAACCTTTTTCACATAATTTCTGCATGGCATCGTAAATCAACCGTCAGGCATATATGTGGACGCATATGCGCAAATATCCCGACCCCCTCCAAGTTATATGGGCTCCTTCCAAACAAACATGCACCATTATGTAAAGTAATACTCGGATTATAACACCAAGTGTCTGGTGCGCTTAGAATCATCAAATATATAAAGAACAAAAAGAAGAAGGAGGAGGAGCAGAAGAAAGAGAACTAGATGATGCATGCAGCAGTACAAGCATTTCAATAGGCCAAGAGTAGTGGTGATAAGTATAAAACTTGGTGATTACTTATAGTATAAGATTATTGATTTAGATGGATTATCGAACTTGATACGGACTATTTTAGCTACTACGAAAACAATTGGATAGGGTCAAGAAGAAAGACTCGCCACATCAAAAAATTAAAATGTGTGCTAACCTTCAGAAAGCTCTAGCTTGCCCGTATGGTGTTTGATTGATATGCTCTTCTTAAAGAGTTGAGTAACTTTTCGAGAACCGCTATCTAAAGATGCGGTGCATTAAATGATCGGGGCCAAATTCAATTTTTAAAATCATGCAATAGGTCAATTAGTGTAAAAAAAAAAAATGCAAGAAAGTTTTTGACCACGTATATCTCTCATTTCTTGAAAAATTAGGTGAAGTTGCTAAAAACAAAGTCAATATAGAAATTAATATTTACCTCCTATAGGTTTATGCTTTTTCATGATTATTTTTTAATAATCATATTTATTTTGGAAAAACTGTATCACATTTTAACTAGAAGAGGAGTTGAGCTCAAATTGTACAAGGACGGACTATGCTAATACAAATAGAGGCATCGTATTTAATTCATTAATGAAAAAAAAAAGAAGAACTAAACCCAGCTTTGCTAATTATTCTATTTTTCTAATTTTTTAAGATATTCGAGTTGAGTTAGATGAAAGAATTATTTCTTTCTCCTAGGTTAGGTTAATTATACTTCTTGTGAGAATCAAAGTAGGGAAATTTCTAAGTGCCAATGGTTCTTGTATTATTTATGATGAATGCCTTATGGTGATTGAAGAAAAAAGATTCATAGAAAAATATATCCATACATAGTTTAGATAGGAAGACAAGGTCCCAAAGTAATAGGCGAGAAATCGATGCATGACGCTGATGTTCTTGTAATGAAACTGTAGAACCATTTAGCCTTCATACTGGAAGAGAATATAGAACCATTTAAGCTTTGTGGAGGAAGACATACAAGTGTCTCTGGAAGATCATTGCTGATCTACATTTGTGCAAAGGTAGAAGTTATATGCACCATGTAAGATACAGAATGGAACACTACACAGAGTAGATTAACCGTGTCGGCTTAAGATCTAGAACAAAGACCAAACAAATAATAGAAAAGAGTGCTGGAAGAAAAATAATTAGGAGAGAAAAAATAATATTTTATTAAAAAGAATGAGCTATATGAAAAAGCTCTTTCTCACTTCTCACCAAGAAGGACAACTCTCACTCTTTTCTTCTCTTTCTTTTCTCAGCCACTCCTCTTTTCTTAAGCCACTTTCTTTTTCTCAAACCACTCTTCTTTTCTCAAGCCACACCAAAGGAGACACCAAATCCCCTTTAAATAAAGTGGGATGTTTGATTCCTACTCAAATTCAATACCTACTAAAAGATAAGACTTATCACTACTAAAGGATAAGGATAAGACTTATCACTATTAAAGGATAAGAATAAGATTTATCACTACCAAAAGATAAGGATAAGACTTTTTACTACTAAAGAATAAGTATGCTAGTAGAATAAAACTAAAAATGGAATTCTAGCATAAATAGGTTAAACAATGATTTTCAACACTCTCTCCTATTGCGAAGTCCATGCTGACAATGTTGAACTTGTTGATGTCATGAAATGCTATAGCAGTCGTTGCCAATATTGCCACAGTAACAACAATATGTAACAACTTGTCAAACCAATAATTGAATAGTAGAACTTTTTTTTTTTGGGTACAACATCAGCTCACCCATGTCGAGCATGGGAGCAGCTATCTAAATTAGAAGAAAGAAGATAACCCAAAGCATGAGGCATCACTGTACGAACAACCCAGATGAAGCCTCCAGCATGGTGGGTAGCAAATGAAGCCACCCAGTCTGCCGCATTGTTCGCCTCATTGTAGACATATGTGTTGCCATACAGTCCACACTCAGCTAAGAGCCTGCGAATGTTGCATAGTAGCGGTCTGAAACCGACATCACGACCTCGGCCCCGAAACCCCTCAATCACCATGGCCGAGTCACCCTCGAGGAGGATGTAGTCCGCCCCCAGAACCCGCCTCGCATAGGTAACTCCCTCCCATGCTGCTCTGATCTCGACTCCAAGGACCGAGGTGTCAAATATTCTCTGGTCCTCAACCGCTATCAGTCTAGCCTCATGGTCTCTGATGACAAAGCCCACGCCACGAGTGCTCCCACCTTCACCCACACTACCGTCGAAATTCACCTTGAGAAAATCAGAAGGTGGAGGCTCCAAGGAGACCAAAACGATCTTGGGCACTACTAGAGGAGGAGGGGAGCCCCAGATTTTTCCGGTCATCTTAAGGGGGGACAACGTGGCTGCGCAAGTGACCTTCATTGCCTGAAGAAGAGCCCGATCTGCTACCATCAGTGGGTGCATTATCTTGTTCTCGAAGATCCGAGCATTCCTATCCAACCAGCTATGGTAGGCCAGGTAGGTTGCCATGATTCTTGGGCCCTCGACCTCTGACCTCCGAGAGGAGGTCTCCAGAAAGAGCATGATGGCCTCTGTCGTCAACCACCCCTGCCAGGGTGCCAGGAGACTAGAGGCGCACCCCCAGATTTGGGCGACCCTCGGGCATCCAAGAATGACATGAAAAATAGACTCCTCCATCCTCGAGCAGTCCGGGCACTCAGGCGAAATGTGCATCTCTCGTCGAGCCAGCATGTTTCTGGTAGGCAGACAGCCCCAAGCCACCTTCTAGATGAACAAGGCAGCTTGGGGGTGAACATAGAGCCTCCATATCTACCCTCTCTCAATTTGGCGCACTGGGGCCCTCCTCGCTCGAACAATAACTCATTGGTTGGCTTGTCCTTTTTGATGCATATGTCGAAATCGATGATGTTCTCTAATACTTCTCTTCAGTGTTGAGTTTATGGTCACAAATGTGAACATCAAGTTGCAAGTTGCAATCAATATGAGCATCGACCATCACCTCCACTTGAGCAGCTTCAAGTATTTGCATATAATTTGCTCCTATATATGAAATCAAATCCTCATGCATAGAACCTTCTAGTAGCATAAATTTTGGAGTAGCTTTAAAATCAATTAATATACTAAAAATTTTGTCGAGTACCAAGGTATAATATGAATTATCTCCACCAAGCACAATTACTTCAAAATTAGTCAGCTTTTCAACATTATGGCTGACTAAATTTTTATAAGAAATATCAATATCTTAGATAGCTTCGACACAAGACTCTTCTGCATTATTTGATTCCTCGGTTTGGATCTTTACGGACAGATCAATTGAAGTATCCTTTGACTCTTTTTGAGCAACTTCAATCATAATCTCTTCTGAACTTGATACAACATCCATGTGATCAAGCTCCTTCTATTTTAAATTTTTTTTGGACTTGATCAATCCTCAAGCCGAACAACCTTGCCATACTCTAAATCTTTCAAACTTTAACCGATCTTTAATTGATCAAGCTCCGGTGCCTACGTGCCAGCCTCTAGTGCCCGACCGATCTCCCATCTTTTGTTTACAAACGATTGTCTTCTCTTTGTTAGGGCGAGGACGAGGGACACGCTGACTCTTAGAGGCATCTTGGAGGACTACTGTGAGGCATCAGGTCAGAGGGTGAACCTTCTCAAGTCTACCATCTGCTTCTGTTCGAAGACTAAGTTATGGGTGAAGCAAGCCATCAGGGGCTCTTTGGCAGAAGGGAGCATGAGGGGCCGTGGAGTTACCTAGGTGGCTCTATCACTAGGAGTAGATTGTTGATGACAGAGTGACTCAATATGGTGCAGTGCATCCAAGAGCGGCTTGAGAATTGGGGAGCTACCTCGTTATCTATAATGAGGAGGCTGATGCCGGTGAGATCAATTTTGAGCTCTATGCCAGTAGTCATCCCAAAGACGGTGCTGTTGAAGATTAAGCAATTGCTCTGAAGCTTTCTTTGGGGCTAATATGGGGGCGGACGTGAGGGTTTGGACACGTCCTATAGCCTAAGGGTCAAAGTGAGAGACATCTACGACCTTCTTTAGTGTGAGCAGCAACCGAAGCAGGATTACGTATGGATCTGGAGTTTTGGTCTTCACCCAAGGGTTGCCCTATTCCTCTAGAAGGTGGTTTGGGGTCGGCTACCGACAAGATCTGTCTTGAGCAAGTGCGGACTGAGCATCTAACCGTACTACCCTGGGTGTCAGTGGAGGAGTCCGTGGATTACATTTTGTTTTAGTGCGAATGAGCCATGAGGGTCTAGAGGCTTGTTGATATCCCTCCGGATGCATGGTGTGAGTCCATCCCCTTCACCCAAGCGCTCAGATGGTGGGCCCCACCTCTCAAACTCGGTATGTGACCATTAGGATAACTTATATTGCTTACCATATTTGGTTGGCCAGAAATGTCTGAATCTTTAGAGAGAGCAATCCTACCCCAGGTTCGTTGTGGAGCGAGCTAGCATGCAGGTTGTAGAGATTATCCATACATGTTCATCAAATAGGCCTTTGACAACTCAGGGTGCTAGGGCTCTATATCTGCTCCTGTAGCACCACGGATTGTGTTTATCACTTAGAAACCCCCATCTTTGATTTCCTCAAGGTCAACTTTGACGGATGTGTGTTGAATGGTGGCAGGAGGGGTGATGCGCGCTTTATAATCAGAGGCCCAGACTCTAGGGTGGTGGCAGCCGGTAGATGCCAGATTTTCAACATCTCCATCCCTGGGGTGGAGCTGAGGGCCGCTTGGGCTACTTTGTATTATGCTCAGTGCGAACGCAGTGCTGCTCGAAAATGACTCAGCTATGGTGATTAGATAGATCTAGAGGTGCACAGGTGGCATGCGTGGCTCCCATCTACTGCTCTGGGACATTTAGGGCATGGTAGGTAGAGACGTCGCCTTCCAGGCCAAGCATGTCTACAGAGAGGCCAATGAAGCTGCAGATTGGGTGGCTTCGTTTGTGGCAAATCACTCTAAGAGAGTGCTTTGGATTGGTGAGGAGTTGCCTAGAGCGTTCCGGGATTTGCTACTTTTTGACTTTTTTAGATGTATTCGCATTAGACTTGTATGAATCTGTTGTAGCAAAAGAAGAAGAAGAAGAAGACATCACACATATTTCCACTACCTTTTATCACCCCAAAAATTAATCCCAATGACCTAGAAAACAAATAAGAATCCAGTGAATTAGGACAGTCAGCTTATTGTCCATGAACACGTTGAAACTTTCAGAAAATGATCATAGGAGTGGAGATTACAAGAATTTTGAGTAGCCACAATAACTCTTCCTTCTTGACAAGGAGAATATTTCGAGCAATCCTTTGAACAAAGAATTGATTCAGCATCTAATACTTGCAAGTGAATTTATGTGCTGCTTCTTGCTTCAATTCCAGAGCAAATCTTCTTTACACGACCATCAGCCGATTAATGTCTGGCAGCTTGATTTGTCTCCACAAACATGGCGTTGAGAAATCTTGTCCAAGTGTTTGATCTGTCTTCCGGTGTTCATAGAGAATAAAGTTCAGAATCACACCCAATTTGATGAACACAAGTGGAGTCGGAGTTCAGAATCTCAAGGTTGGGAACATGTTGTGACATGTATCTTTTGGAGATGAAAGGGATAATGCCGGAGCTGAATACGCAAGCAGCTAGTATGAACACTGGGGAGATGCAGCAAGGTTGTCCGAATCTCCCGGCGATTGATCCCTGGGCTGCGGAGATTGACGTGGAAGCCGTTGTAGAAGTAGTCGGCAATGTCACCTGACTCAATGCTAGGATCCACGCCTGTAGTTGGCGATTGCATGGTAGAAAACCGTCTTTGTGTTTGTCTCCGAATTTCTCGAGCTCACGGTAGTCACACCGGCCATGCCCAATTGCATGACCCCAAGATGAAGAAGGTGATGCATCATGTTCGGAAACTTCTTGCTGCCAATTGCTTGCGTGGACGAGCTCGTGCATGTAGTCGCATAAGTATTATTAATTGAATTTTTTTTAAATATTTATATAAGGTCAAAAAATCTAAATAATACCATTCGACTATCTATTTCAGATAAGGTCCTAAATTACTACAAATCGTATCAAAATGGATCCAGCCTATGGCCTATGTAGATTAGGGAATACTACAGCACAGGCTTAGTGGGGCTGATCATGAGCCAATTTTGGTGATTGTGAATGATTTTGAACTCTTAAGTTAATGAAACTTAAACCAAGAAAATATTATGGCTTGTTTAAAAAATAGCTCGATTGCCAATGTCGGTCATGCTGAGAAGCTTTTATGTTGTCGCGGATCGCCAAACAAAACAGCAGAAGAAGGAGAGCCAAGAGAGGTGGAAGACATGGATATGTGTGTGTGTTTTCGGGACCAAGGGAAACGACGAAATCACCTGCAAAAGCTTTCCAGAGCCAGCCTGCCCTCTCCATTTGTTTGCGTGGTTGCAAGGCGCATGAAATATTCAGTAGGGATATTTTTAAAAGAATATATATTATAAAAATATTTTGCATAGGAGTATTTTGAAAATAATGGATTCGTTTGTATTTATATAGTTGACTAAAAGCGAGAAAGAGGGCCAGGTATGCATACGTGGGTTGCAAAAGAGGAAACAAGTCAGTTTTAGTAAGAATATTTGGGAAATAAAAATAATAATAATAACTGAAAACCAGCAAGGAGGCTAACCCTCCCCTCCCCCTTCCCCAAACCAGAGGGACGCTCGCCCTCCTCTTTACCCCTTCGCAACCCCCCTCCTCCCCACCCCTTATCTCTCGCTTCCGATCTCTTTTAATTCGTCCTCTCTATCCATCGTTCCTTCGTCGCCAAGCTTCCTCCTCTTCTTACCCCCCCCCCCTCTTCCCAACCTCCAATCCGATCTCCTCGAATCAATCGAGCCGCCCCACCGTCTCGACTCGTCCCCTCTTCCTCTCTATCTGTCTCTCCCTCTCTTTCTCTCTCTCTCTCTCGCATGGCGGAAGACGACGATTTCCCGTCATCGAGCGATCCGGAGGGAGCGGGCTGCTACTTCAGCGATCAGGATGATGTCCTCGAGGAGACCGTCCTTCAGGGTCTCGAGGACGGCCACGAGGAGGACTGCCAGTGGTCCGTCTCATCGGTGAGGTCTCTCTTCCCTGTCTCCGCCATCTCTTTTATCCCTTCCATGGGCTCCCCTAGGGTTTTCTTTTGCCTGGATTCTTCAGTGTGCATCTCGGGTATCGGTTTCTTGATCCCTCTGTTTGGATTGCTTTTCCCCCAAATTTTTATCTGTCTGCCATGTTAAGATTCGTTCTTATAATAAATTTTCGAGATCGTCTGCTCAAATAACGCTTCTTTCTAAATTATAACGGGAATAAAGGCGGGTTTGAAAGAAAATATAACTCCCTGCAGCTGAAATTAGCGTGCAATTTCTCTTCCTTTCTTTTTTGTGACATCGAAAGGCTGCCTTTTTTGATATATTGTAATTTTCCTTTTATCCTCCGCTGATTTATTGTAGGTTATCACAAAGGAGTCTCTTTTGGCAGCGCAGGTAATGTACTTTTCCCTGATAGGTTGATGATTTTGTTTCGATAATCATGTTGCTTAGTATTTGATTCATTGTTTTCAATGGTTTTCTGATTATTGCAGAAGGAGGATTTGAGAAAGGTGATGGATTTGTTATCTCTAAGGGAGCAGCATGCGAGGACCCTGCTAATCCATTACCGCTGGGATGTGGAGAGGATCTTTGAGTTGCTTGATCAAAAAGGGAAAGAGCGATTATTCTCAGAGGCAGGAGTGACCATCATTCAGCATAAAGACCTTGACTTGTCTAGCTCATCTGACCCGGTGAGATGTAATGTCTGTTTCGAAGATGTTTCTTCGAGCACAGTCACAAAGATGGATTGTGGGCACGACTATTGTAATGATTGTAAGTCTTCTCTCCTTATTTCAAGCATTTGTAACTGTCCCTGAGTTTATGTAATTTTTTTTTTTCGAAAAATAGATGACCTGAAAGCAACTTTTAAACATGCTCTGAGTAATGGTATCTTCACTTCTGTATAGATCTTCTTTGTTGAGCTATATGTTAAACAGTACAAGACAGAAAAACTTTCTTGTTAAGCCTACCTCTACATGGCTCTTGCTCATCATTGGCTCGGCCATGAACTCTAAATCAGTTCCTAAGGAACCGGCAAAACTCATCAACACTTCATGATCTTTTATGGAAAATATGGTGCATTCGCCCATATAATAAGACAAATTTCAAGGTCTGAAATCTATTGCTATTAAGTTCTTTAATTTTCAAAGTTTTCTCTACATTATCCAGCATTCCAATTTATGGTAGCTCGTCAGTCTGCTAAATAATAACCGTTTTTTTTTCTCCTATTTATTTTTCTCGTGGAGAAATTTGTTTAATCTTGATGTATGTATGTTGATTACGCTTCACCCTCAGATCCTTGTGCCATTTTCTTCTTCTTTTTTGACTGATGGACCATTGACTTGGTTCTTTTGTAATTTCTGTAGGTTGGACGGAACATTTCATTGTCAAGATAAATGAAGGGCAAAGTCGGCGCATAAGGTGCATTGCTCCTAAGTGTAATGCTGTTTGTGATGAGTCAGTTGTTAGGAATTTAGTCAGTGCAAGACATCCGGATATTGCAGACCGTTTTGACCGATTTCTGCTTGAATCTTATATTGAGGACAATAATAAGGTTAAATGGTGCCCCAGTGTACCACATTGTGGGAATGCTATACGTGTTGAGGGTGATACTGATTGTGAGGTGGAGTGTGCATGTGGGCTGCAGTTTTGTTTCAATTGCTTATCACAAGCACATTCTCCTTGTTCATGCCTGATGTGGGAGCTATGGACCAGGAAATGCCAGGATGAATCAGAGACTGTGAATTGGATCACAGTTAACACAAAACCCTGCCCAAAGTGTCACAAGCCTGTTGAAAAGAATGGTGGCTGCAACTTAGTTGCATGCATTTGCGGACAAGCATTTTGGTAAGTGTTCTTATGTTTTGTTCTTGTTTATTTTTCTTCTGACTATTCATTTGTTAGAGTGACATTTCTTCAAACATGACATGCTACATTTGAACTCCATTAAGATTTCTTTTTTCCTTTTTGATCTAATGTTTCCTAATTACTAACTTGATAACTTGCATGTGATCTCTTTCAATAATATGTCTGACTATCCATTGCTTGTATAGTGCATCAATAGAAATGATGGAGGTTATTGGAATGCCATATACTTCCTAGCAAGGTTTTAAGTGCTGGTTCATGCCAGCCATGCCATACCATGCTAGGCTGGTGTGCACACTAGCCGTACATGATCTAGTATTCTGCATATCACGAGGTACCGACCCATGCTTACGCTGGTACATCACATGTTCATATGTCTTAGGGCTGCTTCTTACTGCGCAGAACATTTTTTTCTTTTTTCTTTTCCTTATTTTTTTTTAGCATAACGTGGCTTTTGCTGACCAGTGGCCAGTATGCCCCATGCTAGCAGCCACTTAAATCCTTACTTTCTACTATAATGTTACATGGGCAGTCCAAAATTTGGGTTTTCGATGAGTGTTTACAATTAAAACTCCTGGACACTTCATGAGACTTCAAATAACAAACCTGTTGTCATTACATTTATATATCTCCTTTTGGCAACCATTCCTAGAGGCTCTCGGGTCTAATATAATATATAACAAAGGTTTTATCAATTCCATTGATTAAAAAGAAATGATTGATCACATTATGCATTAAATGAATTGTTTTTTTACTTATTTACTGCAACATCTTTATGTTATGAATGTCTCTCTGTCAAGTTTCTTGAAGGTTCCATTGTCTAACTCTTCTAGACACTTGGACATTGGACACTCATGTTAGGTTCCCATATAAAATTGTCCTCTTTTATGAGCATCTACCTGATTGTCATTTTTAGTGGGTTCATCAGCTTAAATTTGTCTCTTTTCTTTGTATAATAAATTGAACATTTATATAATACTCAGATTAGGTGACCTCTTGGCTATCAATTTTTGACTAGGCCCTCAAATTTATATGGATTGCTAGGGTCTTATGTAATCCGAAGAATGGAAAGAGGGTTGGCTTGACTCTCATTCCGTCTCACAAGATCTAAAAACAAGTG